>NC_089492.1:301868617-302468617 GCF_036850765.1 Saccopteryx bilineata
CTGGCCACCTGAATTATCCAACAACAGTATAATGTTCTAAAGTTCCATCCATGTTGTGAATGGCAATATGTCTGAGCTCACAGACGATGGGTCGTGTTCTTTTCTCCTGTTGCTTGTGGGGTTAGACCCACAGCCCATCGGTTTAAAACGCGACGTTACCCTGAGAACCGCAAGGGGGCGCTGGCACCTCGGTTTAATGAATTTTGCAAACTTTTATGTTTGTTTGTTTTGCTTTGTTTTTTTAATATATATATAAATGAGAGAAACTTGCATTGCTGTAACAGGGCCTGGTATTAAAAATGTTATCCTATATTAAAAAGATATATTTTAAAGTTTAACCAAATCTCTTATAATAGCATAGTTCTACTTCAGTTCCAGCAAACATTAGCACATTGAATCCTCTTCAAAGTCTCCACGATGCATTCTTTTCTCCATCTTTCTGGAAAAATGAGGGAGTGAAATATTCATTACCTTGCCCGAGGCCGCATAGCTCCAGGTGGCAGGACGTGTAGACTTGCGTGGGCGGCTGAGGCACCGTTCTGGCCTCAGGACAAGCTATACATCTCCCAGCCCAGAGGTTTCTGTCCTGGCGCACAGAGGGTGGGTTCCCAGCCTTCCTACTCACGTGTGAGTTGTACTGATATGTAATTTTCTGTTTCTATTCACGGTTAGTGTCCTCCCGAGAGCTGCTGCCTAATGCCGTAGTTTTCATCTTCGTTTCCTTGGGGTGACATCCTGTACTGAATCTCTCTCTCTCTCTCCTTCTTCCTTCTCCCTCGATCTCCTTGTTATTTTCACCTATTAGTGTGTTAGTCTTGGTTCTGCAGGTGACCAGATCCAACAGGTTCTGATATACAGGTGCCGTGGAGATATACAAGGGGAGATTTAGCACAGGAACAGGCTCACGGGTTGTGGAAGCCGGAAGTCCCGCGGTCTGCGGTCTGCACACTGGAGACCCAGGAGAGCCGGGGTCTGACTCAGTCCAAGTCCAAAGCCCTGGGAACCGGAAGCAGAGGGTGTGAATCATGGAGTCTGTAGGTGGGAGAGCCAGGAGCTCCGACGTTGGAGGGCAGGAGAGATGGACGTTGCAGATCAGGGAGAATGAATCCTTCTTTCCCTTTTAATGTTCTGTGGGTCCACGGGAGGTTAGGTGGGCCACCCTCATTGGGAAGGGCCTGTTGCTCTGTCCCTGAATGAAAGCTGTCTCCGTCAGCGTCCCCTCCACACAGAGATGCCCAGAAATCCTGTTGGCCGGCTCTCCAGGTGACCCAGAGCCCTGTTGGTTTACATATAAAATAATATCAAAATTAGATGGGTGCATTTTCCTTAAACTCTGGCGTGTCTGACTCGGACCTGAGGTGGACAGTGGGCTCAGGGACCCTCGGCAGAGGCAAAGATGCAAAGAGTGCATTCGTAGAGAGAAGATTCCTGAATACTCTGCCTCCAACCCGTGAGCACGGGCGGCTGACCACGTCCTCATCTGTTCCTGTGAGTCCAGTCAGTGAGACCCCAGTGGGAAGAGGCACGGTTTGGGAGAAATTAAAAATAAAACGGGAGGAGGAGGAGGAGGGGGATGGCAGAAGAATAGACATCAGGACTAGTCTTTTCTTCTTGAATTTCTGACCTGCTGACCTGTGGGGTGCTGGGGCCAGGACAGGGCCATGGGTGGCAGGGACATTTCTCCCTAGAAGGATATCTCTCCTGCTTTGCAGCCCCAAAGTTCCACCTGGACGATGATCCCCATTTAACACTCTTGGTGGCTCAGAGCAGCCAGGTGAAGAGGGGGGGTGTTTTTCCTTTTTAAGTGAAAGGAGGGGAGATAGTGAGACAGACTCCTGCATGTACCGGACTGGGTCCACCCAGCAGTGCCCGTATGGGGCCGATGCTCAAATCAGCCAAGCTATCCTCAGCACCTGGGCTGCTGCTCAACCAAGCTGCTAGCTGCCAGAAAGGAAGAGAAAGAGAAAGGGGAGAGGAAGAGAAAAACAGGCAAATGGTCACTTCTGTTGTGTGCCCTGACTGGAAATAAAACTCAGGATGTCAATACACTGGACTGACACTCTATCCACTGAGACACCAACCAGGGCCAGAAGGGGGGTGTTCTACCTTGCACGAGGACCCCCAAATTTTTCTGAGGTGTGTCATTGGCTGAACACCAAGGAAGCCTAAGGAGACCCATGTGATGTGAGAAGAGATCTCACTGGGACCAGATGGGACAAGAGTGGCTGCTCAGGCACGTCCACTGATCACCCGGGATGAAGTTGTCTCCTGGACATCTCAACAGAAGGGACCCCATGTCCAGAGGAAGCAGTGACAGAATAAGCCTCATGACCATGGGCACAGATGTCAGTGGGGCCTCCAGCAACCTGGTGAAGAAAACCCATAGATCCAGTCAGCTCAGACCTAGGGGCCAATAGGAGGCCACAGAGCCACCTTCCCCCCAATTGTTACTATGGCCACCTGCTCCCTCCACCCGAAACACCATTCTGGGGAGGAGTATGGAAACAGGGATCTCTGAAAATGGAGTTAAAGCTAAAGGAATGTTTACAATGATTGGGAAAGGCTGGAAGAGAGAGAGAGAGAGACAGAGAGGAGCTGTTATGTGGGGACATCCCATAAGGAAGATCACATCAGTGATGAACAAAATAAAGATCTTTCATTTCTCCTGCTGAACAGAGTTGCATCGTGATCTGCTACACACACACACACGCACACACACACGCATACACACACAATACCTACTTATGATGATGGTCACTCACTTATATACAGTAGTATCTAACCAACCCAGGTTTTAATTTCCCAGGGACTGGCAAATATATACCATGTAGGGCTTTTGAAAATGCTTTGACAAAACAAAGCAGCATAAAATGATCAAAGTGGATGACCTGTCTGAACTATACAAGAGACCAGACAGCGATATAGAATACTATAGAGTCAGCATTTCTGAGGAGTGTGCGGTTTGCTCTCTTGGCATGAGGGGGACCCAAGCACCTCCCTACAGAACCTCTTATTGAAGCTTGGAGCTTCTGGATAAAGAGTTAGTGTTCGCTCACTTGTTTGAAATGAAATTATTAAATAGTTGCGTATCTCAGATAAGGCCTCCAGGTTGAATAATAACTTTCACACAATGTCCTCAGGTGGCTGTTGAACAGGGTGCTATGTTGTTGTCAGGTCCCTCTGAGCACAGGAAATAGGGGAACACCAGATCTGAGGGTTCAAGGATCGAGGGGAGAATACAGCTGAACATCACATGGGCTCCATCCCAGCGTGAGAAATAATTTAGAGCCTCCTGCGAGCTGCGTTTTCCTAAACCTGCATCGAAGGCCGCCCTGTGCATACTCCACGTCCCCAGTACGCGCCCGCCCATAGACAGCACGTCTGTGATCAGAGCCTCCCTGGGACGTCGGTTTTGTCTGTGACGTGCTGTCCTGCTCCTCTCACCCACTGTCCCACTGGGGGCAACTTGGTATAAAGTGACCCCCGGGTGGTCAGTGACACTTCGTAGTTGCCGTGTTTGTACCCGCACAGGGGCGAGTCTCAGCAGAGGGTGTATTTCCTTGGGAATTTTGGGGAATTGATCTCACCTAGAAAATGAAAAGCTCTCTGTGGATGGTGCCTCTGACCACAGACCCCAGGTTCCCTGCAGCACGTGGGGTACCCTGTCTCCTGGGGTCACAGCACCCTGGATCCACAGGGCCACTTCCTGTGTTCTTTCCCAGGGCGGGGCCTGTAGTCTGGACCTTCTGTTTCTTAGAGGCGCTGGTCAGCTAGGCTGGGCAACATGGGCGTCTGGGACGATAAGGATCAAAGCCAGGGATCTCAAAGCTGAAGGGCCTTGGTGCCCAGAGGGATGGCATGCTGAGAGTCTGGGTCTCTTCTCCTTTCACAGCAGTGACCGCTGGGCTGGAGGTCCCCTGGGTTTTGCTCAAGATCTGGAGGCTGAGCCCAGCAGGTCCAGAAGGATGAGACAGCCGGCATTGCAGACCCCTCCTCTGTCTCTATAGACCTCACCTGGCCTCCCCAGGACCCTGAGGAAGGCCCTTCCCGATGACACAGCTCTGCGGGGGGCCTGCCTGGTGCTGCCGCCTCTCCTGTGTGTGTGGGGGGGTGACCCTGAGAAGTCTCAGGTCCCTCCCTCCAGGACTTGATTTTCCTCTGTCTGCTCCTCATCAGGCGACCCTCCTCTGTGACATCATAAAGATGTGACTCAGTGTTGTGAGGGACAGAGGTGATGAGGCCAACTTTCCTAGTCACAATGCCTGTGCTCTGTTCCTTAAATACACCTGCGGACGCCCTTCAGTGTCCAGATGGAAATTCAGCCACCAACCTGGACACCTCTGATTTTTGGAGACCAACCTTTCAAGAAGCCCCACCCTCCATCTTATCCACAACATCGATTTTTTTTTTTGTTGTTGTTGTTTGTTTTTTGTTTTAGTGCATTTGCATCTGTAGACTTAGGGGCTCTTAGGTTTGTTTTTTATTAATTTGTTGTGTTTACATAGATTCTAATGTCATACGTGTTTCCCAGTATATCCCCCCGTCTCTTTCCCCTAACTCCCTCCACCCTTCCCTCCAGGATTGCTTTTCTGCTCTCATCCCATCCTATCACCCTATCACCCCCTTTCCCTCTGTCCATTTTCCTTCTGGATCCTTTGATCCTGCCTCTGTCTCTATTCTGTTCCTCAGTTCATATTGTTCGTTGGATTCCTCATATGAGTGAGGTCATATGATATTTTTCTTTCTCTGCCTGGCTTATTTCATTTAACATAATAGTTTCCAGTTCCATCCATGTTATCACAAAAAAATATTTCCTTCTTTTTCATGGCCACATAGTATTCCATTGTGCATATGTACCAAGCTTTTTAATCCACTCGTCCTCTGACGGACACTTGGGTTGTTTCCAGATCTTGGCTATTGTGAACAATGCTGCCATAAACATGGGGATGCATTTCTCCTTTTCAAACTGTGCTATGGTGTTCTTGGGCTATATTCCTAAAAGTGGGATGGCTGGGATTTTTAATTTCTTGAGGAATCTCCATACTGTTTTCCACAGTGGCTGCACCAGTCTGCATTCCCACCAGCAGTGCAGGAGGGTTCCCTTTTCTCCACATCCTCGTCAGCACTTACTCTGTGTTGTTTTGTTGATGAGTGCCATTCTTACTGGTGTGAGGTGGTTTTAATTTGTATTTCTCTAATGATTAGTGCTGTTGAGCATTTTTTTCATATGCCTATTGGCCATCTGTAGGTCCTCTTTGAAAAAGTGTCTATTCATCTCTTTTGCCCATTTTTTCTATTGTACTGTTTATCTTCCTGGTGTTGAGTTTTACAAGTTCTTTATAAATTTTGGTTATTAACCCCTTATCAGACGTATTGTCAAATATATTTTTCCATTGTGTGGTTTGCCTTTTTATTTTGTTCATATTGTCTTTAGCTGTGCAAAAGCTTTTTAGTTTGATATAGTCCCATTTGTTTATCCTGTCCTTTATTTCCCTTGCCTGTGGAGATAAATCAGCAAATATATTGCTGTGAGTGATGTCGGAGAGCTTATTGCCTATGTTTTCTTCTAGAATGCTTATGGTTTCATGAATTACATTTAAGTCTTTTATCCATTTTGAGTTTGTTTTTTTGAATGGTGTAAGTTGTTGGTCTAGTTTCATTTTTTTTTTTTGCAGGTAGCTGACCAATTTTCCCAACACCATTTGTTAAAGAGACTGTCTTTACTCCATTTACTCTTACCTTCTTTGTCAAATATCAATTGTCCATAAAGGTGCAGGTTTATTTCTGGGTTCTGTGCTCTGTTCCATTGATCTATATGCCTGTTCTTATACCAGAACCAAGCTGTTTTGAGTGCAATGGCCTTGTAGTATAACTTGATGTCCGGAAGTGTGATACCACCCACTTTATTCTTCTTTCTCAAGATTGCTGAGGCTATTCATGTTCTTTTTTGGTTCCATATGAATTTTTGGAATATTTGTTCTATATCTTTGAAGTATGTCCTTGGTATTTTAATAGAAATTGCATTGAATTTATAAATTGCTTTGGGTAATATAGACATTTTAATGATGTGTATTCTTCCTAGCCAGGAACATAGTATATGCTTCCACTTGTTTGTATCTTCCTTGATTTGTTTTATCAATGTTTTATAATTTTCCGAGTACAAGTTTTCACCTCCTTGGTTAAATTTACTCCTATGCATTTTATTTTATTTTTTTTTTGTTGCAATAGTGAAGGAGATTGATTTTTTAATTTCTGTTTCAGAAAGATCATTGTTGGTGTATAAAAATGCCTCTGATTTCTGAGTATTAGTTTTATATCCTGCCACCTTGCTGAACTCACTTATCAGGTCCAGTAGTTTTTTGACTGCGACTTTAGGGTTTTCTAGGTACAGTATCATATCATCAGCAAATAATGATAGTTTTATTTCTTTTCCAATTTGCATGCCTTTTATTTCTTCTTCTTGTCTGATTGCTGTGGCTAGGACTTCCAGAACTATATTGAATAAGAATGGTGAAAGGGGGCCCCCTGCATTGTTCCTGATCTTAAGGGGATTGCTTTTAACTTTTGCCCATTGAGTATGATGTTGGCTGTGGGCCTGTCGTAGATAGCCTTTATCGTGTTAAGGTATGTTCTATGTATTCTCACTTTGCTGAGAGTTTTGATCATAAATGGGTGCTGGATTTTATTGAATGCTTTTCCTGCATCTATTGATATCATCATGTGGTTTTTTCCTTCCTTTTGTTTATGGGATGAATCACATTGATTGATTTGGGAATATTGTACCAGCCTTGCCTCCCCAAAATAAGTCCCACTTGATCATACTGTATGATTTTTTTCATGTATTGCTGGATCCGATTTGCTAATATTGTGTTGAGAATTATAGCATCTAAATTCATCAAGTATATTGGCCTATAGTTTTCTTTCTTTGTGTTGTCTTTCCCTGGTTTAGGAATCAGAATTATGGTCGCCTCATAAAAAGAGCTTGGAAGATTTCCCTCCTCTTGAATTTCTGAAATAGCTTGAGAAGGATAGGAGTTAGTTCTTCATTGAATGTTTGGTAGAATTCACCCGTGAAGCCATCTGGCCCAGGGCTTTTGTTTGCTGGGAGTATTTTGATAACTGTTTTGATCTCATTTGTTGTAATCGGTCTATTTAGGTTTTCTGATTCTTCCAGATTCATTTTTGAAAGATTACATTTTTCAAGGAATTTGTCCATTTCACCTAGGTTGTTTAATTTTTTGACATGCAGTTCTTCATAGTATTTTCTTACAATACTTTCTATTTCTGCTGTGTCTGTTGTTACTTCTCCACTCTCATTTCTAATTTTATTTATTTGAGTCCTTTCTCTTTTTTCCTTGGTGAGTCTGGCTAAGGGTTCATCAATCTTGTTTTTCAAAGAACCAGCTCTTGGTTTCATTGATCCTCTGTATTGTTTTTTAGTCTCTATGTCATTTATTTCTGCTCTGATTTTTATTATTTCCTTTCTTTTACTTCCTCTAGGCTTTACTTGCTATTCTTTTTCTAGTTCTTTTAGTTGCAGGATTAGGGTTTTTTTTTTTTTTTTGAGCTTTTTCTAGCTTCTTAAGGTATGCCTGTAATGCTATGAACTTCCCTCTCAGGACAGATTTTGAGTTGTTGTATGCTCATTTTCATTTGTTTGAAGGAAATTTTTTATTTCTTCCTTGATCTCATTTTTGACCTAGTCATTGTTTAATAAGATGCTGTTTGGTTTCCAAGTGTTTGAATGTTTTTCAGTTTTCCTATTGTAGTTGATTTCTAGCTTCATGCCATTGTGGTCAGAGAAGATGCTTGATATGGTTTTAATCTTCTGAAATTTCTTGAGACTCGTTTTATACCCTAATATGTGGTCTATCCTAGAGAATGTACCATAAGCACTTGAAAAGAATATATATTCTGCTGCTTTAATGTGGAAGGTTCTGAAAATATCTATTAAATCCAGCTGATCTAATGTATCCTTAATGCTGTTGTTTCTTTGTTAATTTTCTTTCTTGAGGATCTATCCATTGATGTTAGTGGGGTATTGAAATCCCCTACTATAATAGTACTGCAGTTGATCTCTCCCTTTATGTCCATTGAAATCAGCTTTATATATCATATTTAGTTGCTCCTATATTAGGTGCATAGAAATTTATAATGGTTATCTCTTCCTGTTGGATTGCTCCCTTTATCATTATGTAGTGACCTTCTTTATCCCTTACTATAGTCTTTGTTTTAAAGTCTATTTTGTCAGATATAAGTATTGCTACCCCAGCTTTTTTTTTCATTTCCATTTGCACGAAATATTTTTTTTCCATTCTTTTACTTTCAGTCTATTTGTATCTTTTGTTTTGAGGTGCATCTCCTATAGACAGCATATGTACGAGTTCTGTTTTCTTATCCATTCAGCTACCTTATGTCTTTTGATTGGAGCATTTAATCTATTTACATTTAAGGTTATTATTGATATGTAGTTGTTTATTGCCATTTTATTCTTTAAAGTTATATTCCTCTTTCACTATATTCTTTTCCCCCTTTGTTCTGTTTTACAACAGGGCCCTTAACATTTCTTGCAGCTCTGGTTTGGTTGTAATGAATTCTTTGATTATTATTATTTTTTTGTCTAGGAAGCTTTTTATTTCTTCTTCAATTTTAAATGAAAGCCTTGCTGGATAAAGAAGTCTTGGTTGTAGGCTCTTGTTCTTCATTACTTTGAATATGTCTTGCTATTCCCTTCTGGCCTCAAGTGTTTCTGTTGAGAAGTCGGATGTCATCCTTATTGGTCTCCTTTGTAGGTGAGAGCCTTTTTTCTCTAGAAGCTTATAATATTTTCTCTTTATCTCTTAGCTTTGGTATTTTAATTATGATGTTTCTTGGTGTAGATTTTTTTTTTTGGTTTCTCTTTAATGGAATTCTCTGTGCTTCTTGTGTGACTATTTTTTCTGCATCAATTTAGGGAAGTTTTCAGCTATGATTTCATTGAACAAGGTCTCTAACCCTTGTTCTTTCTCTTCTTCTTTAGGAACCCCTATGATGTGGATGTTGTTTCTCTTTAGGTTGTCACAGAGCTCTCTTAGAGTTTCCTCAGATTTTTTCAGTCTCTTTTTGCTGCTCTGCTTCCATGCTTTTACTTTTCTTGTCCTCTAAGTCACTGATTCAATCCTCTGCTTATCCAGCCTGCTTTTAATTCCTTCCAGTGTAGTCTTCATTTCTGATATTGTATTTGTTATTTCTGTCCAGTTCTTCTTTATGATTTCCGTGTCCTTTTTGATGTTTTCAATTTCTTTATTGAAGTGTTCATTAAGTCCATTCATTGTAGCAATGAGATCTTTAAGCATCCTAAAAATCATTATTTTATACTCTGCATCCAATAATTTGATTACTTCTGATTTGTCCAAGACTTTATCAAAGGATTTATCTTGTTGAAGCATATGACTTATGCTTCTCTGCCTACCCATTATTCTCTATGTCTTGTAGGCTTATTCCAGCTGTCCAGGGCTCTCAGTTTTGAAACAATAGAAACCAGCTGGGAGGGAGGAGAAGTGGGAAAATTGCAGCCCTGGATCACAGGACACTGAGGGGACTAGAATCAAGGGCATTGTGCCTGAGCAGGGAGTCTCCTGACCTGGAGAGGGACAGATGAAGTATCTTTCCAATGTGGCACTCACCTCTCTGTGCAGCCCTGCTAAAAACAGAAAATTTTGGAGAATTTTATAAATTCCCTTTTGCATGGGAGAAACTGAAATGTTTGCCTAAGGCAATGTGTGGTTTGGTGACAGTGAGGCTGTGAGGATCAGATGACAAACCAATAAGTTTCCCTGACACAGTGTCTATGTAATTGTCTGTGTATCTAAGTATCTCTATAAGTATATGTTCAAGTCTATGCATCTATGTGTCTAGATATCTATGTAAGTATCTACATATTGATGTGTATATCTACCTATGTATATATGTGTCTAAGTATCTGTGTAACTATCTCACTGTAATTATAGTCTATGTAATTATCTATTTATAATATTCTATCTGTCATCTATCTATCTATGTATATCTAGCTGTGTCTATCTCTGATGAATTAATATACTTGGAGTTTCATCTGGACATAAGTTCTGATGGGTTATGAAATGTCTTCGTAGAAATATCTTCCAGAAACCAAGGCATCTTTTGACCTGAACAGGAGAGCTAGAGTTGGGTCTGCAAGCAAGCCAGCTCACTTCCTGTGAGGCCGTGGACATGAGTCCCGTGACGTGGTTCCTGCACACTTCCTGACCTGCAGGGCGCTGTCCTCCCACACTCAGAAGGACAGGACAGACAGTGAGCGCCGGCCATGACCCCCAAGCCCACCACCCTCTTGGGCCTTGATGAGTAAGAACAGAGGGGCAGGGGCGTAGGGATGGCATAGGAGAACTATCGCTGTGGTCCATGTCCTTCTTCTATGCAGCCTCTAGAACAGGACCTGCTGGGCCCTGGGGAAATGTCAGCATGTGTGCCCTGTCCACTCTGGGTGACCTGGGCCTAAGCCTGCAGTGAAGTGTTCAGGGCCTCCATCCTGTGGTAGACTGTGGGATGAGGACATGTCAGACACAGCAAGGACAAGGGGATGTCTGGGTGGGAGGGGCCTGGGGACCTGTGTGGAGCCCACTGTAGGGGAAAAAGGCCCCCACTGGGAGCCATGTTGGTGAAAGTGGTTTGGATATTATGATGGCAAAGTTTTCCCTACAGTACACTGACCTTGACCCTGTTTAGGGAAATTGGGTGGTGGGTGGCTTTCTCACTGGGGCTTTTCTTTCAGGGCTCAGCCTGAGCCAGGTGACCCACACATGGGACAGTGACTCATTTCTACACTATTTCACCCCCTCCCCTCAGTGGTCTCCAGGCTGGACACTATGGTTCTCCCAGCAGCAGGCCTCATGTGCAAGGGGGAGAGTTAGTTTGGAGGATGTGGAATGGGTTCTGCATTTGAATCTTCTGAAAACAACAGGAAGTAGAGACCCTGGGGCATTCTGGGACCAGACTCTGTCCTGGGGACCTACTGCACACATTCCATTTGGCTGAGTCTGGCTGCGTCGCTCAGGACCAGGGATCTTTAGGTCTGAGCAGCTACTCTGTGTATGAGGCCAGACCCAGAGCTGCAACATGTAGATGGGACCAGGATCCAGCCTGAGAACTCTGGTCTGTCCATGGCGGTCATTTACCTACTGCAGTCACGGGAGGAAGATTGGTCAGCATGAGTGTTCATGCTGAGGTATTTGTGGGAAATCCCAAGTATTCTGATACAAAGTCATGTTATTTTATTTTATATTTATTTATGTATTTCCTGAAGTGAGATGCAGGGAGGCAGAGACAGACTCTCACATGCGCCCAAATGGGATCCACCAGCATGCCCACCAGGGGGTGATGCTCTGCCCATCTGAGGCGCTGTTCCTTTGCAACTGGAGCCATTCTAGCACCTGAGGTGGAGGCCATGGAGCTATAAGTTACATAAAACATTGCATGAGTTTAAGGTGTACGATGTGTTGATTTGCGGCACTACAAATGCCATATAATTGCATTTGCTGCACTGAGCTGCACAAGCACCTTCCCTACCCCTGGCTCTGCCTTTTCCGCCAGCACCCCGCCGGGTGCCCCATGTGCCCCAACCCCAGAGCCAGCTCCTATGGCCTCACTCCTGCCTGTTCAATCCCTTTAGGATTTAACGTTAGCTGATGGGTCACCCTACCCTCTCCTTTGGCCACTGCCCCTGTGAGTACCATGGGAAGAGCACTCATGTGAGGAGATCTCCAATGAACTCGGTACCTTGCTGAGAATTTCATGTATAGCATGACATTGAATACTTGGAGGGAGATGTTAGAATCCCCAGTTTAAATACGAGGACCAGTCAGCATAAAGCGGTTTTTCACCTTGCCTAAGAACAGACGGTTTGTTTGTGGAGGTTGAAATGACGTGGGTGTCAGTTGGTTGCACACATCCATGCTCTGCCTTTTTCTGCAGATTAATGTGAGGTGCACACACAAGGGGTTCATGCAGAGACGAGTTCAGCATCCTCTGAGCATGGTGGGGTAGGGGGGGTAATATTTCTGGAGGCTGAGTCCCTCCCATCTCACTAGCAGGAAACATGAGAAGGACTATAGAGCTCTTCCCAACTGCGTGAGGACACTGATTTAGCAACCACGAGGCGTGCCCCGGCTAACACATCCTGCCCACAGGCTTCAGGCTCCTTACCCACCAGCTCCAGAGCGGTGAAGGCTGCAGGGACTGACCATGTCCCAATTTCCCCCCCACCCTGCTGGGCCTCGGTGAGTCATGGAATGGAGTCACAGCATCTCAGGCAGAGAGGAAGCGGTAGATTAGGGAGGCATCTGGGTCCCCAATCTGTCCTTACTCTAGACTGGGTGACTGTGGTACCCGGGTGAGTAACATGGTCTCTCCTGGGAGTCTGATTCTTCAGCTCTGGCCCTGATCTATGTCTGCCCATGGGAGGTTCAGTCCTGGGTGCAGGTATCTGGAAAGGGGACATGTTCAGCCTGAGCACCTGATTGCAAGGGGGGTAATTGCAAGGGGGGTGTGTGTGTGGGAGATTTGTCTTGCAATCAGAGCAAGAAGGGTTGTGTCAGAGGTAACACTGAGGAGGGTGCTTTGGAAATTCTCAGAAGCTGAGCCTGCTGCCCCCATCAGGGCCCCTGAGAGCAGCCCTGTGAGGACACTGGGCACTGGGAGCTTTTCTCACGAGACCTTCTCTTCCAGTGCTCTGTCTGGGCCACATGATCCACATGCAGGAGGTTGAGTTTAACATTTCGCTTTCTATTTATTTTCTATTATTATTAAATGAGAGGAGATGATGCGCAGAGAGACTCCTGCATGTGCCACAACTGGGATCCACCCAGCAAGCCCCTTGCCAGGTGATGCTCTGCCCATCAGAGGCCACTGCTCTGTTTCTTGGCAACCAAACTATTTTTAACACCTGAAGCCAGGCTATGGAGCCATCCTCAGCACCTGGGACCAACTTGCTCAAATTATTCAAGCCATAGCTGAGGGAGGGGGAGAGAGAAACTGGGGTGGTAGAGAAGCAGATGGTCAATTCTCCCGTGTGCCCTGAGCAGAAATTGATCCTGGGAATTCCACACGCTGGCCAACCTCTCTACCTCTGAGCAAACTGGCCAGGACTCGAGTCTACCATTTTTTAATTTAGGTTTTCTTTTATGTTTTATTTTCAGAGGAAATATTAATTTCCCTAAGCATTGTATCACATTAATCTTCAATTAGAAAGAGTTCCACAGCTCTCTGTGTCAGGACATGTCTGCGCTCACGCTGTCTGTCTCACTCATCGTCAGAATCCCGGCCTTTCTATCGCTGACAGAAACCATTTCCCCTCGACCCCGACCTCCTCCAGGGCTGATGTCTCCTGTTGCTAGGATTGGCTAACTGACACTTGGCCGTCCGGTCTCAGCTCAGCGCCTCTCCACTCTGATCCCAGATGAGGTCAGCTCACCCTCCATCTGTCCTTTGATCCCACTCACCCCAGAGTGCATGTCACAGCGTGTGTCTGTGGGTTTGCACAGTTTTCTCATCAGCCCTGTGCTCCCTCTGAACCTGAAACAGAGGAAGGGAGACCCTGTGTGAGTGTCTCGTGTGTGTGGAGCCAATGGCACAGGGAGAGCATCTGCACATGGACAGACAGGAGCTAAGATACGGATGAAGAGTGAGTGGTTGAGTAACTGACTGTGTCAGTGGTGACCCTGGGTCAGTGCCGGCCTCTGTCAGGAACGGCATAACTGGGACGCCATCGTCCTAGTTCAGGGCACAAACCAGCTCTTCCCCCCGCCCAGCCTAGAGAGACGGATGGGGTCTCAGGAGCCTCAGGGACAAGGAAACAAAAATAGGATAAGAGGAAGGTAGAAAATGCAGAAGGAACCAGAAATGAGGGTCCACAGGGAGGGGACATGCCTTGAAGTCGGGGGTCCTCACCCACTGGGTCTTGTGGGCAGGTCTGGGCTGGAGCTCCAGCACAGGCCCCTGGACTTCCAGTGGAGCCTGCAGCCCCCATGAGTCCCCACTCCCTCCCCAGCTGCCCTCTGACCCGGCCCAGATCACTGCCCCCCTCACAGAGCCCTGCTTCCTGTCCCCACCGATGACCTGCTTATCCTCATCCTCTGCCTCCCTCCCAGCCCTCTCTGTCCCCTAGACATGGCCGTGGGCAGGGAGACAGGCCCAGGGACTCAGCCTGCCTGAGACCTCCCGTGTCCCCCTGAGAAAAGCCCAAGATGTGACCATGACTGAGAATCCTTGTGTCAGTGGGGAAATCGCTCTGCAGTGATGAGAATTCAGGCACCTGGATTGGGTGTGGGGTGGTCTTTGTGGGAGAGGGTGGTGGAAATGTTCTCAGACTGGGTTGTGGTGATGGCTGCACAGCTCTGTCAGTTGTTAAAGACAGTGACGTGCGCACTTAAACCAGGGGACTGTGATGTGTGTGATGTCCTCACAGTGGACCCTGAGACCCTGCTCTGCTTCCGCCCAGGGGTCCTGCCCACACCCTCCATTAGGGCTGAGCCAGGGTCTGTGATCCCTCAGGGACAGCCTGTGACCATCGTGTGATGAGGCCTCACTCAGGCTGATGTGTTCCGTCTGGAGGACATGGATAGAATACTTACTCAGGAGGATGAGAAAATTGAGTATCCACATGTATCACAGTGGCCAGAAGCCAGATTACTCATCCCCTCCGTGACTGAGGACACTGCTGGGCCTTATCGCTGCCTCTATCATTTACGTGGAACACACACCTGGTCTCTGCACAGTGAGCCCCTGGAGCTGAAGGTGACAGGTGAGGATGTGTCAACTCTGCCCTCAGGTTTGCCACAGGTCCCTGCACCCTGTCCCAGCTCTGTCTCTGTCCTCAGGTTTTCTCATGCTGACTCCCAGCCCTATGACTCCTTGCCCTCTGCACAGGTGATCCTCGGCCTTCCCACCTGGCTCAGGGCTCCAGAGTCCTGGTCGTCTCAGGACCCCAGGGTGACATGGATACTAGCCCAGCCTTAGAGTGGACGCAGAGCTGTCCTGGTGGGCTGGATGGGGGTTGGGCTTTCAGAGACCAGGTGGGAACAGACCCCAGTCAAGGTGACGTGTGCTTTCACTCATGATGGTGTTAAATATTCTTCTCCATGCGCCAGACTCTTTGGGCCACAGGCAACATGTCCCCTGTGTGTGTTTAATCCTTTTTGGCCAAGTCATGTGGTCCTGGAGTCCCTGCCCAGAGCCGGACCGCACTTTTAAAGTTTTGGGTGGTGAAGCTGTCTTTCCCCTGTGTGTGTTCAACCTCTGAGATTTCTGAATTCAGGGTCCATTGGGGATGAGGATACTCGAACCCCTTTCCATGTCCTCTGGAGCCTCTGAGGAGCTGCTCCTTGCTGCTCTGTGAGGTCAGTGGGGGCATGGTGTTGGGAGGGGAGAATATGCAACACCTCCCACCGCTGCCAGAAGAAGGGAGCAGGGCTCTCCTTGTCTTCTGCCCCTCCCACTTCTCGTCTTAGGAATGCCATCTGGGGCTGAGTGATGGCCCGTTGTGACCTGTGGGTGGACACTCAAGGTGGAAAGGGCCCAGGATGAGTGGGACCCACCCCAGGCAACACCCAAAGGGTATCAGTCCTCCTCCTGCCCTGTTCACTGGAGCCCACGGAGTCACCAGGTCCACCCTCACCACACACATAAAGCCTGTCTCCTCAGCTGGTGAGTAGAGACCTCAGCGTGGAGAGGTTTGGGGACCTTTGTGCTGAGGACTGAGCTCCCAGGTTCAGCCCTCTGTCTTGGGCTGGATCAGAGACTGAAGACCACAGCAGGGGTTGCCACTCACAGAACATCCCTAATATTCATGACTGTGACATCACTGGCCTGACTCACTAACTGAGTGCCAAGCTCTGTGAAAGAAAGCATTTGATGCTGCATCAGCGAGTGAGGGGTGCTCCTCTCATGTCTAAGAGACCAGCTTTTGTAATCTGTGGAAACAGAGCTAAAGTTTCTTCCCTAAGTACAGAAGGTTATTGAAGAAGCAGAACTAGCCCAGGGTGACCAGAACCCACCCTTCAGGGTTTGTCCACCGCTCTGCACCGCCCCCTTGTGGGCAGGGCCCTACCTTACATGATAGAGGGACAACAGGACAGAGGGACAGAGAGGGATAGCTCAGCTTCAGATCTCCGACACTAGGGGAGAAGGGACCTCATGTTGTTCATACCTGGACAGCGACTGAGCCCCCTAGAAGAGGAGAGAGCCCTCTGCAAGGGTCCTGAACACCGCGCTGTTGAGGGGACACAGGAGAGAGGTCACCTCACAAGGGCATGGGCTTAAATCCGTTCCTGTGGCACAGGAACAGCAGACAAGCTCTTATAACCATTGAGCAAATATTCCCATTGCTTTGTCTGCAGCAGCGCCCACCTGCGTGGGCTTGATGCACATGGGGAAGGATTAGAAATGGTCCCTGTCCTCCCAACTCTAATGGGGAGAATTGGAATGAACAAAAAATGTATATATGTTTATACGTGCAAATATAAATATGTAATTTACATTGTAAAGTTTAAGGCCTATAGTTTATGTTATTGTATATGTTTATTCTGCACATTCAATACAATTAATATAGTAAATACATTACTATATCACTACAAATAAATATAGAATATATTATATATTATCATAACATTATTATATCATGTATTACTAAAATTGATACATGCAAATGTAAACAAAATTTTGCACAATATATGAAATAAAATGTATAATTGATATACACAGTATATATACATAGTATGCATAGCTTATATAGTATGTTCTTTTAAATTTCTATTTTAAACATTTACATTATTTAAAGTATACATATATGTTATTACATATTTTAAATATAAAGCTACGTTTACTAAAATTACATTATAATCATATATTTTATTGTAAATGTATAAATATGTTATTCATATCACATGTTATTAATATTGCATATATATAATTTTAAGTTATGGCAAATGTCCTAGAGGGGAGCACAGACAGCTGTGTGTAGAAACGTGGGGGGGGGGTCCTGGATCATGGATCAGCAACAGGTGCGGAGGGGAGGCACACTGGGCGGTGAGGTTTCCTGCTTTCTTAAGGAATAATGAGGATTCAGACTCTGAGAAGGGCAGGGGCGCTGTTACAGAAGAAGGAACACAGGGATCACTGTCCTGAACGGGGAGGAACCTCTGGGCCTCAGCATGACCGCCTGTGAAATGGGCAGTAACGCGCATGCGCAGTAAAGGTAAATGGTAAAGACCATGATGGACGCACAGCGCATGCGTCAAGGTCAGACTGTGGCTGGTGCTCCATCAACTTGCCCGCTGACAACAGGTTTGCAGGCAACATGAGGACATGGGGGCTTGGCGTCCTCACTCCAGCAGGGCCATTCCAACCCCTCGGGGGCTGTGTGAGAAACCAGCAATGAGGGATAAGATGCCTGCGCTTGGGTGGGGACCCAAAAGGAGTCCAGGACTCCCTGTTCCCCAGTGTCCGTCTCCAGAAGGGGCATGGTTGTGGGGAGGCTGGTGCTGCCCTGCATGAGCTCTTCTTGAAGGAAGGAAACGGGTGCCTCTGTGCCACCCAGTGAGCAGGTCATTGACCACCTGACCGCTGAGCCCTTGCAGGGTGGGCAGTGCAGCTGAGGATCTAACTTTTAAATTTATTTAGCTTCAATATCAATGGATACAGTAACACGTAGTTACCAATTTGGTCAGCACAGATGTAGGTTACTTCCATCCAGGGAGAAAGGTCTAGGGGAGCAGGTGAGGGCCCCAGGGTGAGGGAGACTCCTGTGCGGGGACCCGGAGAGTCAGCCTCCTCTGTCCAGCTCTGACCTTTGACGCATGTCCTCCTGATTTCTAATCCTAGGAAACACATGGACGCAGTCACAGGGCAGTAACAATGGTGATGAATGATGGGAACAGAGGACCTAACCTGGGGCGTGCCTCTTGGGGAAGGGAAGAAGTGAGGGCTTCAGTGTTGGTCATTCAACGTCTCGTAGACAGAGGATGTCAGCACTCAGGACCCTGGTGCTGTGAAATGGGGATAGTGGTTCCCGTGCTGCAGGAAGACTAGTCACATGAGAGCTTTCATATCAGTATGAACATGACAACACCCAGAGTATGCATAGTATGCAGTAGGTGCTCCACAAATGCACGCTGCCAATGCTGTGGTTCCCTGCTCCCTGCTCCCCAGGCCTGCCGACAGTGTACGTCTATGTTATTGTTGGGGACTCAGTGGCCTGCGTCCTTTGTCTCCTCCTCCTGGTCCTCCTCTTAGTCCCTCATCAGCATCAGAAAAAACACGGTAGGTCTCAGGGACAGGGTGGGGTAACAGGGAAGGCTGTTCTGGGGTGCTGGGAGGATGCCTTTCATCCTAATTCAAACCCTGACTATCTTCAGGGACCTCCCACAGCAGGGGTGAGAAGCAGAGGCCCCAGGAGAGGTGAGGCCACCCCCAGGAGTGACACGTAGACACCCTCCCAATTCTCTGCCTCCAGGTGTCCTACCCCAGCCCGACCCCCAATCTCACTTGTGCTTTGTCCTCAGGCTCAGCCCAGCTGTTGACATCACAGAGAGCACACCTGGTGAGGGGCTAAGGGGAGGGAACAGCACGGGAGAGGGGAAATGGGCATTCAGTACCATTCAGGAAGCAATGGGGTGGGGGATGTTTGGGAACATTACAGGATGTTGTAGATGGGGTGAGACATAATCTGAACCTGTGAGTAACAGGCAGATTTGCCTTCCAAGGTCCACCCCAAGGAACTGACCACTGTTCTCTCCCCCTCCCCCACCAATGTGGCCGCAGGTGATGAACTTCCTGAGAAAAACATGGAGACACACAGCCCAGTAAGTCCTTGTATTAGTCACCAACTTCTGTGTAACAAACTACCCTAGATTTAACAGCTCCACAATATTATCTGTTTCTTGGGTCAAGAATTTGGAAGCAGATTAGCTGGTGGTTGTGGCTCACAGCATCTCCTGAGGTTGCCATCATGATGACTGAGGCTGCATTCATCAGAAGGCTGGGCTGGGGCTGCAAGACCCCCTTGCAGGATGGTGCCCCAGAGGGCAGTGTGCAGGGGCCTCAGGCCCTCCTCATGTGGGCTTCTCCATGGCTGCTGCCTCCCTCAGAGGGCAGGGTCCCAGAGAGGGAAGGGCGGAAGCCACAATGTCTTTTGTGTCCTCTCCATGGATGTGACATGCCCTCACATTCCATGTTCTACTGGTCACAGAGACCAACTCTGATTCTATGTCGGAGGGGACTACACAATGGAGACAGGGGAGGTGGGATCACAGGGGCCACATAGAATCTGGCTGTCACTGTCTTTCCTCCCCACAGACCCTCCCCTCACTGTCCACCACTCTAACTTACCCTGTGTCTCTCCCTCAGGGCCCTGCTGCAGGAGACACCCAGAAGGTGACCTATGCCCAGCTGGACAAGCGGACCCTCACACTGAGCACAGCCCGAGCCGTGTCCCCACAGTCCCCGGATCCCACAGCTGATTCCAGCATGTACGCAGCCCTCGCCAGACGCTGACTTCAGGACCACCTGGCCTCTGCACCTACAGACACAGGAAGTCAGAAGTCAGTCTATTTGGAGAACTTCCCTATAGAATCACCCCTGTCCTGAAAGACATCTAATCAATTCTCCTGGAAGTGAGAGCTGGAGTCTGGGGACCCTACTCAACATATAGTAGGATCATTAACCAGGTGGGCCCTCCTGCAGTCCACCAGCTCCTTGGAGACTGCTGTAACACTTGTTTCCGAAATCCACTTGTAGGCACCTGGCTGTTTCCATGGACCCAGCTATAGTGGCCCAGCGGTTTCCAGAGACCCAGCTACAGTTGGTGGCTGTTTCCAGAGACCCAGCTATAGGTGTCCAGCAGTTTCTTGATACTGAGCTGCACTTGCTGGGTTGTTGCCGGAGACCCAGCTACAGATGCACAGTCACCCTGCTGATTCCATACATATCCTGTCAATCCCAACTTCCCCAGGGACTGTTTGAAATGTCTTCTTAGCTAATTCTGAGGCTTTCCTAGTGCCAAGTTCTTGACTTTGAATCTGGACTCTATTGATGCAGCTGATAGCTAAGTTCCCGTTTCCTGATTCCTGCTTCTCCTTGTTCATCAATAAATGTTATCAGAGACCCAACGATGGCAGCCCTGTGTGTCAAGCTGGGGCACACAGGGACCATCCCAGTCTCTGCCTCCACAGTGCTCAAAACATAGTGAGAAGACAGAAAGAAAAGGCATTGGTGTTTTCTGATGTGAGTGTTTCTCAGGGATGGGTGAAGAGACTTCTAAGGGGACGTCTGTCTAGATGAAGGTGCAGAGCGTACATCCACCCACCCACATGCATGCACAGGCTCCTGGATGCACAAATGCACACACACACACACACACACACACACGTGCATGGACACACGTGTGGACCGGGCAAAGGTATGGTGATGCTGTGATTGCACAGGACGGTGCCTCAGCTGAGAGCCCACTCCGAGGACACGTCTGTCCCCACACCCCTGGTTCATCCTCATTGGACGCCACACAGTGGTGTCCATTCTCTAAACACAGTAGGACCCGTCCAGCTCTCCATCATTGTCCTTGATCTGACCCTTGTCCCCTCACCTGGGTAATCCCTTCCAAGTGTGGGACTGGGGGCTGTTCTTCCCAATAAGTCTGCACTGCCTCCTCCCCTAAAGTGAGAGTATTGGCTTCCTGTCTCTGCTGTAACAGATGGCACATAGTGGCTTCAAAGAACACAACTTATTGTCTTACAGGTCAGGATGCTGATGAAGGTGTTCCTGTAAGAGAGTTAGTGGTTGCTGGCTAGTTTGAGATCAAATTATTTAATAGTCGTGTAACAGAAATAAGACCTCCAGTTTAAATAATAAATGTCACAAAAGTTTCTCAAGTGGCTTGCTGAACAAGAAACTATGTTGTTGTCAGGTCTCTCCAAGAGCAGAAAATAGGGCGGCGCCAGCTCTGAGGCTGTGTGGACCGAGGAGAGAACACAGCTGAGCATCACGTGGGCTCCGTCTCCGAAGCTGAGTCCATCTCTGGACAACAGAGCGAATTAAGGAGACATTATTTGGTGGGAGAGAAGCTGCACCAATTATTTCTCTCATCTTTCAAGCACATGGATTATTTTTTCCTCCCCAACATGAGAAATAATTGAGAGCCTCCTGTGAGCTGCATTTTTCCTAAACCCCCACCGAGGTCTTCCTGACGCCCATCTGCGTCCATCTCATGACTCACGTCTGCAGCACGTCTGTGAGCACAGCGCTGTCTCAGATGTTTGCTTTGTCTGTAACCTGCTCCTTCTCACCCATAGAGATGTGTGACCACCTGGAGGTCAGGGACACTTTGCAGTTGCCGTGTTTGTCCCCACACAGGGGCGAGTCTCAGCAGAGGGTGTGTTTCCTTGGGAATTTTGGAGAGTTGATCTCACCTAGAAAGAGAAAGGCTTTCTGTGGACGGTGACTCTGACTACAGACCCTGGTTCCCTGTAGCTCGTGGGCAATACCGTCCACTGTGGCCACAGAGCCCCGGATCCAGAGGGTCACTTCCTGTATTTTTTCCCAGGGCGGAGCCCGTAGTCTGGACCTTCTGTTTCTTAGACGTGATGGCTCAGCTTGGCTGGGGAACATGGGGGTCTGGGATGATGGGGTCAAGGCCAGGGATCTCAAAGCACAAGGACCTTGGTGCCGGGGTGTGGGTGGTGGTGACAAACGCTGAGAGTCTGGTTCTCTTCTCCTTGCACAGCAGTGACTGCTGGGCTGCATCTCCTCTCAGTTGAATGAGAGTCTAGACAGAGCCACAGGTCTGTGCCCTTGGGGAGGCTGAGCCCCATCTGACCCAGGAGTATGTGAGAGCTGGCATTGCAGACCCATCCTCCATCTCTCTCAGACCTCACCTGGCTGCCCTGGGACTGAGGAAGGCCCTTCCCGATGACCCCAGCTCTGCAGGGAGCCTGCCTGGTGCTGAGGCCTCAGCAGCTACTCTGAGGGCTGTGACCCTGAGAAGTCTCAGGTCTCTCTCTCCAGGGCCTGATTCTCCTCTGTCTCTACCTCATGGGGCTGCCCTCCTCTGTGACGTCATAAAGATGTGACTCAGAGCTGTGAGGGACTGAGGAAATGAGCCCACTTTCCCTAGTCACAGTGCCTGTGCGCTTGGCCATGAATGGACCCAGGAGTCCTCAATGGGGTCCAGATGGAAATCCAGCCACCAGTTTAAACTCTCCTGATTCTTTACAGACCAACCTCCCAAGAAGCCCCACCCACTAACGGTTCCATAATGTAAGAGTTTCTTTTTTTTTTTTTTTTTTCATTTTTCTGAAGCTGGAAACAGGGAGAGACAGTCAGACAGACTCCCGCATGCGCCCGACCGGGATCCACCCGGCACGCCCACCAAGGGCGACGCTCTGCCCACCAGGGGGCGATGCTCTGCCCATCCTGGGCGTCACCATGTTGCGACCAGAGCCACTCTAGCGCCTGAGGCAGAAGCCACAGAGCCATCCCCAGCGCCCGGGCCATCTTTGCTCCAATGGAGCCTCGGCTGCGGGAGGGGAAGAGAGAGACAGAGAGGAAAGCGCGGCGGAGGGGTGGAGAAGCAAATGGGCGCTTCTCCTATGTGCCCTGGCAGGGAATCGAACCCAGGTCCTCCGCACGCTAGGCCGACGCTCTACCGCTGAGCCAACCGGCCAGGGCTATGTAAGAGTTTCTTTAGTGAATTTCCTTCTGTAGACTTAGAGGTTCTCAGTTTCAAAATAATAGAAACCAGCTGGGAGGCAGAAGTGTGCAGAGTGTAGCCCAGGGTCACAGGACACAGAGGGGCCCAGAGACCAGGGCATTGTGCCTGAGCAGGGAGTCATCTGCCCTAGAGAGCATGAGAGGAACAAACTGAGTGTCCTTGCAATGGCCACTCACCTCTTTGTGCAGCCCCGCTAATAATATACAAGTGTTTGGAGAGTTTTATAAATTCCTATTTGCATGTGAGAAACTGAAGCATTTGCAAAGAAATGTGTGGTTTAGTAAGAATATCCCTGTGAGCACTGGAAGCCAAGTCCATGAGTTTCCCTGTCATACTGTTATAAAGTACTGTTCCGCCAGGCTTATGTCAAGATACCAAGTCCAAATGAATTTTTAAGGAGTTTTATTAAAGGGGGAGATTTATTAAATGTGCTGGTTGCATATGACTAACATGGGGCAATCTGACTCAAATCGTGCGCACTGGGCACACTCCTGAGGCAGGTTATATACTTTTGCTCACACACCGGTTGGCGGGAAAAGGAGGAGGGGGATGGGACACAATTCATTAGTAAGCTTATAGCATTTGTCCATAGAATTTATAAAAAAACATTTCTACATATTAAAACTTATAAGGTAACACCATAGCAAAAAATGTTGTTCTACATATAAAAAGATATTCCTAAATTTTCTGGTGTTCATTTGCCATTTCTTTGTTTAGAGGTATATACATTAATTACATGTTTGCAGGAGTGGGGGTAGTTTCCATGGGGCCAGGGGATAAATGCCTGACCTGTGAATGGTCCATCAAATAGAAAAAGAGGGAGAGGAAAAGGTTTTCTTAATCTCTCTCTCCCTGCACCTGGTAGCTATTTACCTACTTTCCTACAGGTGTGGGGGAAGGGAGGGAATCCAAGTCTCCCTTTCCCTCTTCATTTACAACACAATGCTATCAGCCATCCTGAGTTGGTGAATCACACAAGTATAAAAATCATTTCTACATTTTTCTGTATGCCTAGCTCAAATTAATAAAATGCCCTTTAAGCTTCCTAGTAGAAGAGAGTTTCCTACACAGTATGTTTCTGCAAGCCAGGAAACTTTCACATTTCTTTCTCTTTATTCTCTACAGAAAAGAGGGGACAAGAAACTCAACTATTTTCCCTAAAATATTAATACTAACTTTCTATTCATTGGTACTTTACCACAATACTGTCTATGTATTTATGTGTGTCTCTAAGTATCTATCTAGGTATCTATATGTCTATCTATGTATCTTTGTATCTATCTAAGTCTCTTTTCAAGTCTGTATATCTGTGTGTCTAGATGTATATGTAAGTATCTATCTATGTATTTATCTAGTCTGTTCCAGTACCTGTTTATGTATCTATATATTTAAGTTTCTATATAACTATGTCTATATTCATTTCTGTATCTCTGTAACTATGAATTTGTGAATCTATGTAACTTTTTATATATCTATGTGTGAGGTTGGTTGGCAATGGGGGAAGGTCATGAGGGGAGCCAGACCTGGGAACTTTGGCTGGCACTGCCCACACCCATGCCCGCCAAAGGAAACTTCCCAGGAGCATTTAGAAAAGAGCGACTGTCCATCAGCCAGTGAGATTTCGCCACATCATATCTACTCACCTTCACCATATAAACTCGCATTTACCCCCAAATGGGAAAATCCGCGCGACTTCTCTGGCCCTAGTCTCGTGAACCAGAGAACCTTGTCAGGAAGTGCCCTGAATAAATCTTTACTATTCCACACTTCCTGGCTATGCCCTTCTTTCTTCCTGGAGGGGGGAATACCTTACACTATGTATCTGATTATCTATGTATGTATGTATGTATGTATGGGTGTATGGGTGTATCTATCTATCATCTATCTATCTATCTATCTATCTATCTATCTATCTATCTATCTATCTATCTATCAGCCTGCCTATGTATCTATCCATCCATCTCTATCTATCTCTGATGAATTAATACTCTGGGTTTCATTTGGACAGAAGTTCAGACAGGTTATGAAATATCTCAGTAGAAATGCCTTCTGGAAACCCAGGTCTCTCTGGTCCCAATAGGGGAAGCTAGAGTTGGGCCTGGGAACTGCCTGCCTCCCTTCTTGTGAGAGTATAAAAATGAGCCCCATGACGTGGCCCCTTCACACTTGCTGACCTGCAGGGACCTGTCCTCCCACCCACAGGGCTAGGACAGAGCAGTAGGTGAGAGGGCGGCCATGTCCCCAATCCCACCACACTGCTGGGCCTTGCTGAGTTAGAAAACAGGGGCAGGAGCACAGGGACAAAAGGGGTGGGACTGAGGTTGTGGTCCAGTTCCTCCTTGGTCCTGCCTCTAGCCCAGGACCTGATGTCCCCTGTGGAGAGAGTCAGCCATGCAGGCCCTGCCCACTCTGGGTCACTTGGTCCTAATCCTCCAGTGGAGGGACCAGGGCCTCCAACCTTTTCTAGATTTTAGGATAGTAACAAGTCAGACACAGAAAGGCCAACAAAGGTCAAGTTGGAAGGTGTCTGGAGGCTTGTCTGGTAGCTACTATACAGGAAGAAGCTACCCTCTGGGAGCCCTGTTGCTGAGGGGGGTTTGAAGATTAAGGTGGCAACTTTTCTCTACAGCACACTGACCTGGACCCCCATTTAGGGAAATGGGGTGGTGGGTGGCTTTGTCACTGGGGCTTCCCTTGCAGGGCTCACCTGCTCCAGGTGATCCACACGTGGTACAGTGAGTCATTTCTACATGATTCCTAGGCCCTGCCTCCCAAGGGCAGCTCAGACAGGAGTCCCGTGGATTCTGAGAGTGATCAAACCCTGATTTATACCATAGAACGTCCCTCCTGACTGTCACCTGACTGCTTCAAACACCACAGGATGTCAGCACTGATTTCCAGACTCCTCAGGCCCAGTATATGCAGAACTGGACCCCGGTTCCCACGAACTGTGACCTGACTTTTCTCTTCACTCTCTCTCCTTTTTTCTAGGTGAAGGTGATCAGTTCAGGCCCAGAAAACAAGGTCATTTTTTTAACAAGGTCATTTTAATTTTCCTTAAGTCGCCTACACATCACTCTATCCCAGAACCCTGTTCATGTCACCCCACATGTACTCACCTGTCCTCAGGTGTGTCCACGTCCCTGCTGAGCGCTGTCCCCTGAGCTGAGGTCCATCAGCTCTCAGCCCCACAGCAGGTATTGGGACCTCCAATGGAGTCTCGCTGCGGGCCCTGCCCATTCTCTCCTGCAGGTGAATATAGAAGAAAACAAGTCTCATGACTTTATGTCCCAGCTGAAATCCTCAACTGGATGAATTGAGGTTGCATCAGATCCCTGGTCAAAGTATTTTCTCAGGCTGTGTCTGCCTCTGGCCACACCCTGCCCTGCCCCATCTGACACCCTTATTGCTGGACAAGTTGATCTCTTTCAGTTTCTCAGACTCCCTGCACTCACCCTGCACTCAGGACTGTCTCACACGCTGAGCTCTTCCCTCCAACACCTCAGCCTCCTCTGATCTGCTCAGCTGAGCAACGTCCTAAGTGTTTGTCACATCTCAGAATAAACTTCGGTTTCCCAGATGGGAAGGATCTCCGTAATCTGTCCTGTCCTCATACTTGCTGTGCTCATCCCAGGACAGTCAGACCCCCGTTCTTTCTCCTCCCTGCATGTGATCCTCCAACATCACTGCCTGTAACAGAGAGCATCTCAGCAGTTTGTTTCTGCCTGTCACAGGATGCCACCTCCCTCATTCTGTTCCACTACTTAAGCTCATGGACACAGCACCAAAGTCACCTCTTTTTGTTTTTTCTTAAGTGAGAAGCGGGGAGGCAGAGAGACAGACTCCCGCATTTGCACCAACTGGAGATTCACCTGGCAAGACCTTTACCGAGCAATGCTCTGCCCATCTGGGGCGTTGCTCCTTTGCTCAGCAACTGAGCTACTTTAGCACCTGAGGCAATCCATGAAGCCACTTTGGACTCAGTGTCCAGGGTCAACTTTCTCCAAGAGAGCCATGGCTATGGGAGGGGAGAGAAAGATAAAGAGAGAAGTGAGATGGGAAGGGGAGGAGAAGCAGATGGTTGCTTCTCTTTTATACCCTGACTGGAAATCGAACATGGGACATCCACACTCTGGGTTAATGCTCTACCTCTGAGTCAACCGGCCAGGGCCCTAAAGTCATCTCTTGATGCAAGAAGGCTGCCAGGGCTCCAGCCATTGCATGTGTTTGGATGCTTGGTAGCAGAGAAAGACAGATGTAGTAAAGGGGCTTCCAGGCCTAATCACCACCTTTAATGGTGCTTTCCTGGGACTGTCACCAGCAGGATTCCTTCCATCTCATTGTCACAGACATGGGCACAGGGCTGCTGTTCCAATTTGATCCTGGGAGTTCAGGTATTGTTTTTTTGTTACATGAGAACCTCAGCCTGGCTAAGAAGTGAGGCTCTGATTAACATGAGGATGTAGAGTGCAGATGTTGTAGAAGTGACATCAGTCTCTACCTCACTGTCTTCTTATTGTCACAGGGAAGGAAAGGCTATTTTCTTATAAAGGACCCTCATATCCAGTTCTGCTTCCTGCCAGGGGACCCAACCAAATGCACCATCAAGCCTGAGCCCGGCTCTGTGATCTCCCGGGACAGCCTGTGACCATCGTGTACCAGGCCCAGCTTGAGTGGAGTCATCCACCAGGTAAAGGAGGATGGAGGACCTGCTATAGGGATCTGAGAATCATGTCTCAACATGGGTCACAGGGACCAGAGGCCAGATTCCTCATCCCACAGCGAGTGTGGTCACTGCCGGGATTTATCGCTGCTGCTGTCACAAAGAGTCCTGTTGGTTTAAGTGCAGTGAGCCCCTAGACCTGAGGGTGACAGTGAGGACGTCTCTACTCAGCCCTCAGGTTTGCCCAAGGTCCCTGCACCCTGTCCCCAGCTGTGTCCTCTGTCCTCAGGCTCCCTGGTCTCCTGGTGAAGCACAGCCTTGGGGCTCCCTGCCCCTCTGCACACACATCCTTCAGCCTTCACAGGACGCTGGTCCAATATGGACATAACGATGGTGAAGAGTCTCATCTTGAAGACATGGTCTTCCACAGCGCAGGGTGCAGGTGGGAGCCCGTGGGAAGCAGAGCTCACCCACCCCCAGGTCCAGGCCACGCTGCCCAGGCTCACAGCCCAGACCACGGAAACTTCCCAGAGCCTGGGCGTCAGGTGAAGGGGCAGCAGTGGTCATGAGGTCTCCCTTCCAGGTCCCATCATGACCAGAGGACCTGGATGCAGGTGGGTGAGTCCACATCCTCCCGCCATGTGGTTTCTAGCAATGGAACTCACGTGCAGGGGAGAGGGCTGGTTTGGGTGACATGGGAGAGGCTCTGCATTTGAGTCTCCTAGAAACACCAGAGAGCAGAGACACCAGGGCATTCTGGGACCAGACTTTTCCTGGAGACCCACTGTGGACACTCTCATTTTGTTGAGCCAGGCTTGGTCGCTTCGGAATAGGGGTCAATGAGATTTGAGCAGGTACTCTGTGTATGAGGCCAGACTCAGGGCTGTGGCATGTAGATGGGACCAGGATCCAGCCTGCGAACACTGGTCTGTCCGTGGGGTCATCACCCACCAAAGTCCTGGGAGGAGGACTGACAGCAAGAGAGCCTGTGCCAGGCTATTTGTGGCATATCCTAAGTATTCTGATGCAAGCTCATCTTATTCTAATACCAAACTTTAACATAGAACATGGTATGAATTTAAGGGCACAGCGTGTTGATGTGATGTATTTATATTGCACTTAGTTGCCTCTGTAGCTGTGAGGTGCACAGACACCTTCCTCTATATTCTCTCAGCACCCCGCTGGGTGTCCCATGTGCTCCAACCCCAGAGCCCGCTCCCATGGTCTCTCTCCTGCTGGTTCAATCCCTTTAGTATTTTATATTTGTTGTTGGGTCACCCTACCCTTCCCTTTAGCCACTGTCCCTGTGAGTGAGATGGGAAGAGCACTCACGTGAGCAGGATAATTTTAACATATAGCATAACAGTGAATACTTGGAGGGAGATTTTAGGACCAGTCAGCATAAAGCGGTTTTACACTTCCCCAAGAACAGAGGGTTCGTTGGTGCGGTAGGAAATGACACTGATGTCAGCTGGTTGCACAAAAACACGCCCTGCTTGGTCCTGTAGATTAAAGTGAGGTCCACACTCAGGTGTTCATGCAGAGAGGAGTACAGCTTCATCTGAGTATGTAGCGGACAAATATTTTCGGAAGCTGAGGTCCTTGCCTGTCTCATTAGCAGGAAAAATGAGAAGGACTAGAGAGCTCTTCCCCTTTTCACAAAGATGCTGACGTAACAACCCTGCGGTGGGCCCCTGACTAACATACCCTGCTCACAGGCTGCTGGCTCTTTCTCCCACCGACTCCAGAGCAGTGCAGGCTGCAGGGACTGACCATGTCACCCTTTCCCACCACCCTGCTGGGCCTCGGTGAGTCCTGGAATGGAGGGGCAGCATCCCAGGGACAGAGGGGTGGTAGATTGGGGAGGCATCTGGATCCCTGCTCTGTCCTGAGTCCAGTCCGGGTTTCTATGAGACCCTGGGTGAGTAACAGGACCTCTCCTGGGACCTGAGCTCAAACCAACTGAGTCTGCCCATGGACAGTTCCATCCTAGGTGCAGGGACCTGGTAAGGGGACAGGTTCAGCCTGAGCGCCTGATTGGAAGAGGGTGTGGGGGAGTTGTCTTGAAAAGAGAGCAAGAAGAAGGGCTGTGTCAGCGGTAACACTGAGGAGGGTGGTTTGGAAATTCTCAGAGGCTGAGCCCGCTGCCCCCATCTGGGCCCCTGAGAGCAGCCCCGTGAGGACACCGGGTGCTGAACACTTTTCTCATGAGACCTTCTCTTCCAGTGCTCTGTCTGGGCCACATGATCTACATGCAGGAGGGTGAGTCTAAGTTTATAAATTTAGATTTTCATATATGTTTTTTTTTTGTTTTTTTTTAATAAATTTTTATTAATGGTAATGGGATGACATTAATAAATCAGGGTACATATATTCGAAGAAAACATGTCTAGGTTATTTTGTCATCAAATTATTTTGCAAACCCCTCGCCCAAAGTCAGATTGTCCTCCGTCACCCTCTATCTAGTTCTCTGTGCCCCTCCCCCTCCCCCTAACTCTCTCCCTCCCTCCCTCCCATGTCCTCCCTCCCCCTCCACCCTTGGTAACCATCACACTCTTGTCCATGTCTCTTAGTCTCATTTTTATGTTCCACCAATGTATGGAATCATGTAGTTCTTGTTTTTTTCTGATTTACTTATTTCACTCCTTATAATGTTATCAAGATCCACCATTTTGCTGTAAATGATCCGATGTCATCATTTCTTATGGCTGAGTAGTATTCCATAGTGTATATGTGCCACATCTTCTTTATCCAGTCTTCTATTGAAGGGCTTTTTGGTTGTTTCCATGTCTTGGCCACTGTGAACAGTGCTGCAATGAACATGGGGCTACATGTGTCTTCACGTATCAATGTTTCTGAGGTTTTGGGGTATATACCCAGTAGAGGGATTGCTGGGTCATAAGGTAGTTCTATTTGTCAGTTTTTTGAGGAACCACCATACTTTCCTCCATAATGGTTGTACTACTTTACAGTCCCACCAACAGTGAATGAGGGTTCCTTTTTCTCCACAGCCTCTCCAACATTTGCTATTACCCGTCTTGTTGATAATAGCTAATCTAACAGGAGTGAGGTGGTATCTCATTGTAGTTTTGATTTGCATTTCTCTAATAACTAATGAAGCTGAGCATCTTTTCATATATCTGTTGGCCATTTGTATCTCTTCCTGGGAGAAGTGTCTGTTCATGTCCTCTTCCCATTTTTTTATTGGATTGTTTGTTTGTTTGTTGTTGAGTTTTATGAGTTCTTTGTAAATTTTGGATATTAGGCCCTTATCTGAGCTGTTGTTTGAAAATATCAGTTCCCATTTAGTTGGCTGTCTGTTTATTTTGATATCAGTTTCTCTTGCTGAGCAAAAACTTTTAATTCTGATGTAGTCCCATTCATTTATCTTTGCCTTCACTTCTCTTGCCATTGGAGTCAAGTTCATAAAATGTTCTTTAAAACCCAGGTCCATGATTTTAGTACCTATGTCTTCTTCTATGTACTTTATTGTTTCAGGTCTTATATTTAGGTCTTTGATCCATTTTGAATTAATTTTAGTACACGGGGACAGGCTGTAGTCGAGTTTCATTCTTTTGCATGTGGCTTTCCAGTTTTCCCAACACCATTTGTTGAAGAGGCTTTCTTTTCTCCATTGTGTGTTGTTGGCCCCTTTATCAAAGATTATTTGACCATATATATGTGGTTTTATTTCTGGGCTTTCTATTCTGTTCCATTGGTCTGAGTGTCTATTTTCTGCCAATACCATGCTGTTTTGATTATCGTGGCCCTATAATATAGTTTAAAGTCAGGTATTGTAATGCCCCCAGCTTCATTCTTTTTCCTTAGGATTGTTTTGGCTATTCGGGGTTTTTTATAGTTCCATATAAATCTGATGATTTTTTGTTCCATTTCTTAAAAAAATCTCATAGGGATTTTGATGGGAATTGCATTAAATTTGTATATTGCTTTGGGTAATATGGCCATTTTGATTATATTTATTCTTCCTATCCAAGAACAAGGAATATTTTTCCATCTCATTGTATCTTTTTCGATTTCCCTTAACAATGCTTTGTAATTTTCATTATATAGGTCCTTTACGTTCTTTGTTATGTTTATTCCTAGGTATTTTATTTTTTTTGTTGCAATCATGAAGGGGATTATTTTTTTGAGTTCGTTTTCTAATATTTCATTGTTGGCATATAGAAAGGCTATGGACTTTTGTATGTTAATTTTGTATCCTGCGACCTTACTGTATTGGTTTATTGTTTCTAATAATCTTTTTGTGGAGTCCTTCGGGTTTTCGATGTATAGGATCATATCATCAGCAAAAAAGTGATAGCTTTACTTCTTCTTTTCCGATATGGATGCCTTTTATTTCTTTGTCTTGTCTGATTGCTCTGGCCAGAACTTCTAGCACCACGTTGAATAAGAGTGGAGAGAGTGGACAACCCTGTCTTGTTCCTGATTTAAGGTAGAAAGTCCTCAGTTTTATGCCGTTTAATAGGATGTTGGCTGATGGTTTATCATATATGGCCTTTATCATGTTGAGATATTTTCCTTCTATACCCATTTTGTTGAGAGTCTTAAACATAAAATTGTGTTGTATTTTATCAAAAGCCTTTTCTGCATCTATTGATAAGATCATATGGTTTTTGTTCTTTGTTTTGTTGATATGGTGTATTACGTTAACCGTTTTGCGTATGTTGAACCATCCTTGAGATTCTGGGATGAATCCCACTTGATCATGATGTATTATTTTTTTAATATGTTGTTGTATTCGGTTTGCCAGTATTTTGTTTAGTATTTTAGCATCTGTGTTCATTAGAGATATTGGTCTGTAGTTTTCTTTCTTTGTGCCATCCTTGCCAGGTTTTGGTATGAGGGTTATGTTGGCCTCATAAAATGTGTTTGGAAGTATTGCTTCTTCTTCAATTTTTTGGAAGACTTTGAGTAGAATAGGAACCAAGTCTTCTTTGAATGTTTGATAGAATTCACTAGTATAACCGTCTGGGCCTGGACTTTTATTTTTGGGGAGATTTTTAATAGTTTTTTCTATTTCCTCCCTGCTGATTGGTCTGTTTAGGCTTTCTGCTTCTTCATGACTTAGTCTAGGAAGGTTGTATTGTTCTAGGAATTTATCCATTTCTTCTAGATTGTTGTATTTGGTGGCATATAATTTTTCATAGTATTCTACAATAATTCTTTGTATATCTATGATGTCTGTGGTGATCTCTCCTCTTTCATTTTGGATTTTATTTATTTGAGTCCTGTGTCTTTTTTCCTTGGTGAGTCTTGCCAAGGGTTTGTCAATTTTGTTGATCTTTTCAAAAACCAGCTCCTTGTTTTATTGATTTTTTCTATAGTTTTTCTGTTCTCTATTTCATTTATTTCTGCTCTGATTTTTATTATCTCCTATCTTCGGCTGGTTTTGGGTTGTCTTTGTTCTTCTTTTTCTAGTTCCTTAAGGTGTGAAGTTAAGTGGTTTACTTCGGCTCTCTCTTGTTTGTTCATATAGGCCTGAAGTGATATGAACTTTCCTCTTATTACTGCTTTTGCTGCATCCCAGAGATTCTGATATGTCGTATTTTCATTTTCATTTGTCTGTATATATCTTTTGATTTCTGTGCTTATTTCTTCTTTGACCCATTCATTTTTTAGAAGTATGTTGTTTAGTTTCCACATTTTTGTGGGTTTTTCCCCCTCTTTTTTGTAGTTGAATTCTAGTTTCAAGGCTTTATGATCAGAAAATATGCTTGGTACAATTTCAATTTTTCTACATTTGCTGATATTGTCTTTGTGGCCCAACATATGGTCAATTCTTGAGAATGTTCCATGTACACTAGAGAAAAATGTATACTCTGTCGCTTTGGGATGAAGTGTCCTGTAGATGTCTATTATATCCAGGTGTTCTAGTATTTCGTTTAAGGCCACTATATCTTTATTGATTCTCTGTTTGGATGACCAATCTAGAGCCGTCAGCGGTGTATTGAGGTCTCCAAGTATGATTGTATTTTTGTTAGTTTTTGTTTTAAGGTCAATAAGTTCCTGTCTTATATATTTTGGTGCTCCTTGGTTTGTTGCATATATATTAAGGATTGTTATGTCTTCTTGATTCAACTTCCCCTTAATCATTATGAAATGACCATTTTTGTCTCTGAGTACTTTTTCTGTCTTGTAGTCAGCATTATTAGATATGAGTATTGCTACGCCTGCTTTTTTTTGGATGTTGTTTGCTTGGAGTATTGTTTTCCAGCCTTTCACTTTGAATTTGTTTTTATCCTTGTTGCTTAGATGTGTTTCTTGTAGGCAGCATATAGTTGGATTTTCTTTTTTAATCCATTCTGCTACTCTGTGTCTTTTTATTGGTAAGTTTAATCCATTTACATTTAGTGTAATTATTGACACTTGTGGGTTCCCTACTGCCATTTTATAAATTGCTTTCTGTTAGTTTTGTATCTAGTTTGATTCTTCTCTTTTGTTTTTCTATCATTTGTTTTTGTTTGTTTGTGTTCCATACTTCTTTCCTCTGTTGCTACCTTTTTTAAGTCAAGTGTTTTTGTGGTGGTTTTTTTAAGGGTGGTTACCATTAAGTAATGAAAAGGGTACCTACCATATTCATTGTAGTACCCTATCTTATAAGTATTTCTGCACTTCATCATCCTTTACTACTGTTAATCTCCATCCTCTCCCCCCTTTTTTTCCTTTGTTTTCACAGTTTAAGTTTGGTTTTATTGTGTTCTTGGTGGAGCTGTTACTTGTGGTGTTGTTTTCTTTTGTTCTTTGAATCTGGTTGGAAAACCCCCTTTAGTATTTCCTGGAGTGGGGGCTTTCTGTTGATAAATTCTCTCATCTTTTCTGTATTTGTGAATGTTTTTATATCTCCTTCATACTTGAAGGATAGCTTTGATGGGTATAGTATTCTTGGCTGAAAGTTCCTCTCTTTCAGGGCTTTAAATATTGGGGTCCACTCTCTTCTAGCTTGTAGAGTTTCTGCTGAGAAATCTGATGATAATCTAATAGGCCTTCCTTTATATGTTGTACTCTTCTTTTCCCTGGCTGCCTTGAGAATTTTTTCTTTGTCATTGGTTTGTGTCATCTTTATTATGATGTGCCTTGGAGTGGGTTTGTTGGGGTTAAGAAAACTTGGTGTTCTGTTTGCTTCTTGAATTTGAGGCTTTAGTTCTTTCCACAGGCTTGGGAAGTTCTCGTCTATTATTTGTTTGAGTATATTCTCCATTCCATTTTCTTTCTCTTCTCCCTCTGATATACCTATTATTCTTATGTTATTCTTTCTGATGGAGTCAGACAATTCCTGTAGGGCTTTCTCGTTTTTTATTATTTTTGAGTCTCTTTCTTCTTCTCTCTGTTGTGCCTCAAGTTGTTTGTCTTCTATTTCACTAATCCTATCTTCAATCTGGGCTGTTCTGTTAGCTAAGCTTGTTACCTCGTTTTTCAGCTCGTGAATTGAGTTTTTCAGTTCTGTTTGATTTGTTTTTATAGTTTCAATTTCCTTGGTAATATATTCTTTGTGTTCATTGAGTTGTTTTCTGATCTCCCTATATTGCCTTTCTGTGTTTTCTTGTATATCTCTGAGTATTTTTAAGATTTCTATTTTAAATTCTCTGTCATTTAGCTCCAAGGCTTCCAATATGTTAAGTCTTTTCTCCATAGATTTTTCCACATCTATTTGTGTTACCTCTCTTTCTTTTGTATCCATAATATTCGATTTCCTCTTTCTTATCGGCATCTGAGGGTGGTCTTATTGATAGCACTAATTAGAATTAATAAAGAGTAAAAAGTAAAAAAAAAAAAAAAAAAGGTAAAACACCCCACAAAAAAAAAAACAGTAATAATTTATTATTTCCCCCTTTTTTTCTCTCTTTTCTTTCCCTCCTCTCCCCTCCTCAGGGAAATATCGTGCCTATAATGGAGGGCCTGATTTGGGGTGAAGAGTTCAAGGGGCAAAAAAAGGGAGTAGGGACCTACGAAATGCAAAAAAAAAAAAAAAAAAAAAGGAAGAAAAGCTTAGACAAGCATAAGATGATTTGCTTGTAAGTGATGGTCAACTAAGAGATATAATGAGAGGGATGAGAGGGAACCAGAAAAAAGGACCAAAAAAGAATAATAAAGAAGAAAAAATAAAAATAATAAGTAAAAATCTGTTGTATTAAGTGGAGCGAAGACTAAATATAATGGAGACCTTGGGTTGGGAGGACCCAAAATGCCACAAAAATAAACAAACAAGAAAAAAAATAAAAACAAAAGCAAAAAAGAGAAATAAAGCCAAAAAAAAGCCTTGAGTCCCAAATTAACTAATTTGTTCTGTGATTGAGGATTATATAGGAGGAAAGTAAAATGAGAAAAGAAAAAACGAATAGAAAGGAAAAAATAAGAAAAAGAAAAAAACAAAGGAAGAAATAAAATAGGAAGAGAAAAAAACAAAATAAAGCAAGAAAAAAAAAACAAAAGAGGAGAGAGTGAGAGTTAAGTGTTTTGGAGTATAATCTTAAAGGAGGGTGAGGATGAAGAAGAAAAATAAAATGCAACACTCATGGGTAGTGTAGTTCAAGAAAGGGGAAGCATAAGATGGGCAGAGAATAGAAGGACCGAGGTGGAGGAAATAAAGGCAAAAAGATAGAAGAAACAAACAACAACAACAACAAAAAAAAATTAGTGGATCAAGTTGTAAAGTCTGTGGGTTTTTCTTGATTTTGAGAGGTTAACTTCTTCCTTTTTCTTTGCTCTCCCTCTTCCTGGTCGGTGACTCTGTACCCCAGGCTCTGCCCCTGTGTCACTCTTAGGTAGGGATTTGCAGTTGATGGGATTCTATGGCAATGTCATATAATTGGCTTTAGTCTTGCTGGAAGTAAAGGCTTGTTGGCGTTTGCAGGGTCCAACGATGAGAGAGTTTGCTTTCCTGGATTCTCTCTCCTAGTCCCCCCTTTCTGAATTAGCAGCCTGATGATCCAGCTATAAGGCTGCAACTGCTTCTGCCTGGGGAGTAAGAGGCTCAAAGAGCTGGGAAATCCCCACTCTATCCCCACTCAGTGCAAGGCTTTGGGAAAGGCTCTGACAGTCAGGGCCTCCAGTGTAATCAGGCGGGGGTGGGAGTCAATTGTTGTCAAGGTGACTGTTCAGCGCCTATCATTTAGTTGGACCTCTCAACCCAGGCTTTCCACACTTTGTAGCCTGTTTTTGCAGGGAAAAAGAGGCACTAGTCTCTGCTTATGACTAGTGTAGTATAGACCTTATTATCTGCCAAGTCCTTCTTGTTAGCGTTTATCCCTGAATATGGAGGCTCTATCAATCAGAAGTTGCCCCCGCCCCTTTAGCGAGAGGCACTAAAAAATATCACGCCTCTTGTCTTGGATCGCTGAACTGAGAGAGATCTTATCAATTAGAACCGAGGGTGCGCAGATTTTATGGGTTAAGCTAATTTCAGTGATTGGGTCGCAGCTGTGCTTCCGAAGGTATTTTAGGCTGCCTGCACGCGCCCCTCCCCCAACGCTTGATTGTTAGCTTGAATGGCTGGGTGAGGTGCCCCGCCCACGGAGAGAATCTCCCAAGCCTCTCCCACTCGCCCCGCCGCTGGCGGCTGGACCGCACCAGGCGCAGGATAATGGAGCCCCCTGGGTGTGCGGGCCAGCAGGGCGCCCTGGGCGCGTGGAATGCCCAAGGCACGCACGTGAATGGGGTGCTCCGGGCACCGGTGGCCGGCAACCCCCACTCGCAGTGTGCGGGCTGCTGGGAACGTCAGCGGTGCTCAACCGGACCGGGCACGCGCGCGGCTGCTCGCGGCGGCTCGCGGCGGCTGCTCGTGGCGGCCGCTCGCGGTGGCGGTTCCTGGCGGCCGCTCACGGGGGCTCCCGGCGGCTGGCCACTCGCGGCGGCTCCCGGTTCCCAAGTATATGGGCTGACTCACCACAGGCGCACTTCCTTGTGGTTCGAAAGTACGTCCCTGTGGTAGATTCCTCCACACCCTCGTCTCTCAGATTCAAGTGATAACAGTCCTTTCGCTATCAGTTTGTGTGGAACTCCGGAATGCTCCGAGGATAAATTTTTCTGTTTCTAGTTGATAAATTTGTTGTGATTTAGGGGAGAGCTGTCGGACGCGCTGCTCACGGCGCCATTTCCGTGACGTCACTCTCATATATGTTTTAATTTAATTTTTTTTGTACTTTTCTGAAGTGAGAAGCAGGAAGGCAGAGAGGCAGACTCCTGCAGTTGCCTGACCTGGATTCGCCTGGCATGCCTACTAGGTGGTGATACTCTGCCCATCTTGGGCGATGCTCCATGGCAACTGGAGCCATTCTAGTGCCTGAGGCGGAGGCCATGGAGCCATCCTCAGTGCCCAGGGCCAACTTTGCTCCAATGGAGCCTTGGCTGTGAGAGGGGAAGAGAGAGACAGAGAGGAAGGAGAGGGGGAGGGGTGGAGAAGTAGATGGGCGCTTCTCCTGTGTGCCCTGGCTGGTAATCAAACCAGTGAAATACACAGGCCAGGCCGACACTCTACCGCTGAGCCAACCAGCCAAGGTTGTTTTATTTTTAAGGATAATATTTATCTTTAGCCAGAAAAAGTCCCACATCTCTCTCTGTGTTGGAACCTGTCTGTGCTCACGCGTCTGTCTTACTCATCGTCAGAATCCTGGCCTTTCTATCACTGACACAAACAATTTTCTCCCCGGCCCTGACCTCCTCCAGGGCTGATGTCTCCTGTCGTTGGGCTTGGCTAACTCACACTTGGCCATCTGGTCTCAGCTCAGAGCCTCCCTGCTCTGATCCAAGATGAGGTCAGCTCGACCTCCATCTGTTCTGTGACCCCACTGACCCCAGGGTGTGTGTCGCAGCATGTGGCCGTGGGTTTGCACAGTTCCCTCGTCAGCCCTGTGCTCCCTCTGCACCTGCAGCCCAGAAAGGGGGGACCCCATGTGAGTGTCTCGTGTGTGTGGAGCCAATGGCTCAAGGAGGGTTTCTGCACAAGGACAGACAGGAGCTAAGATACGGATGGAGAGTGAGTGGATGAGTGACCAATTTGTGAGTGGTGACCCTGGGCCAGCGCCAGCCTCTGTTGGGGACAGTGTGACTGGAACATCTTCCTTCTGGTTCAGGGCACAAACCCGCTCTCACCCCGCCGAGCCTAGTGAGACACATGGTGGTTCAGGATCCTCAGGGACAAGGAAACGGAACTAGGGTGAGGGGAAGGTAGAAAATGCAGAGACAACCAGACATGAGGGCTCCACAGAGGCCGTGCCCATAGAGGTTGGGGGTTCTCAGCCACTGGGTCCCATGAGCAGGTGGAACCTGAAGCCCCCATTAGTCCCCACACCGTCCCCAGCTGCCCCTCTGACCCGGCTCAGATCACTGCCCTCCTCTCAGAGCCCTGCTTCCTGTGCCCATGAATGACCTGCTCATCCTCATCCTCTGCCTCCCTCCCAGCCCTCTCTGTCCCCTAGACATGGCCATGGGCAGGGAGACAGGCCTGGGGACTCAGCCTGCCTGGGACCTCCCGTGTCACCCTGAGAAAAACCCAAGTGTGACCATGACTGAGCATCCCTGTGTCAGTGGGGAAATCGCTCTGCAGTGATGAGAATTCAGGCACCTGGAGTGGGTGTGGGGTGGTCTTTGTGGAAGAGGGTGGTGGAAATGTTCTCAGACTGGGTTGTGGTGATGGCTGCACAGCTCTGTAAGTAGCTAAAGACAGTGACATGCGCACTTAAACCAGGGGACTGTGAGGTGGGTGATGTCCTCATAGTGGACCCTGAAACCCTGCTCTGCTTCCTCCCAGGGGTCCCACCCACACCCTCCATCAGGGCTGAGCCAGGGTCTGTGATTCCCCGGGGATAGCCTGTGACCATCGTGTGCCGGGGCCCCGCTGGGGTTGACAAATTCCGCCTGGAAAACGAGAAGGTATCTGATTATAAGGATCAAGGCAACATATCTCAACCTGAGTCACAGGAGACAGAGGCCAGATTCCACATCCCCGCCATGAGTGAGGACACTGCTGGGCATTATCGCTGCCTCTATCATTTACATGGAACACACACCTGGTCTCTGCGCAGTGAGCCCCTGGAGCTGAAGGTGACAGGTGAGGACGTGTCCACTCTGCCCTCAGGTTTGCCGCAGGTCCCTGCACCCTGTCCCAGCTCTGTCTCTGTCCTCAGGCTTCCTCTCCTGCTGACCCCCAGCCCTCTGGCTCCCTGTCCTCTGCACAGGTGATCCTAAGCCTTCACACCTGGCTCAGGGCCTGGAGCGCTGATCCCTTCTGGACCCTGGGGTGACATGGATACTAGCCCAGCCTCAGAGTGGGCACAGAGCTGACCCTGGTGGCTGGGTGGGGAGTCGGTTTCCAGAGACCAGGTGGGTACAGACTCCCTTCAAGGGGACATGTGTCATTTCCCTTACGATGATGTTAAACCTTCCTTTTCATGGACCATACGCTGTGGGGTCCCAGGCAATGTGTCTCTTGTGTGTGCTCAACTTTTTTGGCCAAGTCATGTGGTCCTGGAGTCCCTGCCCAGGGCTGGACCATGCTTCTAAAGATTTGGGTGGTGAAGCTGTCTTTCCTCTATGTGTGATCAGCCCCTGAGATCCCTGAACTGGGGGTCTTTCGGGGAAGCTCGGAACCTCTCCATGTCCTTTGGAGGCCCCCAAGGAGCTGCTCCCTGCTGCTTTGTGAAGTCAAGGGGGCCATGGTGGTGGGAGGAGAGAGGAGCTAACACCTCCCCACCAGAGGAAGGGAGCAGGGGCTCTCCTTGTGTTCTGCCCCTCCCACCTCTCAGGTATCTCAGGAATGTCATCTGGGACTGAGTGATGGCAGTTGTGGCTGGTGGGTTTACACTGAAGGTGGAAAGAACCCACACTTAGTGGGACACCCCAGGCATCCCCCACAGGCATCAGTCCTTCTTCTGCCCTGTTCACAGGAGACCCGGAGTCACCAGGCCCACCCCCAGCACACACACAAAGTCTGTCTCCTCAGCTGGTGAGTAGAGACCTCAGCCTGGGGGTGGGGCATGTTTGGGGACCTCTGTGCTGGGGACCAGGCTGCAAGGACCAGCCCTCTGTCCTGGGCTGTGATCAGAGACTGAAGACCACAGCAGGGGGTGCCACTCACAGAGCATCCCTAATATTCATGACGGTGACATCACTGGCCTGACTCACTAACTGAGTGCCAGGCTCTGTGAAAGCATTTCATGCTGCATCAGCCCATGAGGGGGGTGATCCTCTCACCTCTAAGAGACCAGCTTTTGTAATCTGTGAAAACAAAGATAAACTTTCTTGCCTACGGACACAGAAGGTTATTGAAGAAACAGAATGAGCCCAGGGTGGCCAGAACCCACACTTCAGTTTGTCCACCGCTCTGCACCGCTCCCTTGTGGGCAGGGCCCTACCTTACATGATAGAGGGTAACTGGACAGAGGGACAGAGAGACGGATAGCTCAGCTTCAGATCTCGTACACTACGGGAGAAGGGACCTCATGATGATTATACTTGAACAGAGACTGAGCCCCCTGGAGGAGGAGAGAGCCCTCTGGGGGAGTCCTGAACACAGCGCTGTTGAGGGGACACAGGAGAGAGGTCAGCACACAAGGCACGGGCTTAAATCCGTTTCTGCCGGACAGAAACAGCAGACAAGCTCTTACTACCATTGAGCAGATATTCCCGTTGCCTTGTCTGCAGCAGCGCCCACCTCTGGGCGGCTTAATGCGCACGAGGAAGGATTAGAAATGGCCCCTATCCTCCGAACTCTAATGGGGAGAATTGGAATGAACAAAAAATGCATATATGTTTCTATGTGCAAATATAAATATATAACTCATAATGTAAAGTTGTAGGCCTATAATTTAAATTATGTTAGTGTATATATTTATATATTAAATTGTCATTAAGTAATGACAATATAATAAATACATTACTATATCATTACAAATGAATACAGATGACTTTATATTATGTATTATTATGCATATCAAGTATTGCTAAAATTAATCTATGCCAATTTTAATATAATCTTGTACTACATGTTATTAAACATGCAAATATCTAAAAATCAATTTTATATAAAGCACAAGTTCTTTTAAATTTGTATTATATATATAATTTAAATTATACATATATCTTAAATCTCATAAATTCAAATATATTAGCACTTACTATAATGTTATAATCAGGTAATTTATTATAAATATGTACATTGTATTATACACATTGCATATATTATACGTATATTTCATACACATACAGTTTTACATATTTATTTATTTATTTATTTTTAGAGAGAGATAGACAGACAGACAGGACAGAGAGAAATGAGAAGCATCAATTCTTTGTAGCAGCTCCTTAGTCTTTTAGTGACTGCTTTCTCATATGTGCCTTAACCGGGGGCTCCAGCTGAACCAGTGACCCCTTTCTCAAGCCAGCGACCTCAGGGTTTTGAACCTGGGAGTTCAGCATCCCAGGTCGATGCTGTATCCACTGCACCACGACCTGGTTAGGCTCATATGCACATAATTTTAAATTGTGGCCACTAACATCTGTGTGTGCAAACCTGGGTGGGCACCTGGATCGTGGACCAGCACGAGGTGTGGAGGGGAGGCGCTCTGGGCGGTGAGGTTTCCTGCTTTCTTAAGGGCTGGTGAGGACTCAGTCTCTGAGAAGGCCGGGGGCGCTGTCGCCGAAGAAGGAGCTTGGGGAGTCGGGTGGACAAGGCCCTGGACCTCAGTTTCATTACCTGATAACAGGGCGGTAACGCGCATGCGCAGAGGATTTAAATAGTAATGGCATTGATGGACGTACAGCGCATGCGCCGAAGCCAATTAGTGGCAGGGGCTCCATCACCTCGCTAGCTAAGTGCAGGGCTGCGGGGAGCACGAGGACGTGGCTTCCCCACTCAGGCAGGGCCGTTCCACCCCCTCAGGGGCTGTGTGAGAAACCAGCAATGAGAGATGGGATGCCTGTGCTTAGGTGGGGACCCAGAAGGAGGCCAGCACTCCCTGTTCCCCGGTGTCCGTCTCCACAAGGGGCATCGAGGAGGGCGGCGCTGCCCCCTACGAGCTCCTGCAGGAAGGAAAGGGGTGCGTCTGCGCCACCCGGTGCGCAGGTCATTGACCACGTGGTCGCTGAGCCCTGGCAGGGTGGGCAGTGCAGCTGAGGATCTGACTTTTAAATTTATTTAACTTCAATATCACAGGCTACAGTACCGATTTGGTCAGGACAGATGTTGGTTATTTCCATCCACACGGAAAGATCTAGGGGAGCAGGTGGGGCACCGGGGTGAGGGAGACCCCTGTGTGGGGACCAGGAGACGCAGCATCCCCTGTCCTGCCTTTGACATGTTCTGATTTCTCATCCTAGGAAACACACGGACACGTTCCCAGGGCAGTACCAATCCTGGTGAGTGATGGGGACACAGAGCCTGGACCAGGGGTGTGCCTCTTGGGGAAGGGAAGAAGCGTGGGCTTCAGTGTCGGTCATATTCCAGTTATGTCAACGACCAGTGAACAGAGGATGTCAGCACTCAGGACCCTGGTTTTGCAAAATGGAGAGAATGGTTCCAGCTCGGCAGGAAGTGGAGGTACATGAGAGGTCACATAGAGGTGTGAACATGACAACACCCAGAGTATGCACAGTATGCAGTAGGTGCTCCATAAGTGCATGCTGCCAATACTGTGGTTCCCTGCTCCCTGCTCCCCAGGCCTGGAGACAGTGTATGTCTACATTATCGTTGGGGTCTCAGTGGCCTGCGTCCTTTGTCTCCTCCTCTTCGTCCTCCTCTTAGTCCGTCGTCAACATCAGAAAAAGCACGGTAGGTCTAAGGCTCAGGGTGGGGTGACGGGGAAGGCTGCTTTGGGTGCTGAGAGAATGGCATCTGCCCTAATTCACACCCTGACTGTCCTCAGGGACCCCCCACAGCAGGGGTGAGGAGCAGAGGCCCCAGGAGAGGTGAGTCCATCCCTAGGAGTGACCACCTCCCAGTTCTCTGCCTCCAGATGTCCCCCCTCCCCACCTCCTTGCTCACTTGTTCTTTGTTCTCAGGCTCAGCCCAGTTGTTGACACCACAGAGAGCACACCAGGTGAGGGGACAAGGGGAGGGAACAGAATGGGAGAGGGGAAATGCATTCAGTACTATTCAGGAAGCAATGGGGTGGGGGATGTTCGGGAACATCATAGGGTTTTCTAGATGGGGTGCGACATATTATGACCTGTAAGGTACAGGTAGATTTGCCTTCCAAGGTCCACCCCAAAGAACTGACCACTGTTCTCTCCCCACCCGCCAATGTAGCTGCAGGTGATGAACTTCTAGAGAAAAACAAGGAGATGTACAACCCAGTAAGTCCTTATGTTAGTCACCTACTGCTGTGTAACAAAGTACCCCAGATTTAACAGCTTCACAAAATTATCTGTTTCTTTGGTCAGGAATTTGGAAGCCGATTAGCTGGTGGTTGTTGCTCACAGTGTCTCCTCAGGTTGCCGTCTTGATGACCAGGGCTGCATTCATCAGAAGGCTGGGTTGGGGCTACAAGTTCCACTTGCAAGACGGAGCCCAACAGGGCAGTGGGCAGGGGCCTCTGATCTTCCTCATGTGGGCTTCTCCATGGCAGCAGCCTCCCCCAGAGGGCGGGGTCCCGGTGAGGGGAGGACAGAAGCCACAATGTCTTTTGTATCCTCTCCATGGGTGTGACATGCCCTCACATTCCATATTCTACTGGTCACACAGACCAACTCTGATTCTATGTGGAAGGGGACCACACAACAGAGACTGGGGAGGTGGGACCACATGGAAGCTGGCTGCCACAGTCTTTCCTCCCCACAGACCCTCCCCTCAATGCCCACCACTCTCACTCCCTCAGAACCCTGTTGAAGGAGACGCCCAGGAGGTGACCTATGCCCAGCTGGACAAGCGGACCCTGACACTGAGAGGACCCCGAGCCGTGTCCCCACAGTCCCCGGATCCCACAGCTGATTCCAGCATGTACGCAGCCCTCGCCAGACGCTGACTTCAGGACCACCGGGCATCCTGCACCTACAGACACAGGAAGTTAGTCTATTTGGAGGACTTCCCTATGTAATCATCCCTTTCCTGAAACTCATCTAATCAATTCTCCTAGAAGTGAAAGCTGGAGTCTGGGGACCCTATTCAACATGTAGGAGGGTCATTAAACAGGTGTCCCCTCCTACAGTCCACCAGCTCCTTGGAGACTGCTGTAACACTTGTTTCTGAAATCCACTTGTAGGCACCTGGCTGTTTCCAGGAACCCAGCTACAGTGGCCCAGCAGTTTCCAGAGACCCAGCTAATGTTCTTCAGCAGTTTCCAGATACCCAGCTACAGTTGGTTGGCTGTTTCCAGAGACCCACCTTCACTTGCCCAGCAGTTTCTTGAGACCCGGCTACAGGCCTACAGTCACCCTGCTGATTCCATACATGTCCTCTGAATCCTCAGCTTCTGCAGAGACTGAACCATCTTCTTAGCTGACTCTAAACCTTTCCTAGTACCATGTTCTTGACCTTGAACCTGGACTCTATTGATGCAGCTGATAGCTGAGGCCCTGTTTCCTGGATCCTGCCTCTACTTGTTCATCAATAAATGTTTTCAGAAACCCTACTATGGCAGCCCTGCATGAGGATCTGGGGCACACTGGTACCATCCCTGTCTCTGCCTCCACAGATGCTCAAATCTTAGCGAGGGGAGACAGAAAAAAAAACCTTGGTGTTTTCTGATCTGAGTGGTTCTCAGGGATGGGTGAGGAGACTTCTAAGGGGACGTTCGCTGGATGAAGGTGCAAGGCTTACACACCACCCAACCACACGCATGCACAGGCCCATGGATGCACAAATGCGCATACACACACACAAATACACACACACACGCATGTGCGCACGGACACACATGTAGACCAGGTGAAGGTGTGGGGAGGCTGTGATTCCACAGGATGGTCCCTCAGCTGTGAGCCCACTCTGAAGAGATGGCCATCCCTCACACCCCAGGATCATCCCCCACTGGACTCCACACAGTGGTGTCCATTCTGTAAACACAGTAGGACCCATTCAGCTCTCCATCGTTGTCCTTCATCTGACCCTTGTCCCCTCACCTGGGTAATCCCTTCAAGTGTGGGACTGGGGGCTGTTCTTCCCAATAAGCCTGCACTGACTCCTCCCCTAAAGTGAGAGTATTGGCTTCCTGCCGCTGCTGTAACAGATGGCACATAGTGGCTTCAAACAACTCAATTTATTGTCTTACAGGTCAAGATATCTATGAAGTTCTTTCTGTTAGTTATTGTTGTTGGCTAGTTTGAGATAAAAATATTTAATATTTGCGTAACTCAAGTAAGACCTCCAGTTTGAATAATAAAGATCACAAGAGGTTCTCACATGACCAGACAGTGATGCAGTGGATAGAGCGTCAGACTGGGATGCAGAGGACCCAGGTTTCTAGACCCCGAGGTTGCCAGCTTGAGCGCGGGCTCATCTGGTATGAGCAAAGCTCACCAGCTTGGACCCAAGGTCGCTGGCTTGAGGAAGGGGTTACTCGGTCTGCTGAAGGCCCATGGTCAAGACACATATGAGAAAACAATCAATGAACAACTAAGGGTGTTTCAATGAAAAACTGATGATTGATGCTTCTCATCGCTCTTTGTTCCTGTCTGTCCCTATCTATCCCTCTCTGTAAAAAAAAAAAAAAAAAAAAAAGATCGCAAGAGGTTCTCAAGTGGCTTGTTGAACAAAACACTATGTTGTTGTCAGGTCTCTCTGAGAGCTGGAAATAGAGCAATGCCAGCTCTGAGCATGCACAGACCAAGGTGAGAACACAGCTGAGTGTCACGTGGGCTTCCTCTGTGAAGCTCAGTCCATCGCTGGACAACAGAGTGAATTAAGGAGACACTATTTGGTGGGAGAGAAGCTGCACCAAATTTTTCAAGCACATGGATCATGTTTTTTCCTCCCCAACATGAGAAATAATTCAGAGCCTCCTGTGAGCTGCATTTTGCTAAACCACACCGAGTTCTTCCTGACGCCCATCTGCGTCCATCCCATGACTCACGTCTGCAGCGTGTCTGTGAGCACAGTGCTCTCTGGAATATTAGCTTTGTCTGTAACCTGTTCCCTCTCACCCATAAACATTGTGACCAATTGGAGGTCAGGGACACTTCTCAGTTGCCGTGTTTTTCCTTGCCCAGGAGTGAGTCTCAGCAGAGAGTGTGTTTCTTTCAGAATTGAAAATGGTTTATCTTGACTAGAAAGAGAAAGGCTTTCTGTGGGCGGTGACTCTGACCACAGACTCCGGTTCCCTGCAGCACATGGGGCACCCTGTCTGCTGTGATCACAGCGCCCCGGATCCGCAGAGCCACTTCATGTGCTCTTTCCAGGGTGGAACCTGCAGTCTGGACCTACTGTTTCTTAGAGGCGCTGGTCAGCTGGGCTGGAAAACATAGGGGTCTGGGACAATGAAGGTCAAAGTGAGAGATCTCAAATGACAAGGGCCTTGGTGCTGAAGGAACCGCACGCTAAGAGTCTGGGTCTCTTCTCCTTGCACAGCAGTGACCACTGGGCTGCGTCTCCTCTCTGTTGAGTGTGAGTCTAGACATATCCTCAGGTCTGTGCCCTTGGGAAGACTGAGCCCCATCTGACCCAGGAGTATGTGAGAGCTGGCATTGCAGACCCCTCCTCCGTCTCTCTCAGACCTCACCTGGCTGCCCTGAGACTGAGGAAGGCCCTTTCTGATGACCCAACTCTGCAGGCAGACTGCCTGGTGCTGTGGCCTCAGCAGCTACTCTGAGGGCTGTGACCCTGAGAAGCCTCAGGTCTCTCTCTCCAGGGCCTGATTCTCCTCTGTCTCTGCCTCATGGGGCTGCCCTCCCCTGTGACGTCATAAAGATGTGACTCAGTGCTGTGAGGGTCGGAGGCGATGAGGCCACCTTCCCTAGTCACAGTGCCTGTGCGCTGGGCCATGAATGGACCCAGGAGTCCTCACTGGTGTCCAGATGGAAATACAGCCACCAGTTTAAACTCTCCTGATTTTTTACAGACCAACCTCCCCAAAAGCCCCACCCACTAAGGTTTCCATAACATAAGAGTTTCTTTACTGAATTTCTTTCTGTAGACTTAGAGGCTCTCAGTTTCCAAACAATAAAAACCAACTAGGAGGCACAGGAAGTGTGAAGAGTGTAGCCCGGGGTCACAGGACACAGAGGGGACTAAGACAAGGGCATCGTGCCTGAGCAGGGAGTCACCTGCTCTGGAGAGCATGGGAGGGACGCATGCAGTGTCCTTCCAATGGGCCACCCACTTTTGTGTGCACCCCTGCTAATAACATACATGTGTTTGAAGAGTTTTATAAATTCCCTTTTGCATGTGAGAAACTGAAGTGTTTGCAAAAAGAAATGTGTGGTTTAGTAGGAGTTACCCTGTGAGCACCAGAAGCCAAGCCAGTGAGTTTCCCTGTTATACTGTATGTATTTATGTGTGTCTCTAAGTATCTATCTAGGTATCCTTGTGTTTATCTATGTAACTATGTATCTAAGTATCTTTTCAAGTCTATATATCTATGTGTCTAGATGTCTAAGTATCTATCTATCTATAAATATATCTATCTAGTCTATCTCAGTATCTGTTTATGTGTCTATATATTTAAGTTTCTATGTAACTATGCCTATGTCCATCTGTGTAACTCTGTAACTATCAACTTGTGTGTCTAAGTAACTCTTTACATATCTATATATCTGAGTATGTATGTATGTATGTATGTGTATGTATGTATGTATAGGTGTATCTTTCTATCTATTATCTATCTATCTATCTATCTATCTATCTATCTATCTATCTATCATCTATCTTTGTCTATCTCTGATGAATTAATACTCTGGGTTTCATTTGGACTAAGTTCAAATGGGTTATGAAATATCTCAGGAGAAACGCCTTCCAGAAACCAAAGAATCTCTGGCCCCAATAGTGGAAGCTAGAGTTGGGCCTGGGAACTGCCTGCCTCCCTTCCTGTGAGAGTATAAAAATGAACCCCATGATGTGGCCCCTTGACACTTGCTGACCTGCAGGCCCTGTCCTCCCACCCACAGGACTAGGACAGAGCAGTAGGTGAGAGGACAGCCATGTCCCCAATCCCACCACACTGCTGGGCCTTGCTGAGTTAGAACACAGGGGCAGGAGCACAGGGACAAAAGGGGTGGGACTGAGGTTGTGGGCCAGTTCCTCCTCGGTCCTGCCTCTAGCCCAGGACTTGATGTCCCCTGTGGAGAGAGTCAGCCATGAAGACAGTGCCCAATCTGGGACACCTGGTCCTAAACCTCCAGTGGAGGGACCAGGGCCACCAACATGTTCTAGATCTTCAGATAGCAACAAGTCAGACACAGAGAGGCCAACAAAGGTCAAGTTGGGAGTTGTCTGGAGGTTTGTCTGGTAGCTACTATACAGGAAGAAGCTACCCTCTGGAAGCCCTGTTGGTGAGGGTGGTTTTGAGATTATGGTGGCAACGTTTTCTCTACAGCACACAGACCTGGATCCCTGTTTAGGGAAATGGGGTGGTGGGTGGCTTCTCACTGGGGCTTCCCAATCTGAGCTCCATCAGCTCTTAGCCCCATAGCAGGTATGTGGGCCTCCAATGGAGTCTCCCTGCTGGCCCCGCCCCATTCTCTCCTGCAGGTGAATATAGAAGAAAACTAGTCTGATGATTTTATGTCCCAGCTGAAATCCTCAACTGGATGAATTGAGGTTGTATCAGATCCCTGGTCAAGTTATTGCCTCAGGCCGTGTCTGCCTCTGGCCTCACCCTGCCTTGCCCCAACTGACACCCTTATCACCACACACTTTGGTCTCTTTCAGCTTCTCAGACTTCCTGCACTCACCCTGCACTCAGGACTGTCTCACAGGCTGAGCTACCCCCTCCAACACCACAGCCTCCCCTGCTCTGCTCAGCTGAGCCACTATATTTCCCCTTTTTTGTTTATGCTGAATGTTATGAAGCACTACAGAAAACATAGCCTTCTGTCATTCATCCCTTATTTCTCTTGCTTTGATTTGTCGACAGACTACATATAAAAGAAAACACAGAGCCTGACCTGTGGTGGCGCAGTGGATAAAGCATCGACCTGGAAATGCTGAGGTCGCCGGTTCAAAACCCTGGGCTTGCCTGGTCAAGGCACATATGGGAGTTGATGCTTCCAGTTCCTCCCCCTCTTCTCTCTCTCTCTGTCTCTCCTCTCTCTCTCTCTATCCTCCCTCTCCTCTGTAAAATGAATAAATAAATAAAAATTAAAAAAAATAAAAAATAAAAAAAAAAAAAAAAAAAGAAAACACAGAATTAATACTATTATAAAAAGTCCCACAGTGGATCCCCCAAATCCTTTAATATGTTCAATAGGATTTAATTGTGATAAATTATCTATTAATTTCTTTAATATAGGTTGACCTGTTAGAATTTCTAATTTTTTTGAAAAGCTTCATGAATATGTCTTTGTAATTTAATGATTAATTTAGTTATATTATTATGATTTAACAAATGCTTTTTAACATTTTCCTAAGGGAAATAAGTATGATTTTAAGGAATAGGGGTAACACAAAAAGTAGTTACATTCTAATCACATCTTAGCTTAATTTGTCTTTGCAGGCTAACAATTTGATCTCTTAACGTAATCATAGTCTGTCCTAAATCATTAACTGTAGTATTAATGATACTATCTATACATTATTGAGAAGTCCTCAGCTGTTTAGAATCTTCATGCTATTTTTGTACAAAGTCCACAGTCTGTATACTTTGATGTAATGTAACTCTAGATACAGCAGCCACAGTGGTTACAGCTATTAGTCCCATAATAATGGCGATGATCAGTCCAACTAGTCTCTTGGTTCGCTTCAAGGACTTAACAAGATGTTGTAACAGCATCATGGAAGGGGAACCCTGCTACATCCTATGCATCTGTACTGGAATCTAGACTCCTGTTTGGCTTCTTATAATGTAAAGACTTTGACTATTTTCATTAAAAAAGAATAGAAGAGTTAATACATGTATAAACAGCACACTTATTGCAAGTTATTGAATAATTTTCAGCTGTCTATTTGGTTTCACCTATAATAAACATATAAGGAAATCTAACACAAGCAAATATGAAATGATTCATTCTTCTTAAAGATTAACATAATATGATTAGAAGGATATTTCTCTAGATTTTTCCTTTCCACACTGACATATGTTTAAGTGCCATGGCAACTTTCCACAAATGATACTGTATAGAGCAAATTTTATTTGAGGAGTTTGAGGTGATATCTCTCCTCTATGCCATATGATAGTGTGATTACCTTGACCACCAGCTGTAATTAAACCATGGTTTTTATGCCACCTTATATCAGCACCCTGCCCTTTAACTTGGGCGGAACCATGAGGACTTTAATCTATGACATTTTATGTACAGATGTATTACTTTTAAATCTGTATCCTTGAAACAAATGTTTTTTTCTTCCCCTTTACTGTTATTTTTGACAATAGAGAGCCAAGCTTGAGCTTCTATTTTTAAACAATGTGGCTCATGTCCTATACATATAGGTAATCCGTCAACTGCTGTTGTATAATTTTCTAATTTCATGCCTTCTTCCGAAGGTGCTAAGAGACCTCTATCATTAAAAGGTCCTGGAAGCCAAGTAGAGTCATTAACAAAAATAAGAAAGGCACTATTTTTCTAATGAATAGCTCTGCTTAATGGAGGATTAGGGACATATGCCTAATAACTAAAATTTTCAGCTCTACTTACTGGAATTGTTACCAAAGCAATCGTTGCTAAAAACAGGTTAGTAGCATTTTCTTCTTTTCTAGTAGTTTGTAGTATCTTTTTACTATCAAAGGTCAGCTCTCTAAGTTGACCGTAACTTGGCATTTTAGCCTTTTCAATACTAAGCAGCAGCACCTTTAAGATTCTTCTTTTGAAATTTATTTCTTCCATTTCAGCAATGGGTGGATATGGAAAGAATTTATTGTTCTTATTTATATTTTTAGTTTAATTCTGTGAGCAGGAATACAAAGGACTTCACTGGATTCTGCAATGACACAAGCAAACCCTCTTCCCCAATGTTGTACTACACTAGGTACCTGCTGATCCAACTCATTTTTATAACGCACAGGTTGATTAATCTTATAACTATTATTTTTTGTCCAATGTCTGTCTGCAGCAAATTATCTTCTCATGTATTTTTTAATTTATTTATTAAATTTAATGCAGTGACATTGATAAATCAGGGTACATATGCTGAGAGAAAACATCTCTAGATTATTTTGACATTTGATTGTGCTGTATACCCCTCCCCCAAAGTTAAATTGTCTTCTGTCACCTTCTATCTGGTTTTCTTTGTGCCCCTCCCCTCCCCCAACCCCTCTCTCCTTCTTCCCCCCGTCCCCCTTCCCCCCACCCCCCACCCCTGTTGCCATCACATTCTTGTTCATGTCTCTGAGTCTCATTTTTATGTCCCTTCTATGTATGGATTCATATAGTTCTTAGTTTTTTTTTCTGATTTACTTATTTCACTCTGTATAATGTTATCAAGGTCCATCTATGTTATTGTAAATGATCCGATGTCATCATTTCTTATGGCTGAGTAGTATTCCATAGTATATATGTACCAAAGCTTTTTAATCCACTCATCCTCTGACGGACACTTGGGCTGTTTCCAAATCTTCGCTATTGTGAACAACGCTGCCACAAACATGGGGATGCATTTCTCCTTTTGGAGCCGTTCTATGGTGTCCTTGGGGTATATTCCTAAAAGTGGGATAGCTGGGTCAAAAGGCAGTTCGATTTTCAGTTTTTTGAGGAATCTCCATACTGTTTTCCACAGTGGCTGCACCAGTCTGCATTCCTACCAGCAGTGCAGGAGGGTTCCCTTTTCTCCACATCCTCGCCAGCACTTATTCTGTGTTGTTTTGTTGATGAGCATCATTCTGACTGGTGTGAGGTGATATCTCATTGTGGTTTTAATTTGCATTTCTCTAATGATTAGTGATGTTGAGCATTTTTTCCTATGCCTATTGGCCATCTGTATATCCTCTTTGGAGAAGTGTCTATTCATCTCTTTTGCCCATTTTTGGATTGGGTTGTTTGTCTTCCTGGTGTTGAGATTTACAAGTTCTTTATTAATTTAGGTTATTAACCCCTTATCAGACATATTGTCAAATATGTTCTCCCATTGTGTAGTTTGTCTTTTTATTCTGTTCTTGTTGTCTTTAGCTGTGCAAAAGCTTTTTAGTTTGATATAGTCCCATTTGTTTATCCTGTCTTTTATTTCACTTCCCCATGGAGATAAATCAGCAAATATGTTGCTCCAAGAGATGTCAGAGAGCTTGCTGCCTATGTTTTCTTCTAAGATGCTTATGGTTTCATGGCCTACATTTAAGTCTTTTATCCATTTTGAGTTTATTTTTGTGAGTGGTGTAAGCTGGTGATCTAGTTTCATTTTTTTTTTTTGCAGGTAGCTGTCCAATTTTCCCAACACCATTTGTTAAAGAGGCTGTCTTTACTCCATTGTATTTCTTTACCTCCTTTGTCAAATATCAGTTGTCCATAGAACTGTGGGTTTATTTCTGGGTTCTCTGTTCTGTTCCATTGATCTATATGCCTGTTCTTATGCCAGTACCAGGCTGTTTTGAGTACATTGGCCTTGTAGTATGACTTTATTCTTCTTTATTCTTCCTCCCACTTTATTCTTCTTTTTTAAGATTGCTGAGGCTATTCGTGTTCTCTTTTGGTTCCATATAAATTTTTGGAATGTGTGTTCTATATCTTTGAAGTATGTCATTGGTATTTTAATTGGTATTGCATTGAATTTATAGATTGCTTTGGGTAATATAGACATTTTAATGATGTTTATTATTCCTAACCATGAGCACGGTATACGCTTCCACTTGTTTGTATCTTCCTTGATTTCTTTTATCAATGCTTTGTAATTTTCCGAGTAAAAGTCTTTAATCTCCTTGGTTAAGTTTATTCCTAGGTACTTTATTTTTTTGGTTGTAATTGTGAAGGGGATTGTTTCCTTAATTTCTCTTTCTGACTGTTCATTGTTGGTGTATAAAAATGCCTCTGATTTCTGAGCATTGGTTTTATATCCTGCCACTTTGCTGAATTCATTTATCAGGTCCAGTAGCTTTTTGACTGAGACTTTAGGGTTTTTTATATACAATATCATATCATCTGCAAATAATGACAGTTTTACTTCTTCTTTTCCAACTTGAATGCCTTTTATTTCTTCTTCTTGTCTGATTGCTGTGGCTAGGACTTCCAGGACCATGTTAAATTAGAGTGGTGAAAGGGGGCACCTCTGCCTTGTTCCTGATCTTAATGGTATTGTTTTTAATTTTTGCCCATTGAGTATGATGTTGGCTGTGGGTTTCTCATAGAAACCATCTATTCTCATAGATGTTGGCTTTTATCATGTTGAGGTATGTTCCCTGTATTTCCACTTTGCTGAGAGTTTTGATCATGAATGGGTGCTGGATTTTATCAAATGCTTTTTCTGCATCTATTGAAATTATCATATGGTTTTTCTCCTTCTTTTTGTTTATGTGATGAATCACATTGATTGATTTACGAATATTGTACCCACCTTGCCTCCCCAGAATAAATCCCACTTGATCATGGTGTATGATTTTTTCCATATATTGTTGGATCCGGTTTGCTAATATTTTGTTGAGGATTTAGCATCTATATTCATCAGAGATATTGGCCTATAATTTTCTTTCTTTGTATTGTCTTTGCCTGGTTTTGGAATCAGAATTATGCTAGCCTCATAAAAGGAGCTTGGAAGTCTTCCTTCCTTTTGAATTTTTAAAAATAGTTTGAGAAAGAGAGGAGTTAGTTCTTCTTTGAATATTTGGTAGAATTCAGTTGTGAAGCTATCAGGCCCCGGACTTTTCTTTGTTGGGAGTTTTTTGATAACTGTTTCTATTTCATTTGTTGTAATCGATCTGTTTAGGTTTTCTGGTTCTTCCAGATTGCTTTTTGGAAGATTGTATGTTTCAAGGAATTTTTCCATTTCATCTAGGTTGTCTAGTTTTTTGGCATACAGTTCTTCATAGTATTTTCTTACAATATTTTGTATTTCTGTTGTGTCAGTTGTTATTTCTCCTCTCTCATTTCTAATTTTATTTATTTGAGTCCTCTCTCTCTTTTTCTTGATGAGTCTACTTAAAGGTTCATCAATCTTGTTTACCTTTTCAAAGAACCAGCTCCTAGTTTCATTGATCCTCTGTATTGTTTCTTTAGCCTCTATGTCATTTATTTCTGCTCTGATCTTTATTATTTCCTTCCTTCTACTACATTTGGGCTTTACTTGCTGTTCTTTTTCTAATTCTTTTAGATGCAGGATTAAGTTGTTTATTTGAGCTTTTTCTAGCTTCTGAAAGTGTGCCTGTAGTGCTATGAACTTCCCTCTTGGCACTGCTTTCGCTGTGTCCCATAAATTTTGAGTTGTTGTATGCTCATTGTCATTTGTTTCTAGGAATTTTTTTATTTCTTCTTTGATCATTCTTAATTCATTCATTATTTAACACCCTGCTATTTAGTTTCCATGTGTTTGAGAATTTTTGAGCTTTTCTGTTGTGATTTATTTCTAGTTTTATGCTGTTGTGATCGGAGAAAGTACTTGATATGGTTTCCGTCTTCTTAAATTTGTTGAGAGCACTTTTGTGCCCTAACATGTGGTCTATCCTAGAGAATGTACCATGAGCACTTGAAAAGAATGTATATTCTGCTGCTTTAGGGTGAAAGGTTTTGAAGATATCTATTAAATCGAGTTGATGTAGTGTTTCCAATAAGTCTGCTGTTTCTTTGTTAATTTTCTTTCTTGAGGATCTATCTAGTGATGTTAGTGGGGTATTGAAATCCCCTACTATTATAGTATTGCTGTTGATCTCGCCCTTTAAATCCATCAAAGTCTGTTTTATATATTTGGGTGCTCCTATATTAGGTGCATAGATATTTATAATGGTTATCTCTTCCTGTTGGATTACTCCCTTTATCATTATGTAGTGGCCTTCTTTATCTCTTACTATATCCTTTGTTTTAAAGTCCAATTTGTCTGATATAAGTATTGCTACCCCAGCTTTTTTTTCATTTCCATTTGCGTGAAATATTTTTTTCCATCCTTTTATCTTCAGTCTGTGTGCATCTTTTGATTTAAGGTTTGTCTCTTGTAGACAGCATATGTATGGGTCCTGTTTTCTTATCCACGCAGCTACCCTATGTCTTTTGATTGGATCATTTAATCCATTTACATTTAAGGTTATTATTGATATGTAGTTGTTTATTGCCATTTTATTTTTTAAAGGTGTATTTTTTTTTTGCTATATTCTTTTCCCACTTTGATCTGTTTACAAAAGGCCGCTTAACATTTCCTGCAGCACTGGTTTGGTTGTAATGAATTCCTTGAGTTGTTTTTTGTCTGGGAAGCTTTTTATTTCTCCTTCGATTTTAAACGATAGCCTTGCTGGATAAAGTAGTCTTGGTTGTAGGTTCTTATTCTGCATTACTTTGAATATTTCTTGCCATTCCCTTCTGGCCTCAAGTGTTTCTGTTGAGAAGTCAGATGTCATCCTTATGGGGCTCCTTTGTAGGTGATAACTTTTTTTTTCTCTTGCAGCTTTTAATATTTTCTCTTTATCGCTTAGCTTTGGTATTTTAATTATGATGTGTCTTGGTGTAGGTTTCTTTGGGTTTCTCTTTAATGGAGTCCTCTGTGCTTCTTGGACTTGTGAGAGTTTCTCTTGCATAAATTTAGGGAAGTTTTCAGCTATGATATGATTGAACAAAGTCTCTATCCCTTGTTCTTTTTCTTCTTCTTCAGGAACCCCTATTATGCAGATGTTATTTCTCTTCATGTTGTCACAGAGCTCTCTAAGAGTTTCCTCTGACTTTTTGAGTCTCTTTTCTCTTTTCTTCTCTGTTTCATGCCTTCATTCCAGTTGTCCTCTAACTCGCTGATTTGATCCTCTGCTCTATCTATCCTGTTTTTAATTCCTTCCATTGTGGTCTTTATTTCTGATATTGTATTTGTCATCTCCAACTGATTCTTTTTTATACTTGCTATTTCTTTATTTAGGTGTTCATAATGACCATCCATTGTTGTTCTAAGATCCCTAAGCATCCTTACAATCATTATTTTGAACTCCGCATCTGGAAGTTTGATTATTTCCATATCACTAAGTTCATCTCTTGAAGGTGTCACTTGTGGTTTCATTTGGATTGCACTCCTTTGTCTTCTCATCATTTGTTTTTGGGTGTTTTATTTGTAGAGTTGGTTGAGTCTAGGCTTGGTGTTGTCTGCCTCCAGTTTTCAGTTGTGTTATTTCTATGTCTTCTTGGGTTGGTATCAGCTGTTATTTGTAATCCACTTTTGGATTTGGGCAGCTTTGAAGTCTTGATTTGTTTGTTTTCTTAACAGGTGATAGTCTTGTTTACTGATCTCAGCAGGAGGCTTCCTTGAAACTGTATCCAGGAAGGCGATGGGTGTAACCTGAGACTCTGAAGGCCCCTTTAGCCAGCTAATCTCACTGGGGGCAGGGTGTTTTCTCAGCTTCAGTAGGGGGAGGTGTATCTCAGATCTGCATGGAGACCTGAGTTACTGCCTCTCCTCCCCACTTCTTGATTTCAGCTGTGTCTTGTTGCACTGATTGGAGCTGGATAGATGTCTGGAGATCTCTGATCCGGAAGCACGTCAGCTTTTTTGTGAAAGTTTCAGTTCCTCCCCCAGCTATGGCCGCCTCCAGCATGGATGAGTCAGCTTTTTTAGTTCATTTCCTGCATTCCTTAGCCCCTCACAGTCTGTCCCTCACCTTTCCTTTCCTCTTGGGAGATAAGCTGGTCTTTTCAACACACCTCGCTCCCTGGTCGCCAGGCAAGTAACTGTGAGCAGTAGTTTCTGCTCTTTTTCCTCTGTGAGATCCCCTCTGGGCTCTCAGCCTCACCCACACCCTCCATTCCTGTAAGCAGAGGAGGTTCAGGCACTCCCTACCAGAATTGTTGTGGCTTCTTCTTTGCTCCTTGGTTTTTGAGAGCTGTTCCTGCAGTTCAGAGTTGGTTTTTCATGCTGATTTTTCCTAAATTGATTTGTATTCCAGTTTTGTGGTGAGAGTTGGGCGTCTGTACGTCCACCTACTCTGCTGCCATCTTTTTCTCCCCCTCTCTTCTCATGTATTTAAGAAATATAAAGTAAAATAAGCTTTGTGTAACATAAGTCTAGGGGATAATCTTCCTTCTCTTTCCTTTTTGTTTAACTAACATATTTTTTAGAGTGCAATTACTGCATTTAATAATCACTTGTCCTTTTGGATTATATGGAATTCTAGTAGTATGTTTAATATTCTAAAATGCTAAGAATTGTTGAAATTTAACAGATGTATAGGCAGGACTATTGTCAGTTTTAATTGCTTTAGGAATGCCTATTACATTAAAAGCTTCAATAAGATATTGAGTGACACAATAAGCCTTTTTTCTAGGTAAAGGTGTGGCCTATTGAAAGGAAGAATAAGTAACAATAAAATGGTACATAAGATAGTTTTCTAAAAGAATAAATATGAGTAATATCTATTTTCTACACATTATTACTGTGTTGTCCTCTAGGATTCATTCCTCTTGGTAATAGAGGAGTATTTATAATACTATACTGAGGACAGTTTCTAACAATATTCTGAGCTTCTTGCCTGGTTAGTCTAAATTTTTGCGTTAAACTTTTTCTATTTGTATGAGTCTTTGTATAAAACTTAGTACGTATTTCTGTTAATTTAATGAGTAATTAATTACCTTTATTATTGGTAGCAGACATAGATCCTGATAAAGCTGTATGAGAATGAATGTGAGTTATATGGACAGGCAAATTTTGTTTTTACAATAAAAGTTGTAGCTGATGAAACAATTTGTGCAATCTAGCACTATCATTTGTAATATAAACAGTTTCTATAAGTTTATATGTTCTACATATTGTGAATCAGTAACAATGTTAATAGGACAGGATGTTTGAATTTTGTCTTCAGCTATAATTAAACTATACTGATTTAAGGTTTCAGAAGAATTTTTAAGGATGACTGAAAGTTTAGCATTATTTTCACAAGATGTTAATATGTCATATATATAATGGATTATTAAAGATTGAGGATATTTCTGATGAACTTTTTCTAAAGGTCGATTTACATAATGTTGATAGTGTTGGTCTATTCAACATTGCTTGTGGAAGTAATATAAACCTAGTAAGAATAGTTAGTTCTGCTTACTGTTATAGACACAATGGCTAGCATTGCTAGACACAGATTCAAAGATGTTTTTGAAGTTTTAGTCTTAAATAAAACATTTTTTGCCTTTTGGGTAAGTTCGTTTGTTAAATCTCCCTTTTTTCTATTTCCAACTTATGCTAAGGCTTCGGTTTTCTGGAAGGTATCTACTGGTCTCCTGTATCTGTGCAGATAAGAGCAAATCCTCACCCCTACATTTTGCCTACATTCCTTTTGTAAATTAGTAAAATGTCCATCTAAAAAGTTTATCATGTGTAATATTAATAAGAGGGATAGCATTAGCATTTTGATTAGCTTGAATACATGTCTGATTCTCCTACTAAGTCATAAATTGTAACTCTTTTGCTTTTGAAAGAACAGTCTGAGCTAACATTTCTAAATTTTTTGAGATAAAACATTCAGAGTCCATGAAGGAGGATAGCAGTTCCTGTGTATGAAGACAGTTAGTCCTATACTGGGAGCAAGCCATTTTTAACTCTTTAAGAGCTTTGATAGAAATTTGGTCATAATGAGTATAAAAAACTCCTTGTTAGAAAGTTTAGACTGTAATTTAAAAAATTGCTCTTTTAATTATTTATAAGATAACTGTTTTTCCCCATTAGAGGCTAAATGACCCTTGTTATTTTCCTATTATAAAAATAAATCTTAGAGCTTTGTTAGGAACTTTCTCTAAGCGATGTAGCTTAGTGACTACTGCCTAAGTGGGCTAAAAAGAAAACTAATGTTGCTTAGTAATAAGAGATGCATCAGCTTCTATATCTAAAAGTCTTTGTATTGTTAAATCTATTATAGGGCATCAGAGAACTAAATTCCTGCTTTCCTCGGTGCCTCCCTTTTCAGGATGTGGACTTACAAGCAGCCAACTGCCTGAAGCAGCTTGAGATAAATTCTTAAAATGACTTAATTTTACTTAACTCCTTAGTTTTACAGATTTGAGCATATATTTACACATAAACAAGACAATTTTTAACACAGAAACACAAGTATAATCTATAACTTTAATTAATCTTAATACTTGAATTCCTATTTGATTTCAAACTTTGAATATACCTTACAATGTATTAACCAAATTAGCAAGTCTTAAGGATCCATATTCTATTTAATTTAAATTTAAATGAGTGCTCCTTATAATTTCTAATTTTAAAGCAAAAAATATATGGGTGAAGCTATTTTTTTTCAATATAAAAGCTGGCATTTTTAATTTTTGCATGTAAACACTTAATTCAGGCCTTAAAAATCACATTTTAGACAACATAAAACAAAAACTAAACAGAAATTAGAATCAGACACACCAGACCAGACAAACCAAAGAGAAACCTGGGATTTCAGAGCACAGTCAGACTAGAAAGATGCCTGCCTGATTTTAATCAGGGCATTTTCTGACAGAGGGACTGATGATGGATGAGACTAAACAAAATTTCCCTAAGAAAATTTTCTTGGCAGCTGCTGGAATATTTTCTATAGTCAGATCCAACACACATCCCCTGCCTCAGTTTCCAGGCAGAGAATAAAAAAGAAACAAAAGGATAGCTCAGAGGATTGTAGGTAAAACATCCCCTGCCAAAAAAAATTAGTATTTATTTATTTATTTTTATTATTACAAAAACTAGAAAATTCTAAGGACTTCATGATTCTTCTATATGTCCTAATTCTAATTGAGTTTGTACCAACTGATGTAAAGCTGCAAGCTTTTCTCCCTTGTCTCTAACTCCAGTGATTTGCATCTAGGCTTTAAGACAAGCAGATTTAATCTGAGCTATAACAGCATCAGTATATCCAGTTTGTTGTCACACAGCTGCAAAGGCACCAACACCAATGCACATTTCAAAAGTAGATCCCGGGGGATTATTGCTGGTGTATATGTGAGATATTCAAAGAACCTTCTCTCTCCACCAAGATTTGAATTGTAAATATTGTCCAGGCTCCAAAACTGTACTAGCAAGTAAATCCCAATCCAAAGGAATCATTAAATGATCATTACAATAGGAAGAGATAAGACCTTGAACATATGGAGACTGAGGTCCATACACAGCAACAGATTGTTTGACTAGCTTTAAGAAAGTAAATTTAATTTGGTTGAATTGGACATTATGCCCTCTCCCAGGACATTGAGCATTAGGAGGGAAAGGCTGTTGAATAATTGGAAAGATAGATGCAGAAAAATTACTAGAATTAGATTCTAAATCATCATGATGCATAAGGGCCTCTTGCATTTCAGAGATTTCAGGGAATTGAAAAATCCTTCCACTGCAAGTACCAATTAATTCTTGACCTTGAATTGGTGGAGCCATAGGCTGACATGTATTTTGCTTTTGAACAGGATAAGCAGTATACTGATTTTCAATCTCCTGTTGTTCTACTGTAAGTTGTAATTAACTTAATACATGTTTTAGACAGGTAACATCATCTATAGGGGCACCCTCATTTTTTGGCAAAGAGAGATGAAAGCCTGTGGATGTCGGAATTTCATTAAGATTATCAGTAACTTCAGAAGCAGAGACAGTATTATCCAAATCATCATTCTGTTCATTCTGTGCTGAATCAAATTCTTCAGGCTCATTAAAAACAACCTCACTCAAGTCTTTAACAAAATCCCCATCTGACTGCAAAGGGCAAAGGGCTGTAGCAATAAGATTATAAGGAGCCCACATTTCAACATCAAGCTGATCTCCGTGCTGACGAGCATGGCATAAATTTTTCTTACTCGTTGCCAAACATTCAATTGAGTACGATCTTCAGGAGTATAACAGTGTTTCTGAATAGCATTTAGAAGACATAACAAAACCTTGTCTTTTATCTGAATTCCAGATCCCTTTAAAAGGGATTTTTTTTTGTATTTTTCTGAAGCTGGAAACGGGGAGAGACAGTCAGACGGACTCCTGCATGCGCCCAACTGGGATCCACCCGGCACGCCCACCAGGGGCGACGCTCTGCCCACCAGGGGGCGACACTCTGCCCCTCCGGGCATCGCTCTGTTGCGACCAGAGGCACTCCAGCACCTGGGGCAGAGGCCAAGGAGCCATCCCCAGAGCCCGGGCCATCCCTGCTCCAATGGAGCCTCGGCTGCGGGAGGGGAAGAGAGAGACAGAGAGGAAGGAGGGGGGGTGGAGAAACAAATGGGCGCTTCTCCTATGTGCCCTGGCTGGGAATCGAACCCGGTCCCCCCCGCATGCCAGGCCGATGCTCTACCACTGAGCTAACTGGCCAGGGCTAAAGGGGATTTTAAAACATGTACATAGTCATCTAATAATGAGTGGAATTACTCATGACTTTGCTAAGTAATCATGAAAGTTTTGTGTACACAACACATCCAATTTACCCTTTCAGTTTCACCTATTCCTAATCTTCCCTTAAGGCCCCGTGGTAGGCCCCAAATGTTGTTGTGAGTCGGGGGTGCAGAGAGAGAGTTCAGCAGACAAAATATTCATGAACTAGCAAAGGACTACCGCTTGCTCAGGCAAAGGGCACCGAGTTCACACTGTGTCCTATTTTTATTCACAAGATTTCAAAAAGCTTGTTTACTTAGAAACTGGCATAACATCAAGCATAACCTTTACTTAAAGGTACATGGAACCCTGGCCGGTTGGCTCAGTGGTAGAGCGTCGGCCAGGCGTGCAGAAATCTCGGGCTCAATTCCCAGCCAGGGCACATTGGAGAAGCCCCCATTTGCTTCTCCACCCCTCCTCCTCTCCTTCCTCTCTGTCTCTCTTTTCCCCTCCCACAGCCGAGGCTCCATTGGAGCAGGGATGGCCCGGGTGCTGGGGATGGCTCCTTGGCCTCTGCCCCAGGTGCTAGAGTGGCTCTGGTTGCAACAGAGTGATGCCCTGGAGAGGCAGACCATCGCCCCTTGGTGGGCAAAGCGTCGCCCCTGGTGGGCGTGCCGGGTGGATCCCGGTCGGGCGCATGCAGGAGTCTGTCTGGCTGTCTCTCCCCATTTCCAGCTTCAGAAAAATACAAAAAATAAATTTAAAAAAATAAATAAATAAATTGCCTAGAAAAAGCCTGCTTGTCTTTCCTTTTTAAATAAAAAAAAGAAAAAAAAAGATACATGGAATACATCGGCATGATAGCTTAATAACAATACAATATCAAAAGGCATTAATTGTTATGCTTTTATGGTTCCCACAACATTCCTTTCTTTTATCTCAAGCAATAGCCATGAAGGGAACAGTAAAATCTTATGAGAATGTTTTACTGAGAAGAGTCTATGAAACCACTTTTGGTCACATAGACTTGTTTCAGTGACTCACCTTCGAATCACAAAACAATTCTCTTGGCAAAACATTCTTTTCTTGTTGGCTGTGTTTCCATCCAAGGACATGCAATGGATTATTCCACTACAGTTCTGATTCAAATGAGGATGTAGAGTGCAGATGTTGTAAGGGTAACATCAGTCTCAGCTCTATTGTCCTATTGTTGTCACAGAGAGGGGAAAGCTATTTCCTCACAGTTGACCTTGAGATCCTGTTCTTCTTCCTCCCAGGGGCCTCGTCCAATCCATCCATGAAGGCTGAGCCGGGCACTGTGATTCCCCGGGGACAACCTCTGACCATCGTGTACCAGGCCCAGCTTGGGCAGAGTCATCATCAGGTAAAGAAGGATGGAGGACCTGCTATAGAGATCTGAGAATCATGTCTCAACATGGGCCACAGGGGACAGAGGCCAGATGTCTCATCTCGCAGAGAGTGCAGTCACTGCTGGGAGTTATCGCTGCTGCTGCTGTCACAAAGGGTCTCGCTGGTCTCAGTGCAGTGAGCCCCTGGAGCTGAGGTGACAGGTGAAAACGTCTCTAGTCAGCCCTCAGGTTTTCCACAGGCCAGTGCACCCTGTCCCCAGCTGTGTCCTCAGTACTCAGATTCCCTGGCCTTCTGGTGAACCACAGCCTTGGGGCTCCCTGCCCCTCTGCACACATGTCCTTCAGCCTTCACAGGACTCTGGTCCAATATGGACATCATGATGGTGAAAAGTCTCATTGTGAAAACATGGTCTTCCACAGCATAGGGTACAGGTGGGAGCCCCTGGGAAGAGCAGTTCACCCACCCCCAGGTCTATGCCTGGCTGCCCTGGCTCACAGCCCTGACCACACAAACTTCCTGGAGCCTGGCTGTCTGGTAAAAGGGCAGCAGTGGTCATGAGGTCTCCCTTCCAGGTCCTATTATGGCCAGATGATCTGGATGCAGGTGGGTGAATCCACCCCCTCCCCAGGTGGTTTCTGGGTGGACACCAGGTTCTCCCAGCAGCAGGAGTCACATGCAGGGAAGAGGGCTGGTTTGGATGACATGGGAGGGGCTCTGCATCTGTGTCTCCTATAAACACCAGGAAGGAAAACCCCGGGGCATTCTGGGACCAGACTCTGTCCTGGGGACCCACTGTGGACACTCTCATCTCGCTGAGCCAGGCTTGGTCACTCAGGAATAGGGATCTATGAGGTCAGAGAAGCTTCTCTGTGTATGAGACCAGATCCAGGGGTGTGGCATGTAGACAGGACCAGAATCTAGCCTGAGAACCCCTATCTGTCCTGGGTCATTATTCACTGCAGTCCAGGAGGAGAACTGGCCAGTACAAGTGTCAATGCTGGGGAATTTGTGGCATATCCTAAGTATTCTGGTGCAAGTTTATCTTATTTTAATATTGAGCTATAATTAACATAGAACATGCTATGAGTTTAAGGCATACAACATGTTGATGTGATGTATTTATATTGTATTTAGTTCCCTCTGTAGCTGTGAGGGGCACAGACACCTTCCTCTATATTCTCTCAGCACCCCACTGGGTGTCCCATGTGCCCCAACCCCAGAGCCCGCTCCCATGGTCTCTCTCCTGCCGGTTCAATCCCTTTAGGATTTTACATTGGTTCTTGGGTCACCCTACCCTTCCCTTTAGCCACTGTCCCTGTGAGTGAGATGGGAAGAGCACTCATGTGAGCAGGATAATTTTAACATGTAGCATAACAGTGAATACTTGGAGGGAGATTTTAGGACCAGTCAGCATAAAGCGGTTTTACACCTTTTCCAAGAACAGAGGGTTCGTTGGTGCGATAGGAAATGACACTGATGTCAGTTGGTTGCACAAAAACACGCCCTGCTTGGTCCTGTAGATTAGAGTGAGGTCCACACTCAGGGGTTCATGCAGAGAGGAGTTCAGCCTCATCTGAGTATGCAGCAGAGAAATATTTTTGGAAGCCAAGGTCCTCACCTGTCTCATTAGCAGGAAACTAGGAAAGGACTAGAGAGCTCTTCCCCTTTTCATGGAGATACTGACATAGCAACCCTGTGGCAGACCCCCGACTAACACATCCTGCCCACAGGCTGCAGGCTTTGCCCTCCACCAGCTTCAGGGACTGACCATGTCATTCTTTCCCACCACCCTGCTGGGCCTCTGTGAGTCCTGGAATGGAGGGACAGCATCCCAGGGACAGAGGGGTGGTAGATTGGGGAGGTGTCTGAATCCCCGTTCTGTCCTGAGTCCAGTCCGGGAGACTGTGGTACCCTGGGTGAGTAACATGGTCTCTCCTGGGATCTCAGCTCGGCCCTGACCTATGTCTGCCCATGGAAGGTTCCATCCTAGAAGCAGGTACCTAGTAAGGGGACTGGTTCAGACTGAGCACTCGATTGGAAGGGGGCACGGGAGATTTGTCTCACAATCATAGCAAGAAGAAGGGTTGTGTCAGAGGTAACGCTGAGGATGATGGTCTGGAAATTCTCAGAGGCTGAGCCCACTGCTGCCATAAGGGCCTCTGAGAGCAGCCCTGTGTGGACACTGGGCACTGGGTGCTTTTCTCATGAGACCTTCTCTTCCAGTGCTCTGTCTGGGCCACACAATCCACATGCAGGAGGGTGAGTTTAACTTTTTTCCTTATATTTCTTTTATATTATTATTACATGAGAGGACATGATGCAGAGACAGACTCCCACATGTGCCTCAATTGGGATCCACCCAGCAAGCCTCTTGTCAGGTGATGCGCTTCCCATCTGAGGCTGCTGCTCTCTTGCTTGGCAACCAAGCTATTTTTAGCACCTGAAGCCAGGCCATGGAGCCACCTCAGCACCTGGGACCAACATGCTCGAACCATTCCAACCATGGCTGTGGGAGAAGAAAACAAATGGGGGTGGTAGAGAAGCAGATAGTCTCTTCTGACCAGGAAGTGAATCTGGGAATTCCACACGCTGGCCCTACTCTCTACCCCTGAGCAAACCGTCCAGGACTCGAGTCTACCTTTTTTTAATTTAGATTTTCTTTTACATTTTATTTTCAGAGCAAATAGTAATTTTCCTTAGCATTATATCACAGTAATCTTCAGCCAGAAAGAGTCGCACACCTCTCTGTGTCAGGACCTGTCTGCGCTCACGCCGTCTGTCTCACTCATCGTCAGAATCCCGACCTTTCTATCACTGACAGAAACCATTTCCACTCCACCGTGACCTCCTTCAGGGCTGATGTCTCCTGTTGCTAGGCTTGCCTAACTCACACTAGGCCATCTGATCTCAGCTCAGAGCCTCTCCCCTCTGATCCCAGATGAGATCAGCTCAGCCTCCGTCTGTCCTGTGACCCCACTCACCCCAGGGTGTGTGTCACAGTGTGTGGCTGTGGATTTACACAGTTCCTTTGTCAGCCCTGTGCTTCCTCTGCACCTGCAGCCCAGGAAGAGGGGACCCTGTGTGAGTGTCTCGTGTGTATGGAGCCAATAGCACAAGGAGGGCGTCTGCACACGGACAGACAGGAGCTAAGATACGGATGAAGAGTGAGTGGATGAGTGACCAAATGCATGTGTGGTGACCCTGGTCCAGCTCCAGCCTCTATTGGGGACAGTGTAACTGGGACACCTTCCTCCTGGTTCAGGGCTCAAACCAGCTTTCACCCCACCCAGCTTAGTGAGACACATGGGGGTTCACAAGCCTTAGGGACAACAAAACAGAACTAGGCTGAGAGGAAGGAAGAAAATTCAGAGGGACCAGACACGAGGGTCCCACAGAGGCCGTGCCCTGGAGTCAGGTGTTCTCACCCAGTGAGTGAGAGCTTTATCACAGTCCTCATGGACTTCCAGCAGATCCTGAATCCCGCATGAGTAGCCACACCCTCCTCCACTGCCCTTCTGACCTGGCTCAGATCATTACGCCCCTCTCAGAGCCCTGCTTTTTGTCCCCACGGGTGACCTGCTCATCCTCATCCTCTCCCTCCCTCCCAGTTCTCTCTGTCCCCTATACATGGCTTGGGCAGGAAGACATGCCTGGGGACTCAGCCTGCCTGAGACCTTTCGTATCACCCTGAGAAAAGCCCAAGATGTGACCAAGACTCAGGGTCCTTGTGTCAGTGGGGAAATCCATCTGCAGAGATGAGAATTCAGGCACCTGGAGTGGGCGTGGGGTGGTCTTTGTGGGAGAGGGTGGTGGGAATGTTCTCAGATTGGGTTGTGGTGATGGCTGCACAGCTCTGTAGGTTTCCTACAGACAGTGACATGCACACTTAAACCAGGGGACTGTGATGTGTGTGATGTCTTCATAGTGGTCCCTGAGACCCTGCTCTTCTTCCTCCTAAGAACCCCACCTGCATCCTCTATCAGGGCTGAGCCAGGGTCTGTGATCCCCAGAGGACAGCCTGTGATCATCTTGTGTTGGGTCCCAGCTCGGACTGATATCTTCCCTCTGGAGGACAAGGATTATTGTACTGCTTATTAGGAAGAGAAAGTCAAGTATTTACATGGGTCACAGGGGACAGAGGCCAAATTTCTCATTCTTGCCGTGAGTGAGAACACTGCTGGTCCTTATCACTCCCTCTATTATTTACATGGAACACACACCTGGTCTCTGCGCAGTGAGTTCCTGGAGCTTAAGGTGATAGATGAGCACGTGTCTGCTCTGCCCTCAGGTTTGCAGTAGGTCCCTGCACCCTGTCCCCAGCTGTGTGTCTGTCCTCAGGCTCTCTCTCCTGCTGACCCCCCCAGCCCTGTGGCTCCCCGCCCTCTGCATGAGTGATCCTCAACCTTCACACCTGGCTTAGGGCCTAGAGCCCTGTTCCCCTCTGGACCCCATGGTGATATCAATACTAAGCCCAGCCTCAGAGTGGGCACAGAGCTAACCCTGGTGGGCTGGGTGGATGCTGGGGACCAAAAAATAAACAGAGTATGTTGCAGTCTGGATATCTAGGGGACAGAGGTGTTGGGCCCAACCCCCCATCTCACCTGCCTGATTGAGTTGCAAGAGGCTGTGCTTTATTTTTGCTTGTCCCGCCCATATTCCCTGGAAGGGCTGGAAACTAGTTTCTTATTAATGAAAAGTTAGATTTGACTAGTATGGTGGAGGTTGTTTTTGAGTTGCCTTGGAAACTTAATTGGATTGCTAATGGACCACATTTTAGCCAGGAATAAAGACAGATGTCTTTCTGGGGGAGCCATGTTGTGGCTCAGGAACATTGGCAAGCCATGGCGTCCCCCCAAACTCATCTAGTATGTATATATCTTTAAGTCTCTGTCTATCTTAAATTCAATTTCATACCTTTTCCGGCTCATGACCCCAGAATAGACTCATCGTGGCTGGATTGTGACAGTTGGCACCCAACGTGGGGCATCAAGAAAGGGAAAAATAGAGGTAATGAAAGCTCCCAGAGGTGTGCACATAAGTAAGTATAAAGCTTTTAAAAAGTGAAGCTTTGAATTAGAGTTTGGGGGGAAAGTATAATAGTAATTTGGGAGAAAAATAACTATGGGACAAATAGGTTCAAAAGTGAGGGACCTTTTTCTTTTTGTACAAATGTTTTTGTTTGAGAAGAAGTTGTTTGACCAGAATAAGGTAGAAATAGGAGGATATTAATATGAGAGCTTGGCATCTGAGAATAACTCAGGAAAGAATGAGAAAATTGTTATTGTGGCCATTTTAAACTTTGGGCCTCTGCCGCCCTCTGCTGTTTTTTTTTTTTTTTTTTTATGATTATCGGGCTGATTCTGGAACCTGTAGTTCAAACTCCTCACCCCAGGTGGGGGTGATGAGTCAAGAGCGGGTAGAGTGACACAGACAAGGCCACCGGGGAACTAGGGTTAGTGCTAGCCTTGCGGCTCATCTTGCCCCATGCCTTTGAGGTGAAGAGAGCAGGCGGAGGGGAAGCAGTGGCTTTCCAGGTCAGCGTGGCACAAAAGACACAAATGCTGCTGGAGAGGGCTCTGACCGGTGCTTGAAATCTGCATGCAAGAGGTGCAAGGCAGGGAAGGCGTGCCCCAAAATACAAGGCTCCAGATGCAGCCAAGTTCCATGTCGTGCAAGCAGGTGGCACCGTGATGGGTGTGGCAGGCCGCCTGGGGCCATGGCACTAGGGCAGGCTGACCATTGTGCAGGTGGTGTGTGGCACTGCCCATGAGGCCCAGCCCCAAAAGGCCCCAGGAGGCAAGATCAGGGAGTTGAATGGGAAAGCCTCCCTCTCCCTGGTAAACTAAGTGTGCCACTCAACTAGGGTTGAGAAGAAGAGATTTAGGCTGCCAGACATAGCAGCTATTAGATTTTGAAAATAATTAGAAGACTCGGATGCTTTTTAAAGTTGTATTATTATCTAATTTTCTTTAATGTTTTAGCTACAATACTCTAAACTGTCACTCTATTTCTTTCCTATTCCATGCCTGGAAAGAGGGCAAAGGGAACGCCATTTTTAGTATGGCTAAACAGAATCTCATGCAGCCGCCTTGAGATTTCTTGAAGAAAGTTCTGTTTGGCTTTATCCTTATTATATTCCTATCAAAATAGCCCTGAGTAAGATCAAGCAGGCCACTTTCCAGTCTCTAAAATCCCAGGTTTTACTCCATTTATGTAACTGTTGTTTGTGAAGTCTTTGTTTAATGTCTAAATGTGATTTTAAGGCCTAAATTAAGTTCTTGCATGCAAAAGTTGGGAATGCTGGCTCCAATATTGAAAAAATAATAAAGGTCTATTCCTACAAGTTTAAAATTTTAATTGGAACAAGTAAAGCACGTCATTTAAATTTAAATAGAATGAAATGTGGATCCCAAAGACTGGCTAATTTAGCCAGGCTGCTCCAAGATAAAGTTGCAGCAGCTACAAGGCTTGGAGCAGCATGGATTTGCATAATAAAAATGTAAATTTGGCCCTGGCCGGTTGGCTCAGCAGTACAGCATCGGCCTAGCGTGCGGAGGACCCGGGTTCGATTCCCAGCCAGGGCACACAGGAGAAGCACCCATTTGCTTCTCCACCCCTCTGCCGCGCTTTCCTCTCTGTCTCTCTCTTCCCCTCCCGCAGCCAAGGCTCCATTGGAGCAAAGATGGCCCGGGCGCTGGGGATGGCTCTGTGGCCTCTGCCTCAGGCGCTAGAGTGGCTCTGGTCACAATATGGCGATGCCCAGGATGGGCAGAGCATCGCCCCCTGGTGGGCAGAGCATCGCGCCATGGTGGGCGTGCCGGGTGGATCCCGGTCGGGCGCATGCGGGAGTCTGTCTGACTGTCACTCCCTGTTTCCAGCTTCAGAAAAATGAAAAAAAAAATGTAAATTTTTTACTATAGGTTAATAATGAAAGTAACACTGGAATTTTCAGCCTTAATATACTCTTTAAATTGCCTATTAATTAATAGGATAGAGATGTTTTGAAAAATACAAGAGCATTACTAATAAGTCCTAATAATTTGTCAGCGCTCAAATGTTTAATCAAGGATTTTTGCCCACTAAGGGATTACAGTCTGAAAATTTAGCATAGGGACTTTAACAGCTCCTGCTACACCTATGATGCATTGTGCAGACCAAATTACTTAGAAATCAAATAATTCTGTATAGGTAGATCAGTAGTTCCTTTTTCAGGAGAAACTTAAGACAGCTGCTCAATTGGTACAAGAGCAGTTACAGCTTGGGCACATTGAACCTTCTAATAGTCTATAGAATATGCCTATATTTGTTATTAAAAAGAAATCAAGAAACTAGAGGCTATTACAAGATTTAAGAGCAATAAATAAAACTATAGAGATTATAGGTCCTCTCCAGCTAGGACTTCCCTCTATGATATTCTTGTTTCTTATCTAGATAAAGACACTGTGCTGACCATTTTGCAACAATTAGAATATACTTTAAAAAGAATCAGGACTTTATATAACTCCTAAGAAAATACAGCAATCTTTACCTATCTGTTATTTAGGATTATGCGACGACAAATTTGTCCATGGAAACTAGAATTTAAGACGAATAATTTGCAAACTTTAAATGATTTTCAGAAATTGTTAAGAGGCAACAATTGGTTTAGACCTTCCTTGAAATTAACTACCGGGGAACTGAAGCCACTTTTTGATATTCTTAGAGGCTCAGCTGCACCAGCTTCTCCTCGGCTACTTACAGCTGCAGAACAGCAAGCTTTACAGCTTGTAGAAAAGGCCTTGCAGCAATCACAACTAAAACGCATAAATCCTGAAGAATCAATTACTTCACTAAATTTATCCCTTGAGTTACACTCCAATGGGACTATTGTGGCAAGCTTCAGGTCCTATTGAATGAAATCATTTAGCTCAGGGGTCGGGAAACTTTTTGGCTGAGAGAGCCATGAATGCCACATATTTTAAAATGTAATTCCATGAGAGCTATACAATGACCTGTGTACGTTACACATTATCCAATAAAAATTTGGTGTTGTCCCAGAAGACAGCTGTGACTGGCTCCATCTACCCACAACCATGAACATGAGCAGTAGGAAATGAATGGATTGTAATACATGAAAATGTTTTATATTTTTAATGTTATTATTTTTTTATTAAAGGATTTTTTGCGAGCCAGATGCAGCCATCAAAAGAGCCACATCTGGCTTGCGAGCCATAGGTTCCCAAACTCTGATTTAGCTGTTACTCCTAAGAAAGTTTTATCTTCATATTTTGATCTTGTTGCCTCCTTAATTATATCGAAGGGCGTAGGCGACTTTTAAAGCTTATAAGTTTTGAGCCTCAAATTATTGCTGTTCCTTTTTCAAAAGATCAACAACAATGGCTCTCGGAAACTTCCATAAAATGGAAAATTGCTTTTGCAAATTCTACAGGTCAAATTGATTCTCACTACCCAGCTAATAAAATAGTTCAATTTTCATTAGTTACTACATTTGTCTGTCCTAAGACATATGTTAATGAGCTCATTTCTGAAGCACCGACAGTCTTTACTGATGGGAGCAGCTCAGGAATGGCAGGCTTAATAATTAATGGACAAATTTATACTGAAATAGTCACCTTAAAATCAGCTGAAAGAGTAGAATTACATGCAATTAACATGGCTTTTCAACATTTGCCATGTTCCTCCTTTAATCTGTATATGGACAGATAATATTTACTTATGATTGTTTCCACTATAGAGACTGCTGTCTTAGAGACAACTGCTAATAAGAACCTATTTCAGCAATTTCTCCTTCTTTAAAAACTTGTATGTCAACATAGAGCTCAATATTTTATGGGACATATTTGAGCTCACTTCATGCTCCCTGGAGCTTTAGCACAGGGGTATGCCCTTGCTGCAGACTGTTAAATCCTGTCCAAAGTGTCCTATACTACAATCTGTCCCCTCGTTAAGAGCTAACCCTCCTACCAGAAAACTTAGCAAATGAATGTTACTTATATACCTTCATTTGACAAATAGTCCTTTGTCCACATTACAGTGGGTACTTATTCTAAATTTATAGTAGCCTCTCCCAGAACAAGTAAGGCTACTAAGCATGTTTTATCTCTTTGTACGTATTTTCTATTTTAGGACTTCCTAAACTGATTAAAACTGACAATACTCCTACATATGGAGGAAAAGCATTTACTATATTTTGTCAAAACTATCAAATTACTGGTATTTCTTACAATCCTCAAAATCAAGTAGTATAAAGTATAACCAACAAGTATTTAAAAGTCAATTTAAAAAATATATAAAAGGGGGAGTTATGTCTGGAACTCCTGCAAATCTTCTTTATCATGCTTTTTACTTTAAAAAGTTTCTTTTGAAAAGCCTCTTCAATAAATGGTGCTGGGAAAACTGGAAAGCCACATGCAAAAGAATGAAACTGGACTACAGTCTCTCCCCCTGTACAAAAATTAACTCAAAATGGATCAAAGATCTAAACATAAGACCTGAAACAATCAAGTACATAGAAGAAGACATAGGTACTCAACTCATGGACCTGGGTTTTAAAGAGCATTTTATGAACTTGACTCCAATGGCAAGAGAAGTGAAGGCAAAAATTAATGAATGGGACTACATCAGACTAAGAAGTTTTTGCTCAGCAAGAGAACTGATAACAAAATAAACAGAAAGCCAACTAAATGGGAAATGATATTTTCAAACAACAGCTCAGATAAGGGCCTAATATCCAAAATATACAAAGAACTCATAAAACTCAACAACAAAACAAACAAACAATCCAATAAAAAAATGGGAAGAGGATATGAATAGACACTTCTCCCAGGAAGAAATACAAATGGCCAACAGATATATGAAAAGATGCTCATCTTCTTTAGCTATTAGAGAAATGCAAATCAAAACGGCAATGAGATACCACCTCACACCTGTTCGATTAGCTGTTATTAGCAAGTCAGGTAATAGCAAATGTTGGAGAGGCTGTGGAGAAAAAGGAACCCTCATACACTGTTGGTGGGAATGTAAAGTAATACAACCATTATGGAAGAAAGTATGGTGGTTCCTCAAAAAAACTGAAAATAGAACTACCTTATGACCCAGCAATCCCTCTACTGGGTATATATCCCCAAAACTCAGAAACATTGATACGTAAAGACACATGCAGCCCCATGTTTATTGCAGCATTGTTCACAGTGGCCAGGACATGGGAAACAACCAAAAAGCCCATCAGTAGATGACGGGATAAAGAAGATGTGGCACATATACACTATGGCAATACTACTCAGCCATAAGAAATGATGACATCGGAACATTTACAGCAAAATGGTGGGATCTTGATAACATGATACGAAGCGAAATAAGTAAATCAGAAAAAAACAGGAACTGTACTATTCCATACGTAGGTGGGACATAATAGTGAAACTAAGAGACATTGATAAGAGTGTGGTGGTTACGGGGGGGAGGGGGGAATGGGAGAGGGGATAGGGGGTGGGGCGGGGCACAAAAAAAAAGGATAGAGGGTGAAGAAGGACAATCTGACTTTGGGTGGTGGGTATGCAACATAATTGAATGACAAGATAACCTGGACTTGTTATCTTTGAATATATGTATCCTGATTTATTGATGTCACCACATTAAAAAAATAAAATTATAAAAAAAAAAAGAGAAAAAAAAAAAAGAAAAAAATTTCTTTTGAATGCTGATGTACAGGGTTATTCAGCAGCAGAGAGACTCTGGAATCCTACAAAAGACACCAAACCTCTTTCTCTTTCAAACTTCTACCCTCTTTTATCTGATCCAGCTAATAACGCTGTTCTGTTCTGTCTTTTTCCAAATAGTTCCAGATATATGTAAAAAGTTTATATAGGTGGATGAGGACCCTCAAACCCCTCAGCAAGATCTTCTGAGCATGGCCTTTAAGGTCTATAATACCAAAAGAGGAACAGAAGAGGCAGAGAGCCCAAAGAGATCAGGCAGAATACTAGCTCTTGGCATACACCCTTACAGGCTCCAATGCACTTAAGGGGCCTCACAGGTCTCCATCCCGGCCCTGCTTCAAGAGTGGAAAGGAAGGTCATTGAGCTAAAGCCTACCTAGCTCAAACAAATCAAGCTATTGGCTGCGGCAGGACAAAGAGAGAAGGAACAGAGGAGGGTGAGAGGGAGGGAGGGAAGCAGATGGTTGCTTCTCCTGTGTGCCCTGACCAGCAATTGAACCTGGGATGTTTGAGCGCCAGGAGGAGGACTTGCCCTAGACCTCTGAGTGAGTTTGATCAAGCAACTTACTGAATTTTGCAACTGTGCCAGGTCCTGGGGGGGGGGACCGAATGTGGGGGCTGGGGGTGTGGAAGCAAGGGTCTTGAGGTGGGGTAGGGGAGGTGGCTGAGGGACAGGTGTCTGGGAGCTCCCAGTGGAAGGAGAGCCTCTGCTGGCTCCAGAGGCAGATCACCATGAGAAGGGGACAGAGGCTGCAGGAGTCATTTCTGACCCTTTCTGACTTCTAGGACCACCCTGTGAAGTCACCCTCCCACCTACAGGAGGAGGTCCCCAGACAGGTGAGTCACCTGGGCATGTGCCCAGGGGAGTGCTGGGAGGGGCAGGTCCTGCCCAGTGGAGAAGGAGCTCCTGCCTGACAGGTCCTGTCTGGGCAGGGTCTTGTCCCCCTGTCCCTGACCCCCTGTCCTCTGCTTCCAGCCCCCGCCTCCCAGAATTAAACGGTGGTGAACTGTGTCTGCATCAGCCTTGCTGGCACGGACTTGCTGATCCTGGTGGCGATTCTGGCAGAAGCTGGGCACAGCCAGTGCAAGTCCGCGCACGCACCACGGGGATGGAGGCAAGAGGAAACTCATTAGAGAGATGAGACCCCAGGGCCCAAGGCTCACGCTGGAGGCCCTGGAGACTGAACCCCATGCACACCGTGTGCCACCTGAAGGCTGTTTCGGGACTGCACGTTATCCTCGGAAGCGGTGATGCCCCCGGCCGCTCCTGGGTGGTTCCTCTCAAGTCCCCAGGCTTTGGCTCCAGGTCTGACCCTCATGAAGATCACGACCCCGCCTGCCTCTGCCCTGGGTCTCCCTTCTCTCGGGGTCTAAGACAGAGGCCTGGTCCTGCAGCCCCTTACCCTCCTCGCCTTTCCCTAACCCCTCCTCCCCTCTGCCCATTTCTGAGGCTGCAGGTGCCCAGCTCCGGCCATTTGCTCTGTTCTCACGCCTCTCCCCGAGGTCTCAGCGTCTGGGCTGCCCTTCCAGTCTGACCGCACAACACCCGCGCTGGGATTTCCTCCCTCCTCCTTTCTCCTCCTGTGTCCTCATCTTCCCCGTGGCTTTCCAGGAACTCTGCTGCTCAGGAGGAGCCTTGGTGTCACCCACTCCTGTCACCTGTGCAGCGGCACCTGCTCCGGCTCCCAGGCACCCGCTTCTCCTGTGCCCGGAAAGGTCTCTGTCTCCTTCTCTGTCCCCTCCGGTCCCCACCAGCTTGGATTAAAGGTCAGGGAAAGAAATTTAAACCAAAATCAGTGAGATGTCACCGCACACCCATCAGGACAACTATGACTGAAAATAACAGCGGAGGAGGGAAGAATGAGACCAGTCACGGGATGTGGGGCGGAGGCGGCAGTGCGCACGGCTGTTGGGGGTGGAACACGTGCACGCGCCCTGTGCTCCTCCCTCAAACGTAACCCCGGAATTGCCCAGCTGCCCGCAGTCCCGCGGGGACACGCGTGCAGAGAAGTGAGAGCATGGCTTCGGTGCTTGCACACCCGTGTGCACACCAGCCTGACTCACAGCAGCCCACGTGACCTCAGTGCTTTTGCGGTGTGGAAGAGGGAGCAGACACCTGTGACATAGTCCGGGGGCCTCCGGATGCTGGAACGGATGGTCCCTGGAGCCTCTGGAAGGAACGCAGCCCTGCTGACACCTTGATTTCAGCCCGTGAGGCCCCTTTCGACCTGCGACCTCCAGATCCGGAAGATCACACACCGTGTTGCTGTGAGCCACCACCGGGTGCTGACCGGTCACAGCAGAAGCAGGAATCTCACGCACCTGGTGTCCGACACTCTGTGGTCTCAGGACACCCTCAGGCTTCTAAATAATCTAGGCCGAGCTTTCCTCAGAAGCCTCTGGCCTCACCCCTGAGCTTTCAAGCAAAGCTCCTCCTCAGAGCTGGAAGTCCAGCCCTGCACACCGAGGGCAGCAGGGGCTGGAGGACGCCTGTAACTCTGAGACACCTGCTGCCTGGTGGCTGGGCTGTCGTGTGCCGGGTCCCTGTGTGACCGGAGCGCAGTCCTCCCTCACCTCTCTCCTGCAGAGCAGGGCTGGGCAGGGTGACCCCGGGCCCTCCCCGGTCCGCAGCACAGGACGGAGACTGTGAGGAGGAGGCTCACTCTGCTGTGACCGAGGTGTCTCCTCTTCAGAAACTGTCGACCCCTTGACCCCTCTGTGCTCCTGACTCTGTGTTCCTCTGAGGGAGGAAGAGGCTCTTCCAACACGGGGGCTGAATGCAAGGCCCCAGCACCCTGCTGGGAGCAGGGACCATCCCCTCTAACAGTGCTGCTCAGCTTCCCAAACGTAGCTCCTGAAGGTCCTTTTGAGGCGGGAGAGTAAGAAGCTGGGGAAATTCCTTGACAAATGGAATAAGGGAGGCTGAGACCACATCAGGAAACAAGGCCACACAATTTGCATAACTCACAGCCAGTGGATGAATCATAAAGTTTTATCCTCCCTAACCAAGGACACTGAGGAGGAAATAGTTTACACATTCCAGACCATTCCAGGCAAATGAGCCTCAGTCTCAGTTCCTCTACAATAACACTTTTGAAAAAATGAAATGATACTGACCAGGAAGGAACCCTAACACCACTTTACACACATTTTGATGACTGAGCATATTGAAGGACAGACCTGGAAAGCTAATAAATATTCTGGTAAGACCCTTACTCTGAGACCTGACCTAGGATTCACGGCCTCTGTCTGCTGAAGAAAGAGAAAAAGCCTCCAGACAAAGAACCCAGAGGCATTCTCAGTCTAGAGCACGCCCATACTTTTTGCTCCTACACTAAGGGTCCCCATGAGACTTGCACCCAGGGAGCAGTGGTGGTGGCAGCTCCTCTCAGGCTAACCCCCTGAACCTGTCTCCAAGGCCTCCTTTTCTGTGACTTCCCAGTGAGCTAAAGCAGCCCTGCCTGGGCTCTCCTGTGGCTTCTCCTGTCCTAAGCCCTTCCTTCATTGCACTGTCCACAGCTGGAATAAACACCCTCCCAAACCACCTGGACTCGTCTGGTGAAATCTTTCCTGCATGAAGTCAAGAAACCTCAGACTACTTGCTGACCCAAGACAGACCTGCTCCGGGCCCAGTCCCCGTCCTGTAATGCTTTCAGCTTCCCGAGGTCCTTTTTGAGACATTTCCTCTTGTCACCTGTGCCCCATTGTCACCTGTGCCCCATTGTGCTTTCTAGATCTGAAGGGAACCCAGGCTTATGTGTGCACCTCCCGCCCTGGACCAAGGGTCCACCTTGTCTCCAAGTTCTTGAGTTTCTTTTACTGGGAACAATACATACTTAGAAAACACGACCTGGGGTTATGTGAACTCGGGGCTATGGAGGTTTTGTTCCGTATGGACCGCTTAGTACCAGGAAGGGTGCACAGTGTAACACCACACAGGTATCCCCACTGGGTGTGACATTACAGGATTCACTTATATTGTATTTGTGTCCCTTATATAAAAACCCAATTCTTAACACAATCTTATAGATCCCTTACAAAAAAAAGTTTATTTAATCACGTGGCTCTGGTCATTGAGCGTAAGCTTATCTTTACTTTCATTTGCTTATATTCATGTCAGGCTGTGCTTCCCAATTCTTAATGGTTTAATTGTGTTTTGGAAGATGTCAAATCCTTTTAGGTTTCAGAAGAGACAATTATGTAGAGTGGTATGTTCAGAGATAACCACTTCGTTCTGTCCCCTTCACCCTACACCCCTACCTATAGGAGGTAACTAGTTTTGTTAGTGTCAGGTTTTCAGAATGAAAATGTAGGTAAAAAACACCTCCTTTCTTTAAAAAAATATTATCAAAGTATATACATTGTCTTGTAACTTGTTGTTTTTCTTGTTTCCCATTGCTCCTGTAAGAAACTCCAACAAACGTCATGCTCAACAAGAGCCACACTTACGATCTGACAGGTCTAGAGCCTGGGCATCTGACACAGGTCCCCTGGGCTGACAGGATGGTGTCTGCAGGATTTGTGTTCTCCGGGGGCTCGAGAGGTGGATTCATTCCCTCACCTTTTCCAGAGTCACAGGTCTCCCCGCAATGCCCCATTCCTCAGTTCATAGCTCCTCCTTCATCTTCAAAGGCAGTAGTCTGTGGCAGGTTGCATTCTCTTCGGCTGCATCTCACTGACCCCTTTTCCATCATTCACTCCACTTCTTTGACACTCATCTGTACAGCTTCTCCTGAGGTGCGGAATCCCACACAACTGGGGAATCCAGAGACTCACTCCCCTGTTCCCCCTTTCGATTGGCTCCCCCTAGGCAGAGGCACAGCATTGAAAAAGCTCTTCCCACGTTCTCAAATGCATCCCCATTTTCTTACTTGACCTACAACATCAAGATGCATAATTCATTTTTTAAATACACGCATCCTAAGACTCAGTTCTCTCTGCAAAGTGTTTAGTTACTTATCTCTTGAGCTGTTCCTATATGGCATTCTCACTTCTTCTTAACTCATGATGGCTGAGACATTTGTCCTCCTCGTTCTAGTTCCAAGGTATCTTGAATTCCCACTTCTGGAATTCGCAGCCTCACAACCTGGAAATTTCCTCCATTTTGTACTCCAGTTTATAAATGTCTCTTCAGCTGTGTCTTGTCCTGGATGGAAAAACTTTCTTTGCTTATCTTCATTCTGCTATGTTGTTCATATCTAAAACTTCCAAATCATCTCAAGGATGTCCTACTCTTCTGTAATAGAGTCCATACTCTTGTCTGAACAATTCAGTATTCCTCTTTATTTTTATCAGATATTTACACATTTCATCTTAAGTCACTCTTACGTTTTCTTACTGACTCTATTTCATTGCATACGACAGTCCCCATTAGTGTAGACCACTATCCTTAGCACTTTGTCATGTATGAGGGTTACTCTACGGTCCATTCTTGTTGGAAGTCTTTTCCCCTCACACACCTGATCTTCCGCAGGTTTCTTCCAAGGCCGTCCTGGGAGTCAGGCTGATGGTGGAGAGGTAACGATAGTAGCTGCTCCTGCTCATTGGTGTCCACTCTTTCAGACCTAGCATCTGCCCAGGGTTGTGTAAGGTGGGGACAGGTAATGCTGGCCTCATGCTCACATTTTGGATGCACTTATGCTACTAAAAATAACCAGTGAGTTTGTGCAATAACTCTGTTTCCCACACCCCATGGGAGGAGTGATTCAGTGCTGACAAAGGGGGTGGGTCCATGAGCAGAGCAAGAGCAGCCCACCCACAAACACAAGGTAAGGGGCACCCCAGCTTCCAGCCTTCACCTGAAGCCCTACCCTTCCTTTTTGCAAGAACCTGACTGGGAAGTCGCATTCTAGGGACCCTTGATGGGCCTGGGCTCTGGCTGCCATTCAGCTTTATTCTCTGTTTTTTTGTTTTGTTTTTTATTCTGGTTTCCTGTCTCTTTTGGGAACTTTCATATCTCTTTTCCCTCAAATGGTGACTTTTGCATATTTCACAAACAGTCTAGTGGCATTTATGAGTATTCGAAGCAGACAAGGGCTCTAGAGTGGATGGAACAAATGTTTCTCTTTGCTGTAGAGTCGGACACCATGATCCTGCTGTGTCTGCACGTGGTCTGAACCAGAACAGTGGACCGGTCCCCTCTCCTGAGCCAGGAACCGGGGACACCGCGACCACGCTGAGGAGAGAGGTTCATGACAATACGATCCAAATAAGGAAAGAGATAAGATGCTACTGTCCGGGTCACACAGGCAGTAGATGACAGATGAATATTTACGTAATGGTTATCTGTTTCTTAAATATTAAACGTTGAACCCAAATAAAAGTTCTCTAAAGCTTACATGCAGGACCGCAAAATGAGGAAGAGAACCCTGCCCAAGGAGCAAGGGGCTCTGAGGGCCAGGAAGGAGTCCGGCTTGTTCCTAGAAAGGAAACCCACACTCTGGGGCTGGAAGGGACATGTTTCTTTCCTTTATTTTTATCTAGTTCCCCTTGGTGCTCATTGTCAGAGACACTGGACCTGAACTGCACAGGGAGACGGTGGACCTGTCCCTGCTGATCTGAGCTCCGCAGTCACCGAGACCCACGTCTTCCTGAAGCATCTCCAGGGCTGGTGACCACTGTCCATGGTGAGGACCCCACAGGGAGGACCTGATGGATGGGCTGAGGATGACGGTGACCCCATGGGGGAGGCTCTGACAGAAAAGGACCTGCCCTGAGTCAGCTCACCTGAAAGAGGCCTCTCAGGAGATTCCAGGTAAGTTTGCCATTTCATCATGAAAGTGAGAGCTAGGTTCCCAGGGAGGGAATGTTCCCCTTTCTGGAAAGCTGTTCATGTGACAAACCTGTGACAGAGAGGGCCAGCCTTCCATGACCCCACCCTGTATGTCTTTTTCTGCTGAGGACCCCATGGTTTCTTCCATCTGCACAGTCAGGACAAGAGAGAAGAGACACCATGACCCCCACGCTCACAGCCCTGCTCTGCCTCAGTGAGAATGAGGAGGGGAGGGGAAGCCCTGGTCTGGGAGGGACCCCAGGACTCAGGAGGCTCACGGGAAAGAGGGTTCTCCTCAGGATTCTGGGCTCAATCTCACATGAAATTACTTCTAGGACTGAGTGTGGCTCTGAGAACCCGAGTGCAGGCAGGTGAGTTGGTCCCCAGGTGTCTCAGGTCCCACTCCTCATGGGGACAAGGGGTCATCCCTGGGAAGTTGTGAATAGAATAAAGAAGTTCTGGGCTGATGGACACGGGGACATCTGAGGTGTTCTGGCTGAGAGCTGGAGACTGGGGGACGGAAATGTCTTGTGACTCAGCCTCTGATTTCCTTTCAGGGACCCTCCCCAAACTCACCCTCTAGGCTGATCCAGAACTTGTCATCCCCTGGGGCAGCCCTGTGACCATCTGGTGTCAGGGGACCCTGAAGGCCCAGGAGTGCCATCTTTACAAAGACAGAAGCTCTGAACCTTGGTACAAAAAGAAGCCACTGGATTCCAGGGACAAAGCCAACTTCTCCATCACACAGATGACAGAGCACTGCAGGGATATATCACTGTCACTATCTCAGCGCCACTGCTGGTCAGAGCAGAGTGACCCCTGAAGCTAGTGGTAACAGGTGAGGGGACACTCAGGGGTACAAGCTTCAGGCTCTGCCTCAGGAAGGGGGTCTGTTCTCAGGGGGTCTCCCCTCTCACAGCCCAGTCATGGGGGATGTGAGGGAGGTGTGAGCCCATCTAACATGCTGCCCTTTCCTCTCCTAGGATTCTACAGCAAACCCAGCCTCTCAGCCCTGCCCAGCCCTGTCATGATCTCAGGCGGGTATGTGACCCTCCAGTGTGGCTCAGAGAAAGGGTTTGGAAAGTTCACTCTCACTAAGGAAGGAGAACACAGGTCCTCTTGGACCCAGGATTCAAAACAACACCCAAATGGGCGGTTCCAGGCCCTGTTCCCTGTGGGCCCCATGACCTCCAGCCACAGGTGGACGTTCAGATGCTATGGCTGTTACAGTAACATCCCCCAGGTGTGGTCACAGCCCAGTGACATCCTGGAGCTCCTGGTCTCAGGTGAATAAGTTTCATTAGTCCCATCCATGGATTTAAGCATCAGACTCATTACTGGCATCATTGCTGTGAGGGAGCCCTATGTGAGAGGGTGGGGGGAGGGAACACTGTGGCTACTGGTCAGAGACCCAGAGAGACAGTGCGACCTGGGCCAGGACAGGAGAAGGCATTGTATGGGAGGAGCAGCCCCCATAACTCACGTCTGGTCTCCCCAGGTGTGTCTCAGAAGCCCTCCCTCCTGACCTAGCAGGGCCCCATCGTGGTCTATGGACAGAGCCTGACTCTCCAGTGTCACTCTAATGTTGGCTACGACAGATTTGTTCTCATCAAGGAGAGAGGACATGACCTCCCCCAGGGCCTTGTCTGCAGCCCCAGGCTGGGCTCTCTCAGGCCAACTTCTCCCTGGACACTGTGAGCAGCTCCCACTGGGGCCGGTACAGATGCTACGGTGGACACAGCCTCTCCTCCGAGTGGTCGGCGCCCAGTGACCCCGTGGACATCCTGGTGGCAGGTGAGGGGCCTGTGGGTTCAGTCAGGGACCCAGACTCTGCACAGGCCCTGCTGGGGGATCTCAGGTGGTGATGGGCAGAGTGAACATGCAGGTCTCCAGGGAGGGAAACAGAGAGAGACAGGGGATGGGAGGGAGGGGAGACTCAGAGAAACAGAGACAGACAGGAAGAGGGTCCTCGGAGAGAAGCCTGCTGACGCTCAGGTCAGAACAAGGTGGCAGCAGCCCCTCACCCACCTCCCTCTCTCTAGGACGGCTCCCAGACAGACCCTCTCTCTCAGTGCAGCTGGGCCCCACGGTGGCCTCAGGAGAGACCATGACCCTTCTTTGGACACAGATCCCGATGGACACTTTCCTTCTGTCCAATGAGTGGACAGCCGATCCCCCCTGGCGTCTTATATCAGAGCTCTGAGCTCAGCAGTACCAGGCAGAGATCTCCATGCATCCTGTGACCTCAGCCCACGGGGGGACCTACAGGTGCTACAGCTCAAACAGCACCAACGTCTACCTGCTGTCACACCCCAGTGAGCCCCTGGAGCTCCTGGTCTCAGGTGAGGGGACACTGACCCTGTCCTTCCTATACTTGGTCCCCTCAGGGCCGTGCCCCTAGGAAAGTCGGGGACAGTAATAAATGAGGGGGTGCAGGAGGTTTCACAGAGGAAGGTCCAGCCCACATGAGGTTGGAAACACACAGGACCTCCCACCCTGAGCCCCCATTTCTGATCTTAGCAGAGATAACAAGGGGCGGGTAGAGTGAGGCATGTGGGAAATGAGCAGGGAGATGATCATGCCGAGCAGAGAGAACAGACCCGGCCCCCACGGGACGCTCTCCTGTAGAGGGAAGTATCCCCACCTGTGGGAAACACTCTGCATGGCCCCTGTGCTCCCCTGGGGGCCTCCAGGCACTCTGTGCTCCCCTGGGAATAAGGAGGGGGTGTGCACAGCTCACGAGGACCCGGGGCCTCGCCCAGACGGTGTGCATTCGTATCAGTGGGCTGTGCACATGGCTCTGTTATTGCTCTTGTGTGAGAACTTCTAGACAACTCTTCAATGTCTAAACTAACAATTTAACTTTTGTTATATGGAGTCACGATTCAAATATAAATAACTCTATTTCCATTTTCATTGGGAGTACATTAAATTCATACACTTATTATTGAGAGTAACATCTTGTTGATATTATTTTTTTATCACACACATTTTCAAATTAGATATAAATCTTTTATTTTTATTTTTTTAGTGAAAGTAGGGGAGGTAGAGACAGACTCAAGTACGCATCCGACCAGGATCCACCTGGCAAGCCCACTACAGGGTGATGCTCTGCCCATCTGGGGCCTTTGCTTTGTTGCAACTCGAGCCATTTTTTAGCACCTGAGGCAGAGGCCATGGCCATCCTCAGCGCCCGGGACCAACTTGCTCTAATCGAGCCATGGCTGCAGGAGGCGAAGAGAGAGAGAGAGAAAGTACGGAGAGGGGGAGGGGTGGAGAAGCAGGTGGCTGCTTCTCCTCTGTGTCCTGGCTGGGAATCAAACCTGGCATATCCATATGCCAGGTGGATTTTCTACCACTGAGCAACTGGCCAGCACTAGGTTTAAACATTTTTGAAGCTAATAAACATCAGAAACATTTGATAGGTATTTGTAAAATTCAGGAAATTTAGAATCTTCTTTAAGAATTGTACGCCTGAGGTGGGGTAAGGAAAAATGAGGTACATTGGGTGTCATGGGAAAAACTGAAGAGAAAACATCAGTTTACAGTCTATTGCAGGTCCCAAGTGAGGCAGAACCACAGCCCAAATATGAGAGCAAAAGTAGAAATGGAAAGAATGTTAAGAGAAAATTAGCTGTTAAAATTGAAAGCTTTAAACTGTAGTATCAGCAGTTTATGCATTTGTAGAATTTCTCTTCATAATTACAGACACACTTCATTTTATCACACATCACAAATGTTGTGTTATTTTAAAAAATTGAAGGAAGACATTCCACCAGCAATAAGATGTTATTTGCTTTGCCGCGGTGCTCTGGAAGGAAACCAGCGATATCTCCTAGGCACGCCTGCACTCTGCAATCCAGATACAAGAGCAGAGTAGACAGATGGTTAAATTGATGTAGGGCTAGAATTTTATATGGTAGTAAGTATAATTGTGAAGGTAGCAAGTGATATGATGGGGCTGGTGAGAAAATAAACAATTTAACATAAATCTTAAATTTGTGTGGTATACCCACAAACCTATTTAAGGATATTTGTGTGGTTTCTACTTTTTGGAAAGGAACGTTCTGAGACATGATAGAACTAGTCTACCTCTTGGTCATGATAATGATCACAAATGACTGTGCAGTTATTAAAACTCATAGGTATTTATACACAAAAAGTGAATTTTATTATTTCTAAACTAAAAAATGCATAGTAATTTGGAAAGAGAGCTATTGAACAATTGATTCAGATATCAGATAAGAACTTGAAGGTCAACTTATAATGTATATACTCACAAACATTAAAAAATAAAATGTTCTGTTATTCAAAAAAAAAAAAAAGAATTGTACGCCTGAAACCAGTATGGCTTTGTTAACAAATGTTACCCCAATAAATTCAATATTAAAAATTTGAAAAAAGAATTACACATCTAATTTGTAATTTGTAAGCAAGCTGTTTGATTCCCTTGTATTTTCTAAATAATAGTAAGTACATATGAGGAAGCTGTTGGTTTGAGCATATTTATTTGATGATCTGCTAGATTTCTTAGATCTTCTTTCTCTGATTGTTTTTTCTTTCTTTTTTAAAAACTTATTTAGAAAATTAAATTTCACAGGGTGACATTGATCAATAAGAGTACATAGGTACCAGTAAACAATTCTATAGCATTTAAACATTTTTTCTTTGGATTTTATTTATTCACTTTAAGAAAGAGGACAGTGAGAGGGTGAGAGAGAGAGAGAGAGAGATAGATATGAAGGCAGAGGAGCAGGAAGCATCAACTCCTATATGTGCCTTGACCAGGCAAGCCCAGGGTTTCGAACTGGCGATTTCAGCATTTCAGGTCAATGCTATATCCACTGTGCCACCACAGGTCAGGCTAGCATTTAAACTTTTGATTATGTTGTATACCCATCTCCAAAAGTCAAATAATTTTCTGTCACCATATATTTCTTCCTCTTTATTCACTTCACCCTCTCCCTCCACCATAGCCCCCTTTCCCAAGAACCACTTCACTTTTTTCTCTAGCCATGAGTCTCAGTTTTATATCCCACCGATATGTGAAATCATATCATTCTTAGCTTTTCCTATTTCATTCAGTATGATGTTCTCAAGGTTCATCCATGTTGTTGTAAATGGCAATGTCTTCATTTCTTATGTCTGAGTAGTATTCTGTTGTATATATATACCACTTCTCCTTTATCCAATCCTCTACCTGGGGACACTGTGGTTGTTTTCATGTTTTGGCCACTGTGAATAATGCTGTGATGAACATGGGGAGGGATACGTGTGTGTTTTTGTCACAATCTTTTTGAGATTTTTGGGGTAGATACCCTGTAGAGAGATTGCTGGGTCATATGGTAGTTCTATTCTTAATTTTTTGAGGAACCTCCACACTTTCTTACATAATGGCGGTACCAGTCTACATTCCCACGAGCAGTGAATAATGGTTCCTTTTTCTCCACAGCATCTCCAACACTTGTTATTACCTTTCTTGTTGATAATAGTCACTCTAACAGGTGTGAGGTGGTATCTCATTATAGTTTTGATTTCCATTTCTCGAATAGCTAGTGAAGATGAACATCTTTTCATATATCTGTTGGCCATTTGTATATCCTCTTGGGAGAAAGGTCTGTTCAGGTCCTCTCCCTATTTTTTTATTGGATTGTTTGCTCATTTGTTACTGAGTTTTGTAAGTTCTTTATATATTTTGAATATTAACCCCTTATAGGAACTGTTTGCAAATATCATCTCCCATTTAGTTGGCTGCCTATTTGTTTTGCTGTAGGTTTCTTTTGCTGTGCCGAAGCTTTCTAGTTTGATATAGTCCTATTCATTTATTTCTGCCTTTACTTCCCTTGCCTTTGGGGTCAAATTCATAAAATGTGCTCCACAGTTAAGGTCCATAAGTTTAGTACTTACATTTTCTTCTCTGTAATTTATTGTTTTAGATCTTATATTTAGGTCTTTGATCCATTCTGAATTAATTTTAGTGCAAGGGGACAAACTGTAGTCAAGCTTCATTCTTTTGCATGTGACTTTCCTATTTTCCCAGCACCATTTATTGAAGAGGCTTTTTTTTCTCTATTGTGTGTTTTTGCTCCTTTATCAAATATTATTCATCCATATATAGGTGGTTTTATTTCTGGGCTTTTTATTCTGTTCCATTGATCTGTATGTCTGTTTTTCTGCCAATAACATGGTGTTTTAATTATTATGGCTCTATAGAATAATTTGAAGTCAGTTGGTGTGATACCTCCAGCTTCATTCTTTTTCCTCAGGATTGCTTTGACTATTTGAGTTATTTTATGGTTTCATACAAACCTTGTAATTATTTATTCTACTGCATTAAAAATAACATTGGGATTTTTATGGGGGTTGCATTAAATTTGTATATTGTTTTGGGTAATATAGCCATTTTAAATATATTAATTCTCCCAATCCATGAACACAAACTATTTTTCCATTTCATTGTGTGTTTTTCAATTTCTTTCTTTTTTTTTTTAAATGTTGATAATTTTTTTTTAAAAAATTTTTATTAATGTTAATGGGATGACATTAATAAATCAGGGTACATATATTGAAAAAAAACATGTCTAGGTTATCTTGTCATTAAATTATGTTGCATACCCCTCGCCCAGAGTCAGATTGTCCTCCGTCATCCTCTATCTAGTTCTCTGTGCCCCTCCCCCTCCCCCTAACTCTCTCCCTCCCTCCCTCCCTCCCATGTCCTCCCTCCTCCCACCCCTGGTAACCATCACTCTTGTTCATGTCTCTTAGTCTCGTTTTTATGTTCCACCAATGTATGGAATCATGTACTTTTTGTTTTTTTCTGATTTACTTATTTCACTCCGTATAATGTTATCAAGATCCCACCATTTTGCTGTAAATGATCCGATGTCATCATTTCTTATGGCTGAGTAGTATTCCATAGTGTATATGTGCCACATATTCTTTATCCAGTCTTCTATTGAAGGGCTTTTTGGTTGTTTCCATGTCTTGGCCACTGTGAACAGTGCTGCAATGAACATGGGGCTACATGTGTCTTTACGTATCAATGTTTCTGAGGTTTTGGGGTATATACCCAGTAGAGGGATTGCTGGGTCATAAGGTAGTTCTATTTTCAGTTTTTTGAGGAACCAAAAACTGCCCTTATCTGAGCTGTTGTTTGAAAATATACTTTCCTCCATAATGGTTGTACCTCTTTACAGTCCTACCAACAGTGGATGAGAGTTCCCTTTTCTCCGCAGCCTCTCCAACATTTGCTATTACCCGTCTTGTTGATAATAGCTAATCTAACAGGGGTGAGGTGGTATCTCATTGTAGTTTTGATTTGCATTTCTCTAATAACTAATGAAGCTGAACATCTTTTCATATATCTGTTGGCCATTTGTATCTCTTCCTGGGAGAAGTGTCTGTTCATGTCCTCTTCCCATTTTTTTATTGGATTGTTTGTTTGTTTGTTGTTGAGTTTTATGAGTTCTTTGTAAATTTTGGATATTAGGCCCTTATCTGAGCTGTTGTTTGAAAATATCATTTCCCATTTAGTTGGCTGTCTGTTTATTTTGATATCAGTTTCTCTTGCTGAGCAAAAACTTTTTATTCTGATGTAGTCCCATTCATTTATCTTTGCCTTCACTTCTCTTGCCATTGGAGTCAAGTTCATAAAATGTTCTTTAAAACCCAGGTCCATGAGTTGAGTACCTATGTCTTCTTCTATGTACTTTATTGTTTCAGGTCTTATATTTAGGTCTTTGATCCATTTTGAATTAATTTTAGTACATGGGGACAGGCTGTAGTCGAGTTTCATTCTTTTGCATGTGGCTTTCCAGTTTTCCCAACACCATTTATTGAAGAGGCTTTCTTTTCTCCATTGTGTGTTGTTGGCCCCTTTATCAAAGATTATTTGACCATATATATGTGGTTTTATTTCTGGGCTTTCTATTCTGTTCCATTGGTCTGAGTGTCTATTTTTCTGCCAATACCATGCTGTTTTGATTATCGTGGCTCTATAATATAGTTTAAAGTCAGGTATTGTAATGCCCCCAGCTTCATTCTTTTTCCTTAGGATTGCTTTGGCTATTCAGGGTTTTTTATATTTCCATATAAATCTGATGATTTTTTGTTCCATTTCTTTAAAAAATGTCACAGGAATTTTGATGGGAATTGCATTAAATTTATATATTGCTTTGGGTAATATGGCCATTTTAATTATATTTATTCTTCCTATCCAAGAACAAGGAATATTTTTCCATCTCATTGTGTCTTTTTCTATTTCTCTTAATAATGCCTTGTAGTTTTTGTTATATAGGTCCTTTACATTCTTTGTTATGTTTATTCCTAGGTATTTTTTGTTGTTGTTGCAATCGTAAAGGGAATTATTTTTTTGAGTTCGTTTTCTAATATTTCATTGTTGGCATATAGAAAGGCTATGGACTTTTGTATGTTAATTTTGTATCCTGCAACCTTACTGTATTGGTTTATTGTTTCTAATAATCTTTTTGTGGAGTCCTTCAGGTTTTCAATGTATAGGATCATATCATCAGCAAAAAGTGATAGCTTTACTTCTTCTTTTCCGATATGGATGCCTTTTATTTCTTTGTCTTGTCTGATTGCTCTGGCCAGAACTTCTAGCACCACATTAAATAAGAGTGGAGAGAGTGGACAACCCTGTCTTGTTCCTGATTTAAGGTGGAAAGTCCTCAGTTTTATGCCATTTAATATGATGTTGGCTGATGGTTTATCATATATGGCCTTTATCATGTTGAGATATTTTCCTTCTATACCCATTTTGTTGAGAGTCTTAAACATAAAATTGTGTTGTATTTTATCAAAAGCCTTTTCTGCATCTATTGATAAGATCATGTGGTTTTTGTTCTTTGTTTTGTTGATATGGTGTATTACATTAACTGTTTTACATATGTTGAACCATCCTTGAGATTCTGGTATGAATCCCACTTGGTCATGGTGTATAATCTTTTTAATATGTTGTTGAATTCGGTTTGCCAGTATTTTGTTGAGGATTTTAGCATCTGTATTCATTAGAGATATTGGTCTGTAGTTTTCTTTCTTTGTGCCATCCTTGCCAGGTTTTGGTATGAGGGTTATGTTGGCCTCATAAAATGTGTTTGGAAGTATTGCTTCTTCTTCAATTTTTTGGAAGACTTTGAGTAGAATAGGAACCAAGTCTTCTTTGAATGTTTGATAGAATTCACTAGTATAACCGTCTGGGCCTGGGCTTTTATTTTGGGGGAGGTTTTTAATAGTTTTTTCTATTTCCTCCCTGCTAATTGGTCTGTTTAGGCTTTCTGTTTCTTCATGACTCAATCTAGGAAGGTTGTATTGTTCTAGGAATTTATCCATTTCTTCTAGATTGTTGTATTTGGTGGCATATAGTTTTTCATAGTATTCTACAATAATTCTTTGTATATCTATGATGTCTGTGGTGATTTCTCCTCTTTCATTTTGGATTTTATTTGAGTCCTGTACCTTTTTTCCTTGGTGAGTCTTGCCAAGGGTTTGTCAATTTTGTTGATCTTTTCAAAGAACCAGCTTCTTGTTTTATTGATTTTTTCTATAGTTTTTCTGTTCTCTATTTCATTTATTTCTGCTCTGATTTTTATTATCTCCTTTCTTCGGCTGGTTTTGGGTTGTCTTTGTTCTTTTTCTAGTTCCTTAAGGTGTGAAGTTAAGTGGTTTACTTCGGCTCTCTCTTGTTTGTTCATATAGGCCTGAAGTGATATGAACTTTCCTCTTATTACTGCTTTTACTGCATCCCAGAAATTTTGATGTCATATTTTCATTTTCATTTGTCTGTATATATCTTTTGATCTCTGCACTTATTTCTTCTTTGACCCATTCATTTTTTAGAAGTATGTTGTTTAGTTTCCACATTTTTGTGGGTTTTTCCCCCTCTTTTTTGCAGTTGAATTCTAGTTTCAAGGCTTTATGATCAGAGAATATGCTTGGCACAATTTCAATTTTTCTAAATTTGCTGATATTGTCTTTGTGGCCCAACATATGGTCAATTCTTGAGAATGTTCCATGTACACTAGAGAAAAATGTATACTCTGTCGCTTTGGGATGAAGTGTCCTGTAGATGTCTATCATATCCAGGTGTTCTAGTATTTCATTTAAGGCCACTATATCTTTATTGATTCTCTGTTTGGATGACCGATCTAGAGCCGTCAGAGGTGTATTGAGGTCTCCAAGTATGATTGTATTTTTGTTAGTTTTTGTTTTAAGGTCAATAAGTAGCTGTCTTATATATTTTGGTGCTCCTTGGTTTGTTGCATATATATTAAGGATTGTTATGTCTTCTTGATTCAACTTCCCCTTAATCATTATGAAATGACCATTTTTGTCTCTGAGTACTTTTTCTGTCTTGTAGTCAGCATTATTAGATATGAGTATTGCTACACCTGCTTTTTTTGGGGTGTTGTTTGCTTGGAGTATTGTTTTACAGCCTTTCACTTTGAATTTGTTTTTATCCTTGTTGCTTAGATGTGTTTCTTGTAGGCAGCATATAGTTGGATTTTCTTTTTTAATCCATTCTGCTACTCTGTGTCTTTTTATTGGTAAGTTTAATCCATTTACATTTAGTGTAATTATTGACACTTGTGGGTTCCCTACTGCCATTTTATAAATTGCTTTCTGTTAGTTTTGTATCTAGTTTGATTCTTCTCTTTTGTTTTTCTATCGTTTGTTTTTGTTTGTTTGTATTCCATTCTTCTTTCCTCCGTTGCTACCTTTTTTAAGTCAAGTGTTTTTGTGGTGGTTTTTTCAAGGGTGGTTACCATTAAGTAATGAAAAGGGTACCTACCATATTCATTGTAGTACCCTATCTTATGAGTATTTCTGCACTTCATCGTCCTTTGCTACTGTTAATCTCCGTCCTCTCCCCCCTTTTTTTCTTTTGTTGTCACAGTTTAAGTTTGGTTTTATTGTGTTCTTGGTGGAGTTGTTACTTGTGGTTTTGTTTTCTTTTGTTCTTTGAATCTGGTTGGAAAACCCCCTTTAGTATTTCCTGGAGTAGGGGCTTTCTGCTGATAAATTCTCTCATCTTTTCTGTATTTGTGAATGTTTTTATATCTCCTTCATACTTGAAGGATAGCTTTGATGGGTATAGTATTCTTGGCTGAAAGTTCCTCTCTTTCGGGGCTTTAAATATTGGGGTCCACTCTCTTCCAGCTTGTAGAGTTTCTGCTGAGAAATCTGATGATAATCTAATAGGCCTTCTTTATATGTTGTACTCTTCTTTTCCCTGGCTGCCTTGAGAATTTTTTCTTTGTCATTGGTTTGTGTCATCTTTATTATGATGTGCCTTGGAGTGGGTTTGTTGGGGTTAAGAAAACTCGGTGTTCTGTTTGCTTCTTGAATTTGAGGCTTTAGTTCTTTCCACAGGCTTGGGAAGTTCTCATCTATTATTTGTTTGAGTATATTCTCCATTCCATTTTCTTTCTCTTCTCCCTCTGATATACCTATTATTCTTATGTTATTCTTTCTGATGGAGTCAGACAATTCCTGTAGGGCTTTCTCGTTTTTTATTATTTTTAAGTCTCTTTCTTCTTCTCTCTGTTGTGCCTCAAGTTGCTTGTCTTCTATTTCACTAATCCTATCTTCTATCTGGGCTGTTCTGTTAGCTAAGCTTGTTACCTCGTTTTTCAGCTCGTGAATTGAATTTTTCATGTCTGTTTGATTTGTTTTTATAGTTTCAATTTCCTTGGTAATATATTCTTTGTGTTTATTGAGTTGTTTTCTGATCTCCCTAAATTGCCTTTCTGTGTTTTCTTGTATATCTCTGAGTATTTTTAAGATTTCTATTTTAAATTCTCTGTCATTTAGCTCCAAGGCTTCCAATATGTTAAATCTTTTCTCCATAGATTTTTCCACATCTATTTGTGTTACCTCTCTATCTTTTGTATCCATAATATTCGATTTCCTCTTTCTTATTGGCATCTGAGGGTGGTCTTGTTGATAGCACTAATTAGAATTAATAAAGAGTAAAAAAAAAAGGTAAAACACCCTACAAAAAAAAACAGTAATAATTTATTATTTCCCGCTTTTTTCTTTCTTCTCTTTCCCTCCTCTCCCCTCCTCAGGGAAATATTGTGATGACCTGTGAATTATATTATGCTAAATGGAACAAAAACTGCCTATAATGGAGGGCCTGATTTGGGGTGAAGTGTTCAATGGGCAAGAAAAGGGAGTAGGGACCTACTAAATGCAAAAAAAAAAGGAGAAAATCTTAGACAAGCATAAGATAATTTGCTTGTAAGTGATGGTCGACTAAGAGATATATTGAGAGGGATAAGAGGGAATCAGAAAAAAGGGGAAAAAAAGAATAATAAAGAAGAAAAAAATAAAAATAAAAAGTAAAAATCTGTTGTAATAAGTGCAGCGAAGACTAAATACAATGGAGACCTTGGGTTGGGAGGAATGCTAGTGAGTTAAGAAGCAACATAAAAAGTACCCAAAATGACACAAAAATAAACAAACAAAAAAAAACCCAAAAACAAAAGCGAAAAAAAAAAACCAAAAAAACTTGAGTCCCAAATTAAATAATTTGTTCGTGATTGAGGATTAAATGGGAGGAAAAGTAAAAGGAGAAAAGAAGAAACGAATAGAAAGGAAAAAATAGGGTAAAGAGAAAAATGAAGGAAGAAAAAAAGGAAGCGAACAAAACAAAATAAAGCAAAAAAAAAAAAAAGGGGGGAGAGAGTGAGAGTTAAGTGTTTTGGAGTGTAACCTTAAAGGGGAGTGAGGATGAAGAAAAGAAATAAAATGTAACACTCATGGGTAGTGTAGTTCAAGAAAAGGGAAGCATAAGATGGGCAGAGAATAAACGGACCAAGGTGGAGGAAATAGAAATAATAATAATAAAGGCAATAAGATAGAAGAAACAAACAACAACAATGAAAAATTAGTGGAACAAGTTATAAAGTCTGTGGATTTTTCTTGATTTTGAGAGGTTAACTTCTTCCTTTTTCTTTTCTCTCCCTCTTCCTGGTCGTTGACTGTACCCCAGGCTCTGTCCCTGTGTCACACTTAGGTAGGGATTTGCAGTTGATGGGATTCTATGGCAATGTTACATAATTGGCTTTAGTCTTCTGGTAGTCAAGGCTTGTTGGCGTTTGCAGGGTCCAACAATGAGAGAGTTTGCTTTCCTGGAGTCTCTCTCCTAGTCTCCCCTTCCTAAATTAGCAGCCTGGTGATCCAGCTATAAGGCTGCTACTGCTTCTGCCTGGGGAGTAAGAGGCTCAAAGAGCTAGGAAATCCCCACTCTATCCCCACTCAGCACAAGGCTTTGGGGAAGGCTCTGGCAGTCAGAGCCTCCAGCATAATCAGGCGGGGCTGGGAGTCAATTGTTGTCAAGGTGACTGTTCAGCGCCTAGCATTCATTTGGACCACTCAACCCAGGCTTTTCACACTTTGTAGCCTGTTTTGGGTGGGAAGAAGAGGCACTAGTCGCTGCTTGCGACTAGTGTAGTATAGTTCTTATCTGCCAAGTCCCTCTTGTTAGCATTTATTCCTGAATATGGAGGCTCTGTCAATCAGAAGTTGCCCCCGCCCCTTTAGTGAGAGGCACTAAAAAATATCACGCCTCTTGTCTTGGATCGCTGAACTGAGAGAGATCTTATCAATTAGAGCCCCGTGGGTGCGCAGATTTCGTGGGTTAAGCTAATTTCAGTGATTGGATCCACAGCTGTGCTCCAGAAAGTATTTCAGGCTGCCCGTGCGCCCCTCCCCCAACACTTGATTGTTAGCTTGAATGGCTGGGTGAGGTGCCCTGCACACGCAGAGAATCTCCCAAGTAGGAAGACCGCCCTGGCGCCTCTCCCGCTCGCCCCGCCACTGGCGGCTGGGGCGCACCAGGTGCGCGGGATAATGGGGCACCCTGGGTGTGCGGCCCAGTGGGGCGCTCTGGGCTCGTGGGACACCTAGGGCACGCGCACGAATGGGGTGCTCCAGGCACCGGTGGCTGGGGACTCTCACTCGCAGTGCGCCGGGCCGCTGGGGACCCTGGCGGTGCTCGCTCTGTGACCGGACCGCGCGCACCAGCGGCTGCTCGCCGCTCCCAAGTGTGGGCCGACTCACCACAGGCGCACTCCCTCCGCGGCTTGAATGAACGTCCCTGCGGTAGTTAGCTTCCTCCACACCCTCGTCTCTCAGATTCAAGTGATAACAGTCCTTTCACTTTCAGTTTGTGTGGAACTCCGGAATGCTCCGAGGATAAATTTTTCTGTTTCTAGTTGATAAATTTGTTGAGATTTTGGGGAGATCTGTCAGACGTGCTGCTCACGGCACCATTTTCGTGACGTCACTTTTCAATTTCTTTCAATAACATTTTGTAGTTTTCAGTATTTAGGTTCTTTCCATCTTTGGCTAAGTTTATTCCTAGGTATTTAATATTTTATTTATTTTTTGCATTTGTAAAAGAAATTGTATTTTTGAGTTCATTTTCTGAAATTTTATCATTGACATATAGAAAAGAAATAACCTTTTGAATAATATATTGACTTTGTATTTTGTGACTTTATTGTATTGGTTTATTATTTCTAATAAGATTTTGGTGAAGTCTTTGGGGTTTTCTATACATAGGCTCCTGTGATCTGCACAAAGTGATACCCTTTACTTCTTTCCTAATATGGATGCTTTTTATTTCTTTCTGTTGCTTGGTCACTCTGGCTAAAACTTCCAGAACTCTGTTGAATAAGAGAGGAGAGAGTGGGCAGCCATGTCTTTTCCTGAATTTAGAAGAAAAGCTTTCAATTTTTCACCATGTAATATGATAATAGGTGATGGTTTGTCATATATGGCCTTTAGTATAGTGAGATACTTTTCTTCTATTCTGGTTTTATTGAATGTTTTAAACATAAATGGATGTTGTATGTTATTGAACTTCTTTTCTACATCTATTGATAGGGTCATATGACTTTGGTCCTTGTTTTATTGATGTGGTATATTATGATGATTAATTTTCATATGTTGAACCATCCTTGTGCTTCTGGAACGAATCCCACTTGATCATGATGACTTATTTTTTAAATGTGTTGTATTTGATTTTTTAATATTTTGTTTAGGATTTTGGCATTTGTGCTCATTAAAGATATTGGTCTGTAGTTTTCTTTTTGTGTGTTGTCCTTGCCAGGTTTTGGTATGAAGGTTATGTTGAACTCATAAAATGTGTTATGGATTATTGCTTCTTGTTTGATATTTTGGAAGACTTTGAGAATTATAGGTACCAAATCTTCTTTGAATGTTTGGTAGATTCACTAGTATGGTCATCTGATCTTGAAATTTTTTGGGCGATGTTTTTTTTTTTTTTTTTAATAAATTTTTATTAATGGTAATGGGATGACATTAATAAATCAGGGTACATATATTCAAAGAAAACATGTCTAGGTTATTTTGTCATCAAATTATGTTGCAAACCCCTCGCCCAAAGTCAGATTATCCTCCGTCACTCTCTATCTAGTTATCTGTGCCCATCCCCCTCCCCCTAACTCTCTCCCTCCCTCCCTCCCATGTCCTCCCTCCCCCCCCCACCCTTGGTAACCACCACACTCTTGTCCATGTCTTTTAGTCTCATTTTTATGTTCCACCAATGTATGGAATCATGTAGTTCCTGTTTTTTTCTGATTTACTTATTTCACTCCGTATAATGTTATCAAGATCCCACCATTTTGCTGTAAATGATCTGATGTCATCATTGCTTATGGCTGAGTAGTATTCCATAGTGTATATGTGCCACATCTTCTTTATCCAGTCTTCTATTGAAGGGCTTTTTGGTTGTTTCCATGTCTTGGCCACTGTGAACAGTGCTGCAATGAACATGGGGCTACATGTGTCTTCACATATCAATGTTTCTGAGGTTTTGGGGTATATACCCAGTAGAGGGATTGCTAGGTCATAAGGTAGTTCTATTTTCAGTTTTTTGAGGAACCACCATATTTTCCTCCATAATGGATGTACTACTTTACAGTCCCACCAACAGTGAATGAGGGTTCCTTTTTCTCCACAGCCTCTCTAACATTTGCTATTACCCGTCTTGTTGATAATAGCTAATCTAACAGGAGTGAGGTGGTATCTCATTGTAGTTTTGATTTGCATTTCTCTAATAACTAATGAAGCTGAGCATCTTTTCATATATCTGTTGGCCATTTGTATCTCTTCCTGGGAGAAGTGTCTGTTCATGTCCTCTTCCCATTTTTTTATTGGATTGTTTGTTTGTTTGTGGTTGAGTTTTATGAGTTCTTTGTAAATTTTGGATATTAGGGCCTTATCTGAACTGTTGTTTGAAAATATCAGTTCCCATATAGTTGGCTGTCTGTTTATTTTGATATCAGTTTCTCTTGCTGAGCAAAAACTTTTAATTCTGTTGTAGGCCCATTCATTTATCTTTGCCTTCACTTCTCTTGCCATTGGAGTCAAGTTCATAAAATGTTCTTTAAAACCCAGGTCCATGATTTTAGTACCTATGTCTTCTTCTATGTACTTTATTGTTTCAGGTCTTATATTTAGGTCTTTGATCCATTTTGAATTAATTTTAGTACACGGGGAAAGGCTGTAATCGAGTTTCATTCTTTTGCATGTGGCTTTCCAGTTTTCCCAACACCATTTGTTGAAGAGGCTTTCTTTTCTCCATTGTGTGTTGTTGGCCCCTTTATCAAAGATTATTTGACCATATATATGTGGTTTTATTTCTGGGCTTTCTATTCTGTTCCATTGGTCTGAGTGTCTATTTTTCTGCCAATACCATGCTGTTTTGATTATCGTGGCCCTATAATATAGTTTAAAGTCAGGTATTGTAATGCCCCCAGCTTCATTCTTTTTCCTTAGGATTGTTTTGGCTATTCGGGGTTTTTTATAGTTCCATATAAATCTGATGATTTTTTGTTCCATTTCTTTAAAAAATCTCATAGGGATTTTGATGGGAATTGCATTAAATTTGTATATTGCTTTGGGTAATATGGCCATTTTGATTATATTTATTCTTCTTATCCAAGAACAAGGAATATTTTTCCATCTCATTGTGTCTTTTTCAATTTCCCTTAACAATGCTTTGTAATTTTCATTATATAGGTCCTTTACGTTCTTTGTTATGTTTATTCCTAGGTATTTTATTTATTTTTGTTGCAATCGTGAAGGGGATTATTTTTTTTAGTTCGTTTTCTAATATTTCATTGTTGGCATATAGAAAGGCTATGGACTTTTGTATGTTAATTTTGTATCCTGCGACCTTACTGTATTGGTTTATTGTTTCTAATAATCTTTTTGTGGAGTCCTTCGGATTTTCGATGTATAGGATCATATCATCAGCAAAAAGTGATAGCTTTACTTCTTCTTTTCCGATATGGATGCCTTTTATTTCTTTGTCTTTTCTGATTGCTCTGGCCAGAACTTCTAGCACCACGTTGAATAAGAGTGGAGAGAGTGGACAACCCTGTCTTGTTCCTGATTTAAGGTAGAAAGTCCTCAGTTTTATGCCGTTTAATAGGATGTTGGCTGATGGTTTATCATATATGGCCTTTATCATGTTGAGATATTTTCCTTCTATACCCATTTTGTTGAGAGTCTTAAACATAAAATTGTGTTGTATTTTATCAAAAGCCTTTTGTGCATCTATTGATAAGATCATGTGGTTTTTGTTCTTTGTTTTGTTGATATGGTGTATTACGTTAACCGTTTTGCGTATGTTGAACCATCCTTGAGATTCTGGGATGAATCCCACTTGATCATGATGTATTATTTTTTTAATATGTTGTTGTATTCGGTTTGCCAGTATTTTGTTTAGTATTTTAGCATCTGTATTCATTAGAGATATTGGTCTGTAGTTTTCTTTCTTTGTGCCATCCTTGCCAGGTTTTGGTATGAGGGTTATGTTGGCCTCATAAAATGTGTTTGGAAGTATTGCTTCTTCTTCAATTTTTTGGAAGACTTTGAGTAGAATAGGAACCAAGTCTTCTTTGAATGTTTGATAGAATTCACTAGTATAACCGTCTGGGCCTGGACTTTTAATTTTGGGGAGGTTTTTAATAGTTTTTTCTATTTCCTCCCTGCTGATTGGTCTGTTTAGGCTTTCTGCTTATTCATGACTCAGTCTAGGAAGGTTGTATTGTTCTAGGAATTTATCCATTTCTTCTAGATTGTTTTATTTGGTGGCATATAATTTTTCATAGTATTCTACAATAATTCTTTGTATATCTATGATGTCTGTGGTGATCTCTCCTCTTTCATTTTGGATTTTATTTATTTGAGTCCTGTGTCTTTTTTCCTTGGTGAGTCTTGCCAAGGGTTTGTCAATTTTGTTGATCTTTTCAAAGAACCAGCTCCTTGTTTTATTGATTTTTTCTATAGTTTTTCTGTTCTCTATTTCATTTATTTCTGCTCTGATTTTTATTACCTCCTTTCTTCGGCTGGTTTTGGGTTGTCTTTGTTCTTCTTTTTCTAGTTCCTTAAGGTGTGAAGTTAAGTGTTTTACTTCGGCTCTCTCTTGTTTGTTAATATAGGCCTGAAGTGATATGAACTTTCCTCTTATTACTGCTTTTGCTGCATCCCAGAGATTCTGATATGTCGTATTTTCATTTTCATTTGTCTGTATATATCTTTTGATCTCTGCGCTTATTTCTTCTTTGACCCATTCATTTTTTAGAAGTATGTTGTTTAGTTTCCACATTTTTGTGGGTTTTTCCCCCTCTTTTTTGCAGTTGAATTCTAGTTTCAAGGCTTTATGATCAGAAAATATGCTTGGTACAATTTCAATTTTTCTAAATTTGCTGATATTGTCTTTGTGGCCCAACATATGGTCAATTCTTGAGAATGTTCCATGTACACTAGAGAAAAATGTATACTCTGTCGCTTTGGGATGAAGTGTCCTGTAGATGTCTATCATATCCAGGTGTTCTAGTATTTCGTTTAAGGCCACTATATCTTTATTGATTCTCTGTTTGGATGACCGATCTAGAGCCGTCAGCGGTGTATTGAGGTCTCCAAGTATGATTGTATTTTTGTTAGTTTTTGTTTTAAGGTCAATAAGTTGCTGTCTTATATATTTTGGTGCTCCTTGGTTTGTTGCATATATATTAAGGATTGTTATGTCTTCTTGATTCAACTTCCCCTTAATCATTATGAAATGACCATTTTTGTCTCTGAGTACTTTTTCTGTCTTGTAGTCAGCATTATTAGATATGAGTATTGCTACGCCTGCTTTTTTTTGGATGTTGTTTGCTTGGAGTATTGTTTTACAGCCTTTCACTTTGAATTTGTTTTTATCCTTGTTGCTTAGATGTGTTTCTTGTAGGCAGCATATAGTTGGATTTTCTTTTTTAATCCATTCTGCTACTCTGTGTCTTTTTATTGGTAAGTTTAATCCATTTACATTTAGTGTAATTATTGACACTTGTGGGTTCCCTACTGCCATTTTATAAATTGCTTTCTGTTAGTTTTGTATCTAGTTTGATTCTTCTCTTTTGTTTTTCTATCATTTGTTTTTGTTTGTTTGTGTTCCATACTTCTTTCCTCTGTTGCTACCTTTTTTAAGTCAAGTGTTTTTGTGGTGGTTTTTTTAAGGGTGGTTACCATTAAGTAATGAAAAGGGTACCTACCATATTCATTGTAGTACCCTATCTTATAAGTATTTCTGCACTTCATCGTCTTTTGCTACTGTTAATCTCCATCCTCTCCCCCCTTTTTTTTCTTTGTTGTCACAGTTTAAGTTTGGTTTTATTGTGTTCTTGGTGGAGCTGTTACTTGTGGTGTTGTTTTCTTTTGTTCTTTGAATCTGGTTGGAAAACCCCCTTTAGTATTTCCTGGAGTGGGGGCTTTCTGTTGATAAATTCTCTCATCTTTTCTGTATTTGTGAATGTTTTTATATCTCCTTCATACTTGAAGGATAGCTTTGATGGGTATAGTATTCTTGGCTGAAAGTTCCTCTCTTTCAGGGCTTTAAATATTGGGGTCCACTCTCTTCTAGCTTGTAGAGTTTCTGCTGAGAAATCTGATGATAATCTAATAGGCCTTCCTTTATATGTTGTACTCTTCTTTTCCCTGGCTGCCTTGAGAATTTTTTCTTTGTCATTGGTTTGTGTCATCTTTATTATGATGTGCCTTGAAGTGGGTTTGTTGGGGTTAAGAAAACTCGGTGTTCTGTTTACTTCTTGAATTTGAGGCTTTAGTTCCTTCCACAGGCTTGGGAAGTTCTCGTCTATTATTTGTTTGAGTATATTCTCCATTCCATTTTCTTTCTCTTCTCCCTCTGATATACCTATTATTCTTATGTTATTCTTTCTGATGGAGTCAGACAATTCCTGTAGGGCTTTCTCGTTTTTTATTATTTTTGAGTCTCTTTCTTCTTCTCTCTGTTGTGCCTCAAGTTGTTTGTCGTCTATTTCACTAATCCTATCTTCAATCTGGGCTGTTCTGTTAGCTAAGCTTATTACCTCGTTTTTCAGCTCGTGAATTGAGTTTTTCATTTCTGTTTGATTTGTTTTTATAGTTTCAATTTCCTTGGTAATATATTCTTTGTGTTCATTGAGTTGTTTTCTGATCTCCCTATATTGCCTTTCTGTGTTTTCTTGTATATCTCTGAGTATTTTTAAGATTTCTATTTTAAATTCTCTGTCATTTAGCTCCAAGGCTTCCAATATGTTAAGTCTTTTCTCCATAGATTTTTCCACATCTGTTTGTGTTACCTCTCTTTCTTTTGTATCCATAATATTCGATTTCCTCTTTCTTATCGGCATCTGAGGGTGGTCTTATTGATAGCACTAATTAGAATTAATAAAGAGTAAAAAGTAAAAAAAAAAAAGGGTAAAACACCCCACAAAAAAAAACAGTAATAATTTATTATTTCCCCCTTTTTTTCTCTCTTCTCTTTCCCTCCTCTCCCCTCCTCAGGGAAATATCGTGCCTATAATGGAGGGCCTGATTTGGGGTGAAGAGTTCAAGGGGCAAAAAAAAAGGGAGTAGGGACCTACTAAATGCAAAAAAAAAAAATAAAAAGAAGAAAATCTTAGACAAGCATAAGATGATTTGCTTGTAAGTGATGGTCAACTAAGAGATATAATGAGAGGGATAAGAGGGAACCAGAAAAAAGGACCAAAAAAGAATAATAAAGAAGAAAAAATAAAAATAATAAGTAAAAATCTGTTGTATTAAGTGGAGCGAAGACTAAATACAATGGAGACCTTGGGTTGGGAGGACCCAAAATGCCACAAAAATAAACAAACAAGAAAAAAAAAAAACAAAAGCAAAAAAGAGAAATAAAGCCAAAAAAAAGCCTTGAGTCCCAAATTAACTAATTTGTTCGTGATTGAGGATTATATGGGAGGAAAGTAAAATGAGAAAAGAAAAAACGAATAGAAAGGAAAAAATAAGAAAAAGAGAAAAATGAAGGAAGAAATAAAATAGGAAGAGAAAAAAACAAAATAAAGCAAGACAAAAAAAAAAAAAACAAAAGAGGAGAGAGTGAGAGTTAAGTGTTTTGGAGTATAACCTTAAAGGAGGGTGAGGATGAAGAAGAAAAATAAAATGCAACACTCATGAGTAGTGTAGTTCAAGAAAGGGGAAGCATAAGATGGGCAGAGAATAGAAGGACCGAGGTGGAGGAAATAAAGGCAAAAAGATAAACAACAACAACAACAAAAAAAAAATTAGTGGATCAAGTTGTAAAGTCTGTGGATTTTTCTTGATTTTGAGAGGTTAACTTCTTCCTTTTTCTTTTCTCTTCCTCTTCCTGGTCGGTGACTCTGTACCCCAGGCTCTGCCCCTGTGTCACTCTTAGGTAGGGATTTGCAGTTGATGGGATTCTATGGCAATGTCATATAATTGGCTTTAGTCTTGCTGGAAGTAAAGGCTTGTTGGCGTTTGCAAGGTTCAACGATGAGAGAGTTTGCTTTCCTGGATTCTCTCTCCTAGTCCCCCCTTTCTGAGTTAGCAGCCTGGTGATCCAGCTATAAGGCTGCAACTGCTTCTGCCTGGGGAGTAAGAGGCTCAAAGAGCTGAGAAATCCCCACTCTATCCCCACTCAGTGCAAGGCTTTGGGAAAGGCTCTGAGAGTCAGGGCCTCCAGTGTAATCAGGCGGGGGTGTGAGTCTATTGTTGTCAAGGTGACTGATCAGCGCCTATCATTTAGTTGGACCACTCAACCCAGGCTTTCCACACTTTGTAGCCTGTTTTTTCAGGGAAGAAGAGGCACTAGTCTCTGCTTACGACTAGTGTAGTATAGACCTTATTATCTGCCAAGTCCTTCTTGTTAGCTTTTATCCCTGAATATGGAGGCTCTATCAATCAGAAGTTGCCCCCGCCCCTTTAGCGAGAGGCACTAAAAAATATCACGTCTCTTGTCTTGGGTCACTGAACTGAGAGAGATCTTATCAATTAGAATCGAGGGTGCGCAGATTTCATGGGTTAAGCTAATTTCAGTGATTGGGTCGCAGCTGTGTTTTCGAAGGTATTTTAGGCTGCCTGCGCGCGCCCCTCCCCCAACGCTTGATTGTTAGCTTGAATGGCTGGGTGAGGTGCCACGCCCATGGACAGAATCTCCCAAGCCTCTCCCGCTCGCCCCGCCGCTGGCAGCTGGACCGCACCAGGTGCAGGATAATGGAGCCCCCTGGGTGTGCGGGCCAGCAGGGCGCCCTGGGCGCATGGAATGCCCAAGGCACGCGCGCGAATGGGGCGCTCCGGGCACCGGTGGCCGGCGACCCCCACTCGCAGTGTGCGGGCCGCTGGGAACGTCAGTGGTGCTCAACCGGACCTGGCGCGCATGCGGCTGCTCACAGCGGCTCGCAGCGGTGGCCGCTCGCGGTGGTGGTTCGCGGCGGCCGCTCGCGGCCGCAGCTCCCGGGGGCTCGCGGCGACTCATGGTGGCGGCTCGCGTCAGCCGCTCGCGGCGGCTCGCGGTTCCCAAGTATATGGGCTGACTCACCGCAGGCGCACTCCCTCGCGGCTTGAATGAGCATCGCTGCGGTAGCTTCCTCCACACCCTCGTCTCTCAGATTCAAGTGATAACAGTCCTTTTGCTTTCAGTTTGTGTGGAACTCCGGAATGCTCCGAGGATAAATTTTTCTGTTTCTAGTTGATAAATTTGTTGTGATTTAGGGGAGAGCTGTCGGACGCGCTTCTCACGGCGCCATTTCCGTGACGTCACTGGGCGATGGTTTTTTTTATAATTGTTTCTATTTCCTCCTGCTTATAGGTCTATATATGTTTTCCACTTCTTCATGATTCAGTTTTAGGAAGATTGTATAGTTTTTGGAATTTTCCATTTCCTTTAGGTTGTTGAATTTAGTGGCATACAATCCTCTGATCCTTTGTATATCTGTGATATCTGTAGTAATTTCTCGTCTTTCAATCTGGATTTTGTTTATATGAATCCTTTCTTTTTTTCATAATGAGTCTAGTCAATGGTTGGCTGATTTTATTGATCTTTACAAAGAACCAGCTCTTTGTTGTATTAATTTTTTCTATAGATATTTTTGTTCTCTATTTCATTTAGTTCTGCACTAATTTTTATTATTTATTCTTTTCTGCTAACTTTGAATTGCCTTTTTATTTTTCTAGTTTTTTAAGACATGATGTTAGGTTTTTTCCTTGGGATCTTTATTGTTTCTTGATATAAGCCTATGATGATATAAACTTTCCTTTTATTACTCCTTTTCTGCATTCCATAGTTTTGATATGTTATGTTGTCATTCTCATTTGTCTATTTATATCTTTTGATCTCTGCTCTTATTTCTTCTTTGACCAAGTCATTTTTTAGTTTCTTATTTTTTTAATTTTCATGTTTTTGTGGGTTCCTTTACCTCCTTTTTGCTGTTGAATTCTAATTTCAAAAATTTATGGTCAGAAAATATGTTTGGTATGACTTCAATCTTACTGAATATATTGATGTTAGTTTTGTGGCCCAACGTATGGTCTATCTTTGAGAATATTTCATGAACCTTGGAAAAGAATGTATAATCTGATGTTCAGGGATCAAATATTCTGTAAATGTAATTATTGACCCTAGGGGATTTCCTACAGCCATTTTATGTTTTGTTTTCTGGTAGCTCTATGTCTCCTTTGTTTCTTCTATGTTTTTGTCAGTTTTATTTTATTGGTATTCCATACTTTCTCCTCTGTTTCTTCCTTTTTTATGGTATGTGTTTTAGTACTGTGGGCGTTTTCTTGTGGTTGGTTACTATTAGGCTATTAAAAAAATATTTGTATGCACAGGAGTCCTTTGTCTTATTAGTGCTTCTCCACTCTATCCTCCTTCGGTACTGTAAATCTTTATCTTCTCCCCTTTTATGTTACTGCTGTCACAGATTTCCATGGTTTTACCTTGCTGGAGCTTTTACTTGTAGTTTTGTTTTTGTGTTGTTCTTTGTATCTGAAAGAATAACCCCCTTGAGTATTTTCGGCATTGGGGGATTTCTGGTGATAAATTCCCTCAGCTTTGGTATGTCTGTAAAAGTTTTTAATTTGCCTTTATTTGAAGGATAACTTTGATGGGAATAATGTTCTTGGCTGGTAATTCCTCTTTTTTTTGTTGTTGTTAATTAAATGTCTGGTTCCACTCTCTTCTGGCTGTAGAGTTTCTTCTGAGAAGTTTGAGGAAAACTCAATTGGCCTTTCTTTATATGTTATGTTCTTCTTTTTCCTGGCTGTTTTGAGGATTTTTTCTTTGTCATTAATTTCTTTTATTAATTTATTGTATTTACATAGATTCTAATGTCACCCGTGTTCCCCAATATATCCCCCCGTCTCCCTCCCCATAATGCCCTCCCCCCTTTCTTCTAGGATTTACTTTTCTGCTCTTGTCCCATTCTATCGCCCTATCATCCCCTTTCCCTCTGTCTGCTTTCCTTCTGGATCCTTTGAATCCTCCTCTGTCTCTATTCTGCTCCTCAGTTCATACTGTTCGTCAGATTCCTCATATGAGTGAGGTCATATATTTTTTTTCTCTGTCTGGCTTATTTCCACAGTGGCTGCACCAGTTTGCATTCCCACCAGCAGTGTAGGAGGGTTTCCTTTTCACCACATCCTTGCCAGCACTTACTCTGTGTTGTTTTGTTGATTAGCGCCACTCTTTCTGGTGTGAGTTGACATCTCACAGTGATTTTAATTTGCATTTTTCTATTGATTAGTGATGTTGAGCATTTTTTCATATGCCTATTGGCCATCTGTATGTCCTCTTTGGAGAAGTGTCTATTCATCTCTTTTGCCCATTTTTTGGTTGGACTGTTTATCTTCCTGGTGTTGAATTTTACAAGTTCTTTTCTCTCTCTCTCTCTCTTTTTTTTTTTTACAAGGACAGAGAGAGAGTCAGAGAGAAGGACAGATAGGGACAGACAGACAGGAACAAAGAGAGATGAGAAGCATCAATCATCAGTTTTTCGTTGCGTGTTGCAACCCCTTAGTTGTTCATTAACTGCTCTCTCACATGAGCCTTGACTGCGGGCCTTCAGCGGACCTAGTAACCCCTTGCTCGAACCAGCAACCCTGGGACCAAGCTGGTGAGCTTTTGCTCAAACCAGGTGAGCCTGCTCTCAAGCTGGTGACCTCAGGGTCTTGAACCTGGGTCCTCCACATCCCAGTCCGACACTCTATCCACTGTGCCACTGCCTAGTCAGGCAGAGATTTACAAGTTCTTTATAAATTTTGGTTATTAACCCCTTATCAGACGTATTGTCAAATATGTTCTCCCATTGTGTGGTTTGCCTTTTTTATTTTGTTCATATTGTCTTTAACTGTATTCTCTTTTGTTTTTCTATCATTTGTTTTTGTTTGTTTGTGTTCCATACTTCTTTCCTCTGTTGCTACCTTTTTTAAGTCAAGTGTTTTTGTGGTGGTTTTTTTAAGGGTGGTTACCATTAAGTAATGAAAAGGGTACCTACCATATTCATTGTAGTACCCTATCTTATAAGTATTTCTGCACTTCATCATCCTTTGCTACTGTTAATCTCCATCCTCTCCCCCCTTTTTTTCCTTTGTTGTCACAGTTTAAGTTTGGTTTTATTGTGTTCTTGGTGGAGCTGTTACTTGTGGTGTTGTTTTCTTTTGTTCTTTGAATCTGGTTGGAAAACCCCCTTTAGTATTTCCTGGAGTGGGGGCTTTCTGTTGATAAATTCTCTCATCTTTTCTGTATTTGTGAATGTTTTTATATCTCCTTCATACTTGAAGGATAGCTTTGATGGGTATAGTATTCTTGGCTGAAAGTTCCTCTTTTTCAGGGCTTTAAATATTGGGGTCCACTCTCTTCTAGCTTGTAGAGTTTCTGCTGAGAAATCTGATGATAATCTAATAGGCCTTCCTTTATATGTTGTACTCTTCTTTTCCCTGGCTGCCTTGAGAATTTTTTCTTTGTCATTGGTTTGTGTCATCTTCATTATGATGTGCCTTGGAGTGGGTTTGTTGGGGTTAAGAAAACTTGGTGTTCTGTTTGCTTCTTGAATTTGAGGCTTTAGTTCCTTCCACAGGCTTGGGAAGTTCTCGTCTATTATTTGTTTGAGTATATTCTCCATTCCATTTTCTTTCTCTTCTCCCTCTGATATACCTATTATTCTTATGTTATTCTTTCTGATGGAGTCAGACAATTCCTGTAGGGCTTTCTCGTTTTTTATTATTTTTGAATCTTTTTCTTCTTCTCTCTGTTGTGCCTCAAGTTGTTTGTCTTCTATTTCACTAATCCTATCTTCAATCTGGGCTGATCTGTTAGCTAAGCTTATTACCTCGTTTTTCAGCTCGTGAATTGAGTTTTTCATTTCTGTTTGATTTGTTTTTATAGTTTCAATTTCCTTGGTAATATATTCTTTGTGTTCATTGAGTTGTTTTCTGATTTCCCTATATTGCCTTTCTGTGTTTTCTTGTATATCTCTGAGTATTTTTAAGATTTCTATTTTAAATTCTCTGTCATTTAGCTTCAAGGCTTCCAATATGTTAAGTCTTTTCTCCATAGATTTTCCCACATCTATTTGTGTTACCTCTCTTTCTTTTGTCTTTAACTGTGCAAAAGCTTTTTAGTTTGATACAGTCCCATTTGTTCATCCTGTCCTTTATTTCTCTTGCACGTGGAGATAGATCAGCAAATATATTGCTGTGAGTTTTGTCGGAGAGCTTATTGCCTATGTTTTCCTCTAGGATGCTTGTGGTTTCATGGCTTACATTTAAGTCTTTTATTCATTTTGAGTTTATTTTTATGAATGGTGTGAGTTGGTGGTATAGTACTATTTTCTTGTAGGTAGCCTACCAATTTTCCCAACATGATTTGTTAAAGAGACTGTCCTTACTCCATTGTATGCTATCACCACCCTTGTCAAATATCAATTGTTCATAAAGGTGCGGGTTTATTTCTGGGTTCTCTATTCGGTTCCATTTATCTATATGCCTGTTTTTATGCCAGTACCAGCCGTTTTGAGTACAATGGCCTTGTAGTATAACTTGATGTCTGGAAGTGTGATACTACCCACTTTATTCTTTTTTTCCCCCAAGATTACTGAGGCTATTCGTGTTCTTTTTTGGTTCCATATGAATTTTTGAAATATTTGTTCTATATCTTTGAAATATATCCTTTGTATTTTAATAGAAATTGCATTGAATTTATAAATTGCTATGTGTAATATAGACATTGTTTTTTAACTTTTGAAAAAATCTTTTCTTTATTTTTTTGTTTCTTTTAATAGTTTTAATGGGGTGACATTAATAATTCAGGGTACATATGTTCAGAGAAAACATCTCCAGGTTATTTTGACATTTAATTATGTTGCATACCCATCACCCAAAGTCAAATTGTCTTCCATCACCTTCTATCTGGTTTTCTTTGTGCCCTTCCCCTCCTCCTTTCCCTCCTTTTCCTTCCTCCCCCCTCCACCCAGTAACCACCACACTCTTGTCCATGTCTTTTAGTATCATTTTTATGTCCCACCTATGTATGGAATCATGCAGTTCTTAGTTTTTTCTGATTTAGATATTTCACTCAGTATAATGTTATCAAGATCCATCCATGTTGTTGTAAATGATCCGATGTCATCATTTCTTATGGCTGAGTAGTATTCCATAGTATATATGTACCATATCTTCTTTATCCAGTCATCTATTGAAGGATTTTTTGGTTGTTTTCATGTCTTTGCCACTGTTAACTATGCTGCAATGAACACAAAACTGCATGTGTCTTTTTTTTTTTTCTGAAGCTGAAAACGGGGAGAGACAGTCAGACAGACGCCCACATGCGCCCGACCGGGATCCACCCAGCATGCCCACCAGGGGGCGATGCTCTGCCCACCGGGGGGTGATGCTCTGGCCGTCCGGGATGTTGCTCTGTTGTGACCAGAGCCACTCTAGTGCCTGGGGCAGAGGCCAAGGAGCCATCCCCAGTGCCCGGGCCATCTTTGCTCCAATGGAGCCTTGGCTGCGGGAGGAGAAGAGAGAGACAGAGAGGAAGGAGAGGGGGAGGGGTGGAGAAGCAAATGGGCGCCTCTCCTGTGTGCCCTGGTCGGGAATCGAACCTGGGACATCTGCACACCAGGCCGATGCTCTACCACTGAGCCAACTGGCCAGGGTGAGACTGCATGTGTCTTTACGTACCAATGTTTTTGAGTTTTGGGGTTATATACCCAGTACAGGAATTGCTGAGTCATAAGGTAGTTCTATTTTTACTTTTTTGAGAAACCACTATACTTTCTTTCATAATGGTTGTACTATTTTATATTCCCACCAACAGTGGATGAGGGTTCTTTTTTCTCCACAGCCTGTCCAACACTTGCTATTACCTGTCTTGTTGATAATAGCTAATCTAACAGGTGTGAGGTGGTATCTCATTGAAGTTTTGAGATAATAAAACTATTTCTCTAATATTTCTCTAATAACTAATGAATATAAGCATCTTTTCATATGTCTGTTGGCCATTTGTTTTTCTTCCTGGGAGAAGTGTCTGTTCATGTCCTCTTCCTATTTTTTTATTGGATTGTTTGTTTGTTGTTGAGTTTTATGAGTTCTTTGTATATTTTGGATATTAGGCCCTTATCTGAGCTATTGTTTGAAAATATCATCTTCCATTTAGTTGGCTGTCTTTTTGTTTTGTTGTCAGTTTCTCTTGCTGTGCATAAACTTCTTAGTTTGATGTGGTCCCATTCATTTATCTTTGCCTTTACTTCCCTTGCCTTTGGAGTCAAATTCAAAAAATGCTCTTTATAACCAAGGTCCATGAGTTTAGTACCTATGTTTTCCTCTATGTACTTTATTCTTTTAGGTCTTATATTTAGGTCTTTGATTCATTTTGAATTAATTTTAGTACAAGGGGAAAAACTAGTTGAGTTGCATTTTTTTTTGTATGTGGCTTTCCAGTTGTCCCAGTACCATTTGTAGAAGAGGCTTTCTTTTCTCCATTGTGTGTTGTTGGCCCCTTTATCTAAAATTATTTGACCATATATATGCAGTTTTATTTCTGGGCTTTCTATTCTGTTCCATTGGTCTGAGTGTCTATTTTTCTGCCAATACCATGTTGTTTTGTTGTCATGGCTCTATAATATAATTTGAAGTCAGATATTTTAATGACCCCAGCTTCGTTCTTTTTCCATAGTATTGCTTTGGCTATTTGAGGATTTTTAAAGTTCCATATAAATCTGATGATTTTTTGTTCCATTTCTTTAAAAAATGTCATTGGAATTTTGATGGCAATTGTATTGAATTTTTATATTGCTTTAGGTAATATGGTAATTTTGATTATATTTATTCTTCCTATCCAAGAATAAGAAATATTTTTCCATTTCATTTTATATTTTTCGATTTCCCTTAACAATGCTTTGTATTTTTTATTATATAAATTCTTTACATTTTTTGTTATGTTTATTCCTAGGTATTTTGTTGTTGTTGCAACCATGAAGGGGATTATTTTTTTTAGTTTGTTTTCTGATGATTCATTGTTGGCGTATAGGAAAGCAATGGACTTTTGTATATTAATTTTGTATCCTGTGACCTTACTGCATTGGTTTATTGTTTCTAGTAATCTTTTTGTGGAGTCTTTGGGGGTTTTGATGTATAGGGTCATATCATCTTAAAAAAGTGAAACCTTTACTTCTTCTTACCCAATATGAATGCCTTTTATTTCTTTCTCTTGTCTGATTGCTCTGGCTAGAACTTCCAGCACCATGTTAAATAGAAATGGAGACAGTGGACAACCCTGTCTTGTTCCTGATTTAAGAGGAAAAGTCCTCAGTTTTATGCCATTTAATATGATGTTAGCTGATGGTTTATCATAAATGGCCTTAATCATGTTGAGATATTTTCTTTCTATACTCATTTTGTTTAGTATTTTAAACATAAAATTGTGTTGTATTTTATCAAATCCCTTTTCTGCATTTTTTAATAAGATCATTTGGTTTTTGTTCTTTGTTTTGTTGATATGGTGTATTACATTAACCATTTTACATATGTTGAACCATCCTTGAGATTGTGGGATGAATCCCACTTGATCATGATGTATTATTTTTTTAATATGTTGTTGTATTCGGTTTGCTAGTATTTTGTTTAGTATTATAGCATCTGTATTCATTAGAGATATTTGTCCGTAGTTTTCTTTTTTTTGTATTGTCCTTACCAGTTTTCGGTATGAAGGTTATGTTGACCTCATAAAATGTGTTTGGAAGTATTGCTTCTCCTTCCATTTTTGGGAATACTTTGAGTAGAATAGGAATCATGTTTTCTTTGAATGTTTGATAGAATTCACTAGTATTGCCATGTGGCCCTGGACTTTTATTTTGGGGGAGGCTTTTAATAATTTTTTTTCTATTTCCTCCTGCTTATAGGTCTGTTTAGGCTTTCTGCTTCTTCATGACTCAGTCTAGGAAGATTGTATTGTTCTAGGAATTAATCCATTTCTTCTAGGTTGTTGAATTTTGTGGCATATAGTTTTTCATAGTATTCTACAATAATTCTTTGCATATTTATGATATCTGTGGTGATTTCTCCTCTTTCATTTTGGATTTTGTTTATATGAATCCTTTCTCTTTTTTCCTTAGTGAGTATTGCCAAGGGTATGTCAATTTTGTTGATCTTTTCAAAGAACCAGCTCCTTGTTTTATTAATTTTTTCTATAGTTTTTTGTTCTCTATTTCATTTATTTCTGCTCTGATTTTTATTATTTCCTCTTTTCTGCTGGTTTTGGTTTGTCTTTGTTCTTTTCCTAGTTCCTTAAGATGTGACGTTAACTGCTTTACCTGAACTCTTCTTGTTTGTTCATATAGGCGTGTAGTAATATGAATTTCCTCTTATTACTGCTTTTGCTGCATCCCAGATATTCTGATATGTTATATTGTTATTTTCATTTCTCCGTATGTATCTTTTGATCTCTGCACTTATTTCTTCTTTGGCACACTCATTTTTTAAAAGTATGTTGTTTAGTTTCCACAGTTTTGTGGGTTTAGCACTTTTTTGCAGTTAAATTCTAGTTTCAAGGCTTTATGATCAGAGAATATGCTTGGCACAATTTCAATTTTTCTGATTTTGCTGATGTTATTTTTGTGGCCCAACATATGGTCAATTCTTGAGAATGTTCCATGTACACTAGAGAAAAATGTATACTCTGGCACTTTGGGATGAAATGTCCTGTAGATGTCTATCATATCCAGTTGTTCTAGTGTTTCATTTAAGGCCAATATTTCTTTATTAATTTTCTTTTTTGAATGAACGATCTAGAGCCTTCAGTGGTTTATTAAGGTCTCCAAGTATGATTGTATTTTTGTCGGTTTTTATTTTTAGGTCAGTCAGTAGCTGTCTTACATATTTTGGTGCTCCTTGGTTTGGTGCATATATATTAAGAAGTGTTATGTCTTCTTGATTCAGTGTCTCTTTAGTCATTATGAAATGACCATTTTTGTCTCTGATTACTTTTGCTGTCTTATAGTCAGCATTGTTAGATATGAGTATTTCTACACCTGCTTCTTTTTGGATGTTATTTGCTTGGAGTATTGTTTTCCAGCCTTAAACTTTGAATTCATTTTATCCTTGTTGCTTACATGTGTTTTTTGTAGGCAGCATGCAGTTGGATTTTCTCTTTTAATCCATTCTGCTACTCCGTGTCTTTTTATTGGTGAGTTCAATCCATTTACATTTAGTATAATTATTGACACTTGAGGGTTTCCTATTGCCATTTTATATATTGCTTTCTGTTAGTTTATATCTTGTTCCTCTCTTTTGTTTTTCTATCATTTGTTTTTGTTTGCTTGTTATCGATACTTCTTTCCTCTATTACTTCTTTTTTCAAGTCATGTGCTTCTATGGTGTTTTTTCAGGGGTGGTTACCATTAAGTAATGGAAAGGGTATCTACCATGTTCATTGTAGTACACTATCCTATGAGTGCTTTTGCACTTCATCATCCTTTGCTACTGTTAATCTTCATCCTCTCCCCTTTTTTGTTTTTGTTGTCACAGTTTAAATTTGGTTTTATTGTGTTCTTGGTGGAGCTTTTACTTGTGAGATGGTTTTGTTTTGTTCTTTGTGTCTGGTTGGAAAACCGCCTTTAGTATTTCCTGAAGTGGGGATTTTCTGATGATAAATTTCCTCATCTTTTCTGTATCTGTGAATGTTTTTATTTCTCCTTCGTATTTGAAAGATAGTTTTGATGGGTATAGTAATTTTGGCTGGAAGTTCCTCTCTTTTAAAACTCTATATATTGGGGTTCACTCTCTTCTAGCTTGTAGAGTTTCTGCTGAGAAATCTGATGATAATTAATAGGTCTTCTTTTATATGTTGTATTCTTCTTTTCCCAGGCTGCCTTGAGAATTTTTTCTTTGTCATTGGTTTGTGCCAATTTCATTATGATGTGCCTTGGAGTAGGTTTGTTGGAGTTAAGATAACTTGGTGTTCTGTTTGCTTCTTGAATTCGAGGCTTTAGTTCCTTCTATAGACTTGGGAAGTTCTTGTCTATTATTTGTTTGAATATGTTCTAAATTTCATTTTCTCTCTCTTCTCCTTCTGTTTTACCCATTATTCTTATGTTGCTCTTTCTGATGGAGTCAGATAATTCCTTTAGGGCTTTCTCATTTTTTTAAATTTGTGAATCTCTCCTCTTCTCTCTGTTGTGCCTCAAGTTGCCTGTCTTCTTTGTCACTAATTCTCTCTTCTATCTAGCCTGTTCTAATAGCTAGGCTATTTACCTCATTTTTCAGTTCATGAATTGAGTTTTTCACTCTGTTTGATTTGTTTTCATAGTTTCAATTTCCTTGGTAATATATTCTTTCTGCTCACTGAGTTGTTTTTTGAGCTCCCTAAATTGCCTTTCTGTGTTTTCTTGTATATCTCTGAGTATTTTTAGGATTTCTATTTTAAATTCTCTGTCATTTAACTTCAAGGTTTCCAATCTATTAAAAATATTTTCTATAGATTTTTCCTCATCTATCTGTGCTATATCTCTGTCTTTTGGATCTTTGATATTCAGTTTTCTTGTCCTTAATGGTATCTGAGGGTGGTTTTGTTAATAACACTAATGAGAATTGATAAAGAATAAAAGTAAAAAAATAAAACAATTTAAAAATTCATTTTTTGAGAAAATACCATGAAAAACTGAGAATTATATTGTACTAAATGGAAAAACTACTTAGAACATTGGGCCTGAGTTGGAGAGAAGTGACAAAGGGGCTAAAAGCATGGAAAGGACCCACAAAATGCAGAAAAGAAAAAAATTGGATCAAGAATAAAATAATTGATGTCACGAAAATGGTGCCATGAGCAGCACGTCTGACAGATCTCCTAAAAATCACAATAAATTTATCAACTAGAAACAGAAAAATTTATCCTTGGAGCATTCTGGAGTTTCACACAAACTGAAAGCGAAAGGACTGTTATCACTTGAATCTGAGAGACGAGGGTGTGGAGGAAGCTACCGCAGTGACATTCATTCAAGCCGCGAGGGAGTGCGCCTGTGGTGAGTCAGCCCACACTCGGGAGCCGTGAGCAGCCACGGGCGCGCGCCCGGTTCGGTTGCAGAGTGAGCACCGCCCACACTCCGGAGCGGCGAGCAGCTGCTGGCGCGCACCCGGTACAGTTGCAGAGCGAGCACCGCCCACACTCGGGAGCAGCGAGCAGCCACCGGGGCGCGCCCGGTCTGGTTGCAGAGCGAGCACCGCTAACGTTCCCAGCGGCCCACGCACTGCGAGTGAGAGTCGCTAGCCACCGGTGCCCGGAGCAACCCATTCGCGCGCATGCCCTGGGCATTCCACGCACCCAGAGCGCCCTACTGGCCCGCACACCCAGGGTGCCCCATTATCCTACGCCTGGTGCAATCCAGCCGCCAGCAGCAGGGCGAGCGGGAGAGGCATCAGGGTGGTCTTCCCTACTTGGGAGATTCTCTCTGTGGGCGGGGCACCTCACCCAGCCATTCAAGCTAACAATCAAGCATTGGGGGAGGGGCACATGCAGGCAGCCTAAAATACCTTCGGGAGCACAGCTGCGACCCAATCACTGAAATTAGCTTAACCCATGAAATCTGCACACCCTCGGTTCTAATTGATAAGATCTCTCTCAGTTCAGTGACCCAAGACAAGAGGCGTGATATTTTTTAGTGCCTCTCGCTAAAGGGGTGGGGGCAACTTCTGATTGATAGAGCCTCCATATTCAGGGATAAACGCTAACAAGAAGGACTTGGCAGATAATAATATCTATACTACACTAGTCGCAAGCAGAGACTAGTGCCTCTTCTTCCCAGCCAAAACAGGCTACAAAGTGTGGAAAGCCTGGGTTGAGAGGTCCAACTGAATGCTAGGCGCTGAACAGTCACCTTGACAACAATTGACTCCCACCCCCACCTGATTACACTGGAGGCCCTGACTGCCAGAGCCTTTCCCAAAGCCTTGCACTGAGTGGGGATAGAGTGGGGATTTCCTAGCTCTTTGAGCCTCTTACTCCCCAGGCAGAAGCAGTTGCAGCCTTATAGCTGGATCACCAGGCTGCTAATTCAGGAAGGGGGGACTAGGAGAGAGAATCCAGGAAAGCAAACTCTCTCATCGTTGGACCCTGCAAACGCCAACAAGCCTTGACTACCAGCAAGACTAAAGCCAATTATATGACATTGCCATAGAATCCCATCAACTGCAAATCCCTACCTAAGTGTGACACAGGGGCAGAGCCTGGGGTACAGAGTCACCGACCAGGAAGAGGGAGAGCAAAGAAAAAGGAAGAAGTTAACCTCTCAAAATCAAGAAAAATCCACAGACTTTACAACTTGTTCCACTAATTTTTTTTTGTTGTTGTTTGTTTCTTCTATCTTATTGCCTTTATTTCCTCCACCTCGGTCCTTCTATTCTCAGCCCATCTTATGCTTCCCTTTTCTTGAACTACACTACCCATGAGTGTTACATTTTATTTCTCTTCTTCATCCTCACCCTCCTTTAAGGTTATACTCCAAAACACTTAACTCTCACTCTCTCCTCTTTTGGTGTTTTTTTTTGTTTTGCTTTATTTTGTTTTTTTCTCTTCCTTTTTTATTTCTTCCTTCGTTTTTCTCTTTTTCTTATTTTTTCCTTTCTATTCATTTTTTCTTTTCTCGTTTTACTTTCCTCCCATTTAATCCTCAATCACGAACAAATTAGTTAATTTGGGACTCAAGGTTTTTTTGGCTTTATTTTTCTTTTTTGCTTTTGTTTTTGTTTTTTTCTTGTTTGTTTATTTTTGTGGCATTTTGGGTCCTCCCAACCCAAGGTCTCCATTGTCTTTAGTCTTCGCTCCACTTAATAAAACAGATTTTTACTTGTTATTTTTATTTTTTTCTTCTTTATTATTCTTTTTTTGGTCCTTTTTTCTGGTTCCCTCTTATCCCTCTCATTATATCTCTTAGTTGACCATCACTTACAAGCAAATCATCTTATGCTTGTCTAAGATTTTCTTCCTTTTTTTTTTTTTTTTGCATTTAGTAGGTCACTACTCCCCTTTTTTTTGCCCCTTGAACTCTTCACCCCAAATCAGGCCCTCCATTATAGGCACGATATTTCCCTGAGGAGGGGAGAGGAGGGAAAGAGAAGGAAGAAAAAAGGGGGAAATAATAAATTATTACTGTTTTTTTTTGTGGGGTGCTTTAACTTTTTTTTTTTACTTTTTACTCTTTATTAATTCTAATTAGTGCTATCAACAAGACCACCCTCAGATGCCAATAAGAAAGAGGAAATCGAATATTATGGATACAAAAGAAAGAGAGGTAACACAAATAGATGTGGAAAAATCTATGGAGAAAAGACTTAACATATTGGAAGCCTTGAAGCTAAATGACAGAGAATTTAAAATAGAAATCTTAAAAATACTCAGAGATATACAAGAAAACACAGAAAGGCAATATAGGGAGATCAGAAAACAACTCAATGAACACAAAGAATATATTACCAAGGAAATTGAAACTATAAAAACAAATCAAACAGAAATGAAAAACTCAATTCACGAGCTGAAAAACGAGGTAACAAGCTTAGCTAACAGATCAGCCCAGATTGAAGATAGGATTAGTGAAATAGAAGACAAACAACTTGAGGCACAACAGAGAGAAGAAGAAAAAGACTCAAAAATAATAAAAAACGAGAAAGCCCTACAGGAATTGTCTGACTCCATCAGAAAGAATAACATAAGAATAATAGGTATATCAGAGGGAGAAGAGAAAGAAAATGGAATGGAGAATATACTCAAACAAATAATAGACGAGAACTTCCCAAGCCTGTGGAAAGAACTAAAGCCTCAAATTCAGAAGCAAACAGAACACCGAGTTTTCTTAACCCCAACAAACCCACTCCAAGGCACATCATAATAAAGATGACACAAACCAATGACAAAGAAAAAATTCTCAAGGCAGCCAGGGAAAAGAAGAGTACAACATATAAAGGAAGGCCTATTAGATTATCATCAGATTTCTCAGCAGAAACTCTACAAGCTAGAAGAGAGTGGACCCCAATATTTAAAGCCCTGAAAGAGAGGAACTTTCAGCCAAGAATACTATACCCATCAAAGCTATCCTTCAAGTATGAAGGAGATATAAAAACATTCACAAATACAGAAAAGATGAGAGAATTTATCAACAGAAAGCCCCCACTCCAGGAAATACTAAAGGGGGTTTTCCAACCAGATTCAAAGAACAAAAGAAAACAACACCACAAGTAACAGCTCCACCAAGAACACAATAAAACCAAACTTAAACTGTGACAACAAAGGAAAAAAAGGGGGAAGAGGATGGAGATTAACAGTAGCAAAGGACGATGAAGTGCAGAAATACTTATAAGATAGGGTACTACAATGAATATGGTAGGTACCCTTTTCATTACTTAATGGTAACCACCCTTAAAAAAACCACCACAAAAACACTTGACTTAAAAAAGGTAGCAACAGAGGAAAGAAGTATGGAACACAAACAAACAAAAACAAATGATAGAAAAACAAAAGAGAAGAATCAAACTAGATACAAAACTAACAGAAAGCAATTTATAAAATGGCAGTAGGGAACCCACAAGTGGCAATAATTACACTAAATGTAAATGGATTAAACTTACCAATAAAAAGACACAGAGTAGCAGAATGGATTAAAAAAGAAAATCCAACTATATGCTGCCTACAAGAAACACATCTAAGCAACAAGGATAAAAACAAATTCAAAGTGAAAGGCTGGAAAACAATACTCCAAGCAAACAACACCCCAAAAAAAAGCAGGTGTAGCAATACTCATATCTAATAATGCTGACTACAAGACAGAAAAAGTACTCAGAGACAAAAATGGTCATTTCATAATGATTAAGGGGAAGTTGAATCAAGAAGACATAACAATCCTTAATATATATGCACCAAACCAAGGAGCACCAAAATATATAAGACAGCTACTTATTGACCTTAAAACAAAAACTAACAAAAATACAATCATACTTGGAGACCTCAATACACCGCTGACGGCTCTAGATCGGTCATCCAAACAGAGAATCAATAAAGATATAGTGGCCTTAAACGAAATACTAGAACACCTGGATATGATAGACATCTACAGGACACTTCATCCCAAAGCGACAGAGTATACATTTTTCTCTAGTGTACATGGAACATTCTCAAGAATTGACCATATGTTGGGCCACAAAGACAATATCAGCAAATTTAGAAAAATTGAAATTGTACCAAGCATATTTTCTGATCATAAAGCCTTGAAACTAGAATTCAACTGCAAAAAAGAGGGGGAAAAACCCACAAAAATGTGGAAACTAAACAACATACTTCTAAAAAATGAATGGGTCAAAGAAGAAATAAGCGCAGAGATCAAAAGATATATACAGACAAATGAAAATGAAAATACGACATATCAGAATCTCTGGGATGCAGCAAAAGCAGTAATAAGAGGAAAGTTCATATCACTTCAGGCCTATATGAACAAACAAGAGAGAGCCGAAGTAAACCACTTAACTTCACACCTTAAGGAACTAGAAAAAGAAGAACAAAGACAACCCAAAACCAGCCGAAGAAAGGAGATAATAAAAATCAGAGCAGAAATAAATGAAATAGAGAACAGAAAAACTATAGAAAAAATCAATAAAACAAGGAGCTGGTTCTTTGAAAAGATCAACAAAATTGACAAACCCTTGGCAAGACTCACCAAGGAAAAAAGACACAGGACTCAAATAAATAAAATCCAAAATGAAAGAGGAGAGATCACCACAGACATCATAGATATACAAAGAATTATTGTAGAATACTATGAAAAATTATATGCCACCAAATACAACAATCTAGAAGAAATGGATAAATTCCTAGAACAATACAACCTTCCTAGACTGAGTCATGAAGAAGCAGAAAGCCTAAACAGACCAATCAGCAGGGAGGAAATAGAAAAAACTATTAAAAACCTCCCAAAAAATAAAAGTCCAGGCCCAGACGGTTATACTAGTGAATTCTATCAAACATTCAAAGAAGACTTGGTTCCTATTCTACTCAAAGTCTTCCAAAAAATTGAAGAAGAAGCAATACTTCCAAACACATTTTATGAGGCCAACATAACCCTCATACCAAAACCTGGCAAGGATGGCACAAAGAAAGAAAACTACAGACCAATATCTCTAATGAATACAGATGCTAAAATACTAAACAAAATACTGGCAAACCGAATACAACAACATATTAAAAAAATAATACATCATGATCAAGTGGGATTCATCCCAGAATCTCAAGGATGGTTCAACATACGCAAAACGGTTAACGTAATACACCATATCAACAAAACAAAGAACAAAAACCACATGATCTTATCAATAGATGCAGAAAAGGCTTTTGATAAAATACAACACAATTTTATGTTTAAGACTCTCAACAAAATGGGTATAGAAGGAAAATATCTCAACATGATAAAGGCCATATATGATAAACCATCAGCCAACATCATATTAAACGGCATAAAACTGAGGACTTTCTACCTTAAATCAGGAACAAGACAGGGTTGTCCACTCTCTCCACTCTTATTCAACGTGGTGCTAGAAGTTCTGGCCAGAGCAATCAGACAAGACAAAGAAATAAAAGGCATCCATATCAGAAAAGAAGAAGTAAAGCTATCACTTTTTGCTGATGATATGATCCTATACATCGAAAACCCGAAGGACTCCACAAAAAGATTATTAGAAACAATAAACCAATACAGTAAGGTCGCAGGATACAAAATTAACATACAAAAGTCCATAGCCTTTCTATATGCCAACAAGTGAAATATTAGAAAACGAACTCAAAAAAATAATCCCCTTCACGATTGCAACAAAAAAAATAAAATACCTAGGAATAAACATAACAAAGAATGTAAAGGACCTATATAATGAAAATTACAAAGCATTGTTAAGGGAAATAGAAAAAGATACAATGAGATGGAAAAATATTCCTTGTTCTTGGATAGGAAGAATAAATATAATCAAAATGGCCATATTACCCAAAGCAATATACAAATTTAATGCAATTCCCATCAAAATCCCTATGAAATTTTTTAAAGAAATGGAACAAAAAATCATCAGATTTATATGGAACTATAAAAAACCCCGAATAGCCAAAGCAATCCTAAGGAAAAAGAATGAAGCTGGGGGCATTACAATACCTGACTTTAAACTATATTATAGAGCCACGATAATCAAAACAGCATGGTATTGGCAGAAAAATAGACACTCAGACCAATGGAACAGAATAGAAAGCCCAGAAATAAAACCACATATATATGGTCAAATAATCTTTGATAAAGGGGCCAACAACACACAATGGAGAAAAGAAAGCCTCTTCAACAAATGGTGTTGGGAAAACTGGAAAGCCACATGCAAAAGAATGAAACTCGACTACAGCCTGTCCCCGTGTACTAAAATTAATTCAAAATGGATCAAAGACCTAAATATAAGACCTGAAACAATAAAGTACATAGAAGAAGACATAGGTACTCAAATCATGGACCTGGGTTTTAAAGAACATTTTATGAACTTGACTCCAATGGCAAGAGAAGTGAAGACAAAGATAAATGAATGGGACTACATCAGAATTAAGAAGTTTTTGCTCAGCAAGAGAAACTGATATCAAAATAAACAGACAGCCAACTAAATGGGAAATGATATTTTCAAACAACAGCTCAGATAAGGGCCTAATATCCAAAATTTACAAAGAACTCATAAAACTCAACAACAAACAAACAAACAATCCAATAAAAAAAATGGGAAGAGGACATGAACAGACACTTCTCCCAGGAAGAGATACAAATGGCCAACAGATATATTAAAAGATGCTCAGCTTCATTAGTTATTAGAGAAATGCAAATCAAAACTACAATGAAATACCACCTCACCCCTGTTAGATTAGCTAATATCAACAAGACGGTTAATAGCAAATGTTGTAGAGGCTGTGGAGAAAAAGGAATCCTCATTCACTGTTGGTGAGACTGTAAAGTAGTACAACCATTATGGAGGAAAGTATGGTGGTTCCTCAAAAAACTGCAAATAAATCTACCTTATGACCCAGCAATCCCTCTACTGGGTATATACCCCAAAACCTCAGAATCATTGATACGTGAAGACACATGTAGCCCCATGTTCATTGCAGCACTGTTCACAGTGGCCAAGACATGGAAACAACCAAAAAGCCCTTCAATAGAAGACTGGATAAAGAAGATGTGGCACATATACACTATGGAATACTACTCAGCCATAAGAAATGATGACATCAGATCATTTACAGCAAAATGGTGGGATCTTGATAACATTATAAGGAGTGAAATAAGTAAATCAGAAAAAAACAAGAACTACATGATTCCATACATTGGTGGAACATAAAAACGAGACTAAGAGACATGGACAAGAGTGTGGTGGTTACCAAGGGGGGGGGGGGGTGGCAGGACATGGGAGGGAGGGTAGGGAGAGAGTTAGGGGGAGGGGGAGGGGCACAGAGAACTAGATAGAGGGTGGCGGAGGACAATCTGACTTTGGGCGAGGGGTACGCAACATAATTTAATGACAAAATAACCTAGACATGTTTTCTTTGAATATATGTACTCTGATTTATTATTGTCCTCCCATTACCATTAATAAAAATTTATTTAAAAAAAAAGAATAAAATAATTTTCTTGTAAAAGACAGTTGAATGAGAGATATAGTGAAACAGATAAGAAGAAAACAAGAATAAGAAAAAATAATATTGTTATTATGTGAAACAAGAACTGCATAGAATGAAAAGCTGGTTTTGGGCATATGCTAATGAGTTAAAAAGCTAAGTGAAAAGCACACCAAATGCCACAAAGAAAAAATTTGAGTCCAAAATAAATAATTTGTTTGTGAATTAGGATCAAATGAGAGGAAAAGTGAAAGATAAAAGAAGAATCTAAGAGAGAGAGAAAAAAAAGAAAAAGAAGAATATAAAAAGGGAAAGAGTTAAGGTTTTTGGAGTGTAAACCTCATAGAGAGAAAGAAAAAAGAAAAGAAATAATAATGGGAGATGTAACACCTATGGGTAATGTAGTTCAAGATGAAGAGAAAAGAATAAGATGAGCAGAGTTTAAAAGGACCAATGTGGAAGAAAAAAAAAAAAGAAAAGAAATAAATAAAGATAAGAAAATGAAAGAGCCTGACCTGTGGTGGCGCAGTGGATAAAGCGTTGACCTGGAAATGCTGAGGTCACTGGTTCAAAACCCTGGGCTTGCCTGGTCAAGGCACATATGGGAGTTGATGCTTCCTGCTTCTCCCCCTGTTCTCTCTCTCTCTCTCTCCTCTCTCTAATAAAAATGAATAAATAAAAAATCTAAAAAAGTAAATAAATAAAAAAAATTAAAAAAAATAAAACCCCAAGAAAATGAAAGAAACAAAAGAAAGTGGAAAAAATTATAAAGACTGTGGATTATTTGATTTTGAGAGGTTATCTTTTTTATTTTTCTTTCTTCTCCCTCTTCCTGGTCGGTGGCACTGTACTCCAGGCTCTACCCCTGTGGCATGCTTAAGTAGAGATTTTCAGTTGATGTGTCCCTATGGTGATGTCATATACGAGGCCTCAGTCTCGTTGGTAGTTGGGGCTTGTTAGAGTTTGCAGGCTCCAACAATGAGAGAGTCTGTTTTCCTGAAGCTTCTCTTCAAGTCTCTCCTTCCTGAATTAGCAGCCTGGTGATCCAGCTATAAAGTTGCCTCTGCCACTGCCTGGAGAGTAAGAGGCCCTAAAAGCTGGCAAATCTCCACTCTATCCCCACTCAGCACAGGGCTCTGGGTAAGGCTCTGCCAGTTGGAGCCACCGGCATAATCAGGTATGGCTGGGAGCCGATTGCTCTCAAATTGTCTTTCTATGAGCCTACAGGCATGTCTAGTATGCCTCAGCACTCTGTGGGATCATTATCCCCAGGCTTTTTGCACTTTGTAACCTTTATTGGCTGGCAGGAAGATGCCCTAGCCGCTGCCTGCAAGAATAGGAGGTCTTAAAAGCCGCCAAGTCCCTCCTTTTAGCACACAGCCCTGAGTATAAAAGCTCTGCCAGTCAGAGCCACCAGCTTAAGCAGGTAGGGGGGTGTGTTGTCTTCTGTTCAGGCTCCTTTCTAAGGTTTCCCAGGTATGTCTAGTTAAATTTACCTTAGTGTTCTGTGGGATTGCTCTCTGCAGGCTTCTTCCTTGTTAAAAAGCCTACAGCGTAGCCTGCCCAATTTCTGCCATGTTCTCTGAGGTCTGTTTCATAGGAATGTGTTTTTCACCCTGTATCAGCTGGCATGAAGTAGCCCGAGCTACTGTGAGTAGAGCAAGAGGCCCTAAAAAATATCACGTCTTTTCTCTTAGATTGCTTACCTGAGAAAGAAGACCTTGTCATCCAGAGCCGCTGCTGGCGTAAGTCAGTTGGGCAGTGAGCAGACTGTGGGTTAAGCTAATTTCAGCCATTTCAGCCATTGGATTCCTGGATCTGCTCCAGAGACTGTCTGCAAGCTCCCTGCATGCCCCTCCCTCTAGCACTTCTGCATTTTTTCTTCCCTGGGAATGTGCTTTGTTAGCCTGTATGGCTGGCGGAGGTGCACCACCCACCCAGAGAGGTCCAAGACTAGGGAAGATGGCTTTTCTGCACTCCCTATGTGCTGTTGTTCGGAAAGCAGAGATTACACTGAGACTCTGGTCACAGCCCACTCAGAAGGCTACTGCTGACAGTCTCTGACCCTAGCCCTCTGTCCAGAAACATGGCCGCCCATGCTCAGGGCACTAGAAGGAACCACTCGCACACTGTCCATGCTCGCACACCAGGATATCGAGAGTAATGAAGGCCAGTGCTCACCTGCCTCTGCCAGCGTCCACTCACATGGGCTGACCTGCTGTGGGCACACTCTCTCCTTGGCTTGAACGTCTCTGCCTCAGCCCAGCTCTTTCTACACCCCCAGCCCTCACTTTCTCTGTTCCAAGTGAAAGCAGCCCTTCAGGTCAGTGTTTTGTTCTCCATCTTTTTTCCTTCAGGGTCGATTATATATAAATATTTAGCCACCCTTTTGCCCAATCGTACCTTTATTCAGTGTGTAGGTCTTACAGACGCTCCTGGGATCATTTTTCTGTCTCTAGTTGTCGAACTTGTTGAAGTTTTGGGGAGAGGTATCGGTAGCCCTCCTCACAGTGCCATTTCTGTGACATCACTCCAATATAGACATTTTAATGATGTTTATTCTTCCTAGCCATGAACACAGTATATGCTTCCACTTGTTTGTATCTTCTTTGATTTCTTTTATCAATGTTTTATAATTTTCTGAGTACAAGTCTTTCACCTCCTTGGTTAAATTTACTCCTAGGCATTTTATTTTTTTCTTGCAATAGTGAAGGGGATTGTTTTCTTAATTTCTCTTTCAGACAGATCATTGTTGGTGTATAAAAATCCCTCTGATTTCTGAGTATTAATTTTATATCCTGCTACCTTGCTGAATTCATTTATCAGGTCCAGTAGTTTTTTTTTACTGTGACTTTAGGGTTTTCTAGGTATAGTATCATATCATCAGCAAATAATGATAGTTTTACTTCTTCTTTTTCAATTTAGATGCCATTTATTTCTTCTTGTTGTTTGATTGCTTTGGCTAGGACTTCCAGAACTATATTGAATAAAAGTAGTGAAAGGGGGCACACCTGCCTTGTTCCTGATCTTAAGGGGATTGCTTTTAACTTTTTCCCATTGAGTATGATGTTGGCTGTGGGCCTGTCATAGATGGTCTTTATCATGTTGAGGTATGTTCTGTGTATTCCCACTTTGCTGAGAGTTTTGATCATAAATGGGTGCTGGATTTTATCAAATGTTTTTTCTGCATCTATTGATATTATCATGTGGTTTTTGTCCTTCCTTTTTTTATGTGATAAATCCCATTGATTGATTTGCTAATATTGCACCAGCCTTGCCTCCCCAGAATAAATCCCACTTGATCATGGTGTATGATTTTTTTCATGTATTGCTGGATCTGGTTTGCTAATATTGTGTTGAGAATTTTAGCATCTAAATTCATCAGGGATATTGGCTTATAGTTTTCTTTCTTTTTGTGTCTTTGGTTTTGGAATCAGAATTATGCTCACCTCATAAAAGGAGCTTGGAAGTTTTTCCTCCTTTTGAATTTTTTGAAATAGCTTGAGAAGGATAGGAGTTAGTTCTTCTTTGAATATTTGGTAGAATTTTCCTGTGAAGCCATCTGGCCCAGGGCTTTTGTTTGCTGCTAGTTTTTTGATAACTGTTTCAATCTCTTTTATTGTAATCAGTCTATTTAGGTTTTCTGATTTTTCCAGATTGATTTTTGAAAGCTTAAATTTTTTAAGGACTTTGTCCATTTCACCTAGGTTGTCTAATTTTTTGGCATACAGTTCTTCATAGTATTTTTTTTTCAATCCTTTGTATTTCTACTGTGTCTGTTGTTACTTCTCAACCCTCATTTTTAATTTTACTTGAGTCCTTTCTCTTTTTTTTTTGCTGAGTCTGGCTAAGGGTTAATCGATCTTGTTCACTTTTTTAAAGAACCATCTCTTGGTTTCATTGATCCTCTGTACTGTGTTTTTAGTCTCTAGGTCATTTATTTTTGCTCTGATCTTTATTATTTCCTTTCTTCTACTTCTTCTAGACTTTACTTGCTGTTCTTTTTTATAGTTTTTTTAGTTGCATGATTAGGGGTTTATTTGGTTTTTGTTTTTGGTTTTGGTTTTTTTTTAGCTTTTTCTAGCTTCTTAAGGTATGACTGTAATGCTATGAACTTCCCATTCAGGACTGTTTTTGCTCTGTCTCATAGATTTTGAGTTGTTGTATGCTCATTTTCATTTGTTTGAGGAAAATTTTTTATTTCTTTCTTGATCTCATTGTTGACCCAGTCGTTGTTTAATAACATGCTGTTTAGTTTCCAAGTGTTTGAGTGTTTTTCAGTTTTCCTATTGTAGTTGATTTCTAGTTCATGCCATTGTGGTCAGAGAAGATGCTTGATATGGTTTTAATCTTCTTAAATTTGTTGAGACTCGTTTTATGCCCTATTATGTGGTCTATCCTAGAGAATGTACCACGAGCACTTGAAAAGAATATATATTCTGCTGCTTTAGGGTGAAGGTTATGAAGATATCTATTAAATTCAGTTGATCTAGTGTATCCCTTAATTCTGTTGTTTCTTTGTTAATTTTCTTTCTTGAGGATCTATTCATAGATGTTAGTGGGTTATTGAAATCTTCTACCATTATAGTATTGCTGTTGATCTCTCCCTTTATGTCCATCAAAATCTGCTTTATAGGGGCATGCAACATAAGTAAATGTCAAAATAATCTGGAGATGCTTTCTCTGAACATATGTACCTTGATTTATCAATGTCACCCCATTGAAATTAATTTTAAAAATCTACTTTATATATTTTGGTGCTCTTATAGTAGGTGCATATATATTTATAATGGTTATCTCTTCCTGTTGGATTGCACCCTTTATCATAATGTAGTGACCTTCTTTATCTTTTACTATAGCTTTTGTTTTAAAGTCCATTTTGTCTGATATAAGTATTGCTACTCCAGCTTTTTTTTTTCATTTCTATTTGTATGAAATATTTTTTTCCATCCTTTTACCTTTAGTCTATGTGTATCTTTTCTTTTGAGGTGTGTCTCTTGTAGACAGCATATGTATGAGTCCTGTTTTCTTATCATTGCAGCTACCCTATGTCTTTTGATTTGTTCATTTAATTCATTTACACTTAAGGTTATTGATATGTAGTTGTTTATAGCCATTTTATTCTTTAAAGCTATATTCCTCTTTTACTATTTTCTCTTCCCCCTTTGTTTTATTTAGAACAGGCCCCTTTACATTTCTTGCAGCATTAGTTTGGTTGAAATGAGTTCCTTGAGTTTTGTGTGTTTTTAATTTGCCTGGGAAGCTTTTTATTTCTCCTTCAATTTTAAATGATAGCCTTGCTGAATAAAGTAGTCTTGGTTGTAAGTTATTGTTCTGCATTACTTTGAATATTTCTTGCCATTCCCTTCTGGCCTCAAGTGTTTTTGTTGGGAAGTCAGATGTCATTTTTATGGGGGCTCCTTTGTAGGTGATAGCCTTTTTTTCTTTAGCAGCTTTTAATGTTTTCTCTTATCTCTTAGCTTTGGTATTTTAATTATGATGTTTCTTGGTATAGATTTTATTTTCTGGTTTCTCTTTAATGGAATTCTCTGTGCTTCTTGAACTTGTGTGACTTTTTCCTGCATCAATTTAGGGAAGTTTTCAGCTATAATTTTATTGAACAAGGTCTTTAAGCCTTGTACTTTCTCTCCTTCTTCAGGAACCCCTACGATGTGGAAGTTGTTTCTCTTTACGTTGTCACAGAACTCTCTTAGAGTTTCCTCAGATTTTTTTAGTCTCTTTTCTTTCTGCTGTTCTGCTTCCATGCTTTCACTTATCTTGTCCTCTAAGTCACTGATTCGATCCTCTGCTTCATCTAGCCTGCTTTTAGTTCCTTCCAGTGTAGTCTTCATTTCTGATATTGTGTTTGTCATTTCTGTCTTGTTCTTCTTTATGATTTCTGTGTCCTTTTCAATGCTTTCAATTTCTTTACTGAAGTGTTCATTAAGTCCATCCATTGTAGCTTTGAGATCTTTAAGCATTCAAAAAATCATTTATTATTCTCTGCATCTTATAATTTGATAACTTCCGATTTGTCTAAGACTTTATCAGAGGATTTATCTTGTTGAAGCATATGACTTATGCTTCTCTGCCTACCCATTATTTTCTATGACTTGTAGGCTTCTTTCAGCTGTGATCTCCTTACCTAGTAAAGCCTCTTTGAAGTCTTGATTTGTTTGTTTTCTTCCCAGTTTTCTTAATTCAGTGGTAGTCTAGTTTACTGATCTCAACAGGGGTCTTATTTGAAACTGTATTCAGGAATGTGGTGGTTGTAACCTGAGACACTGAAGGCCCTATCTTCCAACTTCCTTCTAAGGGCAGGGTGCTTTCTACATATCAGTAGGGGGAGGTGTATCTCAGATCTCTATGGAGACTTGAGTTACTGACCCTCCTCCCCACTTCCTGTTTTCAGCTGTGTCTTATTGCTCTGATTAAAGTTGGAGAGCTTTCTGGAGGTGGGTCACCTGGAACCACTTTAGGCTTGTGCTTTTTTGAGGGTTCAACCCCTCCCCCAGCTATAGCTGCCTCCAGCACTGGATGAGTCAGCTTCTCAGGTCCTCCAATGCATTGTCTGTCTCTCTCTCTCCCCTTTCCTTTTGGAAGATAAGCCAGCCCTTTCAATACACCTCTTTCCCAGGTCCCCAGGCAAGTGGCTGTGAGCAATATTTACTACTATTTTCCTTGGAATGAGAGCCCTTCTGAGCTCTCAGCCTCACACCCCCTTTGTTCCTGTAAACAAGGGAGACTCATCGCTCCTCGGAGCTCCCTACCAGGTTCAGTGTGGCTTCTTCTTTGCTCCTTGGTTTTTGAGATCTGGTCTTGTAGTCCAGAGTTGGTTTTCATGCTGATTGTACCTAAATTAATTTGTAATCCAGTTTGGTGGTGTGAGCTGGGAGTCTGTGCATCTTCCTACTCTGCTGCCATCTTCAGGTCTCTCTAGAACAAGTTTTTAAAAAGTTGTTAACATCAAACCCTGACCCTGACTCTGACTGAGGCTACAAACTCAGTTTCTGCTCTACTACTTACCCTAACGCTATCCCTAGCCCTAACCATACCTTTAATTATCTATTTTTTATTTATTTAAAAATATGGTTAACATGTATATTTATTTTCCCTGTTTCTCTTTTTTTTAAGGGGCCTAAATATGGTTAACATTTATTTCTATTTTTCCTGTTTCTCTCTTTTTTTTAAGGGACCCAATATTTTCTTCTGCACCCAGGGCCCCAACCAACCTTAATTGGCCTCTGCCTGTAACCATTGTTTTAAACCCTGCATCTGGCATTTTGTTTGTTTCCAGTTCATTTAATTCTTTTTCTGTGGATTTCCTTCTTCTTTCATTTGGTGCATATTCTTTCTCTCCTCATTTTATCTCTCTGTGTTAAGTATCTTCATTGTGACTCTCAGACTTCTTATGATGTTTTTCTGGTGATGGTGGCTTGTTGGGCTTAGGGGCACAATCATTCACATGACCTGAGTTCCATGCTCCAGGAATGTTTCTTTTGGGTTGTGTGCACCCTCTGTTGTAGTTGAGTCATGAATGCTGATGACTTTTTGTGGATGGAGTTAACCCTTCGGGCTGGCTGACTATAAGGATAAACCTCAATCACTGTTTGAAGACATGCTGCAGAGGTTCTCCCTCAAGGTGGTGCTCTTCCTAGCAGAGTCTTGTGGCTGCCGAGATCTCTCTTTGGGTGTGCTGCTTGTATGGCTACCTGGGTCAAGATTAAGTGTAGCCTGAAGCCCACCAGTGGTTGTTTTGTTCTGGGTCCACTTGGATGTGGTTCAGGTACAGGCTGATATTGGACACTGTGTGTGACCTTGGTCTACCTGTCTGGAGCTACCATGCTGTTCACTGTTTGTGGCTTCATCTCCCAGGCCTGAGTGTGCATGGAAGGGGTCAATCTATGTACAAGGGTCAGCTTCCTCCAGCTTAGAGCAGGGGGCAGATCTATAAAATGGCTGAGGCTCGCTGAGGTTTGCCTCCACCTGTCAGGTATTCTGTCTCTCCTTGAGGTTGCCTGATCTTTTTCCAGAGCCTTCTGAAGAAAGACCACAGCCTTTTTTTTACTCATTGTGAGCTCAGTAGGGTTGGGCAACTGGAACTGGAGAGGATGGATATAGTAGGTCCTCTGTGTGGGGGTCATGCAGTGAGAAACTTCGTGATAGGAAAGTGGCCAATACTCCAGAGTCAGGTCTCACAGTCTATGCCAGCATTTCTGACTAGCCCCCTCAGGAGGGGCAGGATATATGTTCAAGTTGCATGTAGCCAGTCATCCCTTCTACAGGAGCCAGCTCAGTCAGGTGGGACACTGGGCTCAGGATAATGAATCAGAAAAGTCTCCCATAGGGTTGATGTTAGCCCAGCCTGCAGGTGGAGGTCAAGGTCTTCACGCTAGTCCCAGGCAATAGCTTTCAAGAGATTCACACTCAAATGTCCCAACTCCCAGCAGCTCCCCCTTTCAGCTGCACAACTAAGCTCTGAGTGTCAGGTATCTGGAAGTTGGAAGGACAGATCCAAACAATCTGCTTGGGAGAGTGTAAGCTGAGCTCACAGGGGAGATAGGAGTGCTGCCCCCTCAATGGAGGGCTTGGCCCTGGGAAGGTGGCATCTACATCTCCAGCAGACTCCTTTTTCTCCTGGTGGACCAAACCCCCACTGGTTTTCACCACCAGATGCTGTGTAGGCTCTCCTTCCCATATCTGTTGTTCTGGGTTGGGGAGCTCTTCGTGGAGTTGAGACCCCATGCTCCTGGGGGGAGAAAGTTTTCTAGCCCAAGGTATTTCTCCAGCTTTTCAGCTGCCACACCAGGATGCAGGGTCTAGCCCTTTATGCATTTCCACCTTCCTTCCAGTCTCTATGTGGTTTCCTCTGTAAATCCATAGGTAGAAAACCTCAGTTCAGCTGTCCTCTAGTTGAGTATTTAGGTTCATTGCTTTGTAAGTTAGCTGTAAGTCTGGCTTGGGCCCAGGAGCAGGAGAGTTTAGTTTTCACTGACTCTGCAGCCATGTTGGAATCTGTTGGAATTTCACTTTTTTTATTCCAAACTGTATACCTACCTTTCTCACTCCAAATTCCTGATGATGAAATGGTGGAGTAAAATGTTTTAGAGCTTTACCTCATGAAAACAGCTTAATTTATACCCAAAATTATTTCAAGGGAAAACTATTAAGAAATCTATATTTTATACTGAAAGTATTATTTTTTAATAATTTATTTAGAAAATTAAATTTCATCGCAGTATTATTCACATGGCCAAGATAGAAAAACAACCAAATTGACCCTCGAAAGCATTACTGACTTTACATTTCCATCTGTTTTTCTGTTTTATTAAGGTTTTATTAGTTGTGCTATCTTGTTCTAACAGAAACACATCTCTTAGAAATTATCTTTTTTTCTCTGGTTACAAGGCACATGAGACACATTACAAAGGCTTCCTGGTTGCAACCATTTGGACATTAACCCAAGAGAATAACAGTTATCATCCATGTGCATTTCCTGAATTGTGTGAGCTGATATTTAAATTTTTTGCATGGATTTTTGTAATTGGGATACTTCAATAATACTTTTTTAATCTTTCTTTTTCTATCAAGATGGTTTGACAGATTGACATAATTTCCTACTTTTTGTGCTCATTAAATATTATAATTTGGTGGAATTTCTCTGTTCCTTAAACCTTGAAAACCAGAACTGTGGACATCCTTGTTTGTGACATTTAAATTTTTTTAATTAATTATTTTATTTATTCATTTAGAGAGAGGGGAGAAAGAGAGAAAGAGAGAAGGGGGAGGAGCAGAAAACATCAACTCCCATATGTGCCTTGACCAGGGAAGCCTTGAGCTTTGACCTGGCAACCTCAGCATCCAGATTGACGCTTAAACCACTGCGCCATCGCAGGTCAGGCTTATGACATTTGATAAGGGGTGCATGGAGGTTGCCTTTTGGGATAAAAATTACATCATTACCCATCCATTTAGCTCTCTCTCCTTCTCTCCTCAAATACACAGCACACGCAACACACACACCCACTACATATTGGTACAGCACACACATATGTAGATATAAATGATGATATGTAATTCTAGTATTTATGAAAGAATATATATATGCCACTATATATACTGATATATTTTACACACTATTTTATAGTATACTACAAAAATTGTATATATATTATATATTACATGTATATACATATATTGTGTTTCTGACATTCAGAGCCCCTGACAGCAACCCCTGCTCCTAGATCCCTGGCTCCCAACTATTGAAATGTGGGATCTCTCAGCTATAGGTAATAAGCTTTTGAGACTTTGAGTCTCAGACTGAATGCAGAACACACAGTTCTTAAATATTTCCAAATTGAGACAGTTTTTTTTCCACTAATCCTAAGCTCTTGGACACAGGTAACTCTTATCACAGTGGCTCAGAGCAGGTTCTGAATTCAGACGTCACAAGGATGCTGAGGCCAAGGGGTGGTGGGACCCTGGGGTGGACATCAGACCATGGAGAATTGGGTCTTTCCTAACCACAGTGACCTCTATATTCATATTTTCTAGCCCAAGTACCTCAGGACTACACAGTGGAGCACCCTATCCAGATAGGCATGGCTGCATTGATCCAGCTGGTCCTTAGAGTGCTGCTGTTTCATGCTCGAAACAGCCCAGGAAGGACCCACGATGCAACCAGGTGGTGACCACAGAGGGAACAATGCAGTGTTCAGAGAGGTGGAGCCTTGGAGCACATGTGATGGTCCAGGAGGTAGCGAGAGAAAGTCCGGACCACAGTTGGGGACACTATCTGCTGAAAATGTCCAGGGGAGAGACTGTGATTGGGGTGCAGGGAATGTGTGCTGTGTTCCTGTGGAGGACGCCTCCTCCACCCACTGGGGACCTTCCTCTTTTTCACCACTGACTCTCCCTGACTGTCCTTCCGTTTTCACCCCTGTGATACGAGGGTGCACCCACATGCCTGGTTTGGATCCACATCTATACACCCCTTCACTCCTGACCACATTCACATCGACAAACTGTAGTGTCTTCAGAGCACTGAGATTTTTAAACAATAAAGAACAATGCATTGCCACCTGCTGCACTGTTGGGTGAATGTAAAAATTATGCCGCTAAATGACAGAAGCCAGACACATTTTGTGAGATTCCTTTTACATGAACTGTCCAGGAGAAAGAACCCCATAGACACAGAAATCAGGTTTGTCAGGGGCTGCGCTGGAAGGGAGATTGCAGACTGAGTGCTTTGTGTTCATTGGGGGATGACAAAATTTTCTTGAAAGTGGAAAGAAGTTGTGGTTGAGATATTGTGTATTTACTCTATTCCATTGAATGATATGCTTCGAAAAGCTGAATTTCCTGTTATACTAATTTTATGTCAATAAAAGGAAGTGCGCCCTGGACAGTTAGCCAAGTCTGTTAGAGCATTATCGTGAAATTTCAACGTTGCAGTTTTGATCCTTGGTCAGAGTAGACATGGGACAACAATGAATGAACGATTGAGTGTAACAACAAATAAATGCTTTTCTTCCCCCTCCCCTTTCTCTTTCTTCTGCCCATTTACCCTGCATATCTGTACATCTAGCTATGTGTGTCAGTCTATCTATCAATGTTTTTATCTATCATCTATCTATCTATCTATCTATCTATGTATCTATCATCGTTCTATCTACTATCTACCTATGTAGCTATCTACTTACCTATCTATATATCGTTTATCATCTATCTATTTATCTTTATGTCTATCTCCATCTGCCACTCAATCTCTCTGGCCTTGACAATCTGAACTAATAAAATAAATATAGTTTTCTTGAACCACATTGTAAGTTGTCATTTGCTATGATAACCTTAACAAACTAATTCAATGTCTCTTTCTCTCTCTCTCTCTTTCTCTCTCTCTCACTTTTTCTCTTTCTCTCCATAGTGACAGGTGGAACTGAGTTTTGGCTCACACACAAGAAATAATTTCATCGGAAACAATACAAAGCAAATTGCTCAGGTTTTATTCTCTTCGAAAAATGCAGAATCAAGCTGTCCACTTTGTTTTTGTTTGTCACAGACTAAAATATAGTACAAGGCCTAATTAATATGTGGTTGAAAATGGACTTCATATTTCTTCTGAAAATTGTTTCACATCATTAATCATTTCATATATTAGCTTGGCCAAGTGATATTAAATGTCATTCACTGGAAAATTGATATGACTTTTTTTCTGATTACATGATTTTATTGAATATATTGGGATGACTGTCGTTAATAAAATTATATAGGTTTCAGGTGTACAGTTCTATCATACATCATCTGTATATTGTTTGTGTGTACTACCCAGAGTCAAGTCTCCTCCCGTCACCATTTATCCCCCTCTACCCTCTTCTCCCTCCCTTCACTCCCCTTTCCCTCTGGTAATCATCAAACTATTGTCTGTGCTCATGAGTCTTTCTTTTTCTTTTCTGAATACCTTCTCCAGTCTCACCCAGCCCCTAACTACCTCTCTTCTGACAGCTGTCAATCCTGTTCTCTGTACTGAATAATTGCTATGATTTTCACATGGCAGCAAACTATGCTAAAATCAATATGTAATTGTAGAATTTAGGAAAACTATTTGTGACACCTTACACAGGAGTTGTGCTCAGTAATGTGGTTCAAACAAAACTTGCAAAACACACTATTTTTACGATGAGAAGAAGCTGATCCTCTTCCTATAGGACAGGAACCTTGCGACTGACACAACTGTGGTGTGAGGACACTGCCACCAGACCCTGCGGGTCTGTCTCCTGAGCTTCTTTAACATCTGAAAAATAACTCATGAAGAGCTCTGTGATAAAAACCGTTTTGGGACTTTACCGCATTTTCTGATGGATAAACAACACTAACATGATACTGCAAAGTAAATTCAAAATTCTTACCATGAAACATGCAAGTCGGGGCAGCTCTCCAGTTTCCCTTGACCAGAAACATGCAGATGTATCTAGAAGGTTTGCCTTAAGACCATGGACCATCACATTTCCCCTAACTACCTATCATTTTGTATGTGAATCCTAAGAGGGTGAGAGCAAATTCAGCACTGGGTTATGGACAATTCCACAACCAGATATATTTTGTATCCAGAGTCCTTGTTTTTGATATAAATGGGAAATAGAAATATGAATATAAGGTTTGCATGGTTTTGTGTACTATATTTCATAGGTACATGTTTTCTTTAATAACTCACATGTACTACAAGTGCATTTTAAGCACTTGTAGGTATTTTATATTCCTTTGTGTGTTGAGCACCAAGAACACATTTTATAGGACTAGCTAAAGATTCTTTTTGTTTAATTTTTTAATTTTATTTACAAAATTAACTTTAACTTGACTGGGTCAGAACAGACCTTTCATATATCTGGCCAACAGATATATGAAAAGATGCTCATCTTCACTAGCTATTCAAAAAATTCAAATAAAAAATTACAATGGGATGCCACCTTACACCTGTGTGATTGGCTATTATTAACAAGAAAGGTAATAACAAGTGTTGGAGACATTGTGGAGAAAAAGGAACCCTCATTCATTGCTGATGGGAATGCAACTTAGAATAACCATTATGGAAGAAAATATAGTGGTGTCTCAAAAAATTAAGAATAGAACTATCATATAACCCAGCAATTCCTCTACTATTTACCCAAAACTTGAAAACATTGGTACATAAAGACATGTGCACCCCCATGTTCATCACTAGAGCTTATTTCAAAAGAAATACAGGAACTTAGAGTTCAGTTGAGGTCCAAGGACAGAGACCCTTGGAAGTAGGGTAGTAACTGAGCTGAAGATGAAAGGACTATAGATTCACCTTGATCAGGAGTTGAGATTGCTCCTTCTCACTCATTATTTTACTCACAGAAAAGCATGGTGAGGTGCTGGGGCCAATGTTTGTTGAACTCTCTCAAACACATCAAAATAATTAGTTGTCCCTTAAAAATGTTAAATACTCCTGTTTCACAATCAGTGTCCTGTTAAGAAGGACATAAAACTTCTCAGTAGACTAGAATATCTGGGTGGATGAACCTGTGAAATATGACTGTTTCCAGTTCTGCGTTTCCCATGACAAAAAACAAAGTGAGCCTCTCAAATCCTAGTTTCTAGAGTAAGCAACTTCTCAGGAGCATTTTCAAAAATTTAAGATGAAGCATCACAAGATTATGCTTTAAATATCAAAGAGCTGGAGATGACATCAGAGTAATGGTGGGGTAGGAAGCGATACCGATAAATCTCCCCCAAAACTCAACAAGATCTTCAACCAGAAACAGAAAAACCTATACTTGGAGCTTCCAGATGCTTCGCAATACACCCAAAGGTATGATTGAGTGAAAAATTGGCTAAATATATAACCAAACCCCGAAGGAAATAGGGAGTAAGAAATGCTCTGCCTTCCTCACTAACCTAAACAGGGCGGTTTTCTCTGGTAACTGTGAATATAGAAACTGAGGCGGGCAAAGGGAGTGAATAGATCCAGGCCGCCGCGGCACAAACGGCCGAACCAGGCTGTGGCACGGAGATCCAAGCCGAGGAAAATCTGGTCCTGTGGCAACCCGGGCAATACAAGCTAACACTCGCGGCAAACCCAAACAAAGACAGACAAGCGGAGCGGCCATTTTACCCGGTCTCCTGGTCGGTGCGCAGTTAGTGGGCGAGAATTTCTTCCTAGGCCCCGAGAGTGGGTGCCCATGTTGCCCCACGGAGGGGCAGGATCAGAGGCCTTTCTGTGGGCCGAGGGCAGAGTCTCTGGGCAGCCCCAGCGCCCTGGGAAAGCCACGCATGGGAGGGAGTGAGAACTAATTCCAACGGTGGAGATTTTCCGTGCTAGAGGGTGTTTCACTCAGACGGAAACGCGGCCAGCCTCATATCTTGGTTTGCGCGCGCAGATAGGTAGTGAGCGATTCCTCCGAGTGCCTCGGCAGAGCACGCCCGTATTATCGCACAGAGGGGCAGAGTCAGGGGCCTTTGTGTGGGCCAAAGCGGAATCTCGAGCTGCCCCAGCGCCTTGCAAAAGCTGCGCACGGGGACGGAGCTAGACTCAATTCCAACGCTGCAACTTTTCCCTGCGGTTGGGAGTTTCACTCAGAGCGTGAGACTGCTGGCCGGATATCCTGGTCGCAGACAGTGAGTGAGAGTTTCCTCCAAGCGCCCCGGAAGTGGGCGCCCGCTTGTGTTACCGGACAGAGTGGCAGAGCCAGAGGTCTTTGAGTGGGCGGAAAGCCCGCCTGATTATGCTAGCAGCTCTGACTGACTGAGCCTTACCCAGAGCCCTGTGCTGAGTGGAAATAGAGTGGGGAGTTGCCAGCTCTTTGAGCCTCTTACTATCCAGGCAGAGGCAGCAGCAACCCCATAGCTGGATTATCAGGCTACTAATTGAGGAAGGAAAGACTAGGAGAAAGGCTCCAGGAACACGGACTCTCTCACTGTCGGAGCATATAAATGCTAATGAGCCTCGACTGCCAACGAGACTAAAGCACAATACATGACATTGCCATAGAGACTTATCAACTGCAAACCTCTACCTGAGCGTGCCAAAGGGGCAGAACCCGGGGTACAGAGTCACCGACCAGGAAGAGGGAGAGAAAAGAAAAAGCAAGAAGATAACCTCTCAAAATCAAGAATAATCTGCAGACTTTATAACCTATCCCATTTTATTATATTTGTTCGTTTGTTTCTCTTATCTTCATTCTTGATACTTTTTTTTCCTCCTCCAATTTGGCCGATTAACTCTCTACCGGTCTTACTCTCTCCTCTCCTTGAACTACACTACCCATAAGTGTTACATCTCCCATTATCTTTTCTCTTCTCTTCCTTTCTATGAGGGTTGCACTCCAAAACCCTTAACTCTCTCTCTCTCTCTCCTTTCTTTTTTCTTCTTTTAGTGGTTCCCTCTTTTTTTCTCTCTCTCTCTTTCTTTTCTCTCTCTATATTAGTTTCTTCCTTTCTCCTTTACATCTCCTCTCATTCAAACCTCAATAACAAACAAATTATCTTATCAGGGACTCAAACTTATGTTTGTGGCATTTTGGGGGGTTTTTACTTCACCTTTTTAACTCACTAGCAGTGCTCCCATCCCTGGCTCTCCATATTATCTAGTTCTTGTTCCACTAAATACAATAGTAATTTTTTAATTTGTCCCCCCATTTTTCTGTTTTCCTCTTATTCTTCTCATCATAACTCTTAGACAACCAACACCTAAAAGCAAATCATTTTATTCTTGACCCAAATTTTTTCCTTATTTGCTTTTTGTGGGTCCATACACTCTTTTTTTTTTCTTTTTCTTTTTTTTTTTTTTTTGCCCCTTTATTACTTTTCCCCAATTCAGGCCCTCCATCACAGGCATTGTTTGTTATAATTCACAGTCCACCACAAGATTTTCTCAAAAAAGAGGGGAGAGGAGAGGAGAGGAAAAAAGGAGGGGGGGAATAATTTCCTTTTTTTTAATTTTTATTTTATTTTATTTTTCTTTATTTCATTATTAATTTTTTTTTTAAAAAAACTACTCTTCGATTTTTTATTTTTTTATTTTTTTTTAACTTTTTATTCTTTATTAAATCTCATTAATACTATCAACAAAACCACCCTCAGATGCCATTAAGGAAGAGAAAATCGAATATCATGGATACAAAAGAAAGAGAGGTAACACAGCTAGATGAGGAAAAATCTATGGAGAAAAAATTTAATATATTGGAAACCTTGGAGCTAAATGACAGAGAATTCAAGATAGAAATCCTAAAAATCCTCCGAGATATACAAGAAAACACAGAAAGGCAATTTAGGGAGCTCAGAAAACAACTCAATGAACACAAAGAATATATGTCCAAGGAAATTGAAACTATAAAAACAAATCAAACAGAGATGAAAAACTCAATTCACGAACTGAAAAACGAAGTAACAAGTTTAGCTAATAGAACAGGTCAGATAGAAGAGAGGATTAGTGAAATAGAAGACAAGCAACTTTGGGCACAACAGAGAGAAGAAGAAACAGACTCAAAAATTAATAAAAAATGAGATAGCCCTACAAGAATTATCTGACTCCATCAAAAAGAATAACATAAGAATAATAGGTATATCAGAGGGAGAAGAGAGAGAAAATGGAATGGAGAACATACTCAAACAAATAATAGATGAGAACTTCCCAAGCCTGTGGAAAGAACTAAAGCCTCAAGTTCAAGAAGCAAACAGAACTCCAAGTTTTCTTAACCCCAACAAACCTACTCCAAGGCATATCATAATGAAATTGACACAAGCCAACAGCAAAGAAAAACTTCTCAAGGCAGCCAGGGAAAAGGAGAATACAACATATAAAGGAAGGCCCATTAGATTATCATCAGATTTCTCAGCAGAAACTCTACAAACTACAAGAGAGTGGACCCCAATATTTAAAGTCCTGAAAGAGAGGAACTTTCAGCCACGAATACTATACCCATCAAAGCTATCCTTCAAATATGAAGGAGAAATAAAAACATTCACAGATACAGAAAAGATGAGGGAATTTATCATCAGAAAACCCCCACTCCAGGAATTACTAAAGGGGGTTCTCCAATCAGATACAAAGAACAAAAAAAAAACAGAGCCACAAGTAAAAGCTCCAAGAAGAACACAATAAAACCAAATTTAAACTGTGACAACAACAAAAAGAAAGAGGGGGAGAAGATGGAGATTAACAGTAGCAAAGGACGATGGAGTGCAAAAGTACTCACAAAATAGTTCGCTACAATGAACAGGGTAGGGACCCTTTTCATTACTCAAAGGTAACCACCATTGAAAAAACCACCACAGAAGCACATGAGATAAAAAAGATAGCAACAGAGGAAAGATGTATGGAATACAACCAAATAAAACAAAAGATAGAAAAATGAAAGAGAAGGATCAAACAAGACACAAAACTAACCGAAAGCAAGATATAAAATGGCAATAGGGAACTCACAAGTATCAATAATTACACTAAATGTAAACGGATTAAACTCACCAATAAAAAGGCACAGAGTAGCAGAATGGATTAAAAAAGAACATCCAACTGTATGCTGCCTACAGGAAACTCATCTAAGTAACAAGGATAAAAACAAATTCAAAGTGAAAGGCTGGAAAACAATACTCCAAGCAAATAACATCCAAAAAAAAGCAGGTGTAGCAATACTCATATCGGATAATGCTGACTACAAGACAGGAAAAGTACTCAGAGACAAAAATGGCCATTTCATAATGGCTAAGGGGACACTGAATCAAGAAGACATAACAATTCTTAATATATATGCACCAAACCAAGGAGCACCAAAATATATAAGACAGCTACTTATTGACCTTAAAACAAAAACTGACAAAAATACAATCATACTTGGAGACCTCAATACACCGCTGACGGCTCTAGATCGGTCATCCAAACAGAGAATCAACAAAGACATAGTGGCCTTAAACAAAACACTAGAGCACCTGGATATAATAGACATCTACAGGACATTTCATCCCAAAGTGACTGAGTATACATTTTTCTCCAGTGTACATGGATCATTCTCAAGAATTGACCATATGTTGGGCCACAAAAACAACATCAGCAAATTCAGAAAAATAGAAGTTGTACCAAGCATATTTTCTGATCATAAAGCCTTGAAACTAAAATTCAACTGCAAAAAAGAGGGAAAAAATCCCACAAAAATGTGGAAACTAAACAACATACTTTTAAAAAATGAATGGGTCAAAGCAGAAATAAGTGCAGAGATCAAAAGATATATACAGACTAATGAAAATGACAATACGACATATCAGAATCTATGGGATGCAGCAAAAGCAGTGATAAGAGGGAAGTTCATATCGCTTCAGGCATATATGAACAAACAAGAGACAGCCCAAGTGAACCACTTAACTTCCCACCTTAAGGAACTAGAAAAAGAAGAACAAAGACAACCCAAAACCAGCTGAAGAAAGGAGATAATAAAAATCAGAGCAGAAATAAATGAATTAGAGAACAGAAAAAATATAGAAAAAATTAATAGAACAAGGAGCTGGTTCTTTGAAAAGATCAACAAAATTGACAAACCCTTGGCAAGACTTACCAAGGAAAAAAGAGAAAGAACTCATATAAACAAAATCCAAAATGAAAGAGGAGAAATCACCATGGACACCGTAGATATACAAAGAATTATTGTAGAATACTATGAAAAACTTTATGCCACTAAATTCAACAACCTAGAAGAAATGGATAAATTCCTAGAACAATACAACCTTCCTAGACTGAGTCAAGAAGAAGCAGAAAGCCTAAACAGACCTATTAGTAGAGAAGAAATAGAAAAAACCATTAAAAACCTCCCCAAAAATAAAAGTCCAGGCCCTGACGGCTATACCAGCGAATTTTATCAAACATTCAAAGAAGACTTGGTTCCTATTCTACTCAAAGTCTTCCAAAAAATTGAAGAAGAAGCAATACTTCCAAACACATTTTATGAGGCCAACATAACCCTCATACCAAAACCAGGCAAGGATGGCACAAAAAAAGAAAACTACAGACCAATATCTCTAATGAATACAGATGCTAAAATACTAAACAAAATACTAGCAAATCGAATACAACAACATATTAAAAATTAATACATCATGATCAAGTGGGATTCATCCCAGAATCTCAAGGATGGTTCAACATACGTAAAACGGTTAACGTAATACACCATATCAACAAAACAAAGAACAAAAACCACATGATCTTATCAATAGACGCAGAAAAGGCTTTCGATAAAATACAACACAATTTTATGTTTAAGACTCTCAACAAAATGGGTATAGAAGGAAAATATCTCAACATGATAAAGGCCATATATGATAAACCATCAGCTAACATCATATTAAATGGCACTAAACTGAAGGCTTTCCCCCTTAAATCAGGAACAAGACAGGGTTGTCCACTCTCTCCACTCTTATTTATTGTGGTACTACAGGTTCTAGCCAGAGCAATCAGACAAGACAAAGAAATAAAAGGCATCCATATTGGAAAAGAAGAAGTCAAGGTATCACTTTTTGCAGATGATATGATCCTATACATCGAAAACCCCAAAGAATCCACAAAAAGACTACTAGAAACAATAAGCCAATACAGTAAGGTCGCAGGATACAAAATTAACATACAGAAGTCAATAGCCTTTCTATATGCCAACAATGAAACAACTGAGAAGGAACTCAAAAGAATAATCCCCTTCACGATTGCAACAAAAAAAATAAAATACTTAGGAATAAACATAACAAAGAATGTAAAAGACTTATATAATGAAAACTATAAACCATTGTTAAGGGAAATCGAAAAAGATATAATGAGATGGAAGAATATACCTTGTTCTTGGCTAGGAAGAATAAATATAATCAAGATGGCTATATTACCCAAAGCAATATACAAATTTAATGCAATTCCCATCAAACTTCCAATGACATTTTTTAAAGAAATAGAGCAAAAAATCATCAGATTTATATGGAACTATAAAAAACCCCAAATAGGCAAAGCAATCCTAAAGAAAAAGAATGAAGCTGGGGGCATTACAATACCTGACTTCAAACTGTATTATAGGGCCACTACAATCAAAACAGCATGGTATTGGCAGAAAAATAGACACTCAGACCAATGGAACAGAATAGAAAGTCCAGAAATAAAACCACATATATATAGTCAAATAATTTTTGATAAAGGGGCCAACAACACACAATGGAGAAAAGAAAGCCTCTTCAATAAATGGGGTTGGGAAAACTGGAAAGCCACATGCAAAAGAATGAAACTGGACTACAGTCTCTCCCCCTGTACAAAAATTAACTCAAAATGGATCAAAGATCTAAACATAAGACCTGAAACAATTAAGTACATAGAAGAAGACATAGGTACTCAACTCATGGACCTGGGTTTTAAAGAGCATTTTATGAACTTGACTCCAATGGCGAGAGAAGTGAAGGCAAAAATTAATGAATGGGACTACATCAGACTAAGAAGTTTTTGCTCAGGAAGAGAAACTGATAACAAAATAAACAGAAAGCCAACTAAATGGGAAATGATTTTTTCAAACAACAGCTCAGATAAGGGCCTAATATCCAAAATATACAAAGAACTCATAAAACTCAACAACAAACAAACAAACAATCCAATAAAAAAATGGGAAGAGGATATGAATAGACACTTCTCCCAGGAAGAAATACAAATGGCCAACAGATATATGAAAAGATGCTCATCTTCTTTAGCTATTAGAGAAATGCAAATCAAAACGGCAATGAGATACCACCTCACACCTGTTCGATTAGCTGTTATTAGCAAGTCAGGTAATAGCAAATGTTGGAGAGGCTGTGGAGAAAAAGGTACCCTCATACACTGTTGGTGGGAATGTAAAGTAGTACAACCATTATGGAAGAAAGTATGGTGGTTCCTCAAAAAACTGAAAATAGAACTACCTTATGACCCAGCAATCCCTCTACTGGGTATATATCCCCAAAACTCAGAAACATTGATACGTAAAGACACATGCAGCCCCATGTTTATTGCAGCATTGTTCACAGTGGCCAGGACATGGAAACAACCAAAAAGCCCATCAATAGATGACTGGATAAAGAAGATGTGGCACATATACACTATGGAATACTACTCAGCCATAAGAAATGATGACATCAGAACATTTACAGCAAAATGGTGGGATCTTGATAACATGATACGAAGCGAAATAAGTAAATCAGAAAAAAACAGGAACTGTATTATTCCATACGTAGGTGGGACATAATAGTGAAACTAAGAGACATTGATAAGAGTGTGGTGGTTACGGGGGGGAGAGGGAATGGGAGAGGGATATGGGGTGGGGAGGGGCGCAAAGAAAACAAAATAGAAGGTGACAGAGGACAATCTGACTTTGGGTGGTGGGTATGCAACATAATTGAACGACAAGATAACCTGGACTTGTTATCTTTGAATATATGTATCCTGATTTATTGATGTCACCCCATTAAAATATCAAAGAGCTATTTATAAATTTATATGGAAAACAAAAGAAACATAAGATGTAGTCTAATTTGTTTATTTTTATTCCTTTGACTCCTCTGCCCAAGGAGATATATTGGCAAACATATTTGCTATGAGAGATGTCTGCAATTTTACTTCCAAAGTTTTCTTCTAAGATTTCTATGATTTAACAACTTACATTGAAGTCTTTTGTCCATTGAGTTTACTCTTGTATGCCACATATGTTGGTAGTCTAATTTAATTTTTTTAAACATGTACTTGTCCAATTTTTTAACACCATCTATTGAAAAAACTGTCTTTACTCCATTGCATATTCTTGCCTTTTTTGTTAAATATTAATTGACGATAAAGGCATGGGTTTATTTCTGGGCTCTCTATTCTGCCCCATTAATCTGTATCATCTACAGCCATACCACTCTGAATGCACCCAATCTCATCTGATTTCAAAAGAACTCATTGATCAGTATGCCTGTTCTTATGCCAGTACCAGGCTATTTTGATTTTTGATTCCAATAAACTTGCAGTGTAGTTAGATATTAGGTAGTGTAATGCTTCCATTTTCTAAAATTTATTAATTTTGAGAGAGAGAGAGAGAAGAACATCGATCCATTGCTTTACTTATCCAGGCCATTGGTTGATTTCTGCATGTTTCCTGGCCGGGGATCAAATCTGCAACCTCAGCATGTCAGACAACACTCTGGCCAGCTGAACTACCCAACCACAGCATGTTCCTCTTTCTCAAGTTTGCTGAGGCTATATGGAGTCTTTTTTGGAGTCTTTTTTGTACGTTTTTGGAGTATTTGTTCTAGATCTGTGAGATATGACATTGATATTTAATAAGACACATTGCTTTCCATATTATGGATATTTTAATGATGTTAATTTTTTTCATACATGAAAATGATACATGATTCCACTTGTTTGTGTCTTCTTCTATTTCTTTCTTCAGTATCCCTTTAATTTTCAAAGAACAGACGGTTTACCTCCTTGGTTTAAAATTATTCCTAAGTACCTTATTTTATTTTCTTGCTCCAGTAGTAAATGGGATTTCTTCTTAATTTCTCTTTCTGATAGTTCATTATTGATGTATAAACAAGCCACTGATGTATTTTTTTTATTTTATTTAGAAACCTAAATTTAACAGGGTGACATCGATCAGTTAGAGTGCATAGGTTTCAGGTAAACATTGTTATAACAACTGAACTGTTGGTTATGTTGTATATGCATCACCCAAAGTCAACTCATTTTCCATCACCATATATTTTTCCTTCTTTACACCTATTCCCCTCCCCCCTCCCCCATGTCCCCTACCCCTTGGTAAACACTTCACTTTTATCAATGTAAATGAGTTTCAGTTTCATATCCCACCTATTTGTGACATCATACAGTTCTTAGATTTTTCTGATTTACTTATTTTACTCAGTATAATGTTCTCAAGGTCATCCATGTTGTGAATGGCAATATGTCACATTTCTTATGGCTGAATAGTATTCCATTGTACATAATTACCACACCTTCTTTATCCAATCCTCTACTGAGGAACACTTTGGCTGTTTCCATGTCTAAGCCATGCCACTGATTTCTGAACATTAATTTTCTATCTTGCTACTTTACTAAATTCATTGATCAGTTCTAGTAGTTTTTTCATGGAGTTTCTAGGGTTTTCTATGTGCAGTATCATGTCATCTGTGAATAATTACCATTTTTCTTCTATTATTACAATTTGGATGACTTTTATTTTTTCTTCTTCCCTGATGGCTGTGGTAGGACTTCCAGTACTATGTTGAATAAGAGTGGTAAGAGCAGACATCTTTGTCTCATTCCTAATCAATTATGATACTAAGTAAAATAGGCCAGTCAGAGAAAGACAACTACCACATAACCTCACATACATTTAGAATTCTAACAAAGAGTAGATATGCTATACTACTGCTTTGCTGATATTAGTTTGACTAGCCATAAAATAGAGCTACATGAGAATATACTTACAAAGTAAGCTTATAAAAGGATTCCTGAAAAATGTTAAATTCAGTTTTGTCGCTCTTATAACCATGATTGAGTATTACTGGTTTAGTAATCACAGTTATATATTGTGTAAGAAGTCAAAGCATATAATCAATTCTGTACTTTTTCCTCTGGCCAAGCTCTCATTGCAGTTAAAATGCCCATTTCTGTTCTCTCTGATGCTCATCAGGGGTGAACAGCCAAGCTGGAAGAATAACCACTTCTCCTCACTCACACCACACCGAGGTTTACAATCCCAATTTTCACTCAGGACAGGTTTTCAAAAAGACAACCTGACCGTGAATCTTGGACACTTGTTCTAAGTTACTTGCTAACTGCCATTCTTGCAGCAACCAAGGGAAGGAATGAACTCCGACATGCAGAGATACCAGCTCTGGAACATACGTGCCCACAACCTGTCATCAGAACGCTCTGAGCTGCGTTGCGTTGCCCCTCCCACCCCCACCCACTTCAGCAAAGGACCCTCAGACTCCACCTTTTGATTCCTTTGCTCTGTTTTTGTTCATCACCCCCTCCTTTTTCACCTTAAAAAACCCTGGGTTAAAACCCATTTTTTTTACACACATGATCGCATACACACTCATGACAGGGCTCAGTGTTGACCACGGGCTAAGCCAGAGGGCACAGATATATATCCTAGTGCTCACTCTAAACATGTGGCAGGAACAGCCCTGTTTCGGATTTCCACCTCCCTGCCTGTGAGAGTCTGAGGCCCCTCTCCTGTCCTCACAGAAGTGGATAACCTCCCCGCTGAGCACTGCCTGCATGCCCCAGGCACCAGCAGCCACTCATCTTTGGCCTCTTTCATCTGTTCTGGTCCCCTCTACATTTGGAAACATTCTGCTTGGTGCATTACATATGGCTACACATTTCAGAAATATTATTCACATTTCTCAGCATCAGGGGCAAATGCGGGTTCTTGAGTGGGTATAGCAATAGTCCAACTTTTTGTAGTTAAAACAACATCGCTCATGTCTCACCTCACACGTCTCAATCAGATCTGGAAATAAACAGAGATTGATCTCTCCCCTCCATGTCTTTTTCTTTTTTCCCCAGAGACAGAGACAGAGTCAGAGAGAGGGATAGACAGGGACAGACAGACAGGAACGGAGAAATGAGAAGCATCAATCATTAGTTTTTTGTTGCACATTGTGACACCTTAGTTGTTCTTTGACTGCTTTCTAATAGGTACCTTGACCGCGGGCCTTCGGCAGACCAAGTAACCCCTTGTTCGAGCTAGCAACCTTGGGTCCAAGCTGGTGAGCTTTTGCTCAAACCAGATGAGCCCGCGCTCAAGCTGGCGACCTGGGGGTCTCAAACTTGGGTCCTCGGCATCCCAGTCTGACGCTCTATCCACTGCACCACCTCCTGGTCAGGCCCCTCATGTCTTGGTGGCACCGACCCGACAAACACTCTGAGGACTGCAGATATTCACCATGTGCTGCGCAGGGAGAACATGGGACTCAGAGATCGTACATCACAGCTCAAGGTCACAAAAGCAGTGGACAATGAAGGAATGTTTCAAGAATTAGTGTGGTTCCCCAAATCAGATCAATAACTCACTTGTTGTCCACTGAATCTGAAGACAGGGTCACGGGACTGAGGGCACTGATGAGCAGGATTGACGCACACTTGTTCCCAGGAAGGCAGGTGAATGTTGTTGTAAGAAAGAGAAGTTCACCTGGGGACTGTGATAGAAAGCCACACTTTGGAGCTGAAGGCACCCAATTCCTTCCCTTATTTTTCTCTATTTCTCCTTTGTGTTCATGGTCACAGTGACACTGACCTGAACTGCACAGGGTGATGGTGGACCTGTCCCTGCTGATCTGAGCTCTGCAGTCACAGGGACCCACGTCTTCCTGAAGCAACTCCAGGACTGGTGACCACCATCCATGGTGAGGACCCCACAGGGAGCAGCTGATGGACGGGCTGAGGATGAAAGTGACCCCATGGGGGAGGCTCTGACAGAGAAGGACGTGCCCTGAGTCACCTCACCTTGAAGGGACATCTCAGGAGGCTTTAGAGTCTATTTCCTGCTACATCATGGAAATGAGAGCCAGGCTCCTGGGAGGGAACGTTCCCCTTTCTGAGGGGCTGCCGATGTGACAGGGAAGAACAATCCCTGAGTGGCCACTCCTCTGTTTCTATCCTGAGGGCACTGAAGCCCCTCAATCTGCACTTCCTGGACTGAAAAGAAGAAACACCGTGACCCCCACCCGCATGGCCCTGCTCTACCTGGGTGACAATGAGGAGGGGGAGGGGAAGCCCTGGTCTGGGGGGGACCCCGCCCCACAGCCAAGCCCTGGTCTCTCAGGAGCCCTGTACTCAGGAGGCTCACGATGGGGAGAAGGGGATCTGCTTAGGTTTTAAGGGCAAATCTCTCATAGGGACTCTCTTCCAGGGCTGAGCATGATCCCAAGGGCCAGAATGCAGGTGGGTGAGTCTGTCTCCAGGTGGCCCCAGGTGTCATTCTTCATGGGGGACAAGGGGCTATCCCCTGGGAAGTTGAGGGAGAACATCAATTCTGGGCTGACAGATGGGAGATATCTGTGGTGTTCGGAGCTGAGAGCTGTGGATGGGGGTGGGGAATGTCTTGGGACCCAGTCTCTGATTTCTTCCAGGGACCCTCTTCAAACCTCACATCTGGGCTGAGCCAGGCTCTGTCATCCCCCTGAAGAAGTCAGTGACCATCTGGAGTCAGGGGAACCTGCAGGCTTAGGAGTATCATCTGTATGAAAAGGGAAACACACAACCTCTGAAGCCACAGAAGGCACTGAAGTCTGAGAACAAGGCCAAGTTCTCCATCACACAGATGACAGAGTATTTTGCAGGGAGATATCACTGTATCTACCTTAGTCCCACTGGGTGGTCATGGCCCAGTGACTCCCTGAATCTGGTGGTGACAGGTGAATAAGTCCCATTACTATCTCATCCATGGATTGAGGCACCAGACCCATTACGGGCATCTTTGCTGGGAGGGGAGCCTCGTGTGAGACGGTCGGTGAAGGGATTATAGGGGGATCCTGGGTCAGAGACACAGAGAGAGACAGTGAGACCTGGGCCAGGACAGGAGATGACATTGTATGGGAGGAGCAGCCCCTCTAACTCTCGTCTGGTCTCCCCAGGTGTGTCTCAGAAGCCCTCCCTCCTGACCCAGCAGGGCCGCATCATGGTCTATGGAAAGAGCCTGACCTTCCAGTGTCACTTTGATGTCACCTATAACAGGTTTGTTCTCATCAAAAAAGAGGGAATTTCCCTCTCCCTGAAGATTGACTTTGGGTCCCAGGCTGCGCTCTCTCAGGCCAACCTCTCCTTTGATGTTGTGAAAAGTGTCCACAGGGGCGGGTACAGATGCTACGGTGGGTACAACCTCTCCTCCAAGTGTTTGGCCCCCAGTGACCCTGTGGACATCCTGGTGGCAGGTGAGGGGCCCATGGATTCAGTCAGGGACCCAGACTCTGCACAGGCCCTGCTGGGGGATCTCAGGTGGTGATGGGCAGAGTGAACGTGCAGGGTCCCAGGGAGGGGACAGAGAGACAGAGAATGGGAGGCGAGGGGAGACTCAGAGAAACAGAGACAGACAGAGAGGACGGTCCTCAGAGAGAGGCCTGCTGACTCTCAGGTCAGAACAAGGTAACGGGCAGCCCTCAGCCACATTCCCCCACTCTCTCTAGTCGTCCCTCCCTCTAGGTGAAACCAGGAACTACAGTGGCCTCAGGAAAGAATGTGACCCTGCTGTGTCAGTCCACAGTCCAGAGGGAAACTTTCTTTCTGTCCAAGGAGGGGTCAGCCGACCTGTTCCTGCATCTTACATCAGAGCTCCGAGCTCAGCAGTACCAGGCAGAGTTCTCCATGAGTCCTGTGACCCCAGACCACGGGGGGATCTACAGATGCTACAGCTCAGACAACATGACCCCTACCTGCTGTCATATCCCAGTGCCCTTAGAGCTCCTGAAGCCAGGAGAGGGGCCCCTGACACTGTCGTTCTGTCAGCTCAGGGTTCCGTCCCCAGAAGAATGATGGGCTACAAGAGGGTGAGGTTTCAGGGATGATCACACAGAAGACACCTGTCCTCAGAGACTCTCCTATCCCTGTCCACCCTTCCTCCACCCCGGGTCCAGAAGGCACCAGGTGGACAGTGGGAGGGTCTGAAGGGGACACACTGCCAATGCAGGGGGAGTCTGAGTGAGCAGCTGTGGTCAGCCCCAGACTCTCATCGCCTCCTGTCTTCCTTCCCAAGACCCTCTGGGTCTCCACCCCACTCCCACAGACCCCCATCTCCACAGGTGACGAATCATTGGAACCTCTTTCCTCAGTGGGAGCACAGCCCACCCCAGAGCAGCTCTGAGTCTCTCAGAAGATCTACTGCCCCCCAGACACTTAAGACAGGCTTGTGTTCCAGGGCATCTGGGAGTCAGGACTTGCGTAGACATCCTGTGACCCTGTGGTGATTTAATATTACCTTGCCTTCTGTGACCTCATTCTCCACAATCTCCAGCCTCAGGCACCTGAGACTCACAGTGGAGAATGTCAACCGGATGTGTGTGGCTGGCTTGGTCCTCGTGGTCCTTGGGGTGCTGCTGTTTCAAGCTTAGCTTCAGAGAAGACCCCACTCTGTAGCCAGGATGGAAACACAAGAGATGACAAACCCATTATTCACTGAGGTAGAACCTTGGAAATGACTCTGATGACACCAGGAGGTTCTGGAAGAACATGTGGGCAGTACTGGGGACTGTCTGCTTGGAGAGTCCAGGGTGTAAGTGTGGTTCACGTTCAGGGGAAACATCAGGACTGTAACCATGGAAGCTTTTCCCTGTGTGCTCCCTGGGCACTGTGAGTGACAGAGTGTCTGCAATGGCCACCATCCCTGATCTGTTGGTCCTACTACCCCTCAAACATCCTACTATCCACAGGGTTTTAGACCACCCCTACTGCTGAGGTGGAGTGACTCTCAGCTGTTTACTTGGGTGGGACATTACCCTTTCTCCCAGGTAAGTCCATACTCTTTGCAGTCTGTTGGCTCTAATAGTTCCACTCCCTTGATCACACATATTCTGACCATGAACTGCCCTTTGTCAGGAAGGGCTGTGGCAGGAGGGGGAGTGGCTGCCTTGGTGCTTGTTACGCAAGAGCCCCCCCCCTTGTGGTGTGCAGAAGGCAGAAAGTTTCCTACTGTCCCGGCTCGCGAGGTGTCATGTCCCCCAGTGCTCTGGAAGTCCACAGGGGGGAGGCACCCTCACCCCTCCCCCTCCCCTGGTGCGCTGACCACATGGGGGCGGGGCTTATCAATCTCTCATGTGAACACATCCATCCTCTCCTTCCGGTGTCCCCATGTTATTTCTGAATGTCTGTTCATCTGTTCAAACAGATTTATTTCATGTCCTACCCACAACCGCAAAATTGGTTACGTAGCAAGGCTTGTAAAGGATGCTGCCCAAAGAGCTGTCTCCACAAAGAAACATTTGGGATCCGCAATACCACGTGCCCGGAGCGGGACTCTCGCCAGCAGCGCTGTGAGGCTGAGCTCACAGATAATGGGACGTGTTTCTTTCTCCTGCTGCTTGTGGGGTCAGACCCACCGCCCATCGCGTTAAAACGCGAGGTTACCCTGAGAACCGCTAGGGGCGACGGCGTCTCATTTTGATGAATTTTGCAACCTTTTATGTTGGTTTATTTTGTTTTTTAATAGAAATGAGAGAAACTTGCATTCCTGTTACAGGGCCTGGTATTAAAAATGTTATCCTATATTAAAAAGATATGTTTTAAAGCTTAACCAAATCTCAGAATAGCGCAGTTCTACTTTAGTTCCAGCAAACATTAGCACATTGAATCCTCCTCAATGTGGGGCCTATGCCCAAATCAGCGGAGCTATCTTCAGCACCTGGTTTGATACTCAACCGAGCTGCTAGCTGCCAGAAAGGAAGAGAGAAAGGGGAGAAGAAGGGAAAGAGAAGCAGATGATCGCTTCTCTTGTGTGCCCTGACTGGAACTCAAACTTCGGCTGTCCATACACCAGGCCGCACTCTATCCACTCAGACACCAGCCAAGGCCAGAAAAGAGGTGTTCTACCTTGCATAAGGACCCCCAAATTTTTTTGAGGTGTCCAACGGCTGAACACCAAAGAAGCCTAAGGAGATCCGTGTGGTGTGAGGAGAGATCTCACTGGGACCAGATGGGGCAGGAGGGAAGGCTCAGACACGTCCACTGATCACCCGGGACAAAGATGGCTTCTGGACATTTCAACAGAAGGGACCCCATGTCCTGAGGGAGCAGTGACAGAATGGGTCTCATGACCATGGGCACAGATCTCAGTGGGGCCTCCAGCAACCTGGTGAAGAAAGCCCATAGATCCAGTCAGCTCAGACCTAGGGGCCAATAGGAGGCCACAGAGCCACCTTCCCCCCAATAGTCACTATGGCCACCTGCTCCCTCCACCCGAAACACCATCCTGGGGAGGAGTATGGAAACTGAACTCTGAAAATGGAGTTAAAGCTAAAGGAATGTTTACAATGATTGGGAAAGGCTGAGAGAGAGAGAGAGAGAGAGAGAGAGAGGGACAAAGAGGAGCTATTAAGTGAGGACATCCCATAAGGAAGATCACATCAGTGATGAATGGAATAAAGATATTTCATTTCTCCTGCTGAACAGAGTTGCATCGTGATCTGCTACACACACACACACACACACACATGCATACACACACACGCATACACACACAAAATGCCTACTTATGATGATGGTCACTCACTTACATGCAGTAGTATCTAACCAACCCAGGTTTTAATTTCCCAGGGACTGGCAAATATATACCATGTAGGGCTTTTGAAAATGCTTTGACAAAACAAAGCAGCATAAAATGATCAAAGTGGATGACCTGTCTGAACTATACAAGAGACCAGACAGCGATATAGAATACTATAGAGTCAGCATTTCTGAGGAGTGTGCGGTTTGCTCTCTTGGCATGCAGGGGGCCCAAGCACCTCCCTACAGAACCTCTTATCGAAGCTTGGAGCTTCCGGATAAAGTGTTAGTGGTCACTGGCTTCTTTGAAATGAAATTATTAAATAGTTGTGTAACTCAGATAAGACTTTCAGGTTGAATAATAATTATCACAAGATGTTCTCAGGTGGCTGTTGAACAGGGTGCTATGTTGTTATCAGTTCACTCCGAGAACAGGAAACAGGGCCAGATCTGAGGGTTCAGGGACCCAGGGGAGAACGGAGGTGAGCATCATGTGGGCTCCTTCCCAGTGTAAGAAATAGCCTCCTGTGAGCTGCGTTTTCCTAAATCCCCAACGAAGGCGGCCCTATGCTCACTCCACGTCCCCAGCACCACGCCTATAGGCCCCGCGTCTGTGAGCAGAGCCTCCTTCCAATGCCGGCTCTGTCTGTGACGTGCCGTCCTGCTCCACTCACCCACTCTCCCACTGGGGCGACTGTGTATAAACACGGATGATCACCGAGTGGTCAGTGACACTTCGCAGTTGCCCTGTTTGTCCCTGCCCAGGGCTGTGCCTCAGCAGAGGGTGTGTTTCCTTGGGAATTTTGGGGAGTTGATCTCACCTAGAAAGAGAAAGGCTTTCTGTGGACGGTGACTCTGACCACAGACCCCAGGTTCCCTGCAGCACGTGGGGCACCCTGTCTCCCAAGGCCAGAGCACCTCAGATTTACGGGGCCACTTTCTGTGTTCTTTCCCAGGGCAGGGCCTATAGTAGACCTTCTGTTTCTTATAGGCGCAGGTCAGCTGGGCTGGGTAACATGGGGATCCAGGACGATGGGGGTCAAGTCTAATGGTCTCAAAACACAAGGGTCTTGGTGCCCAGGGGGGTGGTAGTGACACACACTGAGAGTCTGGGTCTCTTCACCTTGCACAGCAGTGACCACTGGGCTGAAGGTCCCCTGGGTTTTGCTCGAGGTCTGTAGGCTGAGCCCAGCAGTTCCAGGAGGACGTGAGAGCCAGCACTACAGACCTCTACTCCCTCTCTATAGATCTCACCTGGCCTCCCTCCATGGCCTGATTCTGCTCTGTCTCCTCCTCATGGGGCTGCCCTCCTCTGTGACGTCATAAAGATGTGACTCAGTGCTGTGAGGAACGGAGGCGATGAGGCCACCTTCCCTAGTCACAGTGCCTGTGCTCTGTGCCTTAAATACACCCGGGGACACCCATCAGTGTTCAGATGAAAATTCAGCCACCAACCTAGACACCTCTGATTTTTGGAGACTAACCTCCCAAGAAGCCCCACCCACCATCGTATCCTCAACATCACTGTTTTTGTTGTTGTTGTTGTTGTTTTTTGTTTTAGTGCATTTTCATACATAGACTTACCTGCTTTCAGTTTTAAACAATAGAAACCAGCTGGGAGGCAGCAGAAGTGTACAGAGTGCAGCCCGGGGTCACAGGACACAGAGGGACCCACAGACCAGGGCATCGTGCCTGAGCAGGGAGTCACCTGCCCTGGAGAGCATGAGAGGAACAAACTGAGTGTCCTTGCAATGGGCCACTCCCTCTCTGTGCAGCCCCACTAATAACATACAAGTGTTTGGAGAATTTTATAAATTCCCTTTTGCATGGGAGAAACCAAAACGTTTGCATAAGGCAATGTGTGGTTTGGTAACAGTGAGGCTGTGAGGATCAGATGACAAACCAATAAGTTTCCCTGTCGCACTGTCTATGTAGTTGTCTGTGTATCTAAGTATCTCTATAAGTATCTGTTCAAGTCTATGCATCTATGTGTCTAGATATCTATGTAAGTATCTACATATTGATGTGTGTGTCTACCTATGTATATATGTGTCTAAGTATATGTGTAACTATCTCACTGTAATTAAAATCTATGTAATTATTTATTTATAATATTCTATCATCTATCTATCTATCTATGTGTATCTATCTGTGTCTCTCTGATGAATTAATACACTGGAGGTGTCATCTGGACATAAGTTCAGATGGGTTATGAAATATCTTAGTAGAAATGCCTTCCAGAAACCAAGGCATCTTTGGACCCGAACAGGAGAGCTAGAGTTGGGTCTGCAAGCAAGCCAGCTCACTTCCTGTGAGAATGTGGACATGAACCCCGTGACGTGGTTCCTGCACACTTCCTGACCTGCAGGGTGCTGTCCTCTCACACTCAGAAGGACAGAACAGACAGTGAGCGGCCGACCATGGCCTCCAATCCCACCACCCTCTTGGGCCTCGATGAGTTAGAACACAGGGGCAGGGGTGCAGGGACAGCGTGGTGGGACTCTGGCTGTGGTCCTTGTCCTTCTTCTGTGCAGCCTCTAGAACAGGACCTGCTGGGCCTTGGGGGATAGTCAGCTGTGCGGGCCCAGTCCACTCTGGGTGAGCCGGGCCTAAGCCTGCAGTGAAGTGTTCAGGGCCTCCATCCTGTTGTAGACCGTGGGAAGAGGACATGTCAGACACAGAAAGGACAAGGGGATGTCTGGGTGGGAGGGGCCTGGGGACCTGTGTGGAACCCACTGCAGGGGAAGGAGGCCCCCACTGGGAGCCATGTTGGTGAAGGTGGTTTGGAGATTAAGGTGGCAAATTTTTCCCTACAGCACACTGACCTTGACCACCGCTTAGGGAAATTGGGTGGTGGGTGGCTTTCTCACTAGGGCTTCCCTTTCAGGGCTCAGCCTGAGCCAGGTGACATACGTGCGACAGTTAGTCATTTCTACACTATTCCATGCCCTCCTCTCGGTGGTTTCCGGGCTGGACACCATGGTTCTCCCAGCAGCAGGACTCAAGTGCCGGGGAAAGGGCTGGTTTGGATGACGTGGGAGGGGCTCTGCATTTGAGTCTCCTGGAAACACCAGGAAGCGGAGACCCCGCCCAGGGCATTCTGGGAACAGACTGTGTCCTGGGGACCCACTACGGACACTCCCATTTGGCTGAGCCAGGCTGGGTTGCTCAGGAACATGGATCTCTGAGGTTTGAGCAGCTACTCTGTGTATGAGGCCAGACCCAGGGCTGCGACAGGTAGACAGGACCAAGATCCAGCCTGAGAACCCTGTTCTGTCCATGGGGGTCATTTACCCACCACAGTCATGGTAGGAGGACTGGTCAGTATGAGTGCCCATGCTGAGGTATTTGTGGGAAATCCCAAGTATTCTGATACAAACTCATCTTATTTTATTTTATATTTATTTATTTATTTTCTGAAGTGAGGAGCAGGGAGGCAGAAACAGACTCTAACATGCGCCCAACTGGAATCCACCTGGCATGCCCACCAGAGGGCGATGCTCTGCCCATCTGAGGAGCTGCTCCTTTGCCACTGGAGCCATTCTAGCACCTGAGGGGGGTGGTGGGAGTTGTCTTTCAATCAGAGCAAGAAGAAGAGTTTTACCAGAGGTAACACTGAGGAGTGTGATTTGGAAACTCTCGGAGGCTGAAATTCCCCCATCAGGGTCCCTGAGTGCAGCCCCGTCAGGACACCGGGCACTGGGTTCTTTTCTTACAAGTTCTTCTCTTCCAGTGCTCTGTCTGGGTCACATGATCCACATGCAGGAGGGTGAGTTTAGCTTTTTTCCTTCTATTTCTTTTTTATTATTATTAAATAAGAGGAGGTGATGCAGAGTCAGACTCTCACATGTGCCTCAACTGGGATCTACCCAGCAAGCACCTTGCCAGGTAATACTCTGCCTATCTGAGGCTGCAGCTCTGTTGCTTGGCAACCAAGCTATTTTTAGCACCAGAAACCAGGTCATGCAGCAATCCTAAGCACCTGGGACCAACTTGCTCAAACCATTCCAGCCATGGCTGTGGGAGAGGAAGGGAGAAATGGGGGTGGTAGAGAAGCAGATGTTCTCTTCTCCCGTGTGCCCTGAGCAGGAACTGAACCTGGGAATTCCACACACTAGGCCAACTCTAACTCTGAGCAAACTGGCCAGGACTCAAATCTACTACCATTTTTTAATTTAGGATTTCTTTTATGTTTTATTTTCAAAGCAAATATTAATTTTCCTTAGCATTGTATCAACATTCAACTTCAGCCAGAAAGAGTCCCACACCTCTCTGTGTTGAGACCTGTCTGCGCTCACAGCGTCTGTCTCACTCATCGTCAGAATCCCAGCCTTTCTATCACTGACACAAACCATTTCCCCACCAACGCCCCACCCCAACCTCCTCTCGGGCTGACGTCTCCTGTCGCTGGGCTTGACTAACTCACAGTTCAGAGCCTCTCCCCTCTGATCCCAGACGAGGTCACCTCAGCCTCCGTCTGTCCTGTGACCCTACTCACCCCAGGGTGCATGTCACAGCGTGTAGCTGTCGGTTTGCACAGTTTCCTCATTAGCCCTGTGCTCCCTCTGCACCTGCAGCTCAGGAATGGAGGATCTTGTGTGAGTGTCTCGTGTGTGTGGAGCCAATGGTGCAGGGAGGGCGTCTGTACACGGACAGACAGGATCTAAGATACGGATGAAGATTGAGTGGATGAGCGACCGATTGTGTGAGTAGTGATCGTGGGCCAGCGTCAGCCTCTGTTGGGGACGCCTTCCTCCTGGTTCAGGGCAAAAACCCGCTCTCCACAGCCCAGCCTAGAGAGACACATAGGGTCTCAGGAGCCTCAGGGACAAGGAAATGGAACTAGGCTGAAGGGAAGGTAGAAAATGCAGAGGGACCAGATATGAGGGCTCCTCAGAGGCCATGGCCTGGAGTCGGGGGTCCTCACTCACAGGGTCCGTGAGCAGGTCTGGGCTGGAGCTCCAGCACAGCCCCCTGGACTTCCAGTGGAGCCTGCGACCCCCATGAGTCCCCACACCCTCCCCAGCTGCCCCTCTGACCCGGCTCAGATCACTGCCCCCCTCTCAGAGTCCTGCTTCCTGTCCCCACGGATGACCTGTTCATCCTCATCCTCTGCCTCCCTCCCAGCCCTCTCTGTCCCCTAGACATGGCCGTGGGCAGGGACAAATTCCTGAGGACTCAACCTGTCTGAGACCTCTTGTGTCACCCTGAGAAAAGCCCAAGTGTGACCATGACTGAGCATCCTTGTGTCAGTGGGGAAATCCCTCAGCAGTGATGAGAATTCAGGCACCTGGAGTGGGCGTGGGGTGGTCTTTGTGGGAGAGGGTGGTGGACATGTTCTCAGACTGGGTTGCGGTGATGGCTGCACAGCTCTGTAAGTTGCTACAGACAGTGACGTGCGCACCTAAACCAGGGGACTGTGATGTGTGTGATTTCCTCATAGTGGATCATGAAACCCTGCTCTGCTTTCTCCCAGGGGTCCCGCCCACACCCTCCATCAGGGCTGAGCCAGGGTCTGTGATCCCTCAAGGACGGCCTGTGACCATCATGTGCCAGGGCCCCACTCGGGCTGACATGTTCCGCCTGGAGACCAAGGATGGAAGAACTGCTTATAAAAATGACAAAATCGAGTATCATCGTGGTCACAGGGTACAGAGGCCAGATTCCTCATCCCCGCCGTGACTGAGGACACTGCTGGGCCTTATCGCTGCCTCTATCATTTACGTGGAACACACACCTGGTCTCCGCGCAGTGAGCCCCTGGAGCTGAAGGTGACAGGTGAGGACGTGTCCACTCTGCCCTCAGGTTTGCCGCAGGTCCCTGCACCCTGTCCCAGCTCTGTCTCTGTCCTCAGGCTCCCTCTCCTGCTGACCCCCAGCCCTGTGGCCCCCTGCCCTCTGCACAGGTGACTTTCGGCCTTCACACCTGGCTCAGGGCCCAGAGTCCTGGTCCCCTCTGGACCCCGGGTGACATGGATACTAGCTCAGCCTCAGAGTGGGCACAGAGCTGTCCTGAAGGGCTGGGTGGGATGTGGGTTTCCAGAGACCAGGGGAAGACAGACTGCCTTCATGAGGACATGTGTCATTTCACTCATGGTGGTAACAAACCCTCTTTTTCATGGACCAGGCCCTGTGGGACAGTGTGTCTCTTGTGTGTGCTCGATCCTTTTTGGTCAAGTCATGTGGTCCTGGAGTCACTACCCAGGGCTGGACTATGCTTTTAAGGCATTGGGGGATGACACTGCCCTTTCCTTGTATGGGTTCAGCCCCTGAGATTCCTGAATTCAGGGTCTATGTGCGATGCTTGGATCCTTCTCTATGTCCTCTTGGGCCTCTGAGGAGCTGCTCCCTGCTGCTCTGTGAGGTCAAGGGGCCATGGTGGTGGGAGGGGAGAGGAGCTAACACCCCCCCACCAGAAGAAGGGAGCAGGGGCTCTCCTTGTGTTCTGTCCTCCCATTTCTCAGGTGTCTCAGGAATGTCATCTGGAACTGAGTGATGGCAGTTGTGGTCTGTGGGTGGAAGCTCAGGGTGACAAGGGCCCATTCTTAGTGGGACACCCTAGACAGCCCCCACAGGGCATCAGCCCTTCTCCTGCTGTGTTCACAGGAGTCCCTGGAGTCACCAGGTCCACCCCCAGCACACACACAGCTGGTGAGTAGAGACTTCACCCTGGGGTTAGGGCATGTTTACGGACTTCTGTGCTAGGGACAAGGCTCCCATGTCCAGCCCTCTGTCCTGGGCTGGATCAGAGACCAGAAAACCACAGCAACAGGTTGCCACTCACAGAGCATCCCTAATATTCATGACGGTGACATCACTGGCCTGACTCACTAACTGAGTACCAGCTCTGTAAAGCATTTCATGCTGCATCAGCCTGTGAGGGGGGTGCTCCTTTCACCTCTAAGAGACCAGCTTTTGTAATCTGTGGAAACAGAGATAAACTTTCTCGCCCAAGGACACAAAGTTACAAAAAAGCAGAACTAGCCCAGGACAGGTGGTAAATGTAATATTTCAGCTTCCTAAGTTAAATTATGTTAATGTATATATTTAGGTCAGCGGTTCTCAATCTATGAGTCATGACCCCGGCGGGGATCAAACGACCAAAACACAGGGGTCGCCTAAAGCCATCAGAAAATACAAAATGCATATATTACAGTTGTGAAGTAGCCACCAAAATTATTTTTTGGTTTGGAACCTTGGTGTCAGCCACCCCTGCTCAAGAACCTTGCTGTCAGCCACCCCTGTCACCCATGGAGAGGCACCCGCTTCTCCTGTGTTGTGGTCACCGCAACATGAGGAACTGTATTGCGGGGTCACAGCATTAGAAAGGTTGAGAACCACTGATTTAGGTTATATATTAAATATATGTAACATAAATAATATAATAAAATACATTAACATAAATAAAATGAAGGCAGATTACATTATTATATATTACATTCTACATTATAGTATATATTACTAAAATTAATATATGCAGATGTTAGCATAAATATGAGCACTGTATGTCCTAATAAAATGTGTCATTGATAGGGGTAACTTCTACAGAATAAGTTCTTTTAAATTACATATTTTTATACAATTTAAATTATAGATACATAACTTAAATCATACAACTTCTTTTTTAAGTGAGAGGAAGGGAGACAGTGAGTCTCTCATTTGCGCCCCGACCGGGATCCCCCGGCAACCCCTGTCTGGGGCCGATGCTCAAAGCAATCAAGCCAAGGGCTGCGGGAGGAGAAGGAGAGAAGGGGGAGAGGAAGAAAGAGAAACAAATGGTCACTTCTCCTGTGTACCTGACCGGGAATGAACCTGGGACGTTTGAGAGACAGGAGGGGGACTTGCCCTAGACCCTGAGTGAATTTGATCAAGCAACTCACTGAATTTTGCCACTGTGCCTGGTCCTGGGGTCCTCTAGTTGACTGGTTGAGGGTCTTGGGGATGTGGAAGCAAGGGTCTTGAGGTGGGGGAGGGGAGGTGTCTGAGGGGCAGGTGTCTGGGAGCTCCCAGTGGAGGGAGGGCCTGTGCTGGCTCCGGAGGCAGGTCACCATGAGAAAGGGACAGAGGCTGCAGGAGTCATTTACTGACCCTTTCTGACTCCTAGGACCACCCCGTAAAGTCACCCCCCCACCAACAGGAGGAGGTCCCCAGACAGGTGAGGCACCTGAGCCTGTGCCCAGGGGGAGTGCTGGGAGGGACAGGTCCTGCCCAGTGGAGAAGGAGCTCCTGCCTCATAGGTCCTGTGTGGGCGGGGTCTTGTCCCCCTGTCCCTGAGCCCTTGTCCTCTGCTTCCAGCCCCCGCCTCCTGGAATTACACGGTGGTGAACTGTGTCCACATCAGCCTGGCTGGCACGGTCTTGCTGATCCTCGTGGCGATTCTGGCGGAAGCTGGGCACAGCCAGCGCAGGTCCCCGCACGCATCACGGGGATGGAGACATGAGGAAACCCATTAGAGAGATTAGACCCAGGGCCCAAGGCTCATGCTGGAGCCCCTGGAGACTGAGCCCCACCCAAAATGTGCACCTATGGAGGCTGGTTTCCGTACTGACTCTGTGCTGTGAAGCGGTGATGCCCTGGCCGCTCCTGGGTGGTCTGTCTCAGGTCGCCAGGCTTTGGCTCCAGGTCTGACCCTCACGAAGATCATGGCCCCGCAGGACTCTGCCCTGGGTCTCCCTTCTTCAGGGTCTAAGTCAGAGGTCAGGTCCTGCAGCCTGCCCCCCCTTTCCTCCTCTGTCCCCACCTCCTCCCCTCCCTCCGCCCATTTCTGAGGCTGCAGGTGCTCAGCTCAGGCCATTTCCTGGGTGCTCAGGCCTCTCCTCGAGGTCTCAGCATCTGGGCTGCCCTCCCAGACTGACCTCCCGACACCTGTGCTGGGATTTCATCCCTCCCCTTTCCTCCTCCTGGGTCCCCACCTTCCCAACTGCTTTCCAGGAACCATGCTGCTCAGGAACCTTGGTGTCAGCCACCTCTGTCACCATGGAGCGGCGCCGGCTCCAGCCCCCAGGCACCCGCTTCTCCTGTGCCTGGAAAGGTCTCTGTCTCCTCTGTTCCCTCAGGTCCCCACAAGCTTGGATCAAAGGTCAGGGAGAGACTCAAACCAAAACTGGTGAGATGTCCCCGCACACCCATCAGGACGACTATGACTAAAAATAACAGCGGAGGAGGGGGAAGTGAGACCTGTCATGGGATGTGGGGCGGAGGCGGCAGTGCGCACGGCTGGTGGGGGTGGAACGCGTGCATGCGCCCTGTGCTCCTCCCTCAAACGTAACCCCGGAATTGCCCTGCTGCCCGCAGCCCCGCGGGGACACGCGTGCGGAGAAGTGAGCATGGCTTCGGTGCTTGCACACCCGTGTGCACACCAGCCTTACTCACAGCAGCCCACGCGGCCACAAGGCTCCTGCGGCATGGAGGAGAAAGCACACCCCCGTGTCATACTCCGGGGACCAGGGGACGCTGGGAAAATGAGGAACAGATCGTCCCCGAGCCTCCGGAGGGAACGTAGCACTGCTGACACCTTGATTTCAGCCCGTGAAGCCCCTTTTGGACTTCCGACCACCAGAGCCTGAAGATCACACACCGTGTTGCTGTGAGCCACCACCGGGTGCTGACCGGTCACAGCAGAAGCAGGAATCTCACGCACCTGGTGTCGGACACTCTGTGGTCTCAGGACACCGTCAGGCTTCTGAAAACCAGGGCACAGCTTTCTTTAGAAGCCTCTGGCCTCACCCCCGACCTTCCATCCAAACCTCCCCCCCGCCCCCGCCTCCAAGGGCCGAAGGTCTGGCCGGCACACCGCGGACCGCAGGGACTAGAGGACATGGCATGACTCCAGGGTGCTGGCTGTCCTGTGGCTGGGCTGTCATGTGCCAGGTCCCTGTGTGGCCGGGGCGCAGTCCTCACTCACCTCTCTCCTGCAGAGCAGGGCTGGGCAGGGTGACCCTGGCCCTCCCCTGTCCCCAGCACAGGCAGGAGACTGTGAGGGGGAGGCTCACTCTGCTGTGACTGAGGTGTCTCCTCTCCAGAAACTGTGCGGAACCCTCAGCCCCTCTGTGCTCTGGATTCTGTGTCCCTGTCAGGGGGGAAGGGACTCTTCCAGCACGGGGCCTGACTGCACAGCCCTGCACCCCACTCAGAGCAGGTACAGTCCCTTCTAACTGTGTGGCTCAGCTTCCCAAATGTGGCCACTGAAGGTCCTTTTGAGGCAGAAGAGTAAGAAGCTGGGAAATTCCTTGACAAATGGAATAAGGGAGGCTGAGACCACATAATGAAACAAAGCCAAACAATTTGCATAACTCACAGCCAGTGGATAAATCACAGGGGTTTATCTTCCCTAACCAAGGACACTGAGGAGGAAATAGTTTACACATTCCAGACCATTCCAGGCAAATGAGCCTCAGTCTCGGTTCCTCTTCAAGAAAATTTTTGAAAAAATGAAATGTAATTCACCTGAAAGAACCCTGACGCCTCTTTACACACATTTTGATGAATGTGCATATTGAGGGCACACCTGGAAAGCTAATGAATATTCTGTTAAGACCCTTACTCTGAGACCTCACCTAGGATTCACCCCCTTTGTCCACTGAAGAAAGAGAAGAAACCTTCAGACAAAGAACCCAGAGGCATGCTCAGTCTAGAGCACACCCATACTTTTTGCTCCTACACTAAGGTTCTCACGGGACTTGTACCTGGGAAGCAGTGGGCAGCGGCAGCTCCTCTCAGGCTAACCCCTTGAGCTTGTCTCCAAGGCCCCCTTTTCTCACTTCCCAGTGAGGTAAAGCAGCCCTTCCTGGGCTCTCCTGTGGCTTCTCCTGTCCTAAGCCCTTCCTTCATTGCACTGTCCCCCGCTGGAATAAACACCTTCCCAAAACCACCTGGACTCGTCTGGTGAAATCTTTCCTGCATGAAGTCAAGAAACCACACGCCACTTACTGACCCGAGACAGACCAGCTCCGGGCCCAGTCCCCGTCTGGTAACACTTTCAGCTTCCCGCGGTCCTTTCTGAGACATTTCCTCTTGTCACCTGTGCCCCACTGTGCTTTCTAGATCAAAAGGGAAACCAGTCTTGTCTGCGTTCCTCCTGCCCTAGACCAGGAGCCCACTTTGTCTCCAAGTTGTTGAGTTTCTTCTACTGGGAACAATACGTACTTAGAAAACACGACCTGGGGTTACATGAACTCAGGGCTATGGGGGTTTTGTTCCGTATGGACCGCTTAGTATCAGGAAGGGTGCACAGTGTAATACCACACAGGTATCCCCACTGGGTGTGACATTACAGGATTCACTTATGCTGTATTTGTGTCCCTTATATGAAAACCCAATTGTTAACACAATCTTAAAAATCCCTCTCTAAAAAATTTTGTTTTATCGTGTGGCTGTGGTCATTGAGCGTAAGCTTATCTTCTGTTTCATTTGCTTATATTCATGTCGGGCTGTGCTCCCTGCTTCCCAATTTTTTATGATTTAATTGTGTTTTTGGATGATATCAAATCCTTTTAGGTTTCAGAAGAGACAATTATGTAGAATGGCATGTTCAGAGATAACCACTTCGTTCTGTTTCCTTCACCCCACACCCCTACCTATGGGAGGTAACTAGTTTTGTTAGTTTCAGGTTTTTAGAATGAAATATATGTGGAAAACACCTCCTTTCTTAAAATAAAAAATATTCAGGCAAGTATATACATTGTCTTTCAACTTGCTGTTTTTCTTGTTTCCCATTGCTCCTGTAAAAAACTTCACAAACGTCATGCTCAACAAGAGCCACACTTACGATCTGACAGGACTAGAGCCTGGGCATCTGACACGGGTCCCCTGGGCTGACAGGACGGTGTCTGCAGGCCTTGTGTTCTCCAGGGGCTCGAGGGGTGGATTCATTCCCTCACCTTTTCCAGAGTCACAGGTCACCTCCCCCAACCCCATTCCTCAGCTCAGGGCTTCTCTGTCTTCAAAGACGGCAGTCTGCGGCAGATCACATTCTCCTCAGACCACATCTCAGCGACCCTGTCTCCATCATTCCCTCCCCTTCTCTGACCCTCAACTGCTGGTTTCTCCTGAGGTGCAGAATCCCACACAGCTGGGGAAGCCAGAGACTCCCCTGTTCCCCCTTTCGATTGGTTCCCCCTAGGCAGAGGCACGGCATTGAAAAAGCTCTTCCCACGTTCTCAAATGCATCCCCATTTTCCTACTTGATTTACAACATCAAGATGCATAGTCCGTGTTTTAAATACACACATCCTAAGACTCAGTTCTCTCTGCAGGGTGTTCAGTTACTTATCTCTTGAACTGTTCCTAGATGGCGTTCTCACTTCTTCTTAACTCATATTGGCTATGGCATTAGTCCTCCTCATTCTAGTTCTCAGGTGACTTGAATTGCCACTTCTGGAATTCGCAGCCTCACAACCGGGAAATTTCCTCCATTTTTGTACTCCAGTTCGTAAACGTCTCTTCAGCTGTGTCTTGTCTGGGATGGAAAAACTTTCTTTGACTATCTTCACCCTACTATGTTGTTCATATTTAAAACTTCCAAACCATCTCAAGGATGTCCTACTCTTCTGTAATAGACTCCATACTCTTGTCTGAACAATTCAGTATTCCCCTTTATTTTTATCAGATATTTACACACCCTTCATTTTAAATCACATTTATGTTTTCCTAGTGACTCTATTTCATTGCATTCGACAGTCCCCGTTACCGTAGACCACTGTCCTTAGTGCTTTGTCATATATGAGGGTGACTCTACGTCCATTCTTGTTAGAAGTCTCTTCCCCTCACACACCTGATCTTCCACAGGTTTCTTCCAAGGTAGCTGGGGGAGTCAGGCTGACGGTGGAGAGGTAACGATGGCAGCTGCTCCTGCTCCTTGGTGTCCACTCTTTCAGACCTAGCATATGCCCTGGGTTGTGTAAGGCGGGGATGGATAATGCTGGCCTCATACTCACATGTATGCACTCATGCCACTAAAAATAACCAGTGAGTTTGTGCAATAACTCTGATTCTCACACCCCATGGGAGGAGTGACTCAGTGCTGACAAAGGGGGTGGGTCCGTGAGCAGATCAAGAGCAGCCCACCTTCAGACACAAGGTAAGGGGCACCCCAGCTTCCAGCCTTCGCCTGAAGCCCTGACCCTTCCTTCTTGCAGGAACCTGAGTGGAAACCCGCATTCTAGGGACCCTTGATGGGCCCGGGCTCTGGCTGCCACACAGCTTTGTTCTCTGTTCTTTGTGGTTTTTTCTTGTGGTTTCCTGTCTCTTTGGGGAACTTTCATTTCTCTTTTCCTGCAAATGGTGATTTCTGCATATTTCAGAAAGACACTGGACCTGAACTGCGCAGGGAGACAGTGGACCTGTCCCTGCTGATCTGAGCTCCGCAGTCACAGAGACCCATGTCTTCCTGAAGCATCTCCAGGGCTGGTGACCACCGTCCATGGTGAGGACCCCACAGGGAGGAGCTGATGGATGGGCTAAGGATGAAGGTGACCTCATGGGGGAAGCTCTGACAGGGAAGGACCTGCCCTGAGTCAGCTCTCCTGGAAGGGACATCTCAGGAAACTGTGGGTTGTTTCTTGCTGAATCATGGAAATGAGAACTAGGCCCTGGGGAAGGAATGTTCCCCTTTCTGAGGGGCTGCAGACATGACGGCCCTGTGACAGGAAGAACCAGCCTCCCAGTGGCCACACCCCGTGTGTCTATCTCTGCTGAGGGCACCATGGTTTCTTCCATCTGCACAGCCAGGACGAGAGGGAAGAGACACCATGACCACCACCTTCACGGCCCTGCTCTGCCTGGGTGAGAATGAGGAGGGAGGGGAAGCCTTGGTCCAGAAGTGACCCCGCCCCACAGCCAGGCCCTGGTCTCTCAGGACCCGAGGACTCAGGAGGCTCACTATGGGGGAGGAGGTTCTTCTCAGGATTCAGGGCTAAATCTCACATGAAATCTCTTCCAGGACTGAGTGTGGCTCTGAGGACCCAAGTGCAGGCTGGTGAGTCTGTCCCCAGGTGTCCCAGGTTCCACTCCTCATGATGACAAAAGGCCATTCCTGGGAAGTTGTGAATGGAAAAAAGTAATTCTGGGTTGATGGATAGGAGACATCTGAGGTGTTCAGGGTGAGAGCTAGGGACTGGGAGTGGGGGATGTCTTGTGACCCAGCCCCTGATTTCCTTCCAGGGACCCTCTCCAAACCCACCATCTGGGCTGAGCCAGGCTCTTGGATCACCTGGGGAAGTTCTGTGACCATTTGGTGTCAGGGGACCCTGCAGGCCCAAGAGTACTATCTGTATAAAGACAGAAATTCCGAACCTTGGTACAAAAAGAAGCCACTGGATTCCAGGGACAAGGTCAACTTCTCCATCACACAGATGACAAGGCACACTGCAGGGATATATTACTGTTACTGCCTCAGCACCACTGGTTTCTCAGAGCAGAGTGACCCCCTGGAGCTGGTGGTGACAGGTGAGGGGACACTCAGGTGTCCCAGCCTCAGGCTCTGCCCTCAGGAAAGGGGTCTGCTCTCAGAGGGTCTCTCCTCTCACAACCCAGTCATGGGGGACGTGAGGGAGGTGCGAGCCCCATCTAACATGCTGCCCTTTCCTCTCCTAGGATTCTACAGTAAACCTAGCCTCTCAGCCCTGCCCAGCACTGTCGAGACCTCAGGCAGGAACATGACCCTCCAGTGTGGCTCAGAAAAAGGGTTTGGAAAATTCATTCTGACTAAGGAAGGAGAACACAGGTCTTGGACCCAGGATTCAAAACAACACCCAAATGGGCGATTCCTGGCCCAGTTCCCTGTGGGCCCCATGACCCCCAGCCACAGGTGGACGTTCAGATGCTATGGCTATTACAGGAACAGTCCCCAGCTGTGGTCATCGCCCAGTAATGACCTGGAGCTCCTGGTCTTAGGTAGGGAGCCCCAGTCCTGACCCTCTATGTCCTTATGTTTGGTTAAGTGTCCTGCCCAGAATAGCCTTAATCTAGGACAGGAGTGCAGGGTTCTAGGGCAGGGTCATCTAGATGGAGACACTGTCCTCAGAGGGATGGAACCCAAAGGCCCCTGTCACCGCTGCCCCTTCCTCATGCCCGCCACCACATTTTCCAAGGGTGTGGAGGGAGGACCTCACCACGGGCACAGGGCACACACAGGAGATGGGTGTGAGCAAACAGCATCCCTGTGGGGGGCACTCTACCCCTCACTCTTCTCTTGTCTGTATCCCAGCACCCTCTGCAGACCCCAGCGCCTCACCCCCGGGGCCCATCTCCACAGCTGGTGAGTCCCTGGGATCTCTTTGCTTCGCGGGAGCACGGACCTCCCCAGGGGGGTTCTGAGTGTCTCAGAGGATCTGATGCCCCCTCAGAAACTCCAGAGTGGGCTTGTCCCCTGGGGAGGCTGGGAGGCGGGCAGAGAAGCAGGGCTGAGGCTGGGGTTGGACCACAGGGGTCCACAGGCTCTGAGGCTGGCTGATGATGGGTGCTGTGGTCAGGGCAGAAGGAGATGCTGGGGCCCAGCCTGAGGGAGGGAAAGTCAAGGTGAGGCAGGGAGACAGCAGCCCCCAACCCTCCCCTCCTTGTCTTTGGTTTATGATGTACAGGTGGGGTCCTCTGTCGAGGGCAGGGTCTCAGTACTCCCTGAGAGGGTATTTTGGACAGGTCCCCTGCCATCTAAGACTCAGCCTGTCCCCCACGCAACAGAGGAGAATCCCAGCTCAGACTTCCAGGAGCATCGCGGTTCTGACCCAGCAGGCACCACCCTGCTCTGCAGAAGTGAGGGGTGGGCAGTGTGAGGTGCTTGGGGTGTGAGGGACACACAGGGCAATGACAAGGTGACATCCCAAGTGCTTTCCTAGCAGTCTGCGGTGCCCAGCCTGTTCTTATCAAAGGAAAAATATCACAAATCAAAGAAAAATAAACAAGGGCTGGGAGACCAGGGCCCACGGGGTGTGAATAGCAGCTCAATGGCTTCTCGGCGGTGGGGCCTTGGACAAGCCTCGTCCCCCTCTGAGTCCCAGTTTCACTGTCTGTGAAACATGTCTCCTCACGTCTCCCTCACCGGTTTGCTAAGGGATGTAGGTGAGATCCCAGAAGTGGAGGCCCTCCTCATGCGTGGCTCACCCAGTGCTCAGGAAATGGCAGATCTGTCCTCAGTTCCCCTCCCACACACCCACTCGGAAAAGTTTACAGAGGCTTCATAAAGTGGGGGCATCGGATCTGTGGGACAGAGGACATTTCTTGGCTGGACGTCAAGATTGGGGAGGTCACAGGGTCCACTCCACAAAGTCTCTGACAGGTTGGTGAGTGGGAACTACTTGTGGGGGCTGCATCCAGCTCTAGCTACAGAAGAGGCCTGGGGCACACGGGGACTGGGGGAAAGGCCTTTCCAATCTGACAAGCAGCCCTCTGAGCCCAAAGCTGGTGTCTGTCTGGTGGGGAAGCATGAGCGGAGCACAAGGGATCCCCCCGTACCAGGTTAAAGTTCCAGCCTTGCCACTTCTAAGCTGGGAGACGTGGGGCACCAGACTTACCTCTCTGAACCTCAGTTTCCTCATCTGTGAAATAGGTGGAAGCATGGGTGGCATTCACATGTTGTTTCATTGCTATGAAGGTGAGAGGTGATTAAGTTACAAACCCCCAAAAGTGCACAGTGGGTGCTCAATCCAATGACATTATTGGTTCATTCATGACATCATTGTCTCCAAGGTCTTGAAACATACCAGAAAGTTCTCATTGGGGTCTCTGTGACCTTCATCCTGCTGCTCTCCCTCCTCTTCTTCTTCCTCTTCCTCTTCAAGCACCAGAAAAAGTGCAACAAGCCTGGTGAGTCCAAGATGGAAACAGCTGGTCTACCTGAGAGGGGCACCCTTCCTCTAAAGACACATGAAGTGGCTTCTTAGGGCACCAGCGAAAATGTGGAATAAAATAAAATAATAAAATATAAAACAAAAAAATAGAAATAAATAAATAAAGTAAGGTAATGTTCAGTTTTGAAAGTTCTCCTAATTAAACAATCCAGATTTCTAGGAAGCTCTTTCTATCCCGGCTGCCACTGATAATCTTCCTGGGGCAGAGATCTGGGATTCCCACAGAAGTACAGCTGTGACAGGAGGGGCCCTGTGTGGAGGGAGCAGGGTGCACCCAGCACCTGAGGAACCAATGCTGCCAGTGAGGAGGGGGAACCATGAGAAGGTGCCATTGGCATTCTGCAGTCAAGAGTGGTGGGAAAGGGTCTGGTTGTGAAGAATGGGTGGAGGTTAAAGAGGTTGGGAATTTCATTGCTTTGAGAAAATATATCAATATATGGGGTTAACCATCCTTGAAAAATTTAGAAAAAAACGGAGATGTATTTTTTGGAATTGAATGTGTCACTATAACCTCATTTAAAAAAGAAAAACATTTAAAAATATTATATATATATATATATTTGTATATATACACACGCACACATCAACTGACATAGAAATAGTAAGAGGTATCAGTGTTTGTACTGTGTGCACCAGCTAAGTTCTAGACACAGTGACAGCCCACTAGAAATAAGCCCTCCTACCACCCAGATCATGGCCTCTAAATACCATCCTCTGTGAGAATGAAGAGATGTAACAAGAACAAAGCTGGACTTTTGAAAATGTTCTTCCAGGTTCATAAAAATATATTTAAATCAACCATGCAAGTGTTGAGTGCTACCTTCTAATTTCACTTACATTGAATTCCAACTGGACTGGGCTAGGGATCACAGCCTCTGAGATCCTCGTGAGGCCCTGGAGGCTGCGTTCTGGGTGTTTCCAAAGCTAATGTCTAAATTTTTGCAGCTGCTTCAGACCCTGACGTTCATACCAGAGTGCTGCGGAAAAGGTGATTTCTTCCCCCAAAGGTCCCTAGACCTCCCGCCTCCACCTGTGGCTCCTTCACCAGTGCCTGACGCTCCTTCTCTCCTCCCTCAGCTCCGGCTCCAGCCCCACGGCCGATGCCCATGAACAGAACCGGTGCAATTGGGGAGAAGGTGAGGTCCTGGGGGGACACGGGAGCTGGAGGAGGGATCAAAAAGGGTTCTGGACTTCGCGGTGAGGAAGCGTGAAAGTCCCACGTCGGCGCAGTCTTAGACACCTCCCTGCTCCTCCATGAACGTCAGCCTCCCCACCTATTTGGGAGGGGATTGTGGGAATCCTGGCATGAGATGGAATCTCCTCATTCTCCAGGTGCTTCCCTAAGGGACCCCCAAGCTGAAGAGGACAAAGAGCTGGATGGCTGGGTAAGACCCCTACCCTATCCAGGGCGCCCACCACAGGCATGCTCACAAACTAAATTCGTGGGATGCTTGTCCCGCCTACTGCCACTTCCAGCTCAGGGTATCTGAGTGTGCCCATCCAAACAAGGACACATGCAGGCTGTGGGAACACCGCTTCTCAGTGGGTTTTTCTGATACACAGGGGCCCCTTCTTCTTGGTTCCCCTACTTGGGTCCCTTTGATCCTTGGTTGTTCATATCTCCGAATAGTAACGCTGCCATGGATGGTTGTGCTGTTTGTGAACCGCATGATAGTGACTGTAGGGTTGAGACCTTCCTGGTGCTGTCTGACCAACGTGCCTTTCCTTATTCACACAAAATCCCCCTGTAGACCAGGCAGACCTGGTACTGTGACACTCTTTCTTTCTTTCTTGGTTTTTTGTTTGTTTATTTGTTTTTTGGTGGGTTTTTTTTTTGTATTTTTCTGAAGTGAGAAGCCCGGAGGCAGAGAGACAGACTTCCACATGTGCCTGACTGGGATCCACCCAGCATGCCCACTAGGGGGCGATGTGATGCTCTGCCCATCTGGGGCCCTTGCTCCTTTGCAACCAGAGCCATTCTAGCACCTGAAGCAGAGGCCATGGAGCCATCTTCAGCACCTGGGCCAACTTTGCTCCAATGGAGCCTTGGCTGCAGGAGGGGAAGAGAGAGATAGAGAGGAACGAGAAGGCGAAGGGTGGAGAAGCAGATGGGCACTTCTTCTGTGTGCCCTGCCCAGGAATCAAACCTGGGACTTCCACAAGCTGGCTGATGCTCCATTGCTGAACCAAAAGCCAGATCCCCTCTGCCTCTACCTTTCTTTAACTGCATTTTCTGTCTTTCCTCCAATTCCATGGATTGACATGCACCGGATTTGCCCAACAATGTGCTGTGGCTGTAACAATTGGCATTTGGTGCCTACTCCCACAGGAAGTCCACCAGCTATCTTGTTAATCTAACCTGGAGACAGCTCTGTATTTATATTGCAAAATTTATTTAATCCCAGAGATAGCTGGAACCTCTCTCTGTTCATAAAACCACAATTGTTTCTAGCTCTGATCTCTTCTCTGATGACCAGTTTCAAACATCTGAATACCTGTGAGACATCTCTATTGTCTTTTTAGCGGGCATTTTAGTTTCACACATATAACATTTTATTTTACACTTACAGTCATTTTTTTTGAGAGAGAGAGAGAATCAGAGAGAGAGTAAGGAATAGAAAGAGAGAGAAACATCAACCTGTTGTTCCATGTTGTTATGCTCCCATTGATTGCTTCTCAAACACACCTTGACTGGGGCTTGAACTGGCAACCTCTGTGTCAAACTGCAGCCTTGGGATGCAGCTGGTGCCCTTAGAAATGATCTGGTGACCTGAGGATCGAGCTGGTGACCCTGTGATCAAACCAGTGACCCTAGGCTTGTGTGGCTGACCTCAGTGTTTCGGGACAACATTCTATCCACTGCACCACAGGCCAGAGCACACGTACAACTCTTAAATGTTTTCTCCGAAGAGTTGTTTCTTCTCAATGTTCAATACTTCCAAGACAAAAAAAAAATACAGAAGCCTTTTCTAATTCTTTCTCTCTCTCCCTACTGAGTCACTAATTCTTTGTATCCCTAACACTTACCACCGTTCCACACAACCCTGCTTCTTGTTGATGGTCTGTTCTCAGCCCAAGGACCGTGAATTCCCCGAGGGCAGGGCCCTTAGCTGTCTTCTTCTTGGCCCTTTGACAAGTGCCCTGCCTCTCTGTGTCTCTTTATCTGTGTCTCTGTGTTAGTGGTTTTCAACCGTCACTCCACAGACCAGTCCACCAGAAATTTTGTGCCAGTCCACGGAATAATAAACCACCCTGATGCTGTAAGATTATAGACCCAGTGATCTTAGTCAAAGTCTCTCATGCTCAGGATGATTTCTGTCCTAGCGATCCTTGAAATAATGTTCTTATTTTCACTGATCCCCAAGTATAAAAAGGTTGAAAACCATTGCTAAGTTGCTTTTTCTGTCTTTATCTCTTTATATAGCTAAGTAGACAAAAGGATACACAGATGCATACAGTATTAGCATTTATAGAAAATATATATTTTATATATTTATGATTATAAATATACTCCTATATATGTGTATAAAATATATGTGTATATATACATATTATATATATATTATATACACACACATATATATATGTAAATTGGGTGAGGAGAGAAATCAAAGCCTACATGAAGGTCCATCAACATGTCTAGTTCTCCCTTATTAGTTCATTTGTTTATTCAATGAGTCAACCAATCCTTAATAGAAATCAAGAAGGCAGGGATGACAAGTCCCAGGCACAGGCAATATTTGGCAAGTCAGTGACCATTAGCTCCAAGAATGATCCTCCTGATTTGATGTTCTGCTCACCAGGCCCTCTGGGGCTCTGTCCTAGTCCGGGCGATATAAACATGCATGGAAATGTAGCTGAAAAAGGAGTTCATATGACCTGAGTTATGATTTAATATCGACTCTCTGGTTTCTGAGTGGAGACTTGTCAGAAAAGAGACAAAGGGAACAAGGAATGAAGGTCCATGTCCTCCTGTCTCCCCACCACAGAGCCCTGACTACAAAGACACCCAGGGAGTGATGTACACCCAGGTGGACCACGCAAGGGTCAGGCGGGGGGATAGTCACCCTGCCTTCTGTCCTGGCAGAGGAATGTGTGTCCACAAATGGCAGATAAGAGGCAGAGGACAGGAAGATGGGCAATCAGGTGGATCCTTCCTGCTCTAAGTGTCCTGGCTTCTCCCTGCCCCAATAATACAACTGTCTCTCACTCTACCATTTCCAGGGTGCTCCATCCTTGGAACCCCAGGATGTGACCTACGCCCAGCTGAACCACTTAACCCTCAGACAGAAAACAAGTGCAATCCCTTCCTCCCCATCAGAGGAGCCCCCAGATGAGCCCAGCGTGTACGCTGCTCTGGCCACAACTAACCCAGAGAGGACACAGACCACACACTCCAGAGTGGGCCCCTGCAGGGACTCTGGAAGGCATACTGGACTCTCAGCTACTGACTCCAAGCCTGAGGGCATTTTGTAAGCAAGCAGAATATCGCAGAGACCTTCGAAGTCACCTAGTTCTGCAAGTGAAGATAAATATGAGCTCTACATTTTTAGACATAGAGCAATACACTTTTACATAACTAATGATGTGGGAAGAAAGATCACAAATAAAGACAGAAATATTTTTTACTTAAAAAGATAATGTGGACTGGGGAAGTCGCTGTCGCCACTGACGTGTCCGCTGCCACCTAAAGCTGCCGAGACCCTCTGCCTCGCCGTCCCCGACCAGCCTCCCACGCCATGCCGTCGGAGAAGACCTTCAAGCAGCACCGCACCTTCGAACAAAGAGTAGAAGATGTCCGACTTATCCGAGAGCAGCATCCAACCAAGATCCCGGTGATAATAGAACGATATAAGGGTGAGAAGCAGCTTCCTGTTCTGGATAAAACCAAGTTTCTTGTACCTGATCATGTCAACATGAGTGAACTCATCAAGATAATTAGAAGGCGCTTACAGCTCAATGCTAATCAAGCCTTCTTCCTGTTAGTGAATGGGCACAGCATGGTGAGCGTGTCCACACCAATTTCGGAAGTATATGAAAGTGAGAAGGATGAAGATGGATTCCTGTATATGGTATATGCCTCTCAGGAGACATTTGGAATGAAATTGTCGGTGTAAGACTAAAAAATGCATCTGTTCTAGAATTTTTAAACCCTATCAACAGGAAAAAAAGGGATGTTACCAACTAAGATTGATCAGTTCATCTAATCACAGATCATCAAACCAGTAGTGTTCCTGCCTAGGAGTTTTAGAAAATTGTTTTTGTACTTCAAGCAGAAAAACTGAGCTCCAAATGGGCACATTCAGCTTTGGAAACTATATTATTTAATCTAGGCTGTCTTGTTTTCACATTTAGTTTAAAAAAATAAAATACTTTGCATTCTAAGTTACCAATAAAATAGATCTTCAAGTTATTTTAATGCTTTTTCCTCAATAAGAACTTGTATTTTAAGCATTCAGACAGTAATTCTTTTCTCTAGAGATACAGAACCTGTTGACTTTTTAATGAATGGTTTCTACCCAACTAGAGAAATCTCTAAGAGGATCTTTAAGCATAAGTTTTCAAGCATAGCCCCCCAAAACACATTTGCCATAATAGTTGGCAAAAAGCAGGCTAAATGGGGGTAAACTGCTGTTAAAGATTCCTGATCCTAGTAAGTATACCCCAAGTCAGTGCTCTTGCAGTGAAGTTCTTACTTGGTTTGTTCTCCAGACAGTAGCACACAGAAAAACACCCCTGCTTAGTCAGAACCTTGCATAATTTATTTGGTCTAGTTTCTCAAAAGGCCTAGAGGAAAAAAAGTGACATTTCTTCTGCTTTGGATATTCTCTGATCAAAGAGCTCAATCTAGTGCCTGCTTTGGAAATAAACGAGCACTTGTGGCAGTTTCATTCTTTAGGACAGTGGTAGAAACTACATTACCCTGAAACTAAAAACACTTGGCTTCAAGCTGCAGATGGTCCATGTTTTATGTTAAGTGTGTGACTAAAATGTTATTTAAAAAGTTACCATATTTCTAAGAGTATTTCAGTTATCACTATTAGGTCAAATAACCATCAAAATTTCCCCAGTTAAGTGCATGTCAGTTGTAAAAAGAACAGTAAAAGGAGATATATTCCCTTCACAGATATTAATGTCAGAAGTTAAAACATTTTCCAACTACAACTAGAATAACCAATGCTTCCTACTACCTGCATGGGGTTCATTATTTATTATATTCATGGGAGTATAACAAAAAGATCACATACCACTTTATAAATTACATGTAGCAGGTCATGGATTTTCCTTTCTGTATTTAGATGTGTATGGAATACTTGTATCAGTTAGTGGAAATTATTTACTGTAATGGAGGGATAATGCAATATTACTGCACATGGGTCCTTAATTTCTCACCCCCAATCTCCCATCACCCACTCCTGCTGCTGCATGTGTCTTGTCTCCGTGGCTAACTTGTAATATGTATATTTTTACATTATGTACATTCTTACTCAGCCTGTTTTGTTTAGATTGTACGTCATTATATCTGACATTCTTGTAACTACTGTGTGATCAATAAGATTCCTATAAGAAATTTTTTTAAAAACAAAAAGACCATGCTGAAAGGGGTGGGTGGCTTTTATCCCATGTTAGTGGGTGGTCACTCTATATTTATAGGATCTTGAAAACAAGTACATTTTTAATGAACTACGGTGAATAAAGGCACAACTAAAAACTGTCAAAAAAAAAAGATAATGTGAATTTTATACATCAATACATATCCTTATTTGAATAGTAATGCAAATGTGATATACATAGACCAAATGAGAAAATTAAGTGCCTGAATGAAATATTTAGAAAGTGAGGAAAGCCTGAAACTCAGCGACCTAGGTGAGCATCTGAAGACGACAATCAAAGAACAACAAATTCATCCTATGACTGTAGATGAAAGAATTATAAAAAGGATAAGGACACATATTTACATGGAAAGAATAAAAAAGAGAAAAATCAACTACATTAATCTTCTCGGGTTTCCATAACAAAGGACCACAGACTGGGCAGTTTATAAGGATGCTAACCTATCTAATCAAGGACTCACCCTTATTATCTCATTTAACCTTAATTACTGCCTCAGAGGTCCATCTCCAATTACAACTGCACTGTGGGTTAAGCGAAGACATAAACATTCCATCCACAACATTGCACCCCGAGAGCCACCCCCATATTCATGTCCTTCTCTCATGCAAAATACATTCATTCCAGCTCTACAGAGCTGCCCAAATCTCCACTCATTCCACCATCAACTAACAGGTCTCAAGTTCAAAGTTGCAACTAAGTATTGTCTGCCTCAGACCTGGGTGACACTTGGGGTAGGACTCATTGGAAGGCAGAAGTCCTCTGCAGTTGTGAGCCTGTGACCAGACACATTAGGTGCTTCCAAAATGCAGGGCTGTGGCAGGGAGCGGGGAGATATTCCTATCCCCAAAGGGGAACATTGGAAAGACCCATCCAAAGGGTGATGGGTTCCTAGTACCTTCAGCATCTAGCAACGTTCATTATGTCTTTTTTTGTGTGTGTCTCTTTTAGGTTTAATTTTTTTCTTTAAAAAAAATTTACTTTTCAATTACCATTTACATTCAATATTATTTTATATTAGTTTCAGGTGTATAGCATTTGTGGTTAGATTTGATGCTCCATCCCTCTGAATAGCCATTGTCACCTCCATGGCTCAGCCAGGTGGCATGGCACCTTTGTCTCCCTGTGGGGACACTGCTCGCAAAGCTGTGAGTGAGGGACATCAGCCCTGTTGAATCTGAGGAAGTGACTCTAATTTTTTTTTTTTTTTTAGTGACTAACTTTGCGGTCAATGTCGCAGCTCTGATCATCTCCGAATGGCCTTTAGGGGTCATTCTTTCTTTTTTCTTGAAAAAGAATAGCTCTCGTTTGCAGACAGATAAGGGAACCATCCCAGCCTGTAGTAGCTGAGCAGTGTTTCTGCTCCCACAATCAAATCATCTTTTTCCCAACTGACTGTCCATCCCCACTGGGGTGCTCTCTCCCAAACCCACTCTCATTTCTAGCATATGGACAGCAAAGAATTTTCCAAGTCATTTAGTTCCGGGTCCATCTGCTTCACAGTTCCTTCTTCAATTCAGCTCCCTCCTCTTGAAGGTACTATCAGCACTCGGGAGGACCGAGGCTGCATGTCAACATTTTGCTTAGGAAAGTCTTCAGCTAAATATGCAATTTCATGGCTCTCAAGTGCTATTTTCTAGAAACATTAGAAGGTGACCAAGCCAAGTTATTTACCACTTCATAACAAAGATTGCCTTTTCACCATTGTCCAATACTCTATTTATTATTTCTGTCCGAGGACTCACTGAAAGGGGTGTTACCATCTATATACTCCAATCAAAATTCTGTTCACCATTTATCAGTATTTCCTGAGAAGGTGAAGCCTTGCACTCCTCATCTTCTCTTTTCTTTCTGAGTCCTCCCCAGAATCACCTTTAACGTCCATATGTTCACAAGCAGTCCAACCGTAGCACCTAGAATTTTTTTTTCTAGCATGCACCACAGGACTCCTCTACCCTCTTCTTGTTACCAGTTCCAAAACTGCTTCCAAGTCTTTGTACCAACTTTTGTGCTATTTTGCTTATACTTCTATAACAAAATATTATGGACGGAGTGTTTTAAGCAACAAAAACTAACTTTTTTACAAGTTCTGGAGAATGGAAGGCCCAGATCAAGAAGACAGGAGGGTCAGTGTCTGGGAGGATTTCTCCCTGGGCTTGCAGACAGCCCCTTCTTCCTGTGAGAGAACTTGGCCTTCCCTTGGTGTGAGAACATGGAGAGACAGAGAATGAGCTATCTGGTTTCTCTTCTTATAGGGATAGTGAGCTTATCATATCTGGATCCCACCCTGGTAATCTCATTTAACCCAATTTCTTAGAGGTCCCACTCCAAATGTAGCTACACTGTTGGTTAGGGCTTCAGCATGTGAATTGCAGGGACACAAGCATTCAGTCCACAGCATGCATAAAGCCCGCCATATTTAATATTAGACATTCTTAAAATGAATAACATTCAGCAGCACCAAACAAGAAATAAAGATATAGCACCAAGAACTCATACCAGTCATGAAATGAGACATCGCTACAGATCCTACAGACGTTTCTTGTGTCAACATAAATACAAGATGAAAATTGAGGAAGGCTCCAATGACCAAAAGATTGAGTTTATTTGGGAACAGCAGAGGAATTGCAATATGGGACATGCAAACTGTAGCAAGCTATGGGTGAGTTCACTGAGGATTTGGAGCAAGCTAGATTTATGGGCAAGAACTGGAAGGAGGGGGAGGGTAGCTAAAGTACAAGCAACAACTTCGTTGTCTTGAGGATGGGTAGATGCTCCTGGTGGAGGTTCATTGGTGATGGGCTGTCTCCGTGTTCTGTAAATCAAGCATTTATTCTCTTTCAGTCTTTTAGTTTCCTTGAGAATCCGTATGTGAAATTATCCATTTCCTATCCTCCAGTTCTATTTTAGAATGACCTCTTTCACAATACATATAAGTGCGCCTTGTGAAAAAGTTGATCCAATTTAGACAAAATGGACTAATATCCAAAATTTATTTTCCAAGGAGGCCTTGAGAATTAATAGAAAATCTGAATCATCATTGAACTATCAAAAGTTACATCTGAAAATTAAAATCATCCCACAAAATTAACTCCAGGTTCATCAAGATATGCAGTGACTTCTTCCAAACAATTATGGAAAATTAGACATTAATTTTATATTAAACATTTTTCTAGAGCAATCACACTTAGGCTAACATGAAAACCTGAAAAGTATATTTCAAGAGAGAAAAATCACACTTAGGTTTTCCACATACATTCAGGTGCAAAATAACTTTCTTTTTTTTCCAAGTGTGAGAAGGAGAGATAGAAAGACAGACTCTCACATGCACCCCTACCGGGATTCACCCACCTACTCAGTCTGGGGTTGATGCTCCACTACTGAGCTATTTTTAGTGCCTGAGGCAGTGGCTCCACCAAGCCATCCTGAGCACACCTGATGATGTGCTCAAACCAATTGAGCCATGGTTGTGGGAGGGAAAGAGAGAGAAAGAGAGAAGGAGAAAGAGAGAAGAAGGAGGGCTAGGAGTGGAGAAGCAATGGTCGTTTCTCCTGTGTGCTCTGGCTGAGAATAAAACCAGGACAACCACTTACCAGGCCAATGCTGTATTACTGAGCCAACTGGCTAGGGCCCAGAATAACTTTTTTAAAAATTGAATTTAATGGGGTGACACTGGTTAACATAATTATACAGGTTTGAGGTGCCCAATTCCACAACATGTCTCTGCACACTATACTGTACATTCAGTACCCCCAAGTCAACCAAGTCAAGTCTTTAGCCATCACCACTTACACCCCCCATAACCTCTTCAGCTCCCCCCACACCCTAGCAATCACCACACTGTTGTCTGTATCCATGAGTTAGAGAAAAAAAGGATAAAATAACTTTTTTTAAGTGAGAGGAGGGGAAATAGATGAACTGCCACCTGCACCCCAAATTTGATGTACCCGGCAACCCTGTCTGTGACCAATGCTTGAGTACTGAGCTATATTTTTTACACCTGAGGCTGTCTCACTACAACTGAGCTGTTCTTAGTGCCGGGGGCTGATGCTCAAACCAATTGAGCCACTGGCTGTGAGAGGGGAAGAGAGAGAGAAGGGGGAGATGGAGGGGAGAGGAGCACATAGTAGCTTCTCTTGTGTATTTTAACCAGGGATTGAAAAAAATTTTCTGCATTGAATTGAGAGAGAGAGATGGAAAAGAAGGGGAAGAGAGAGAGAGAGAAGCATCAACTAGTTGTTTCACTTAGTTTTTCCAGTTAGTTGTGTGCTCATAGATTGCTTCTCGTGTGTACCCTGACTTGGGGGTGGAACCTGTGATCTCTGGTGTGCTGGGTCGACACTTTGTCCACGGAACCACTGGCCAGAGCCATTTTTATGGAAATAAATGGGGTCTTCAGGACCAGAGGAGCACCCAGCTGTTGTTAAAATGGAAGGTACTTGTGCTCGAGGGGAAATTGAATCCTATCTAGCCAAGAAATGTGCTTCTGATTACAAAACAAAGAGCAGCACAGTGACTCCTGCTGGCAAACTGAACAAGACCAGAGTCATCTGGGGAAAGTCACTTGTGCTAAAGGAAACAGTGGGTAGTTTGTGCCAAATTCCAAAGCAACCTCCTTCTGGGACCATTGTACACAGAACCCATGTTATACCGCACCCCTCCAGATTTAAATGTCTTCAAAAGTAAATGAATAAAAGTGGATGTGGGAGATGACGTCATAGTAATGGCAGGGTAGGAAGCGATACCGATAAATCTCCCCCAAAACTCAACAAGATCTTCAACCAGAAACAGAAAAACCTATACTTGGAGCTTCAAGATGCTTCACAATACACCCAAAGGTATGATTGAGTGAATAATTGGCTAAATATATAACCAAACCCCGAAGGAAATAGGGAGTAAGAAATGCTCCGCCTTCCTCACTAACCTAAACAGGGCGGCTTTCTCTGGTAACTGTGAATATAGAAACTGAGGCGGGCAAAGGGGGTGAATAGATCCAGGCCGCCGCGGCACAAATGGCCGAACCAGGCTGTGGCACACAGATCCAAGCCGAGGAAAATCTGATCCTGTGGCAACCCGGGCAATACAAGCTAACACTCGCACCAAACCCAAACAAAGAAAGACAAGCGGAGCGGCCATTTTACCTGGTCTCCTGGTCGGTGCGCAGTTAGTGGGCGAGAATTTCTTCCTAGGCCCCGAGAGTGGGTGCCCATGTTGCCCCACGGAGAGGCAGGGTCAGAGGCCTTTCTGTGGGCCAAGGGCAGAGTCTCTGGGCAGCCCCAGCGCCCTGGGAAAGCCACGCACGGGAGGGAGTGAGAACTAATTCCAACGGTGGAGATTTTCCGTGCTGGAGGTTGTCTCACTCAGAGGGAAACGCGGCCGGCCTCATATCCTGGTTTGCGTGCACAGATAAGGAGTGAGCAATTCCTCCGAGTGCCTCGGCAGTGCGCGCCCGTGTTATCGCACAGAGGGGCAGAGTCAAGGGCCTTTGTGTGGGCCAAAGCAGAATCTCGAGCTGCCCCAGCGCCTTGCAAAAGCCGCGCACGGGGACGGAGCGAGACTCAATTCTAACGCTGCAACTTTTCCCTGCGGTTGGGGGTTTCACTCAGAGCGTGAGACTGCTGGCCGGATATCCTGGTCGCAGACAGTGAGTGAGAGTTTCCTCCAAGCGCCCCAGAAGGGGGCGCCCGCTTGTGTTACCGGACAGAGTGGCAGAGCCAGAGGTCTTTGAGTGGGCGGAAAGCCCGCCTGATTATGCTAGCAGCTCTGACTGACTGAGCCTTACCCAGAGCCCTGTGCTGAGTGGAAATAGAGTGGGGAGTTGCCAGCTCTTTGAGCCTCTTACTATCCAGGCAGAGGCAGCAGCAACCCCATAGCTGGATTATCAGGCTACTAATTGAGGAAGGAAAGACTAGGAGAAAGGCTCCAGGAACACGGACTCTCTCACTGTCGGAGCATATAAATGCTAATGAGCCTCGACTGCCAATGAGACTAAAGCACAATACATGACATTGCCATAGAGACTTATCAACTGCAAACCTCTACCTGAGCGTGCCAAAGGGGCAGAACCCGGGGTACAGAGTCACCGACCAGGAAGAGGGAGAGAAAAGAAAAAGCAAGAAGATAACCTCTCAAAATCAAGAATAATCTGCAGACTTTATAACCTATCCCATTTTATTATATTTGTTCGTTTGTTTCTCTTATCTTCATTCTTGATACTTTTTTTTCCTCCTCCAATTTGGCCGATTAACTCTCTACCGGTCTTACTCTCTCCTCTCCTTGAACTACACTACCCATAAGTGTTACATCTCCCATTATCTTTTCTCTTCTCTTCCTTTCTCTCTATGAGGGTTGCACTCCAAAACCCTTAACTCTCTCTCTCTCTCTCCTTTCTTTTTTCTTCTTTTAGTGGTTCCCTCTTTTTTTCTCTCTCTCTCTTTCTTTTCTCCCTCTATATTAGTTTCTTCCTTTCTCCTTTACACCTCCTCTCATTCAAACCTCAATATCAAACAAATTATCTTCTCTGGGACTCAAACCTATGTTTGTGGCATTTTGGGGGGTTTTTACTTCACCTTTTTAACTCACTAGCAGTGCTCCCATCTCTGGCTCTCCATATTATCTAGTTCTTGTTCCACTAAATACAATAGTAATTTTTTAATTTGTCCCCCCATTTTTCCATTTTCCTCTTATTCCTCTCATCATAACTCTTAGACAACCAACACCTAAAGGCAAATCATTTCATTCTTGACCCAAATTTTTTCTTTATTTGCTTTTTGTGGGTCCATACGCTCTTTTTTTTTTTTTTTGCCCCTTTATTACTTTTCCCCAATTCAGGCCCTCCATCACAGGCATTGTTTGTTATAATTCACAGTCTACCACAAGATTTTCTCAAGAAAGAGGGGAGAGGAGAGGAGAGGAAAAAAGGAGGGGGGAATAATTTCCTTTTTTTAAAAAAATTTTATTTTATTTTATTTTTCTTTATTTCATTATTAATTTTTTTAAAAAAACAACTCTTCGATTTTTTATTTTTTTATTTTTATTTTTAACTTTTTATTCTTTATTAAATCTCATTAATACTATCAACAAAACCACCCTCAGATGCCATTAAGGAAGAGAAAATCGAATATCATGGATACAAAAGAAAGAGAGGTAACACAGCTAGATGAGGAAAAATCTATGGAGAAAAAATTTAATATATTGGAAACCTTGGAGCTAAATGACAGAGAATTCAAGATAGAAATCCTAAAAATCCTCCAAGATATACAAGAAAACACAGAAAGGCAATTTAGGGAGCTCAGAAAACAACTCAATGAACACAAAGAATATATGTCCAAGGAAATTGAAACTATAAAAACAAATCAAACAGAGATGAAAAACTCAATTCACGAGCTGAAAAACGAAGTAACAAGCTTAGCTAATAGAACAGGTCAGATAGAAGAGAGGATTAGTGAAATAGAAGACAAGCAACTTGAGGCACAACAGAGAGAAGAACAAAGAGACTCAAACATAAAAAAAAATGAGATAGCCCTACAAGAATTATCTGACTCCATCAAAAAGAATAACATAAGAATAATAGGTATATCAGAGGGAGAAGAGAGAGAAAAATGGAATGGAGAACATACTCAAACAAATAATAGATGAGAACTTCCCAAGCCTGTGGAAAGAACTAAAGCCTCAAGTACAAGAAGCAAACAGAACGCCAAGTTTTCTTAACCCCAACAAACCTACTCCAAGGCATATCATAATGAAATTGACACAAACCAACAGCAAAGAAAAAATTCTCAAGGCAGCCAGGGAAAAGAAGAATACAACATATAAAGGAAGGCCCATTAGATTATCATCAGATTTCTCAGCAGAAACTCTACAAGCTAGAAGAGAGTGGACCCCAATATTTAAAGTCCTGAAAGAGAGAAATTTTCAGCCACAAATACTATACCCATCAAAGCTATCCTTCAAATACAAAGGAGAAATAAAAACATTCACAGACACAGAAAAGATGAGGGAATTTATCATAAGAAAACCCCCACTCTGGGAATTACTAAAGGGGGTTCTCCAATCAGATACAAAGAACAAAAAAAAAACAGAGTCACAAGTAAAAGCTCCAAGAAGAACACAATAAAACCAAATTTAAACTGTGACAACAACAAAAAGAAAGAGGGGGAGAAGATGGAGATTAACAGTAGCAAAGGACGATGGAGTGCAAAAGTACTCACAAAATAGTTCGCTACAATGAACAGGGTAGAAACCCTTTTCATTACTAAAAGGTAACCACCATTGAAAAAACCACCACAGAAGCACATGAGATAAAAAAGATAGCAACAGAGGAAAGATGTATGGAATACAACCAAATAAAAACAAAAGATAGAAAAACGAAAGAGAAGGATCAAACAAGACACAAAACTAACCGAAAGCAAGATATAAAATGGCAATAGGGAACTCACAAGTATCAATAATTACACTAAATGTAAACGGATTAAACTCACCAATAAAAAGGCACAGAGTAGCAGAATGGATTAAAAAGAAAATCCAACTGTATGCTGCCTACAGGAAACTCATCTAAGTAACAAGGATAAAAACAAATTCAAAGTGAAAGGCTGGAAAACAATACTCCAAGCAAATAACATCCAAAAAAAAGCAGGTGTAGCAATACTCATATCGGATAATGCTGACTACAAGACAGGAAAAGTACTCAGAGACAAAAATGGCCATTTCATAATGGCTAAGGGGACACTGAATCAAGAAGACATAACAATTCTTAATATATATGCACCAAACCAAGGAGCACCAAAATATATAAGACAGCTACTTATTGATCGTAAAACAAAAACTGACAAAAATACAATCATACTTGGAGACCTCAATACACCACTGACGGCTCTAGATCGGTCATCCAAACAGAGAATCAACAAAGACATAGTGGCCTTAAACAAAACACTAGAGCACCTGGATATGATAGACATCTACAGGACATTTCATCCCAAAGTGACTGAGTATACATTTTTCTCCAGTGTACATGGATCATTCTCAAGAATTGACCATATGTTGGGCCACAAAAACAACATCAGCAAATTCAGAAAAATTGAAGTTGTACCAAGCATATTTTCTGATCATAAAGCCTTGAAACTAGAATTCAACTGCAAAAAAGAGGAAAAAAATCCCACAAAAATGTGGAAACTAAACAACATACTTTTAAAAAATGAATGGGTCAAAGAAGAAATAAGTGCAGAGATCAAAAGATATATACACACTAATGAAAATGACAATTACGACATATCAGAATCTATGGGATGCAGCAAAAGCAGTGATAAGAGGGAAGTTCATATCGCTTCAGGCATATATGAACAAACAAGAGAGAGCCCAAGTGAACCACTTAACTTCCCACCTTAAGGAACTAGAAAAAGAAGAACAAAGACAACCCAAAACCAGACGAAGAAAGGAGATAATAAAAATCAGAGCAGAAATAAATGAATTAGAGAACAGAAAAAATATAGAAAAAATTAATAGAACAAGGAGCTGGTTCTCTGAAAAGATCAACAAAATTGACAAACCCTTGGCAAGACTTACCAAGGAAAAAAGAGAAAGAACTCATATAAACAAAATCCAAAATGAAAGAGGAGAAATCACCACGGACACCATAGATATACAAAGAATTATTGTAGAATACTATGAAAAACTTTATGCCACTAAATTCAACAACCTAGAAGAAATGGATAAATTCCTAGAAAAATACAACCTTCCTAGACTGAGTCAAGAAGAAGCAGGAAGCCTAAACAGACCTATCAGTAGAGAAGAAATAGAAAAAACCATTAAAAACCTCCCCAAAAATAAAAGTCCAGGCCCTGACGGCTATACCAGCGAATTTTATCAAACATTCAAAGAAGACTTGGTTCCTATTCTACTCAAAGTCTTCCAAAAAATTGAAGAAGAAGCAATACTTCCAAACACATTTTATGAGACCAACATAACCCTCATACCAAAACCTGGCAAGGATGGCACAAAGAAAGAAAACTACAGACCAATATCTCTAATGAATACAGATGCTAAAATACTAAACAAAATACTAGCAAATCGAATACAACAACATATTAAAAAAATAATACATCATGATCAAGTGGGATTCATCCCAGAATCTCAAGGATGGTTCAACATACGTAAAAACGGTTAACGTAATACACCATATCAACAAAACAAAGAACAAAAACCACATGATCTTATCAATAGATGCAGAAAAGGCTTTCGATAAAATACAACACAATTTTATGTTTAAGACTCTCAACAAAATGGGTATAGAAGGAAAATATCTCAACATGATAAAGGCCATATATGATATACCATCAGCTAACATCATATTAAATGGCACTAAACTGAAGGCTTTCCCCCTTAAATCAGGAACAAGACAGGGTTGTCCACTCTCTCCACTCTTATTTAATGTTGTACTAGAGGTTCTAGCCAGAGCAATCAGACAAGACAAAGAAATAAAAGGCATCCATATCAGAAAAGAAGAAGTAGAGGTATCACTTTTTGCAGATGATATGATCCTATACATCGAAAACCCCAAAGAATCCACAAAAAGACTACTAGAAACAATAAGCCAATACAGTAAGGTCGCAGGATACAAAATTAACATACAGAAGTCAATAGCCTTTCTATATGCCAACAATGAAACAACTGAGAAGGAACTCAAAAGAATAATCCCCTTCACGATTGCAACAAAAAAAATAAAATACTTAGGAATAAACATAACAAAGAATGTAAAGGACTTATATAATGAAAACTATAAACCATTGTTAAGGGAAATCGAAAAAGATAGAATGAGATGGAAGAATATACCTTGTTCTTGGCTAGGAAGAATAAATATAATCAAGATGGCTATATTACCCAAAGCAATATACAAATTTAATGCAATTCCCATCAAACTTCCAATGACATTTTTTAAAGAAATAGAGCAAAAAATCATCAGATTTATATGGAACTATAAAAAACGCCTAATAGCCAAAGCAATCCTAAAGAAAAAGAATGAAGCTGGGGGCATAACAATACCTGACTTCAAACTGTATTATAGGGCCACTACAATCAAAACAGCATGGTATTGGCAGAAAAATAGACACTCAGACCAATGGAACAGAATAGAAAGTCCAGAAATAAAACCACATATATATAGTCAAATAATTTTTGATAAAGGGGCCAACAACACACAATGGAGAAAAGAAAGCCTCTTCAATAAATGGTGCTGGGAAAACTGGAAAGCCACATGCAAAAGAATGAAACTGGACTACAGTCTCTCCCCCTGTACAAAAATTAACTCAAAATGGATCAAAGATCTAAACATAAGACCTGAAACAATTAAGTACATAGAAGAAGACATAGGTACTAAAATCATGGACCTGGGTTTTAAAGAACATTTTATGAATTTGAGTGCAATGGCAAGAGAAGTGAAGGCAAAAATTAATGAATGGGACTACATCAGACTAAGAAGTTTTTGCTCAGCAAGAGAAACTGATAACAAAATAAACAGAAAGCCAACTAAATGGGAAATGATATTTTCAAACAACAGCTCAGATAAGGGCCTAATATCCAAAATATACAAAGAACTCATAAAACTCAACAACAAACAAACAAACAATCCAATAAAAAAATGGGAAGAGGATATGAATAGACACTTCTCCCAGGAAGAAATACAAATGGCCAACAGATATATGAAAAGATGCTCATCTTCTTTAGCTATTAGAGAAATGCAAATCAAAACGGCAATGAGATACACCTCACACCTGTTCGATTAGCTGTTATTAGCAAGTCAGGTAATAGCAAATGTTGGAGAGGCTGTGGAGAAAAAGGAACCCTCATACACTGTTGGTGGGAATGTAAAGTAGTACAACCATTATGGAAGAAAGAATGGTGGTTCCTCAAAAAACTGAAAATAGAACTACCTTATGACCCAGCAATCCATCTACTGGGTATATATCCCAAAAACTCAGAAACATTGATACATAAAGACACATGCAGCCCCATGTTTATTGCAGCATTGTTCACAGTGGCCAGGACATGGAAACAACCAAAAAGCCCGTCAATAGATGACTAGATAAAGAAGATGTGGCACATATACACTATGGCATACTACTCAGCCATAAGAAATGATGACATCGGAACATTTACTGCAAAATGGTGGGATCTTGATAACATGATACGAAGCGAAATAAGTAAATCAGAAAAAAACAGGAACTGTATTATTCCATACGTAGGTGGGACATAATAGTGAAACTAAGAGACATTGATAAGAGTGTGGTGGTCACGGGGGGTAGGGGGGAATGAGAGAGGTATAGGGGGTGGGGAGGGGCACAAAGAAAACAAGATAGAAGGTGACAGAGGACAATCTGACTTTGGGTGGTGGGTATGCAACATAATTGAATGACAAGATAACCTGGACTTGTTATCTTTGAATATATGTATCCTGATTTATTGATGTCACCCCCATTAAAAAACTAAAATTATTAAAAAAAAAAAAAAGTGGATGTGTTCTCTTGTAGAAAAAAAAAGAATAGAAGAGCCCTGGCCTGATAGCTGCTGAGTTAGTTAGAGCATCGTCCCAAAGCACAGAGGTGGTCGGTTCTATCCCTGGTCACGGCACATACAAGAACACATTGGTGTTCCTCTACCTCCCTCTTTCCTTTCCTCTCTCACTTTCTCAAACCAATGCAATAAACATTAACAATTAAAAAGAATGGGAGAAAACATCTGATTGTGACATTACTGCTCAATTCACCCTGTTAGTAGGTGACACATAAATATTTAAATAAATATAAGTTGTCCTCGACAAATCACAGCTCTAGCCTGAATCAGTGCCCCTAAGATGCAGGACAAAGCCATGGGACCAGGGGGAGAGCCCTGCCTGAGGACCATGGGCACTGAGAAGGCAGCACTGAGCCGTAACCACAGAAGGAGGGGGTGGACGCAGTTGAGAGAGAAAGGAGAAGACCGTGGAGGGTGTAATAGGAACCCACACGCTGGGGCCATGGAAGGGACATGTTTCCTTCCCTATTTCCCCGTATTTCCCCTTTGTGCTCATTGTCAGAGACACTGGACCTGAACTGCACAGGGAGACCGTGGGCCTGTCCCTGCTGATCTGAGCACTGCAGTCACAGGGACCCACGTCTTCCTGAAGCAACTCCAGGGCTGGTGACCACCGTCCATGGTGAGGACTCCACAGGAAGGAGATGATGGACAAGCTGAGGATAACGGTGGCCCCATGGGGGAGGCTCTGACAGGGAAGGACGTGCCCTGGGTCACCTCACCTGGAAGGGGCATCTCAGGAGGCTGCGGGTCTATTTCCTGCATCTTCATGGAAATGAGAGCTAGGCCCTGGGGAGGAATGTTTTCCTTTCTGGGGGGTGCTGACGTGACAGCCCTGTGACAGGGAGGGACAGCCTCCCAGTGACTGTAATTTGTGTGTCTTTCTGTCCTAGTGGCACCCTAGTTTCCTCCATCTGCAGAGCGGGGTCCAGAGAGAGGAGACTCCATGACCCCCACACTCACAGCCCTGCTCTGCCTGGGTGAGAATGGGGAGGGGAAGGGGAAGCCCTGGTCTGGGATGAACCCCACCCCACAGCCAGGCCCTGATCTGTCAGGACCCCAGGACTCAGGAGGCTCACGTTGGGGGAGGGGGTTCTGCTCAGGCTCAGGAGCAAATCTCTCACAGGAACTCTCTTCCAGGACTGACTTTGAGCCCGAGGTCCCGAGTGCAGGCAGGTGAGTCTGTTCACAGGAGTCCCTGGTCCCATTTGTCATAGGGGACACGGGCCACCCCACGGGCAGCTGGGGATGGAGAACAGCAGACCTGTCTGACAGATGAGAGACCTCTGGGAGGGCCCTGGGACTGACAGCTGGGAGCGGGGTGTGGGAGGGGGAATGTCTTATGACCTCTGACTCCTTCCAGGGACCCTCCCCAAGCCCACACTCTGGGCAGAGCCTGGCTCTGTGATCCCCTGGGGGGACCCTGTGACCCTCTGGTGTCAGGGGACCCTGGGGGCTGAGGAGTACCATCTGCATAAAGAGGGAAGCACACAACCAACCGTGGGACACACAGAAGCCACTGAAGTCCGAGAACAAGGCCAAGTTCCCCATCAAGTACATGACCTGCGCGTGATGCAGGGATATACTGTAGATTCCTCAACTCCACTGATGGGTCAGAGCTCAGTGACCCCCTGGAGCTGGTGGTTCAAGGTAAGGAAACACTCAGGGGTCCCAGCCTCAGGCTCTGCCCTCAGGAAGGGGGTCTGCTCTCAGGGGGTCTCCCCTCTCATAGCCCAGCCCTGGGGGACGTGAGGGAGAGGTGAGTCCATCTAACACGCTGCCTCCTCCTCTACTAGAATCCTACAGAAAACCCAGCCTCTCAGCCCTGCCCAGCCCTGTGGTGACCTCAGGAGGGAATGTGACCCTCCTGTGTGGCTCAGGGCAGGGATTTGACAGGTTTATTCTGACTAAGGAAGGAGATCACAGGCACTCCTGGACCCTGGACTCACAGTAACACTTCTTCAGAGGAAGATATCGGGCCCTGTTCTCTGTGGGCCCTGTGACTCCCAGTCAGAGGTGGACATTCAGATGCTATGGCTGTTACAGAGACAGACCCTACGTGTGGTCATTGCCCAGTGACCCCCTGGAGCTCCTGGTCTTAGGTGAGTGAGTCTCATTAGTGTCCTATTTTTGGATTGAGGCACAAAACATATTTCTGACATCTTTGCTGTGAGGGGAGCCCTGTGTTTGAGGGTGGGGTGAAGGGGAGCAGAGACACAGAGAGAGAGACAGTGAGATCTGGGTCAGGACAGCAGAAGACATTCTGTGGGAGGACCAACCCCTGTAACTTATGTCTGGCTCCCCAGGTGTGCCTCAGAAACCCTCCCTCCTGACCCAGCAGGACCCCATCGTGGTCTATGGAGGGAGCCTGACCCTCAAGTGTCGCTCTGATGTCTGCTATGACAGATTTGTTCTCATCAAGGAGGGGGGACATGACCTCCCCCAGAGCCTTGTCTTGCAGCCCCAGGCTGGGCTCTTTCAGGCCAACTTCTCCCTGGACACTGTGAGCAGCTCCCACGGGGGCCGGTACAGATGCTATGGTGGACACAGCCTCTCCTCCGAGTGGTCGGCCCCCAGTGACCCCGTGGACATCCTGGTGGCAGGTGAGGGCCCAGTGGGTTCAGTCAGGGACCCAGACTCTACACAGGCCCTGTTGGGGGATCTCAGGTGGTGATGGACAGAGTGAACATGCAGGTCCCCAGGGAGGGAGACAGAGAGAGACAGTGGATGGGAGGGGAGGGAGACTCAGAGAAACAGAGACAGACAGAGAGGAGGGTCCTCAGAGAGAGGGCTGCTGACTCTCAGGTCACAACAAGGTGGCGGGCAGCCCCTTACCCACCCCCCTTCTCTCTAGGACGGCTCCCTGACAGACCCTCCCTCTCGGTGCAGCCAGGCCCCACGGTGGCCTCAGGAGAGAACGTGACTCTGCTGTGTCAGTCACAGAGCCCAACGGACACTTTCCTTCTGTCCAAGGAGGGGACAGCCGATCCCCCCCTGCGTCTTAGGTCAGAGCTCCGAGCTCAGCAGTACCAGGCAGAGTTCTCCATGAGTCCTGTGACCTCAGCCCATGGGGGGACCTACAGGTGCTACAGCTCACAGAACAGCAACCCCTACCTGCTGTCACACCCCAGTGAGTCCCTGGAGCTCCTGGTTTCAGGTAAGGGGACACTGACCCTGTCCTTCCTATACTCAGTCACCTCAGGGCCATGCTCCTAGGAAAGTCGGGGACAGTAATAAATGATGGGGTGCAGGAGATTTCAGAGAGGAAGATCCAGCCCATGTGAGGTTGGAAAGACACAGGACCTCCCACCCTGAGCCCCCATTTCTGATCTCAGCAGAGATAACAAGGGGCGGGTGGAGGGAGGCATGTGGGAAATGAGCAGAGATGTGATCAGACTGGGCAGAGAAGACAGACCCCCACCCCTCACCTCCTGATGTCCTCATATCAGAAACTGGGCCTCTGGGGTCCGGGCCCCCCCGAGATACTCTCCTGTAGAAGGAATCGTCCCCACCTGTGGGCACCGCTCTGCATGGCCCCTGTGCTCCCCTGGGGGCCTGCAGGCACTCAGTTCTCCCTGGGAATAAGGAGGGGGCGTGTATAGCTCACGAGAAACCAGCCCCTTCCCCCAGATGGTGTGCATTCTTGTCAGTGGGCTGTGCACACGGGTCTGTTATTGCTCTTGTCTGAGAACTCGTAGGCAACACTTTAATGTCTAAACTGACAATTTAATTTTCGTTATATGGAGTCACAATTCAAATATAAATAACTCTATTTCTATTTTCATTGGGAGTACATTAAATTCATACATTTATTATTGTAACATCTTGTTGATAGTGTCTTCTTATCAGACACATTTTTTTAATAAAATTTTATTTTTTTAATGGGGTGACATCAATAAATCAGGATACATATATTAAAGATAACAAGTCCAGGTTATCTTGTCGTTCAATTATGTTGCATACCCATCACCCAAAGTCAGATTGTCCTCTGTCACCTTCTATCTTGTTTTCTTTGTGCCCCTCCCCCTCCCCCTTTCCCTCTCCCATTCCCCCCTCTCCCCCCTGTAACCACCACACTCTTATCAATGTCTCTTAGTTTCACTTTTATGTCCCACCTACGTATGGAATAATGCAGTTCCTGTTTTTTTCTGATTTACTTATTTCGCTTCGTATCATGTTATCAAGATCCCACCATTTTGCTGTAAATGATCCGATGTCATCATTTCTTATGGCTGAGTAGTATTCCATAGTGTATATGTGCCACATCTTCTTTATCCAGTCATCTATTGATGGACTTTTTGGTTGTTTCCATGTCCTGGCCACTGTGAACAATGCTGCAATAAACATGGGGCTGCATGTGTCTTTATGTATTAATGTTTCTGAGTTTTTGGGGTATATACCCAGTAGATGGATTGCTGGGTCATAAGGTAGTTCTATTTTCAGTTTTTTGAGGAACCACCATTCTTTCTTCCATAATGGTTGTACTACTTTACATTCCCACTAACAGTGTATGAGGGTTCCTTTTTCTCCACAGCCTCTCCAACATTTGCTATTACCTGTCTTGCTAATAATAGCTAATCGAACAGGTGTGAGGTGGTATCTCATTGTCTCAGACACATTTTCAAAGGAGATTTAAACCTTTTTTTTTTTTTTTACTGAGAGTAGGAGAGGCAGAGGTAGACTCAGCATGCTCCCCGACCAGGATCTACCTGGTAAGCCCACTAAGGGTGAGGCTCTGCCCATCTGGGGCCCGGGCTCCTTTGCAAATGCAACCGGAACCTTTTCTTAGCACTTGAGGCAGAGGCCATGGAGCCATCCTCAGCATCCAGGGCCAACTTGCTCTAATTGAACCATGGTTGCAGGAAGGGAGAAGAAGAAAGAATTAGATAGATAGATAGATAGATAGATAGATAGATAGATAGATAGATAGATAGATAGATGGATAGATGATAGAGAAGCAAGAGGGGGAAGGGTGAGAAGCAAATGGGTGCTTCTCCTGTGTGCCTTGACTGGGGATCGAACCTGAGATATCCACACACTGGGCCAACACTCTACTGGCCAAGGAGCTAACAGGCCAGGGCCAGGTTTAAACTTTCTTGAAGTTAATAAATATCAGAAACATTAAGATAGGCATTGTTATAATTCAGTAAATTTATAATTTTAAGAATTGTACACTTGAAATCAGTATGGCTTTTTTTTTTAACAAATGTTACCCCAAGAAATTCAATTTAAAATTTTTGAAAACAGAATTACACATCTAATTTGTAATTTATAAACAAAGTATTTGATTCCCTTATATTTTCTTAATAATAGTAAGTAAACATGAGAAAGCTGTTGGTTTGGGCATATTTATTTCACAACTTGCTAGCTTCCTAAGATTCTCTCTCTTTGATTGTGTTTCTTTTTTTAAATTTATTTAGAAAATTAAATTTCACAGGATCACATTAATCAATGAGTATATAAGTTCCAATAAACAATCCTATAGCATTTAAACTTTTAAGTAAAATAATTTTCTGTCACCATATATTTATTCCTCTTTATTCACTTCCCTCTCTTCCTCCCCACAGCCCCCTTTCCCAGTAACCACTTCACTTTTATCTATAGCCATGAGTCTCAGTTTTATATCACAAGTATATGTGAAATCATACAGTTCTTAGCTTTTCCTGATTTACTTATTTCACTCAAGGTCCACCTATGTTGTCGTACATAGTAATATGTCATCATGTATTATGGTTGAGTAGTATTCCATTGTATATGTGCCACTTCTTCTTTATCCAATCCTCTATCCAGGGACACTTTGGTTGTTTACATATCTTGTCCACTGTGAATGATGCTGTAATGAACATGGGGAGGGGTAAATGTGTCTTTGTGGACCAATCACTTTGAGATTTTTGGGGTAGATATCCTGTAGAGCGATTGCTGAGTCATATGGTAGTTCTATTCTTAATTTTTTCAGGAACCTTATACTTTCTTTTATAGTGGCTGTACCGGTTCACATTCCCACCAACAGTGCATGAGGGTTCCTTTTTCTCCACAGCCTCTCAAACACTTGTTACTAACATTCTTGCTGATAATAGTCAATCTAACAGGTGTGAAGTGGTATCTCATTGTAGTTTTGACTTGAAATTCTCGAATAGCTAGTGAAGATGAGCATCTTTTCACATATCTGTCAGCCATTAGTATGTCCTCTTCGGAGAAAAGTCTGTTCAGGTCCTCTTCCCATTTTTTGATTGGATTGTTTGCTCATTTGTTGCTGAGCTTTGCGAGTTCTTTATATATTTTGGATATTAACCCCTTATAGAAACTGTTTGCAAATATCATCTCCCATTTAGTTAGCTGCCTGTTTGTTTTGTTGTTGGTTTCTTTAGCTGTGCAGAAGCTTTCTAGTTTGATGTAGTCCCATTCATTTATACTGACCTTTACTTCCCTTGCCTTTGGGGTCAAATTCATAAAATGCGCTCCACATTCAAGGTCCATAAGTTTAGTACCTATCTTTTCTTCTGTGTAATTTATTGTTTCAGATCTTATATATAGGTCTTTGATCCATTTTGAATTAATTTTAGTGCAATGGAACAATCTGTAGTCAAGTTTCATTCTTTTGCATGTAGCTTTCCAATTTTCCCAGCACCATTTATTGCAGAGGCTTTCTTTTCTCTATTGTGTGTTTTTGCTTCTTTGTCAAATATTATTTGTCCATATATATGTGGTTTTATTTCTGGGCTCCCTATTCTAGTCCATTGATCTGTATGTCGGTTTTTCTGCCAATACCATGCTGTTTTGATTATTGAGGCTCTATAGAATAATTTGAAGTCAATTGGTGTGATTCCTCCAGCTTCATTCTTTTTCCTCAGGATTGTTTTTGGCTATTCAGGGTATTTTATGGTTTCATACAAACCAGGTAATTATTAATTCTACTTCTTTAAAAATGACATTGGGCCTGACCTGTGGTGGCGCAGCGGGTAAAGTGTCAACCTGGAAACGCTGAGGTTGCCGGTTCAAAGCCCTGGGCTTGCCTGGTCAAGGCACATATGGGAGTTGATGCTTCCAGCTCCTCCCCCCTTCTCTCTCTCTGTCTCTCTCTCCTCTCTAAAAATAAATAAATAAAAAAATTTAAAATAAAATAAAATAAAATAAAATAAATGACATTGGGATTTTGATGGGGATTCCATTAAATTTGTATATTGCTTTGGGTAATATGGCCATTTTAAATATGTTAAATCTTCCAGTCCATGAACATGGAATATTTTTCCAATTCATTGTGTGTTTTTCAATTTTTTTCAATAATTCTTTGTAGTTTTCAGTATTTAGGTCCCTCACATCCTTGGCTAGGTTTATTCCTGGGTATTTAATTTTTTTTTTTTTTTGCATTTGTAAAAAGAATTGTATTTTTGAGTTCAATTTCTGAAGTTTCATCATTGACATATACAAAGGAAATAATTGTATATTGATTTTGTATTATGTGACTTTACTGTATTGGTTTATTGTTTCTAATAAGGTTTTGGTGGAGTTTTTGGAGTTTTCTATATACAGGATCATGTCATCTGCACAAAGTGATGCCTTGACTTTTTCTTTCCTGATATGAATACCTTTTATTTCTTTCTCTTGCCTGATCACTCTGGTTAATGCCATGTTCCAAAACTATATTGAATAAGAGTGGAGAGAGTGGGAAGCCTTATCTTTTCCAGATTTTAGAAGAAAAGCATTGAATTCATCACCATTTAATATGATATTGGCTGACGGTTTATCATATATGGCCTTTATTATATTCAGTTACTTTTCTTCTATTCTGATTTTATTGAGTGTTTTAAACATAAATGGATGTTGTATCTTATCAAATTTCTTTTCTGCATCTATTCATAAGATCATATGATTTTGGTCTTTGTTTTGTTGACGTGGTGTATTATGATGTTTAATTTGCATATGTTGAACTATCCTTGTGCTTCTGGAATGAATCCCACTTGATCATGATATATTATTTTTTAAAAGTGATGTTGTATTTGATTTGCAAATATTTTGTTTAGGATTTTTGCATTTCTATTCCTTAGAGATATTTGTCTGTAGTTTTCTTTTTGTATGTTGTCCTTGGCAAGTTTTGGTATGAAGGCTATTTTGGCTTCATAATATGTGTTAGGGAGTATTGCTTCTGGTTCGATATTTTGGAAGACTTTGAGAAGGATAGGTACCATATCTTCTTTGAATGTTTGGTAGAATTCACTAGTTTAGCCATCTGGTCTTGAACTTCTGTTTTGGGGAAGGTCTTTGATAATAGTTTCTATTTCTTCCTGTTTAAAGGTCTATTTAGGTTTTCCACTTCTTCATGATTCAGTCTAGGAAGATTGCATAATTCTAGGAATTTGTCCATTTCCTTAGGTTGTTGAATTTGGTGGCATACAATCTTTCATAGTATTCTCCTCTGATTCTTTGTATATCTGTCATCTCTGTAGTAATATCTCCTCTTTCATTATGGATTTTGTTTATGAGTCTTTTCTCTCTTTTCCTTATTGATTCTATCCAATGGTTTGTTGGTTTTATTGATCTTTTCAAACAACAATTAAAATTGTATTAATTTTTTCTGTAGTTTTTTTTTGTTTTCTATTTCATTTAGTTTTGCTCTAATTTTTATTATTTAATTTTTTATACTGACTTTGGGTTGCCTTTGTTCTTATTTCTCTGGTTCTTTAAGATGTGATGTTAGGTTGTTTATTTGAGATCTTTATTGTTTCTTGATATACACCTATGATGATATAAACTTCCCTTTTATTACTTTTTTGCTGCATTCCAGAAATTTTGAGATGTTATGTTGTCATTCTTATTTGTTTATATATATCTTTTGATCTCTGCTTTTATTTCTTCTTTGACCAAGTCATTTTTTAGAAGTATGTTGTTTAATTTTCATGTTTTTGTGGATTTCATTACTTCCTTTTTGCAGTTGAATTCTAATTTCAAAGTCTTATGGTCAGAAAATATGTTTGGTCTAATTTTAATCTTACTGAATATGTAGATCTTAGTGCTGAGGCCCAACCTGCGGTCTATCCTTGAGAATGTTTCATGAACCTTGGAAAAGAATGTATAATCTGATGTTCTGAGATGAAATATTCTCTAAATGTTTTTTTATGTTTCATTGACGTAACATGTTGTTTAAGGCTGATATATCTTTATCGATTTTCTGTTTGAATAATCTACCTAAAGTTGTCAATGGTGTGTTGAGATATTTAAGTATGATTATGTTTTTGTCTGTTTCTGTTTTTAGATCAGTTAGTAGATGTCTTATGTAGTTTGAAACTCCCTGGTTTGTTGCATATACATAAAAAAGTATTATATCTTTTTGATATACTGTCTTTTTTACCATTATAAAATGTTTATCTTTGTTTCCGGTTACCTTTTGTTATCTTGAAGTCATCCTTGTCAAATATGAGAATGGCTACACCTGCTTTTCTTTTAGTATTATTTACTTGGAGAATTATTTTCTAACCTTTCACTTTGAGTCTACTTTTGTCCTCACAGCTTAGATGTGTCTCTTAAAGGCAGCATACAGTTGGTATTGCTTTTTGATTCAATCTGTTACTCTGTGCCTTTTTATTGGTGAGTTCAGTCCATTTACATTTAGGGTAATTATTGACCCTAGAGGATTTCCTATAGCCATTGTATGTGTTTGTTTGTTTGTTTGTTTTTCTGGTAGCTTTATGTCTCCTTTGGTTCTTCTCTTTTATGTTTCTGTCAGTATTTTTTTAATAGTATTCCATACTTTCTTCCCTGTTTCTTCCTTTTTTTAAGGAATGTGTTTTACTATTGTGGGGGGTATTTTGTGGTTGGTTACTATTAGGTTATTAAGAGAAAAATATTTGTATGTACAAGATTCCTTTGTCTCATTAGTACTTCTGCACTCTATCCTCCTTTGGTACTGTAAATCTTTATCCACTCTTCTTTTATATTACTGCTGTCACAGATTTCCCTGTTTTTATTGTGACATTGATGTAGCTTTTACTTGTAGTTTTGTTTTTCGTTGTTCTTTGTATCTGGAAGAACAACCCCTTGAGTATTTCCTGTAATGGGAGATTTCTGGTGATAAATTCTATCAGCTTCTGTATGTCTGTAAAAGTTTTTATTTTGCCTTCATATCTGAAGATAGCTTTGATGGGTATAGTGCTTTTGGCTGGTAACTCCTCTCTTTTTGTTAATTAAATGTTTGGGTCCACTCCTCTGGCATGTAGAGTTTCTGCTGAGAAGTCTGAGGAATACCCAATATGCCTTCATTTATATATTTCGTTCTTCTTTTTCCTGGGTGTTTTGAGGATTCTTTCTTTGTCATTGATTTTTGAAATTTTTATTACAATATGCTTTGGGGAAAGTCTGTTTGGGTTGTTAACTCAGCATTCTGTTTGCTTCTTGAATTTGTGAATCTAACTTTTTCCATAGATTTGAAAAATTGTTATCAATTATATTTAGAATAAGCTGTCCATTCCCTCTTTCCTCTCTCCTTTTGATATATCCATTATTCTTATTTCTTATATTGCTCTCTCTGTTGGAGTCAGGCAACTCTTGTAGAGCTCTATTGTTTTTAAAAGTTGTGAGTCTCTTTCTTCTTCTGTCTGTATCATCTCTGGTTACCTGTATTCAGTGTCACTGATTCTCTTCTTTATCTGATCTGTTTTAATAACTAAACTTGCTAGCTCATTTTTAAATTCATGTATTGAATTTATCTGTGTTTTAAAGTTTCAATCTCCTTTGTGAAGTATTCATTTTGTTTATTAATTTGTTTTTTTAGTTTAATTTATTGTCTCTCGGTTCTTTCTTGCATCTCATTGAGTATATTCAGAACTGTAATTTTGAATTTTCTATTGTTTAATTCTAAGGTTCCCATGTGATTGAGATTGCTTTCTGGAGATTTTTCTTTTTCTTACTGAACTATGTCACTTTTTGTGTAACCATACTATTTGTTTTCTTTTACCTTAATAACATTTGAGAATGATATTGTTAAGAAATCTAACAAAGAACAACTAAAAAATAAAAATAAAAACAAATAAAATGAAAAATAGGAAAAATTTGAGAATAATGTAAAGTAAAAGGGAAAATCCACAAAAAAGAAAGAGGAAAGACAAAAAGAAAAAATCAAAAGTAAACAAAACACTTACAGAAAATAAGAATAAAAATATAAATATTAAAGAAAATAAAGTTCAAAATATACGACTTCAGTTTTGGAGGTTTTTCTGGGTTTTTTTTTAAAAACTAGTGGCACTGTGTTACTAGTTTTAGCTCTGAAATTTCTTTTTTTTTAACATGTTTATTTTTTTTTTAAATTATTGTAATGGAGTGACATTGATCAATCAGAGTACATAAATTTAGAAAACATCTCCAGATTATTTTGACATTCAATTACGTTGCATACGCATCACCCAAAGTAAAATTGTCTTCCGTCACCTTCGCTCTGAGTTTTTTTATGCCCCCTCACACTCTTCCTTTCTTTCTCCCCCCCCTTCTCCCTGGTAACCACCACACTCTTGTCCATGTCCCTGAGTCTCATTTTTATGTCCCATCTATGTATGGAATCATATAGTTCTTAGTTTTTTCTGATTTACTTATTTTACTCAGTATAATGTTATCAAGGTCCAACTATGTTATTGTAAATGATCCGATGTCATCATTTCTTAAGGCTGATTAGTATTCCATAGTATATATGTACCACATCTTCTTTATTCAATCATCTATTGAAGGGTTTTTTGGTAGTTTCCATGTCTTGGCCACTGTGAACAATGCTGCAATTAACATGGGGCTGCATGTGTGTTTACGTACCAATGTTTTTTAGTTTTGGGGGTATATATCCAGTAGCGGGATTGCTAGGTCATATGGTAGTTTTATTTTTAATTTTTTGAGAAACCACCATACTTTCTTCCATAATGGTTGTACTACTTTACATTCCCACCAACAGTGGATTAGGATTCCTTTTTCTCCACAGCCTCTCTAACACTTGTTATTATCTGTCTTGTTCATAATAGCCAATCTAACAGGTGTAAGGTAGTATCTCATTGTAGTTTTGATTTGCACTTCTCTAGTAGCTAATGAAGATGAGCATCTTTTTATGTATCTGTTGGCCATTTGCATTTCGTCCTTGGGAGAAGTGTCTGTTCAAGTCCTCTTCCAATTTTTTTTATTGGATTGTTTGCTTGTCTATTGTTGAGTTTTATGACTTCTTAGTACATTTTGAATATTAGAGCCTTATCTGTGCTGTTGTTTGAAAATATCATCTCCCATTTAATTGGCTGTTTGTTTTGCTGTCCATTTCCTTGCTGTGCAAAAGCTTCTTAGTCTGATGTGGTTCCATGTATTTATCTTTGCCTTCACTTCCCTTGCCTTTGGAGTCAAATTCATAAAATGCTCTTTATAACCAAGTTCCATGAGTTTAGTACCTCTATGTTTTCTTCTATGTACTTTATTGTTGCAGGTCTTATATTTAGGTCTTTGATCCATTTGAATTAATTTTAGTAGAAGGGGACAAACTGTAAGTGAGTTTTATTCTTTTGCATGTGGCTTTCCAGTTTTCCCAGCACCATTTGTTGAAGAGTCTTTCTATTATCCATTGTGTGTTGTTGGCTTCTTTATCAAAAATTATTTAATCATATATATGTGGTTTTATTTCTGGACTTTCTATTCTGTTCCAGTGGTCTGAGTGTCTATTTTTTTGCCAACACCATGCTGTTTTGATTATCATGGCTTTATAATATATTTTGAACTCAGATATTGTAATGCCCCCAGCTTTGTTCTTTTTTCTTTAGATTGCTTTGGCTATTTGGCATTTTTTATAGTTCCATATAAACCTGATGATTTTTTGTTCCATTTCTTTAAAAAATGACATTGAAATTTTGATGGGAATTGCATTAAATTTGTATATTGCTTTGGTAATATAGTCATTTTGATTACATTTCCTCTTCCTATCCAAGAACAAGGAATATTTTTCCATTTCATTGTATCTTTTTTGATTTTCCTTAATAATGCTTCGTAGTTTTCATTATATAGGTCCTTTACATTCTTTGTTATGTTTATTCCTGGTATTTTTTGTGTTGTTGTTGCAACCATAAAAGGGATTATTTTTTTGAGTTCGTTTTCTGATGTTTCATTGTTGGCATACAGGAAGGCCATGGACTTTTGTATATTAATTTTGTATCCTGCAACTTTAGTGTATTGGTTTATTGTTTCTAGTAGTCTTTTTGTGGAGTCTTTGGGGTTTTCGATGTATAGGATTATATCATCTGCAAAAAGTGAAACCTTTACTTCTTCTTTCCCAATATGAATGCCTTTTATTTCTTTCTCTTGTCTGATTGCTCTGGCTAGAACTTGCAGCACTACGTTGAATAAGAGTAGAGAAAGTGAAGAATCTTGTCTTGCTCCTGATTTTAGCGGAAAAGTCCTCAGTTTTATGACTTTTAATATGATGTTAGCTGATGATTTATCATAAATGGTCTTTATTATGTTGAGATATTTTCCTTCTATACCCATTTTATTGAGTGTCTTAAACATAAAATAGTGTTGTATTTTATCAAATGCATCTAATGATAGGATCATATGGATTTTGTTCTTTGTTTTGTTGATATGATGTATTACGTTAACCGTTTTACATATGGTGAACCATCCTTGTGATTCTGAGATGAATCCCACTTGATCATGATGATCTTTTTTTTTTTTTTTTTTTTTACAGAGACAGAGAAAGAGTCAGAGAGAGGGATCCATAGGGACAGACAGACAAGAACAAAGAGAGATGAGAAGAATCTATCGTTAGATTTTCATTGCGACACCTTAGTTGTTCATTGATTGCTTTCTCATATGTGCCTTGACCATGAGCCTTCAGTCGACTGAGTAACCCCTTGCTGGAGCCAGCGACCTTGGGTGCAAGCTGATGATCTTTGCTCAAACCAGATGAGCCCGGGCTCAAGCTAGTGACCTCAGGGTCTCGAACAAGTGTCCTCCACATCCCAGTCCAATGCTCTATGCACTGCACCACCACCTGGTCAGGCAAATTATTTTTTAATGTGTTGTATTCAATTTGCTAGTATTTTGTTTAGTATTTTAGCATCTGTATTCATTAGAGATATTGGTCTGTAGTTTTCTTTGTGTTGTCCTTGCCAGGTTTCGGTATGAGCATTATGTTGGCCTCATAAAATGTGTTTAGAAGTATTGCTTCTTCTTAAATATTTTGCTACTTTGAGTAGCATAGGAACCAAGCCTTCTTTGAATGTTTGATAGAATTCAATAGTATAGCCATCTGGCCCTCGATTTGTATTTTGGAGAAGGTTTTTGATAGTTGTTTCTATTTCCTCCCTGCTAATTGGTCTGTTTAGGCTTTCTGCTTCTTCATGACTCAGTCTAAGAAGATTATATTCTAGGAATTTATCCATTTCTTCTAGGTTGTTAAGTAGGTGGCATATAGTTTTTCATAGTATTCTACAATAATTCTTTGTATATCTATGATACCTGTGGTGATTTCTCCTCTTTCATTTTGGATTTTATTTATATGAGTTCTTTCTCTTTTTTCCTTAGTGAGTCTTGCCAAGGGTTTGTCAATTTTGTTGCTCTTTTCAAAGAACCAGCTCCTTGTTTTATTACTTTTTTATAGTTTTTCTGTTTTCTATTTTATCTATTTCTCCTCTGATTTTTATTATTTCCTTTCTTCTGCTGGTTTTGCGTTGTCTTTATTCTTCTTTTTCTAGTTCCTTAAGATGTGAAGTTAAGTGGTTTACTTGGGCTCTCTCTTGTTTGTCCATACAGGCCTGTAGTGATATGAACTTCCCTCTTATTACTACTTTTGCTGCATACCAGAGATTCTGATATGTCATATTATTTTTGTTTCTCTGTATGTATCTCTTGATTTTTGTTTTTATTTCTTCTTTGACCCACTCATTTTTTAAAAGTATGTTGTTGAGATTCCATATTTTTGTGGATTTACCACTTTTTTGCAGTTGAATTCTAGTTTCAGGGCTATATGATCAGATAACATGCTTGGCATAATTTCAATATTTCTGAATTTGTTGTCGTTATTTTTGTGACCCAACATATGGTCAATTTTTGAGAATGTTCAATGTACATTAGAAAAAAATATATACTCTGGCACTTTGGGATGAAATGTCCTGTAGATATCTATCATATCCAATTGTTTTGATGTTTTGTTTAAGGCCAATGTTTCTTTATTGATTTTCTGTTTGGATGAACGATCTAGAGCCATCAGCGGTGTATTAAGGTCTCCAAGTATGATTGTATTTTTGTTGGTTTTTGATTGTCAGTCAGTCCATAGCTGTCTTATATATTTTGATGCTCCTTGGTTTGGTGCATATATATTAAGAAGTGTTATGTCTTCTTGATTCAGTGTCTCTTTAGTCATTATAAAATGACTGATTTTGTTTCTGATTACCTTTGCTGTCTTGTAGTCAGCATTGTTAGATATGAGTATTGCTATACCTCCTTGTTTTGGATGTTATTTGCTTGAAGTATTGGACATTTTTTTAATAAATTTTTATTAATGTTAATGGGGTGACATTAATACAGGGTACATATATTCAAAGAAAACATGTCCAGGTTATCTTGTCACTGAATTATGTTGCATACCTATCGCCCAGAATCAGATTGTCCTCCATCACCCTCTATCTAGTTTTCTTGGTGCCCCTCCCCCTCCCCCTTCCCCTCTCTTTTTTTCCCTCCCGCATCTGCCGTCCCCCCACCCCTGGTAACCACCACACCCTTGTCCATGTCTCTTAGTGTCATTTTTATGGCCCACCAATGTATGGAATCATGTAGTTTTGGTTTTTTCTGATTTACTTATTTCACTCCATATAATGTTATCAAGTTCCCATCATTTTGTTGTAAATGATCCGATGTCATCATTTCTTATGGCTGAGTAGTATTCCATAGTGTATATGTGCCACATCTTCTTTATCCAGTCTTTTATTGAAAGGCTCTTTGGTTGTTTCCAAGTCTTGGCCATGGTGAACAATGCTGCAATAAACATGGGACTACATGTGTCTTTATGTATCAATGTTTCTGAGTTTTGGGGGTATATACCCAGTAGAGGGATTGCTGGGTCATAAGGTAGTACTACTTTCAGTTTTTTGAGGAACCACCATACTTTCTTCCATAATGGTTGTACTACTTTACAGTCCCACCAACAGTGAATGAGAGCCCCTTTTTCTCCACAGCCTCTCCAACACTTGCTATTACCTGTCTTGTTGATAACAGCAAATCTAACAGGTATGAGGTGGTATCTCATTGTAGTTTTGATTTACATTTCTCTAATAACTAATGAAGATGAGCGTCTTTTCATATATCTGTTGGTAATTTGTATTTCTTCCTGGGAGAAGTGTCTGTTCATGTCCTCTTCCCATTTTTTTATTGTTTGTTTGTTTGTTGTTGAGTTTTATGAGTTCTTTGTAAATTTTGGATATTAGGCCCTTATCTGAGCTGTTGTTTGAAAATAACATTTCCCATTTAGTTGGCTGTCTGTTTATTTTGTTCTCAGTTTCTCTTGCTGAGCAAAAACTTTTTAGTCTGATGTAGTCCCATTCATTTATCTTTGCTTTCACTTCTCTTGCCTTTGGAGTCAAATTCATAAAATGTTCTTTAAAACCAAGGTCCATGAGTTTAGTACCTATTTCTTCTTCTATGTACTTTATTGTTTCAGGTCTTATATTTAGGTTTTTGATCCATTTTAAATTAATTTTAGTACACGGCGACAAGCTGTAGTCGAGTTTTATTCTTTTGCATGTAGCTTTTCAGTTTTCCCAGCACCATTTGTTGAAGAGGCTTTCTTTTCTCCATTGTGTGTTGTTGGCCCCTTTATCAAAAATTATTTGACCATATATATGTAGTTTTATTTCTGGGCTTTCTATTCTGTTCCATTGCTCTGAGTGTCTATTTTTCTGCCAATACCATGCTGTTTTGATGTCATGACCCTATAATATATTTTGAAGTCAGGTGTTGTAATGCCCCTAGCTTCATTCTTTTTCCTTAGGATTGCTTTGGCTATTCGGGGATTTTTATAGTTCCATATAAATCTGATGATTTTTGTTCCATTTCTTTAAAAAGTGTCATAAAAATTTTGATGGGAATTGCATTAAATTTATAAATTGCTTTGGTTAATATGGCCATTTTGATTATATTTATTCTTCATATTCAAGAACAAGGAATATTTTTCCATCTCATTATTTCTTTTTCGATTTCTCTTAACAATGCTTTGTAGTTTTTGTTATATAGGTCCTTTATATTCTTTGTTATGTTTATTCCTAGGTATTTTATTTATTTTTGTTGTTGTTGCAATCGTGAAGGGGATTATTTTTTTGAGTTCGTTTTCTAATATTTCATTGTTGGCATATAGAAAGGCTATGGACTTTTGTATGTTAATTTTGTATCCTGCGACCTTACTGTATTGGTTTATTGTTTCTAGTAATATTTCTGTGGAGTCCTCCAGGTTTTCGATGTATAGGATCATATCATCTGCAAAAAGTGATACCTTTACTTCTTCTTTTCCAATATGGATGCCTTTTATTTCTTTCTCTTGTCTGATTGCTCTGGCCAGAACTTCTAGCACCCCATTAAATAGGAGTGGATAGAGTAGACAACCCTGTCTTGTTCAAGACCTGATTTAAGGTGGAAAGTCCTCAGTTTTATGCCATTTAATATGATGTTGGCTGATGGTTTATCATATATGGCCTTTGTCATGTGGAGATATTTTCCTTCTATACCCGTTTTGTTGAGTGTCTTAAACATAAAGTTGTGTTGTATTTTATCAAAGCCTTTTGTGCATCTATTGATAAGATCATGTGGTTTTTGTTCTTTGTTTTGTTGATATGGTGTATCACGTTAACCATTTTACGTATGTTGAACCATCCTTGATATTCTGGGATGAATCCCACTTGATCATGATGTATTATTTTTTTTAATATGTTGTTGTATTCGATTTGCCAGTATTTTGTTTAGTATTTTAGCATCTGTATTCATTAGAGATATTGGTCTGTAGTTTTCTTTTTTGTGTCATCCTTGCCAGGTTTTGGTATGAGTCTTATGTTGGCCTCATAAAATGTGTTTGGAAGTTTTGCTTCTTCTTCAATTTTTTGGAAGACTTTGAGTAGAATAGGAACGAAGTCTTCTTTGAATGTTTGATAGAATTCACTAGTATAACCGTCTGGGCCTGGACTTTTATTTTTGGGGAGGTTTTTAATAGTTTTTTCTATTTCCTCCCTGCTAATTGGTCTGTTTAGGCTTTCTGCTTCTTCATGACTCAGTCTAGGAAGGTTGTATTGTTCTAGGAATTTATTCATTTCTTCTAGATTGTTGAATTTGGTGGCATATAGTTTTTCATAGTATTCTACAATAATTCTTTGTATATTTATTACGTCTGTGGTGATTTCTCCTCTTTCATTTTGGATTTTATTTACATGAGTCCTTTCTCTTTTTTTCTTTGGTGAGTCTTGCCAAGGGTTTGTCGATTTTGTTGATCTTTTCAAAGAACCAGCTCCTAGTTATATTAATTTTTTCTATAGTTTTTCTGTTCTCTCTCTCATTTATTTCTGTTCTGATTTTTATTATCTCCTTTCTTTGGCTGGTTTTGGGTTGTCTTTGTTCTTTTTCCAGTTCCTTAAGGTGTGAAGTTAACTGGTTCACTTGGGCTCTCTCTTGTTTGTTCATATACGCCTGAACTGATATAAACTTCCCTCTTATCACTGCTTTTGCTGCATGCCAGAGATTCTGATATGTTGTATTGTAATTTTCGTTTGTCTGTATATATCTTTTGATCTCTGCACATATTTCTTCTTTGACCCATTCATTTTTAATTTTATTTATTTTTTTTTCTGAAGCTGGAAATGGGGAGAGATAGTCAGACAGACTCCCACATGTACCCGACCGGGATCCACCTGCACACCCACCAGGGGGCGACGCTCTGCCCACCAGGGGGCGATGCTCTGCCCCTCCAGGGCATCGCTCTGTTGTGACCAGAGCCACTCCAGTGCCTGGGGCAGAGGCCAAGGAGCCATCCCCAGCACCCGGGCCATCTTTGCTCCAATGGAGCCTTGCTGCGGGAGGGGAAGAGAGAGACAGAGAGGAAGGAGAGGGGGAGGGTTGGAGAAGCAAATGGGCGCCTCTCCTGTGTGCCCCGGATGGGAATAGAACCCGGGACTTCTGCATGCCAGGCCGACGCTCTACCACTGAGCCAACCGACCAGGGCCTGACCCATTCATTTTTTAAAAGTATGTTGTTTAGTTTCCACATTTTTGTGGGTTTTTCCCTGCTACTTTGCAGGTGAATTCTAGTTTCAAGGCTTTATGATCAGAAAATATGCTTGGTACAATTTCAATTTTCCTGAATTTTCTGATGTTATCTTTGTGGTCCAACCTGTGGTCAATTCTTGAGAATGTTCCATGTACACTAGAGAAAAATGTATACTCTGTCACTTAGGGATGAAGTGTCCTGTAGATGTCTACCATATCCAGGTGCTCTCGTGTTTCATTTAAGGCCAATATGTCTTTATTGATTCTCTGTTTGGATGACCAATCTAGAGCCGTCAGCGGTGTATTGAGTTCTCCAAGTATGATTGTATTTTTGTCAGTTTTTGTTTTTAGGTCAATACGTAGCTGTCTTATATATTTTGGGCTCCTTGGTTTGATGCATATATATTAAGAATATTATGTCTTCTTGATTCAGCATCCCCTTAATTATTATGAAATGACCATTTTTGTCTCTAAGTACTTTTTCTGTCTTGTAGTCAGCATTATTAGATATGAGTATTGCTACACCTGCTCTTTTTTGGATGTTATTTGCTTGGAGTATTGTTTTCCAGCCTTTCACTTTGAATTTGTTTTTATCCTTGTTGCTTAGATGTGTTTCTTGTAGGCAGCATATGGTTGGATTTTCTTTTTTAATCCATTCTGCTACTCTGTGTCTTTTTATTGGTCAGTTTAATCCATTTACATTTAATGTAATTATTGACACTTGTGAGTTCCTTATTGCCATTTTATAAATTGCTTTCTGTTAGTTTTGTATTTTGTTTGATTTTCTCTTTTGCTTTTTTATCATTTGTTTTTGTTTGTTTGTATTCCATACTTCTTTCTTCTGTTGCTACCTTTTTAAAGTCATGTGCTTCTGTGGTGGTTTTCTCAAGTGTGGTTACCATTAAGTATTGAAAAGGGTACCTACCATATTCATTGTAGTACCCTATCTTATGAGTGTTTCTGCGCTTCATCGTCCTTTGCTACTGTTAATTTCCATCCTCTCCCCTCCTTTTTTTTTCTTTTGTTGTCACCGTTTAAATTTGGTTTTATTGTGTTCTTAGTGGAGCTGTTACTTGTGGTTTTGTTTTGTTTTGTTCTTTGAATCTGGTTGGACAACCTCCTTTAGTATTTCCTAGAGTGGGGGCTTTCTGATGATAAATTTCCTCATCTTTTCTGTATCTGTGAATGTTTTTATTTCTCCTTCGTACTTGAAGGATAGCTTTGATGGGTATAGTATTCTTGGCTGAAAGTTCCTCTCTTTCAGGGCTTTAAATATTGGGGTCCATGCTCTTCTAGCTTATAGAGTTTCTGATGAGAAATCTGATGATAATCTAATAGGCCTTCCTTTATATGTTGTATTCTTCCTTTCCTTGGCTGCCTTGAGAATTTTTTCTTTGTCATTGGTTTGTGCCATCTTCATTATGATGTGCCTTGGAGTAGATTTGTTGTGGTTAAGAAAACTCGGTATTCTGTTTGCTTCTTGAATTTGAGGCTTTAGTTCTTTCCACAGGCTTGGGAAGTTCTCATCTATTATTTGTTTGAGTATATTCTTCATTCCATTTTCTCTCTCTTCTCCCTCTGATATACCTATTATTCTTATGTTATTCTTTCTGATGGAGTCAGACAATTCCTGTAGGGCATTCTCGTTTTTTTTTATTTATTTTTGAGTCTCTTTCTTCTTCTCTCTGTTGTGCCTCAAGTTGCTTGTCTTCTATTTCACTAATCCTATCTTCTATCTGGGCTGTTCTGTTAGCTAAGCTTTTTACCTCGTTTTTTAGCTTATGAATTGAGTTTTTCATTTTTGTTTGATTTGTTTTTATAGTTTCAATTTCTTTGGTAATATATTCTTTGTGTTCATTGAGTTGTTTTCTGAGCTCCCTAAATTGCCTTTCTGTGTTTTCTTGTATATCTCTGAGTATTTTTAGGATTTCTATTTTAAATTCTCTGTCATTTAGCTCCAAGGTTTCCAATATATTAAATTTTTTCTTCATAAATTTTTCCACATCTATCTGTGTTATTTCTCTATCTTTTGTATCCATGATATTCAATTTCATTTTTTTAATGGCATCTGAAGGTGGTCTTGTTGATAGCACTAATGAGAATTAATAAAGAATAAAAAGGAAGAAATAATGGAAAAAATTGAAAAAAAAAACAAATAATTTATTATCACCCCTTTTTCTTTCTTCTCTTTCCCTCCTCTCCCCTCCTCCTTAGGAAAATATTGTGATGACCTGTGAATTATATTATGCTAAGTGGAACAAAAACTGCCTATAATGGAGGGCCTGAGTTGGGGGGAAGTGTTCAAGGGGCAAAAAAGGAAGTAGGGACCTACAAAATGCAAAAAAGAAAAAAATCTTGGTCAAGTATAAAATGATTTCCTTGTAAGTGATAGTTGACTAAGAGATATAATGAGAGGGATAAGAGGGAAAGAGAAAAAAGGAGAAAAAATCTACTGTATTAAATGGAGCAAAGACTAAATAGAATGGAGATCCTGGTTTGGGAGGAATGTTAATGAGTTAAAAAGCAAACTAAAAAGCACCCAAAATGCAAAAAAAAAAGAAATCTTGAGTCCCAAATTAAACAATTTGTTCGTGATTGAGTATTGAATGAGAGGAAAAGTAAAAGGAGAAAAGAAGAAACTAATAGAAAGGGAGAAATAAGAAAAAGGGGAAAAAGAAAGGAAGAAAAAAAAAGGAAAAGAAAAAAAAAAGAGAGAGAGAGTTAAGCGTTTTGGAGTGTAACCCTCATGGAGAGTAAGGAAGAAGAAAAGAAATAAAATGTAACACTTATGGGTAGTGTAGTTCAAGAAAAGGAAAGAATAAGATGGGCAGAGAATAAAAGGACCAAGGTGGAGGAAATAGAAAGGATAATAATAAAGGTAAGAAGATAAAAGAAACAACAAAAAAATAGTGGAACAAGTTATAAAGTCTGTGGATTTTTCTTCATCTTGAGAGGTTAACTTCTTTCTTTTTCTTTTCTCTCCCTCTTCCTGGTTGGTAACTCTGTACCTTAGGCTCTGCCCCTGTGTCATGCTTAGGTAGGTATTTGCAGTTGATGAGATTCTACAACAATGTCATATAGTTGGCTTCAGTCTCATTGGTAGTCAAGGCTTGTTAGCGTTTGCAGGCTCCGACAATGAGAGTTTGTTTTCCCGGAGCCTCTCTCCTAGTCTCCCCTTCCTGAATTAGCAGCCTGGTGATCCAGCTATGAGGCTGCCGCTTCCTCTGCCTGGGGAGTAAGAGGTTCCAAGAGCTGGCAATTCCCCACTCTAACCCCACTCAATGCAGGGCTCTGAGTAAGGCTCTGGCAGTTAGAGCTGCCAGTGTAATCAGGCGGGGCTGGGAGCCAACTGCTCTCAAGGTGACTTTCAATGAGCCTCCAGGACTGTTCAGCACACCTGGCACTCTGTGGGACCACTCTCCTCAGGTTTTCTGCACTTTGTAACCTGTTTTGGCTGGGAAGAAGATGCCCTATTCACTGCCTGCAGTACAGGTCTTAACATCTACCAAGTCCCTCTTTTTAGCGTATATCCCTGAGTATGAAAGCTCTGTCAATCAGAAGTTTCCCCCACTTCTTTAGCAAGAGGCACTAAAGAATATCATGCCTCTTGTCTTGGATCATTGATCTGAGAGAGATCTTGTCAATTAGAGCCCTGTAGGTCAGTTGGGAGGTGCGCAGACTGTAGGTTAGGCTAATTTCAGTGATTGGATCCGCAGATGTGCTCCAGGACAGACTGCAAACTGCCCGCATGCCCCTCCCCCAATGCTTGATTGTTAGCTTGAATGGCTGGGTGAGGTGCCCCACCAGAGGAGAGAAGTTTGGCTTAGGGAAGTTTGCTTTGGCTCACTCCCTGCTTGCCGCTGGTGTGCTCTGGGTATGCAGGCAAATGGGGTGCTGTGGGCACGAGGGCAAGTGGGGTGCTCTGGGTGCATGGGCTAGTGGGGTGCTCTGGGCGCACCGCGTCTGGAGATGATCGCTGTGCACCCACGGCTGTGGATGCTCACAGGGCACGGGCCACTGGGGACATTTTCAGTGCGCAGGGCGAGCACTTTCTCACGACACAGGGGCGGCTGCTCACAACATGCAGGTTGTTGCTCCCAGAGTGCCGGCAGACAGTTGCTCGCATGGGTTGACTCTCCACAGGCACACTTCCTCCTCGGCTTGAACGAATGTCTGTGCCACAGTTAGCTTCCTCCACACCCTCATCTCCCTCCTGACTCTCAGTTCCAAGTGAAAGCAGTCCTTTCGCCTTCAGTGTGTGTGGAACTCCCGGATGCTCCAAGGATAGATTTTTCTGTCTCTAGTTGATGAATTTATTGAAATTTGGGGGGGATCTGTCAGACGCACTGCTCACGGCGCCATTTCCGTGAAGTCACACCCGGAGTATTGTTTTCCAACCTTTCACTTTGAATTTGTTTTTATCCTAGTAGCTTAGATGTGTTTCTTGTAGGCAGCATACAGTTGGATTTTCATTTTTAATCCATTCTGCTACTCTGTGTCTTTCTATTGGTGAGTTCAATCCATTTACATTTAGTGTAATTATTGACACTTGAGGGTTCCTATTGCCATTTTATATATTGCTTTCTGATAGTTTTGTATCTTGTTTGGTTCTTCTCTTTTATTTTTTTGTCAAATTTTTTTTGTTTGGTTGTAATCCATACTTCTTTCTTCTGTTACTTTTTTTTTTAAGCCATGTATTCTGTGTTGGTTTTTTTAGGGGTAGTTACCATTAAGTAATGGAAAGGATACATATCATGTTTATTGTAGTCCATTATCTCAGGAGTGCTTCTGCACTCCAACCTCCTTTGCTACTACTGTTAATCTTTGTCCTCTCCCCTTTTTTGTTTTTGTTTTCACAGATTAATCTTGTTTTTATTGTGATCTTGATGAAGCTTTTACTTGTACTTTTGTTTTGTTCTTTGTATCTGGTCTGAAAATCTCCTTTAGTATTTCCTGAAGTGTGGGTTTTCTGGTGATAAATTTCCTCATCTTTTCTGTATCTGTGAAGTTTTTATTTCTACCTCGTATTTGAAGGATAGCTTTGATGGATATAGTATTCTTGGCTGGAAGTATTCTTAGAACTTTAAATATTGGGGTCCAGTCGGCTGGAAGTATTCTTAGAACTTTAAATATTGGGGTCCAGTCTACCCCAGCTTCTAGAGTTTGTGCTGAGAAATCTGATGATGATCTAATGGGTCTTCCTTTGCATGTTGTATTCTTCTTTTCCCTGGCTGGCTTGAGAATTTTTTCTTTGTCATTAGTTTGTGCCAATTTCATTATGATGTGTCTTGGAATATGTTTGTTACAGTTCAGATAACTCGGTGTTCTGTTTACTTCTTGAATTTGAGGTTTTAGTTCTTTCCACAGGCTTGGGAAGTTCTTGTCTATTATTTTTAAATATGTTCTCCATTCCATTTTCTCTCTCTTCTCCTCTGATATACCCTTTATTCTTATGTTGCTCTCTCTGATGGAGTCAGACAATTTCTATAGGGCTTTCTCATTTTTTTTAAATTCACGAGTCTCTCTACTTTTCTTTCAGTCGTGCCTCTTGTTGCCTGTCTTCTATGTCACTAATTCTCCCCTCTATCTGGCCTGTTCTACTGGCTAAGCTTGTCACCTAGTTTTTCAGTTTATGAATTAAGTTTTTTATCTCTGTTTGAATCATTTTCATAGTTTCAATTTCCTTGGTGATGTATTCTTTCTGTTCATTGAATTGATTTCTGAGCTCCATAAATTGCCTTTCTGTGCTTTATTGTATATCCCTGAGTATTTTCAGGGCTTCAATTTTAAATTCTCTCTCTTTAACTTCAAGTTTTCCAAGCTATTAAATTTTTTTTTTGATTTTTTTTTTTTCATTTTTCTGAAGCTGGAAACAGGGAGAGACAGTCAGACAGACTCCCGCATGCGCCCGACCGGGTTCCACCTGGCACGCCCACCATGGGGCGACGCTCTGCCCACCAGGGGGCGATGATCTGCCCATCCTGGGCGTCGCCATGTTGGCGACCAGAGCCACTCTAGCGCCTGAGGCAGAGGCCACAGAGCCATCCCCAGCGCCTGGGCCATCTTTGCTCCAATGGAGCCTTGGCTGCGAGAAGGGAAGAGAGAGACAGAGAGGAAAGCGCGGCGGAGGGGTGGAGAAGCAAATGGGTGCTTCTCCTGTGTGCCCTGGCCAGGAATCGAACCTGGGTCCTCCGCACGCTAGGCCGACGCTCTACCGCTGAGCCAACCAGCCAGGGCCAAGCTATTAAATTTTTTATACTTTTTTCCTCATCTGTCTGAGCTACATCTCTGTATTTTGTATCCATGATATTTGATTTCTTTTTCCTTAATAGCATTTGGGAGTGGTATTGTTAATGACACTAATAAGAGTTGATAAAAAAATTTAATTTTTTTTGAGAAAATACAATGAAATACTGAAAATTCTATTGTGCTAAGTGGAACAAAAACTACATAGAACAGAGGGCCTGAGATGGGGGAAAGTGACAAAGAAGCAAAATGTGAGGTAAGAACCCACAAAATGCCACAAGAAAAAAATCTGGATCAAGAATAAAATAATTTGTTGGTAAATTATGATCAAATGAGAGAAATAGTGAGAGAGAAAAGAAGAAAAAAAGAAAAAGAGAAAAAATACCATAAAAAATGAAAATTCTATTGTATTAAGTGCAACAAAAACTACATAGAATGGAGAGCCAGATTTGGGGGAAATGCTAAAGAGATAAAAAGCCAAGTAAAATGCACATAAACTGCTAGAAAGAAAAAATTTGAATCCAGAATGAAATAATTTTTGTGGGTGAGATTCGAATGAGAGAAAAAGTAAAAGAGAAAAGAAGAAACAAAGAAAAAGAGAGAAAAGAAAAGAAAGAGTTAAGGTTTTGGGAATGTAACATTCATAGAAAAAAAAGAATGGAAAATGTAACACCTATGGGTAATGAAGTTCAAAATGAAAAGGAAAGAATAAAACTGAAAGAGGATAAAATGATCAAGGTGGAAGAGAAAAAAGAAATAAAAAATACAAGAAAAAAATGAAAAAAGTTATAAAGACTGTGAATTTTTTCTGGTTTTGAGAAGTTATCTTCTTCCTTTTTCTTTCTTCTCTCTCTTTTTGGCCAGTGGCACTGTACCCCAGGTTCTGCCCCTGTGGCACTCTTAAGCAGAGATGTGCAGTTGATCTGTCACTATGGTGATGACATAAACTAGGCCTCAGTCCCATTGGTAGGCAGGGCTTGTTAGCATTTGCAGACTCCGACAATGGGAGAGTCTGTTTTCCTGGAGCCTCTTCCCAAATTTCTCTTTCATGAACCAGCAGCCTGGAGACCCAGCTGTGAAGTTGCCAAAGCCACTGCCTGGAGAGCAAGAGGCTCTAAGAGCTGCCAATCCCCCTACCCCCCAGCCCCACTCAAAGCAGGTTTCTGGGTAAGGCTTTGCCATCCAAAGCTGCCAGCTTGATCAGGCAGGGCTGGGAGCCAAATGCTTTTCAGGTGTCTTTCTATGAGCCTCTGGGCATGTCTAGTATGCCTCAGTGCTCCATGGGTCTATTCTCTACAGGCTTTTTGCACTTTGTGACCTGTATCAGCTGGCAGGAAGATGCCCCAGTCACTGCCTGCAGAGCAAGAGGTCCTAAAAGCTGCCAAGTCCCTCCTCCAGGTCCATTCAAAGCACAGCTCTGGGTGGGAAAGGCATGTCAACCAGAGCCACCTACTCAAGCAGGCAAGAGAGTGAGCTGAATTCTGGTCAGACCCCTTCTAAGGTTCCCCAGGTATGTCTAGTTAAATTTGCCTCAGCGCTCCATGGGTCTGTTCTCCACAGGGCTTCTCACTTGTTGTGAAGCCTACAGCTCAGCCTGCCCAACTTCCGCAGTGTTCTCTGAGGTCTGTTCCATGGGAATGTGCTTTTTAACCTGTATCAGCTGGTAGGAAGTTGCCTCAACCGCCGCCTGCAGAGCAAGAGGTCTTAAGAACTATCAAGTCCCTCCTCAAGATCTGCTTAAATCGTAGCCCTGGGAAAGAAGGCTTTGTCAGCCAGAGCCCCCAACGTAAGCCAGCAGGGCAGTGAGCAGACTGCGAGTTAGGCTCCTTTCTAAGGGTTCTAGGGTATGTCTGGTTTGCCTCAGCATTCAGCGGACGTGCTTTCTAAAGTTTGCCTGCTGTAATAAGCTGCCGATCACCCTGCCCCCCAGCACTTCTGCAGTGTTCTTCGGCAAGAATGTGTTTTGTAGATTGTTTTGGCGGGTGGAGGCTCCCCGCCTGGACAGGTCCTGATGTAGGGAAGCCGGCTCTCACACACTTCCCATGTGTTGTTGTTTGGAGAGCTGGGATTATGCAGAAATTCTGGCTACAGCCCACACAGAAGGTGACTGCTGACAATCTCTGACCCAGCCCCTGTGTCTGGAAACATGGGCACCCATGCCCTAAGCACCAGGTGAAACCACTTGCAAACTGCCCACACTTCCCAGGAGATCAGGAATAAACAAAGTACAAAGCCACTCTGATATCAGTTCCTGCAGGCAATTGCTGCTGGTGTTAGCTCTGTGTAGGCTGAGCCACAGGCACACTCTCTCCTCAGCTTAAACATCTCTGCCCTAGCCAGTTTATTCCCTCACCCCTAGACCTCCCTTCCTCTCAGTTCCAAGTGAAAACAGCCCTTCCTCAGGTCAGTGAGGAAAGCAGAATATTCCGTTCTCTGACTTATTTTCTTCAGAGTGGAATATATATGAAGCCACTATTCACCCAATCATACCTTTGTTTGATGTATGTGTATTTCAGATGCTCCTGGGATTGTTTTTCTGTCTCTAGTTGTTGAATTTGTTGAAATTTCAGGGAGAAGTATTGGTAGCATGTTCATGGCACTGTTTCTCTGACATCACTCCCACAGCTCTGAAATTTCTATGCTGACCTCTGCTGTGATGCTGCCATCACAATGATGGAGGCAGGACTACAGTCATGATGATGGATGAGTCATATTGTGAAGGCTTTACTGCTTTAGTAATATGTGTATCAGGCCTTGGGCACTGTTCTCCACATCTCGACAGACCAGGGGACCAGACACAGAGTACTGGTGTCCTTCAAGGGAGAGAAACGCTCTGGAGAACTAGCTGTAGGATATGGCTCTGCCACTCTCTGCACCCCTCAGTGTGAGGGAGGCAGGATCTGAAAGGCTAGGGGTCTGCACTTTGTTTTTCTCTGTCTCTGTGCAGAGTGCAGGCTGCCAGCAGACCAGGGAACCCTGGCATTACCCCTGATTCTGCTGCCACCTTGGTTCAATATCACCCTCTCTGCCCCTCAAACTCAGCACTCCTCCTGTTAGAAGTATCAGTCACTCTGGGTTTCTACTCTCTCTGGAATCCAGTAGACAATAACCCAGACAATCCAGGTTTCTCTCCTTTACCAAGCTGATGGCATTAAGTCTCATTTTCTGCCCTCCTTCTAAACCCTTCCCACCTTCAGTTGACTGTATGCTTGGATCGCTTCATGCAAACCTGTGAGCCCAGCTGGGACTTTCTTACTGCACCACAGCTGCTCAATTTGTTGGACTTTCAGGGAGAGATCAAGGGTATCTCTCACTGTGCCATTACTCTGATGTCATCTCCCTCTATGTCCTTCTTTAATACTTAGTATCATTTTGTGTAAGTTCTCGCTGAGATGATCTATTTTTTCCGTACGGCCCTTGAACATCCGTGGAACCAGAGGAGCTTTAAAGGTAGGCACACTGGGCATGTACTCTGGTCCCTGATTTTTGAAGGGCCCCTCAAAACTCCAACTTTATACTTTTTTATAATGATATAAAGTTTGGTTTCATATGTGCAATTTCAACATTAATAGAACATAGTATTTATTTATTTATATAAAAATATGGTTAACATGTATTTTTATTTTCACTGTTTCTCTCTCTTTTTTTAAGGAGCCCAATATTTTCTTCTGCACCCGGGGCCTCAACCAACCCTAATCCACCTCTGCCTGTAACCATTGTTCTAAACTCTGCACCTGCTATTTTTGTTGCTTCTAGTTCATTGAATTCCTTTTCTATGGATTTCTTTTGTCCTTTCATTTGGGGCATGTTCTTTCTCTCCCCATTTTGTCTCTCTGTGTTAAGTATCTCTGCTGTGACTTGTTATGATGTTTTTCTGGTGATGGTGGCTTGTTGGGTTCAGTGGCACAATCTTTCAGATTACCTGAGTTCCATGCTCCAGGAATGTTTCTTTTGGGTTATGGGCACCCTCCTGTTGTAGTTGGGTCATGAATGTTGTTGGCCTTTCTTGTGGATGGAGTTAACCCTTCGGGCTGGCTGACTATAAGGATAAACCTCAATCACTGTTTGAAGACATGCTGCAGAGGTTCTCCCTTGGGCGGAGCTCTTCCTAGCAGAGTCTTGTGGCTGCCGAGATCCCTGTTTGTGTGTGCTGCTTGTATGGCTAGCTGGGTTGAGCTTAAGTGTGGTCTGAAGCCCACCAGTGGTTGTGTTTGTTCTGGGTCCACTTAGACGAGGTTCAGGTACAGGATGATGTCAGACACTGTGTGTAACCTTGGTCTACCTGTCTGGAGCTACATGCTGCTCACTGTTTGTGGATACATCTCCCGGGCCTGGGTGTGCATGAAAGGGGTCAGCCTATGTACAAGGGTCAGCTTCCTCCAGCTTAGAGCTGAAGACAGATCTGTAAAATGACTGAGGCTCCCTGAAACCTGCCTCTACCTGTCAGCTAATTTGTCTCTCCCTGAGGTTGCCTGGTCTTCTTTCAGAGCCTTCTAAAGAAAGACCAGAGCCCTTTTCACTCATTGTGAGTTCAGTAGGGTGGGGCAACTGGAACTGGGGAGGACGGGTGTAGTGGGTCCACAATGTGCGCGTCATACAGTGAGGCACTCCATGATGGGAAAGTGACCTCTACTCCATCCCTTCTACAGGAGCCATCTCACCCAGTGGGACCCTGGGCTCAGGAGAACAGATCAGAAAAGTTTCCCATAGAAGTTGATGTCAGCCCAGCCCACAGGTGGGGGCCAAGCCCTTCATGCTAGTCCCAGACAATAGCCTTCAAGGGACTCACAGTCAAATGTCCCAACTCCCAGCAGCTCCCCCTTTCAGCTGCACAAATAAGCTCAGGTAGTCAGGTATCTGGGACTTGGAAGGGCAGATCCAAACAGTCTGCTTGGGAGAGTGAAGGCTGAGCTTGCAGGGGAGATAGCAGTGCTGCCCCATCAATGGAGGTCTTGTCCCTGGGAAGGCAGCATCTGGGTCTCCAGAAGACTCCCTTCTCTCCAGGTGGACCGAATCCCCAGTGATTTCACCACCAGATGGTATATGGGCTCCTCTTCCCATCCCTGTTGTTTTGGGTTGAGGAGCCTTGCATGGGGTTGAGGTCCCTTGCTCCTGGGGGGAGAAAGTTTTCCAGCCAAGGTACTCCTCCAGCTTCTCAGCTGCCACACCTGGGTGAAGAGGCTAGTCTTTATGCATTTCCGCCCTCCTTCCAGTCTCTATGTGGTTTCCTCTGTAAATCCATGGGCATAATACTTCAGTTCAGATAGCCTTCAGTTGGGTATTCAGGTTGATTGCTCTGTAAGTTAGCTGTACGTCTGGTTTGGGGCCAGGAGCAGGTGAGTTTAGCTTTCACTGACTCTGCAGACATCTTGGATCTCATGGAACTTCACTTTTTTAATTTCAAACTGTATACCTATCATTCTCACTTCAAACTCCTGATGATGAAATGGTGGAGTAAAATGTTTTAAGCTTCACCTCAGGAAAACAGCTTAATTCATGCCCCAAATTATTTCAATGCAAACCTATTGAGAAATCTATATTTTATACTGAAAGCACTATTTATTAATAATTTTATTTAGAAAATTAAATTTTATGGCGGCATTATTTACAGTGGTCAAGACAGGGAAACACCCAAGCTGTCCCTCAAAAGCATATTGATCTTTTCATTTTTATCTGTTATTCTGTTTTATTAAGGTTTTATTAGGCGTGCTTTCCTGTTCTAACAAATACACATTTCCTAGAAATTACACTTTTCCTCTGATTTACAGCCACATGAGACATATTACAAAGCTTCCTGGTTGCAACCATTTGGACATTAACTAAAGAGAATAATCATTATCATCCATGTGCATTTCCTGAATTGTGTGAGATGATATTTAAAATTTTTGCATGGATTTTTGTAATTGGGATACTTCAATAATACTTTTTTAATTTTGCTTTTTCTATCAAGATGGGGTGACAGATTGACATAATTTCCTAGTTTTTGTGCTCATTAAATATTATAATCTGATGGAATTTCTTTGTTCCTTAAAGCTTGAAAACTAGAACTGTGGACGTCCCTGTTTATGACATTTGATAAGGGGTGCATGGAGGTTGCCTTTTGGGATAAAAATTACATCAGTAGCCATCCATTTAGCTCTCTCTCCTTCTCTCCTTAGATACACAGCACATGCAACTCACACACATACACACACACATCCACTACATATTGGTACAGCGCACATATATGTAGATATAAATGATATGTAATTCTAGTATTCATGAAAGAATATATATGCAACTATATATACAAATATATTTTACATACTATTTTATAATATACTACATAAATTGTATATATATTATATGTTATATATACCATATATATATATATGTATTGTGTTTTTGACATTCAGAGCTCCTAACACCAACCCCTGCTCCAAGATCCCTGGCTTCCAACTATTAAAACTGTGGGATCTCTCAGCTATCGGTAATAAGCTTTGGGGACTTTGAGTCTCAGACTGAACACAGAACACACAGTCCTTAAATATTTCTGATTTGAGATAGTTTTTTTCACTAATCCTGAGCTCTTGGACACAGCTAACTCTTATCACAGTGACTCAGAGCAGGTTCTGAATTCAGACGTCACAGGGACGGTGAGGCCAAGGGGTGGTGGGAGCCCAGGATAAACAATCAAACCCTGGAGATTTGAGTCTTCCCTGACCATGGTGACCTCTATATTCACATTTTCTAGTCACTGAACCTCAAGACTACACAGTGGAGAACCTTATTCGGATGGCCATGGCTGCATTGATCCTGCTGGTCCTTGGGGTGCTGCTGTTTCAAGCTCGACACAGCCCAGAAATGACCCACGATGCAGTCAGGAGGTGTCCACAGAGGGACCAATGCAGTATTCAGAAAGGTGGAGCCTTGGAGCACATTTGATGACCCAGGAGAGAGAAAGTAGGGACCACAGTTGGGGACACTGTCTGCTGAGACTGTCTAGGAGAGTGACTGTGATTGAGGTGCAGAGAACGTGTGCCGTGTTCCTGTGGAGGACGTCTCCTCCACCCACTGGGGGCCTCCCTCCCTGTCACCACTGACTCTCCCTGCCTGTCCTTTTGTTCTCACTCCTGTGACATGAGGGTGCGCCCACATGGATGGATTAGATCCACATCTATACACCCCTTCACGCCCGACCACATTCACATAAACAAAACATGGCATCTTCAGAGCACTGAAAATTTTAAACAATAATGAACAATGCCTTGCCACCTGCTACATTGTTGGGTGGACGTCAAAATTATGCTGCTAAATGACAGAAGCCAGACACAAAAAGTCACATTTTGTGAGATTCCTTTTACATGAAATGTCCAGGAGAAAGAACCCCATAGACACAGAAATCAGGTTTGTCAGGGGCTGCGCTGGAAGAGAGACTGGAGACTGAGTGCTTTGTGTTCATTGGGGGATGACAAAATTTTCTTGCAAGTGGAAAAAAAGTTGTGGTTGAGATATTGTGTATTTACTATATTCCATTGAATGATATACTTTGAAAGCTGAATTTCATGTTATGCTAATTTTACGTCAATAAAAAGAAGTGCACCATTGACAGTTAGCTAAGTCTGTTAGAGCATCATAGTGAAATTTCAACGTCGCAGTTTTGATCCCTATCCAGGGCACACATGGGACAACCAATGAATGAAGGACTGAGTGTAACAACAAATAAATGCTTTTCTTCCCCCTCCCCTTTCTCTTTCTTCTGCCCATTTACCTGCATATCTGTATGTCTAGCTATGTGTGTCAGTCTATCTATCAATCTTTTTATCTATCATCTATCTTTCTGTCTATCTATCTATGTATCTATCTATCATCTATCTACCTATCTACCTCTGTAGCTACCTACTTACCTATCTATATATCATTTATCATCTATCTATTTATCTTTATGTCTATCTCCATCTGCCACTCAATCTCTCTGGCCTTGACAATATGAACTAATAAAATAAATATAGTTTTCTTGAACCACACTGTTAGTTGTCATTTGCTGTGATAACCTTAACAAACTAATTCAATGTCTCTCATTCTCTCTCTCTCTCTCTCTCTCTCTCTCTCTCACACACACACACACACCTCTCCATATTGACAAGTGAAACTAAATTTTGGCTCACACACAAGAAATAATTTCATCTAAAACAATACAAAGCAAATTGTTCAGGTTTTATTCTCTTTTAAAAATGCAGAATTAAGGTGGCCACTTTGTTTTTGTTTGTCACAGACTAAAAAATATAGTACAAGGTCTAATTAAAATGAGGGTGGAGATGGACTTCATATTTCTTCTGAAAATTGTTTCACATCATTAATCATTTTGTATAATAGCTTGGCCAGGGTATATTAAATGTCATTCACTGGAAAATTGATATGACTTTTCTTCTGATTACATGATTTTATTGAATATATTGGGATGACGTTGGTTAATAAAATTATATAGGTTTCAGGTATACAGTTCTATTATACATCATCTGTATATTGTTTGTGTGTACTACCCAGAGTCAAGTCTCCTCCCGTCACCATTTATCCCCCTCTATCCTCTTCTCCCTCCCTTCACTCCCCTTTCCCTCTGGTAATCATCAAACTATTGTCTGTGTCCATGACTCTTTCTCTTTCTTTTCTGAACACCTTCACCTATCTCACCCAGCCCTTAACCACCTCTCCTCTGACAGCTGTCAATCCTGTTCTCTGTACTGAATAATTGCTATGACTTTCACATGGCAGCAAACTATCCTAAAATTAATATGTAATTGTAGAGTTTAGGAAAACTATTTGTGACACCTTACACAGGAGTTGTGCTCAGTAATGTGGTTCAAACAAAACTTGCAAAACACACTATTTTTATGATGAGAAGAAGCTGATCCTCTTTCTATATGACAGGGACCTTGTGACTGACACAACTGTCGTGTGGGGACACTGCCACCAGCCCCTGTGGGTCTGTCTCCTGAGCTTCTTTATCACCTGAAAAATAAATCATGAAGAGCTCTGTGATAAAAACCGTTTTGGGACTTTACCACACTTTCTGATGGATAAAAAACACCAACCTAATACTGCAAAGTAAATTCAAAATTCTTATCATGAAACACGCAAGTTGGGGCAGCTCTCCAGTTTCCCTTGACCAGAATCATGCAGGTGTATCTAGAAGGTTCACCTCAAGACCATGGACCATCACCATTTCCCCTAACTACCTATCATTTTGTATGTTAATCCTGAGAGGGTGAGAGCAAATTCAGCACTGGGTTATGGACAATTCCACAACCAGATATATTTTGTATCCAGAGTCCTTGTTTTTGATATAAAGGGGAAATAGAAAAATGAATATAAGGTTTGCATGCTTTGTGTAGTATATTTCATAGGTACATGTTTTCTTTAATAACTCACATGCTCTACAACTGCATCTTAAGCACTTGTAGGTATTTTATACTCCTTTGTGTGTTGAGCACCAAGAACACATTTTACAGGACTAACTAAAGCTTTTTTTTTAATCTTTCAATTTTATTTACAAAATTAACTTTAACTTGACTGGGACAGAACAGATCTTTCTCCCAAGAGGATATACAAATTGCCAACAGATATATGAAAAGATGCTCATCTTCACTAGTTATTCAAAAAATTCAAATAAAAAATTACAATGGGACGCCACCTTACACCTGTGTGATTGGCTATTATTAACAAGAAAGGTAATAACAAGTATTGGAGATGCTGTAGAGAAAGAGGAACCCTCATTCATTGCTGGTGGGAATGTAAATTAAAACAACCATTATGGAAGAAAATACAGTGGTGTCTCAAACATTAAGAATAGAACTAGGCCTGACCTGTGGTGGCGCAGTGGATAAAGCATCCACCTGGAAATGCTGAGTTCACCGGTTCGAAACCCTGGGCTTGCCTGGTCAAGGCACATATGGGAGTTGATGCTTCCAGTTCCTCCTCACCTTCTCTCTCTATCTCTCTCTCCTCTCTCTCTCTCCCTCTCTGTCTCTCTCTCTCCCTTTCTCTCTCCTCTCTAAAATGAATAAATAAATTAAAAAAAGAATAGAACTACCATGTAACCCAGCAATTCCTTTACTGAGTATCTACCCAAAACTTGAAAACATTGGTACATAAAGACACATGCACCCCATGTTCATCACTAGAGCTTATTTCAAAAGAAATACAGGAACTTAGAGTTCAGTTGAGGTCCAAGGACAGAGACCCTTGGAAGTAGAGTAGTAACTGAGCTGAAGATAAAAGGACTATAGATTCACCTTGACCAGGAGTTGAGATTGCCCCCTCTAACTCATTATTGTACTCACAGAAAAGCATGCAGGAGTGGCTGGGGCCAGTGCTTGTTGAATTCTCTCAAACACATCAAGAGGATTATTTGTACCTTAAAAATATGTACTACTCCTGTTTCACAATCAGTGTCCTGTTAAGAAGGACATAAAACTTCTCAGTAGAATAGAATATCTGGGTAAATGAGCCTGTGAAATATGACTGTCCCAAATTCTGCATTTTCCATGACAAAAAACAAAGTGAGCCTCTCAAATCCTAGTTTCTAGAGTAAGCAACTTCTCAGGAGCATTTAAAATTTTTTAAGATGAAGCATCACAAGATTATGCTTTAAATATCAAAAGGCTATTTATAAATTTATATGGAAAACAAAAGGAGCATAAGATGTAGTCCAATTTGTTTATTTTTATCCCTTCGACTCCTTTGCCCAAGGAGATATATTGGCAAACATATTTGCTATGAGAGATGTCTGCGATTTTACTTCCAAAGTTTTCTTCTAGGATTTCTATGATTTTACAACTTACATTGAAGTCTTTTATCCATTGAGTTTACTCTTGTATGCCACATATGTTGGTAGTCTAATTTCATTTTTTTAAACATGTACTTGTCCAATTTTTTTAACACCATTTATTGAAGAGACTGTCTTTACTCCATTGTATATTCTTGCCTTTTTTGTTAAAATATTAATTGACCATAAAGGCATGGGTTTATTTCTGGGTTCTCTATTCTGCCCCATTAATCTGTATCATCTACAGCCATACCACTCTGAATGCACCCAATCTCATCTGATTTCAAAAGAACCCATTGATCGGTGTGCCTGTTCTTATGCCAGTACCAGGCTATTTTGATTTTTGATTCCAATAAACTTGTAGTGTAGTTAGATATTAGGTAGTGTAATGCTTCCATTTTCTAAAATTTATTAATTGAGAGAGAGAGAGAGAGAGAGAGAGAGAGAGAGGAATATCGATCCATTGCTTTACTTATGCAGGCCATTGGTTGATTTCTGCATGTTCCCTGGCTGGGATCAAACCTGCAACCTCAGCATGTCAGACAACACTCTGGCCAGATGAACTGCCCAACCACAGCATGTTCCTCTTTCTCAAGTTTGCTGAGGCTATATGGAATCTTTTTTGGATTTCATTTAAGTTTTTGGAGTATTTGTTCTAGATCTGTGAGATATGACATTGATATTTAATAAGATACATAGCTTTCCATATTATTGATATTTTAATGATGTTAATTTTTTTCATCCGTGAAAATGATACATGATTCCACTTGTTTGTGTCTTCCTCTATTTCTTTCTTCAGTATCCCACAATTTTCAAAGTACAGGTGGTTTGCCTCCCTGGTTAAAATTATTCCTAAGTACCTTATTTTATTTTATTTTCTTGCTCCAGTAGTAAATGGGATTTCTTCTCTTTTTTTATTTATTTTTTATTTTATTTTTTTTTTATTTTAGAGAGGAGAGGGAGAGACAGAGAGAGAGAGAGAAAGGGGAGGAGCTGGAAGCATCAACTCCCATATGTGCCTTGACCAGGCAAGCCCAGGGTTTCGAACCAGCAACCTCAGCATTTCCAGGTCGACGCTTTATCCACTGTGCCACCACAGGTCAGGTGGGATTTCTTCTTAATTTCTCTTTCTGATAGTTCATTATTGGTGTATAAACAAGCCACTGATGTATTTTTTTTTATTTTATTTAGAAAACTAAATTTAACAGGGTGACATCAATCAGTTAGAGTGCATAGGTTTCAGGTTAACATTATTATAACAACTGAACTGTTGGTTATATTGTATATGCATCACCCAAAGTCAAATCATTTTCATCACCATATATTTTTCCTTCTTTACAACTTTTCCTCTCCCACTCCCCCATGTCCTCCACCCCTTGGTAAACACTTCACTTGTATCAATGTATATGAGTTTTAGTTTCATATCCCACCTATTTGTGACATCATACAGTTCTTAGATTTTTCTGATTTACTTATTTTACTCAGTATAATGTTCTCAAGGTCCATCCATGTTGTGAATGGCAATATGTCACATTTCTTATGGCTGAATAGTATTCCATTGTACATAATTACCACACCTTCTTTATCCAATCCTCTACTGAGGAACACTTTGGCTGTTTCCATGTCTAAGCCATGCCACTGATTTCTGAACATTAATTTTCTATCTTGCTACTTTACTAAATTCATTGATCAGTTCTAGTAGTTTTTTCATGGAGTTTCTAGGGTTTTCTATGTGCAGTATCATGTCATCTGTGAATAATTACCATTTTTCTTCTATTATTACAATTTGGATGACTTTTATGTTTTCTTCTTCCCTGATGGCTATGGTAGGACTTCCAGTACTATGTTGAATAAGAGTGGTAAGAGCAGACATCTTTGTCTCATTCCTAATCAATTATGATACTAAGTAAAATAGGCCAGTCAGAGAAAGACAACTACCACATAACCTCACATACATGTAGAATTCTAACCAGGAGTAGATATGCTATACTACTGCTTTGCTGATATTAATTTGACTAGCCATAAAATAGAGCTACATGAGAATATACTTACAAAGTAAGCTTATAAAAGGATTCCTGAAAAATGTTAAATTCAGTTTTGTCGCTCTTATAACCATGATTGAGTATTACTGGTTTAGTAATCACAGTTATATATTGTGTAAGAAGTCAAAGCATATAATCAATTCTGTACTTTTTCTTCTGGCCAAGCTCTCATTGCAGTTAAAATGCCCATTTCTGTTCTCTCTGATGCTCATCAGGGGTGAACAGCCAAGCCGGAAGAATAACCACTTCTCCTCACTCACACCACACCGAGGTTTACAATCCCAATTTTCACTCAGGACAGGTTTTCAAAAAGACAACCTGACCGTGAATCTTGGACACTTGTTCTAAGTTACTTGCTAACTGCCATTCTTGCAGCAACCAAGGGAAGGAATGAACTCCGACATGCAGAGATACCAGCTCTGGAACATACGTGCCCACAACCTGTCATCGGAACGCTCTGAGCTGCGTTGCATTGCCCCTCCCACCCCCACCCACTTCAGCAAAGGACCCTCAGACTCCACCTTTTGATTCCTTTGCTCTGTTTTTGTTCATCACCCCCTCCTTTTTCACCTTAAAAAACCCTGGGTTAAAACCCATTTTTTTTACACACATGATCGCATACACACTCATGACAGGGCTCAGTGTTGACCACGGGCTAAGCCAGAGGGCACAGATATATATCCTAGTGCTCACTCTAAACATGTGGCAGGAACAGCCCTGTTTCGGATTTCCACCTCCCTGCCTGTGAGAGTCTGAGGCCCCTCTCCTGTCCTCACAGAAGTGGATAACCTGCCCGCTGAGCACTGCCTGCATGCCCCAGGCACCAGCAGCCACTCATCTTTGGCCTCTTTCATCTGTTCTGGTCCCCTCTACATTTGGAAACATTCTGCTTGGTGCATTGCATATGGCTACACATTTCAGAAATATTATTCACATTTCTCAGCATCAGGGGCAAATGCGGGTTCTTGAGTGGGTATAGCAATAGTCCAACTTTTTGTAGTTAAAACAACATCGCTCATGTCTCACCTCACACGTCTCAATCAGATCTGGAAATAAACAGAGATTGATCCCTCCCCTCCATGTCTTTTTCTTTTTTCCCCAGAGACAGAGACAGAGTCAGAGAGAGGGATAGACAGGGACAGACAGACAGGAACGGAGAAATGAGAAGCATCAATCATTAGTTTTTTGTTGCACATTGTGACACCTTAGTTGTTCTTTGACTGCTTTCTAATAGGTACCTTGACCGCGGGCCTTCGGCAGACCAAGTAACCCCTTGTTCGAGCTAGCAACCTTGGGTCCAAGCTGGTGAGCTTTTGCTCAAACCAGATGAGCCCGCGCTCAAGCTGGCGACCTGGGGGTCTCAAACTTGGGTCCTCGGCATCCCAGTCTGACGCTCTATCCACTGCACCACCTCCTGGTCAGGCCCCTCCATGTCTTGGTGGCACCGAGCCAACAAACACTCTGAGGACTGCAGATATTCACCATGTGCTGCGCAGGGAGAACATGGGACTCAGAGATCGTACATCACAGCTCAAGGTCACAAAAGCAGTGGACAATGAAGGAATGTTTCAAGAATTAGTGTGGTTCCCCAAATCAGATCAATAACTCACTTGTTGTCCACTGAATCTGAAGACAGGGTCACGGGACTGAGGGCACTGATGAGCAGGATTGACGCACACTTGTTCCCAGGAAGGCAGGTGAATGTTGTTGTAAGAAAGAGAAGTTCACCTGGGGACTGTGATAGAAAGCCACACTTTGGAGCTGAAGGCACCCAATTCCTTCCCTTATTTCTCTCTATTTCTCCTTTGTGTTCATGGTCACAGTGACACTGACCTGAACTGCACAGGGTGATGGTGGACCTGTCCCTGCTGATCTGAGCTCTGCAGTCACAGGGACCCACATCTTCCTGAAGCATCTCCAGGACTAGTGACCACCATCCATGGTGAGGACCCCACAGGGAGGAGCTGATGGACAGGCTGAGGATGAAGATGACACCATGGGGGAGGCTCTGACAGAGAAGGACGTGCCCTGAGTCACCTCACCTTGAAGGGACATCTCAGGAGGCTTTAGAGTCTATTTCCTGCTACATCATGGAAATGAGAGCCAGGCTCCTGGGAGGGAACGTTCCCCTTTCTGAGGGGCTGCCGATGTGACAGGAAAGAACAATCCCTGAGTGGCCACTCCTCTGTTTCTATCCTGAGGGCACTGAAGCCCCTCAATCTGCACTTCCTGGACTGAAAAGAAGAAACACCGTGACCCCCACCCGCATGGCCCTGCTCTACCTGGGTGACAATGAGGAGGGGGAGGGGAAGCCCTGGTCTGGGGGGGACCCCGCCCCACAGCCAGGCCCTGGTCTCTCAGGAGCCCTGGACTCAGGAGGCTCACGATGGGGTGAAGGGGATCTGCTTAGGTTTTAAGGGCAAATCTCTCATAGGGACTCTCTTCCAGGGCTGATCATGATCCCAAGGGCCAGAATGCAGGTGGGTGAGTCTGTATCCAGGTGGCCCCAGGTGTCATTCTTCATGGGGGACAAGGGGCTATCCCCTGGGAAGTTGAGGGAGAACATCAATTCTGGGCTGACAGATGGGAGATATCTGTGGTGTTCGGAGCTGAGAGCTGTGGATGGGGGTGGGGAATGTCTTGGGACCCAGTCTCTGATTTCTTCCAGGGACCCTCTTCAAACCTCACATCTGGGCTGAGCCAGGCTCTGTCATCCCCCTGAAGAAGTCAGTGACCATCTGGAGTCAGGGGAACCTGCAGGCCTAGGAGTATCATCTGTATGAAGAGGGAAACACACAACCTCTGAAGCCACAGAAGGCACTGAAGTCTGAGAACAAGGCCAAGTTCTCCATCACACAGATGACAGAGTATTTTGCAGGGAGATATCACTGTATCTACCTTAGTCCCACTGGGTGGTCATGGCCCAGTGACTCCCTGAATCTGGTGGTGACAGGTGAATAAGTCCCATTACTATCTCATCCATGGATTGAGGCACCAGACCCATTACGGGCATCTTTGCTGGGAGGGGAGCCTCGTGTGAGACGGTCGGTGAAGGGATTATAGGGGGATCCTGGGTCAGAGACACAGAGAGAGACAGTGAGACCTGGGCCAGGACAGGAGATGACAGTGTATGGGAGGAGCAGCCCATGTAACTCTCGTCTGGTCTCCCCAGGTGTGTCTCAGAAGCCCTCCCTCCTGACCCAGCAGGGCCCCATCGTGGTCTATGGAAAGAGCCTGACCTTCCAGTGTCACTTTGATGTCACCTATAACAGGTTTGTTCTCATCAAAAAAGAGGGAATTTCCCTCTCCCTGAAGATTGACTTTGGGTCCCAGGCTGCGCTCTCTCAGGCCAACCTCTCCTTTGATGTTGTGAAAAGTGTCCACAGGGGCGGGTACAGATGCTACGGTGGGTACAACCTCTCCTCCAAGTGTTTGGCCCCCAGTGACCCTGTGGACATCCTGGTGGCAGGTGAGGGGCCCATGGATTCAGTCAGGGACCCAGACTCTGCACAGGCCCTGCTGGGGGATCTCAGGTGGTGATGGGCAGAGTGAACGTGCAGGGTCCCAGGGAGGGGACAGAGAGAGACAGAGAATGGGAGGCGAGGGGAGACTCAGAGAAACAGAGACAGACAGAGAGGACGGTCCTCAGAGAGAGGCCTGCTGACTCTCAGGTCAGAACAAGGTAACGGGCAGCCCTCAGCCACATTCCCCCACTCTCTCTAGTCGTCCCTCCCTCTAGGTGAAACCAGGAACTACAGTGGCCTCAGGAAAGAATGTGACCCTGCTGTGTCAGTCCACAGTCCAGAGGGAAACTTTCTTTCTGTCCAAGGAGGGGTCAGCCGACCTGTTCCTGCATCTTACATCAGAGCTCCGAGCTCAGCAGTACCAGGCAGAGTTCTCCATGAGTCCTGTGACCTCAGCCCACGGGGGGATCTACAGATGCTACAGCTCAGACAACATGACCCCTACCTGCTGTCATATCCCAGTGCCCTTAGAGCTCCTGAAGCCAGGAGAGGGGCCCCTGACACTGTCGTTCTGTCAGCTCAGGGTTCCGTCCCCAGAAGAATGATGGGCTACAAGAGGGTGAGGTTTCAGGGATGATCACACAGAAGACACCTGTCCCTCAGAAACTCTCCTATCCCTGTCCACTATTCCTCCAGCCCGGGTCCAGAAGGCACCAGGTGGACAGTGGGAGGGTCTGAAGGGGACACACTGCCAATGCAGGGAGAGTCTGAGTGAGCAGCCGTGGTCAGCCCCAGACTCTCATCGCCTCCTGTCTTCCTTCCCAAGACCCTCTGGGTCTCCACCCCGCTCCCACAGACCCCCATCTCCACAGGTGACGAATCATTGGAACCTCTTTCCTCAGTGGGAGCACAGCCCACCCCAGAGCAGCTCTGAGTCTCTCAGAAGATTTACTGCCCCCCAGACACTTAAGACAGGCTTGTGTTCCAGGGCATCTGGGAGTCAGGACTTGCGTAGACATCCTGTGACCCTGTGGTGATTTAATATTACCTTGCCCTCTGTGACCTCATTCTCCACAATCTCCAGCCTCAGGCACCTGAGACTCACAGTGGAGAATGTCAACCGGATGTGTGTGGCTGGCTTGGTCCTCGTGGTCCTTGGGGTGCTGCTGTTTCAAGCTTAGCTTCAGAGAAGACCCACGGTGCAGCCAGGATGGAAACACAAGAGATGACAAACCCATTATTCACTGAGGTAGAACCTTGGAAATGACTGATGACACCGGGAGGTTCTGGAAGAACATGTGGGCAGTACTGGGGACTGTCTGCTCGGAGTGTCCAGGGTGTAAGTGTGGTTCACGTCCAAGGGACACATCAGGACTGTAACCATGGAAGCTTTTCCCTGTGCGCCCCCTCTCCTGGGCACTGTCAGTGACAGAGTGTCTCCAATGGCCACCACCCCTGTTCTGTCAGTCTTACTACCCCTCAAACATCCTACTAACCACAGGGTTTTAGACCACCCCTACTGCTGAGGTGGAGTGACTCTCAGCTGTTTACTTGGGTGGGACATTACCGTTTCTCCCAGGTAAGTCCATACTCTTTGCAGTCTGTTGGCTCTAATAGTTCCACTCCCTTGATCACACATATTCTGACCATGAACTACCTTTTGTCAGGAAGGGCTGTGGCAGGAGGAGGTGTGGCCACCTTGGTGCTTGTTACGCAAGAGCCCCCCCCCCTTGTGGTGTGCAGAAGGCAGAAAGTTTCCTTCTGTTCCCCCTCGAGGGGTGTCAAATCCCCCAGTGCTCTGGAAGTCCACAGGGGGGGAGGCACCCTTACACCTCCCTCTCCCCTGGTGCGCTGACCAAATGGGGTCCGGGCTCATCAATCTTGTCATGTGAACACATCCATCCTCTCTTTCCCGTGTCCCCATGTTATTTCTGAATGTCTGTTCATCTGTTCAAACAGATTTATTTCATGTCCTACCCACAACCGCAAAATTGGTTACTTAGCAAGGCTTGTAAAGGATGCTGCCCAAAGAGCTGTCTCCACAAAGAAACATTTGGGATCCGCAATACCACGTGCCCGGAGCGGGACTCTCGCCAGCAGCGCTGTGAGCCTGAGCTCACAGAAGGTGGGACCTGTTTCTTTCTCCTGCTGCTTGTGGGGTCAGACCCACCGCCCATCGCGTTAAAACGCGAGGTTATCCTGAGAACCGCTAGGGGGTGCCGGCGTCTCATTTTGATGAATTTTGCAACCTTTTATGTTGGTTTGGTTTGTTTTTTAATATTGATAGAAATGAGAGAAACTTGCATTTCTGTTACAGGGCCTGATATTAAAAATGTTATCCTATATTAAGAAGATATATTTTAAAGCTTAACCAAATCTCATAATAGCGCAGTTCTACTTTAGTTCCAGCAAACATTAGCACATTGAATCCTCTTCAATGTGGGGCCGATGCTCAAATCAGCTGAGCTATCTTCAGCACCTGGTTTGATGCTCAACCGAGCTGCTAGCTGCCAGAAAGTAAGAGAGAAAGGGGAGAAGAAGGGAAAGAGAAGTAGATGGTCACTTCTCTTGTGTGCCCTGACTGGAACTCTAACTTTGGCTGTCCATACACCAGGCCGACCCTCTATCCACTCAGACACTGGCCAGGGCCAGAAAAGAGGTGTTCTACCTTGCACAAGGACCCCCAAATTTTTCTGAGGTGTCCAACGGCTGAACACCAAGGAAGGCTAAGGAGATCCGTGTGGTGTGAGGAGAGATCTCACTGGGACCAGATGGGGCAGGAGGGAAGGCTCAGACATGTCCATTGAACACCCAGGACAAAGATGGCTCCCGGACATTTCAACAGAAGGGACCCCATGTCTTGAGGGAGCAGTGACAGAATGGGCCTCATGACCATGGGCACAGATCTCAGTGGGGCCTCCAGCAACCTGGTGAAGAAAGCCCATAGATCCAGTCAGCTCAGACCTAGGGGCCATAGGAGGCCATGGAGCCACCTTCCCCCCAATAGTCACTATGGCCACCTGCTCCCTCCACCCGAAACACCATCCTGGGGAGGAGTACGGAAACGGAACTCTGAAAATGGAGTTAAAGCTAAAGGAACGTTTACAATGATTGGGAAAGGCTGAGAGAGAGAGAGAGAGAGAGAGAGAGAGAAACAGAGAGGAGCTAATAAGTGAGGAAATCCCATAAAGAAGATCACATCAGTGATGAACAAAATAAAGATCTTTCATTTCTCCTGCTGAACAGTTGCATTGTGATCTGCTACACACACACACACACACACACACACACACACGCACGCACACAAAATGCCTACTTATGATGATGGTCACTCACTTACATGCAGTAGTATCTAACCAACCCAGGTTTTAATTTCCCAGGGACTGGCAAATATATACCACGTAGGGCTTTTGAAAATGCTTTGACAAAACAAAGGAGTATAAAATGATCAAAGTCGATGACCTGTCTGAACTATACAAGAGACCAGACAGCGATATAAAATACTATAGAGTCAGCATTTCTGAGGAGTGTGCGGTTTGCTCTCTTGGCATGAGGGGGCCCAAGCACCTCCCTACAGAACCTCTTAGCAAAGCTTGGAACTTCCGGATAGAGTTAGTGGTCGCTGGCTTCTTTGAAATGATATTATTAAATAGTTGTGTAACTCAGATAAGACCTCCAGGTTGAATAATAATTATCACAAGATGTTCTCAGGTGGCTGTTGAACAGGGTGCTATGTTGTTGTCAGGTCACTCCGAGAACAGGAAATAGGGCCAGATCTGAGGGTTCAAGGACCCAGGGGAGAACGGAGGTGAGCATCACGTGGGCTTTTTTTCAGTGTAAGAAATAATTTAGAGCCTCCTGTGAGCTGCGTTTTCCTAAATCCCCATCGAAGGTGGCCCTATGTTCACTCCATGTCCCCAGCACCACACGGATAGGCCTCGCATCTGTGAGCAGAGCCTCCTTCCGACACCGGCTTTGTCTGTGACGTGCTGTCCTGCTCCTCTCATCCACTCTCCCACTGGGGGCAACTTGGTACAAACATGGATGATCACCGAGTGCTCAGTGACACTTCGCAATTGCCCTGTTTGTCTCTGCCTGGGGCCGTGTCTCAGCAGAGGGTATGCTTCCTTGGGAATTGTGGGGAGTTGATCTCACCTATTATAGAAAGAAAAATGCTTTCTGTGGATGGTGACTCTGACCACAGACCCCAGGTTCCCTGCAGCACGTGGGGCACCCTGTCTCCTGGGGCCAGAGCGCCCCGGATCCACAGGGCCCCTTCCTGTGTTCTTTCCCAGGGTGGGGCCTGTAGACTAGACCTTTTGTTTCTTAGAGGCGCTGGTCAGCTGGGCTGGGGAACATGGGGGTCTGGGATGATGTGGGTCAAGTCCAATGGTCTCAAAACACAGGGCCTTGGTACCCAAAGGGGGGGTGGTGACACACACTAGAGTATGGTCTCTTCGCCTTGCACAGCAGTGACCACTGGGCTGAAGGTCCCCTGGGTTTTGCTCGAGGTCTGGAGAGGCTGAGCCCAGCAGTTCCAGGAGGACGTGAGAGCCGGCACTACAGACCTCTCCTCCCTCTCTATAGATCTCACCTGGCCTCCCTCCAGGGCCTGATTCTCCTCTGTCTCCTCCTCATGGGGCTGACCTCCTCTGTGACGTCATAAAGATGTGACTCAGTGTTGTGAGGGACGGAGGCGATGAGGCCACCTTCCCTAGTCACAGTGCCTGTGCTCTGTGTCGTAAATACACCCGGGGATGCCCATCAGTGTTCAGATGAAAATTCAGGCACCAACCTGGACGCCTCTGATTTTTGGAGACTAACCTCCCAAGAAGCCCCACCCACCATCGTATCCTCAACATCACTGTTTTTGTTGTTGTTGTTGTTGTTTTTTGTTTTAGTGCATTTTCATCCATAGACTTACCTGCTTTCAGTTTTAAACAATAGAAACCAGCTGGGAGGCAGGGGAAGTGTGCAGAGTGCAGCCCGGGGTCACAGGACACAGAGGGTCCCGGAGACAAGGGCATCATCCCTGAGCAGGGAGTCACTAGTCCTGGGGAGCATGAGGGGATGGACGGAGTATCCTTCCAATGTGGCATCACCTCTCTGTGCAACCCCGCTTGTAACATACAAGTGTTTGGAGAATTTTATAAATTCCCTTTTACATGGGAGAAACCAAAATGTTTGCATAAGTGATGTGTGGTTTGGTAACAGTGAGGCTGTGAGGATCAGATGACAAACCAATAAGTTTCCCTGTCACACTGTCTATGTAGGTGTCTGTGTATCTACGTATCTCTATAAGTATCTGTTCAAGTCTATGCATCTATGTGTCTAGATATCTATGTAAGTATCTACATATTTTTATGTGCATCTACCTCTGTATATATGTATCATATCTAAGTATCTGTGTAACTATCTCACTGTAATTACAATCTATGTAATTATTTATTTATAATATTCTATCTATCTCTGTGAATCTATCTGTGTCTCTCTGATGAATTAATACACTGGAGGTTTCATCTGGACATAAGTTCAGATGGGTTATGAAATATCTTAGTAGAAATGCCTTCCAGAAACCAAGGCATCTTTGGACCTGAACAGGAGAGCTAGAGTTGGGTCTGCAAGCAAGCCAGCTCACTTCCTGTGAGGCCGTGGACATGAGCCCCGTAACGTGGTTCCTGCACACTTCCTGACCTGCAGGGCGCTGTCCTCTCACACTCAGAAGGACAGAACAGACAGTGAGCGGCCGACCATGGCCTCCAATCCCACCACCCTCTTGGGCCTCGATGAGTTAGAACACAGGGGCAGGGGTGCAGGGACAGCATGAGGGGACTCTGGCTGTGGTCCATGTCCTTCTTCCATGCAGCCTCTAGCACAGGACCTGCTGGGCCCTGGGGGATCGTCAGCCGTGCGGGCCCAGTCCACTCTGGGTGAGCCGGGCCTAAGCCTGCAGTGAAGTGTTCAGGGCCTCCATCCTGTTGTAGACCGTGGGAAGAGGACATATCAGACACAGAAAGGACAGGGGATATCTGCATGGGAGGGGCTTGGGGACCTGTGTGGAGCCCACTGCAGGGGAAGGAGGCCACCCACTGGGAGCCATGTTGGTGAAGGTGGTTTGGAGATTAAGGTGGCAAAGTTTTCCCTACAGCACACTGACCTTGACCACCGCTTAGGGAAATTGGGTGGTGGGTGGCTTTCTCACTGGGGCTTCCCTTTCAGGGCTCAGCCTGAGCCAGGTGACATACGTGCGAGAGTGAGTCATTTCTACACTATTCCATGCCCTCCTCTCGGTGGTTTCTGGGCTGGACACCACGGTTCTTCCAGCAGCAGGACTCAAGTGCAGGGGAGAGGGCTGGTTTGGATGACGTGGGAGGGGCTCTGCATTTGAGTCTCCTGGAAACACCAGGAAGCGGAGACCCCGCCCAGGGCATTCTGGGAACAGACTGTGTCCTGGGGACCCACTACGGACACTCCCATTTGGCTGAGCCAGACTGGGTTGCTCAGGAACATGGATCTTCGAGGTTTGAGCAGCTACTCTGTGTATGAGGCCAGACCCAGGGCTGCAGCAGGTAGACAGGACCAAGATCCAGCCTGAGAACCCTGTTCTGTCCATGGGGGTCATTTACCCACCACAGTCATGGTAGGAGGACTGGTCAGTATGAGTGCCCATGCTGAGGTATTTGTGGGAAATCCCAAGTATTCTGATACAAACTCATCTTATTTTATTTTATATTTATTTACTTATTTTCTGAAGTGAGGAGCAGGGAGGCAGAAACAGACTCTCTCATGCGCCCAACTGGAATCCACCTGGCATGCCCACCAGAGGGCGATGCTCTGCCCATCTGAGGAGCTGCTCCTTTGCCACTGGAGCCATTCTAGCACCTGAGGGGGGTGGTGGGAGTTGTCTTGCAATCAGAGCAAGAAGAAGGGTTTTATCAGAGGTAACACTGAGGAGTGTGGTTTGGAAATTCTCGGAGGCTGAAATTCCCCCATCAGGGCCCCTGAGAGCAGCCCCGTGAGGACACCGGGCACTGGGTGCTTTTCTCACGAGCCCTTCTCCTCCAGTGCTCTGTCTAGGCCACACGATCCACACGCAGGACGGTGAGTCTGCCTTTTCATTTAGGTTTACGTAAATGTTTTATTTTTAAGAATAATATTTATCTTTAGCCAGAGTGAGTCCCATGGCTCTCTCTGTGTCAAGACTTGTCTGCACTATTGCTGTCTGTCTCACTCTTCACCAGAGTCCTGACCTTTCTATCACTGACACAAACCATTTTCCCCTCTACCCCGACCTCCTCCTGGGCCAATGTCTCCTGTCACTGGCCTTGATAACTCACACTTGGCAGTCTGGTCTCAGCTCTGAGCCTCTCCCCTCTGATCCCAGACTAGGTCAGCTCAGCCTCTGTCTGTCCTGTGACCCCACTCACCCCAGGGTGCGTGTCACAGCATGTGGCTGTGGGTTTGCACAGTTCCCTCATCAGCCCTGTGTTCCCTCTGCACCTGCAGACCAAGAAGGACCCCTGTGGAAGATTCTCATGTGTGTGGAGCCAATGGCACAGGGAGGGTGTCTGCACACGGACAGACAGGAGCTGAGATATAGATGAAGTGTGAGTGGATGAGCAACCAAATGTGTGAGTGGTGACCCTGGGTCAGCGCCGGCCTCTGTTGGTGATGGCGTAACCGGGACACCTTCCTCCTGATTCAGGGCACAAACCCCCTCTTTCCCCACCCAGCCTAGTGGACACATGGGGTCTCAGGAGTCTCAGGGACAAGAAAGCCTAACTAGGCTGAGAGGAAGGTAGAAAATGCAGAGGGACCAGACATGAGGACTCCACAGAGGCCGTGCCCTGGAGTCGGGGGTCCTCATCCACAGGGTCCCTTGAGCAGGTCTGGGCAGGAGCTCCAGCACAGCCGCACCCCCTGAATTTCCAGGGAACGTGCAGCTCCCATAAGTTCTCCACACCCTCCCCAGCTGCCCCTCTGACCCGGCCCAGATCACTGCCCCCCTCTCAGAGCCCTGCTTCCTGTCCCCACGGATGACCTGCTCATCCTCATCCTCTGCCTCCCTCCCAGCCCTCTCTGTCCCCTAGACATGGCCGTGGGCAGGAACACATGCCTGGGGACTCAGCCTGCCTGAGACCTCCTGTGTCACCCTGAGAAAAGCCCAAGATGTGACCATGACTGAGCATCCTTGTGTCAGTGGGGAAATCCCTCTGCAGTGATGAGAATTCAGGCACCTGGAGTGGGCGTGGGGTGGTCTTTGTGGGAGAGGGTGGTGGAAATGTTCTCAGACTGGGTTGTGGTGATGGCTGCACAGCTCTGTAAGTTGCTACAGACATTGATGTGTGCAGCTAAACCAGGGGACTGTGATGTGTATGATGTCCTCACAGTGGACCCTGAAACCCTGCTCTGCTTCCTCCCAGGGGTCCCACCCACACCCTCCATCTGGGCCGAGCCAGGGTCTGTGATCCCTCAGGGACGGCCTGTGACCATCGTGTGCCAGGGCCCCACTCGGGCTGACGTGTTCTGCCTGGAGAGCAAGGATGGAAGAACTGCTTATAAAAATGACAAAATCGAGTATCAACGTGGGTCACAGGGGACAGAGGCCAGATTCCTCATCCCCGCCGTGACTGAGGACACTGCTGGGCCTTATCGCTGCCTCTATCATTTATGTGGAACACACACCTGGTCTCCGCGCAGTGAGCCCCTGGAGCTGAAGGTGACAGGTGAGGACGTGTCCACTCTGCCCTCAGGTTTGCCGCAGGTCCCTGCACCCTGTCCCAGCTCTGTCTCTGTCCTCAGGCTCCCTCTCCTGCTGACCCCCAGCCCTGTGGCCCCCTGCCCTCTGCACAGGTGATTTTCGGCCTTCACACCTGGCTCAGGGGGCCCAGAGTCCTGGTCCCCTCTGGACCCCGGGTGACATGGATACTAGCTCAGCCTCAAGTGGGCACAGAGCTGTTCCTGGAGGGCTGGGTGGGATGTGGGTTTCCAGAGACCAGAGGAAGACAGACTGCCTTCATGAGGACATGTGTCATTTCACTCATGGTGGTAACAAACCTTCTTTTTCATGGGCCAGGCTCTGTGGGACAATGTGTCCCTTGTTTGTGCTCAATTCTTTTTGGTCAAGTCATGTGGTCCTGGAGTCACTGCCCGGGGCTAGACCACGCTTTTAAGGCATTGGGGGATGACACTGCCTTTCCCTTGTGCGGGTTCAGCCCCTGAGATTCCTGAACTCAGGGTCTATCTGCGATGCTTGGACCCTTCTCTATGTCCTCTTTGGGCCTCTGAGGACCTGCTCCCTGCTGCTCTCTGAGGTCAAGGGGAGATGGTGGTGGGAGGGGAGAGGAGCTAACACCCCCCCACCAGAAGAAGGGAGCAGGGGCTCTCCTTGTGTTCTGTCCTCTCATTTCTCAGGTGTCTCAGGAATGTCATCTGGGACTGAGTGATGGCAGTTGTGGTCTGTGGGTGGACGCTCAGGGTGACAAGGGTCCATTCTTAGTGGGACACCCTAGACAGCCCCCACAGGGCATCAACCCTTCTCCTGCTGTGTTCACAGGAGTCCCTGAAGTCACCAAGTCCATTCCCGTCACACACACCAAACCTGTATCCTTAGCTGGTGAGTAGAGACTTCACCCTGGGGTTGGGGCATGTTTACGGACCCCTGTGCTGGGGACAAGGCTCCCATGTCCAGCCCTCTGTCCTGGGCTGGATCAGAGACCAGAAAAACCACAGCAACAGGTTGCCATTCACAGAGCATCCCTAATATTCATGACTGTGACATCACTGGCCTGACTCACTGAGTACCAGCTCTGTAAAGCATTTCATGCTGCATCAGCCTGTGAGGGGGTGCTTCTCTCACCTCTAAGAGACCAGCTTTTATAATCTGTGGAAACAGAGATAAACTTTCTCACCCAAGGACACAAAGTTACAAAAAAGAAGAACTAGCCCAGGACAGCTGGTAAATGTAATTTTTCAGCTTTGTACGTTAAATTATGTTAATGTATATATTTAGGTTATATATTAAATATATGTAACATAAATAATATAATAAAATACATTAACATAAATAAAATGAAGACAGAATACATTATTATATATTACACTCTATATCAGGGGTCCCCAAACTTTTTTCACAGGGGGCCAGTTCAGTGTCCCTCAGACCGTTGGAGGGCCAGACTATAAAAAAAACTATGAACAAATCCCTATGCACACTGCACATATCTTATTTTAAAGTAAAAAAAAAGAAAACGGGAACAAATACAATATTTAAAATAAAGAACAAGTAAATTTAAATCAACAAACTGACCAGTATTTCAATGAGAACTATGCTCCTCTCACTGACCACCAATGAAAGAGGTGCCCCTTCCAGAAGTACGGTGGGGCCGGATAAATGACCTCAGGGGGCTGCATGTGGCCCGCGGGCCGTAGTTTGGGGACCCCTGCTCTACATTATAGTATATATTACTAAAATTAATATATGCAAATGTTAGCATAAATATGAGCACTGTATGTCCTAATAAAATGTGTCATTGATAGAGGTAACTTCTACAGAATAAGTTCTTTTAAATTACATATTTTATGCAATTTAAATTATAGATATATAACTTAAATCATACAACTTTTTTTTAAGTGAGAGGAAGGCAGATAGTGAGACTCTCACTTGCGCCCCGACCGGGATCCCCCGGCAACCCCTGTCTGGGGCCGATGCTCAAAGCAATCAAGCCAAGGGCTGCGGGAGGAGAAGGAGAGAAGGGGGAGAGGAAGAAAGAGAAACAAATGGTCACTTCTCCTGTGTACCTGACCAGGAATGAACCTGGGACGTTTGAGAGACAGGAAGGGGACTTGCCCTAGACCCTGAGTGAGTTTGATCAAGCAACTCACTAAATTTTGCCATTGTGCCTGGTCCTGGGATCCTCTAGTTGACTGGTTGGGGGTCTGAGGGATGTGGAAGCAAGGGTCTTGAGGTGGGTGAGGGGAGGTGTCTGAGGGGCAGGTGTCTGGGAGCTCCCAGTGGAGGGAGGGCTTGTGCTGGCTCGGGAGACAGGTCACCATGAGAAGGGGCCAGAGGCTGCAGGAGTCATTTGCTGACCCTTTCTGACTCCTAGGACCACCCCGTGAAGTCACCCTCCCACCAACAGAAGGAGGTCCCCAAACAGGTGAGTCACCTGGGAGTGTGCCCAGGGGGAGTGCTGGGAGGGGCAGGTCCTGCCCAGTGGAGAAGGAGCTCCTGCCTGACAGGTCCTGTCTGGGCGAGGTCTTGTCCCCCTGTCCCTGACCTCCTGTCCTCTGCTTCCAGCCCCCGCCTCTCGGAATTACACGGTGGGGAACTGTGTCCGCATCAGCCTCGCTGGCACGGTCTTGCTGATCCTCATGGCGATTCTAGCGGAAGCTGGGCAGGAAAATGTGCGCCCCGTGGAGGCTGGTTTCGGGACTGCACTCTGTGATCAGAAGTGGTGACGCCCTGGCCGCTCCTGGGTGGTCTGTCTCAGGTCGCCAGGCTTTGGCTCCAGGTCTGACCCTCACGAAGATCACGGCCCCGCAGGACTCTACCCTGGGTCTCCCTTCCTCAGAGTCTAAGACAGAGGTCAGGCACTGCAGTCTGCCCCCCCCCTTTCTTCCTCTACCCCCACTTCCTCCCCTCCCTCCGCCCATTTCTGAGGCTGCAGGTGCCCAGCTCCAGCCATTTCCTGGGTGCTCAGGCCTCTCCCCGAGGTCTCAGCGTCTGGGCTGCCCCCCCTTCAGTCTGAGCGCGCGACACCTGCGCTGTGATTTCCTCCCTCCACCTTTCTCCTCCTGGGTCCCCACCTTCCCAGCTGTTTCCGGGAACCCTGCTGTTCAGGAACCTTGATGTCACCCACCCCTGTCACCCGTGGAGCGGCGCCGGCTCCAGCCCCCAGGCACCCGCTTCTCCTGTGCCTGGAAAGGTCTCTGTCTCCTTCTCTGTCCCCTCCGGTCCCCACCAGCTTGGATCAAAGGTCAGGGAAAGAGACGCAAACCAAAACCGGTGAGATGTCCCCGCACACCCATCAGGACGACTATGACTAAAAATAAGAGCAGGGGAGGGGAAAGTGAGACCTGTCACCGGCTGTGGGGCGGAGGCGGCAGTGCACAGGGTTGCTGGGGGTGGAACGCGCGCACGCGCCCTGTGCCCCTCCCTCAAACATAACCACGGAATTGCCGTGCGGCCCGCAGCCCCGCGGGGACACGCGTGTGGAGAAGTGAGCATGACTTCGGTGCTTGCACACCCGTGTGCACACCAGCCTGACTCACAGCAGCCCACGCGGCCACAGGGCTCCTGCGGCGTGGAGGAGGGAGTAGACCCCCGTGTCATACTCCAGGGACCAGGGGACGCTGGGAAGATGAGGAACAGATTGTCCCCGAATCTTCAGAGGGAACACAGCCCTGCTGACACCTTGATTTCAGCCCGTGAGGCCCCTTTCGGACTTGCGACCTCCAAAGCCGGAAGATCACACACCGTGTTGCTGTGAGCCACCACCGGGTGCTGACCGGTCACAGCAGAAGCAGGAATCTCACGCACCTGGTGTCCGACACTCTGTGGTCTCAGGACACCCTCAGGCTTCTGAAAACCGGGACAGAGCTTTTCTCAGAAGCCTCTGGCCTCACCCCGGACCTTCATCCAAACCACTCCCCCCCAAGGGCCGGAAGTCTGGCAGGGCACACCGCCGACCGCAGGGGCTGAAGGACATGGCATGACTCCGGGGTGCTGGCTGTCCTGTGGCTGGGCTGTGGTGTGCCGGTCCCTGTGTGGCCAGGGCGCAGTCCTCACTCACCTCTCTCCTGCAGAGCAGGGCTGGGCAGGGTGCCCTGGCCCTCCCCTGTCCCCAGCACAGGCAGGAGACTGTGAGGGGGAGGCTCACTCTGCTGTGACTGAGGTGTCTCCTCTCCAGAAACTGTGCGGAACCCTCAGCCCCTCTGTGCTCTGGATTCTGTGTCCCTGTCAGGGGGGAAGGGGCTCTTCCAGCACCGGGCCTGACTGCACGGCCCTGCACCCCACTCAGAGCAGGTACAGTCCCTTCTAACTGTGTGGCTCAGCTTCCCAAATGTGGCCACTGAAGGTCCTTTTGAAGCAGAAGAGTAAGAAGCTGGGAAATTCCTTGACAAATGGAATAAGGGAGGCTGAGACCACATAATGAACCAAGGCCAAACAATTTGCATAACTCACAGCCAGTGGATGAATCACAGGGTTTTATCTTCCTTAATTAAGGACACTGAGGAGGAAATAGTTTACACATTCCAGACCATTCCAGGCAAATGAGCCTCAGTCTCGGTTCTTCTTCAAGAAAATTTTTGAAAAAATGAAATGTAATTCACCTGAAAGAACCCTGACGCCTCTTTACACACATTTTGATGAATGTGCATATTGAGGGCACACCTGGAAAGCTAATGAATATTCTGTTAAGACCCTTACTCTGAGACCTCACCTAGGATTCACCCCCTTTGTCCACTGAAGAAAGAGAAGAAACCTTCAGACAAAGAAATCAGAAGCATGCTCAGTCTAGAGCAAGCCCATACTTTTTGCTCCTACACTAAGGTTCCTCACAAGACTTGTACCTGGGAAGCAGTGGGCAGCGGCAGCTCCTCTCAGGCTAACCCCTTGAGCTTGTCTCCAAGGCCCCCTTTTCTCTGACTTCCCAGTGAGCTAAAGCAGCACTTCCCGGGCTCTCCTGTGGCTTCTCCTGTCCTAAGCCCTTCCTTCATTGCACTGTCCCCCGCTGGAATAAACACCCTCCCAAAAGCACCTGGACTCGTCTGGTGAAATCTTTCCTACATGAAGTCAAGAAACTACAGGTCACTTGCTGACCCGAGGCAGACCTGCTCCGGGCCCAGTCCCCGTCCAGTAATACTTTCAGCTTCCCGCGGTCCTTTCTGAGACATTTCCTCTTGTCACCTGTGCCCCACTGTGCTTTCTAGATCAAAGGGAAACCAGTCTTGTCTGCGTTCCTCCTGCCCTGGACCAGGAGCCCACCTTGTCCCCAAGTTGTTGAGTTTCTTCTACTGGGAACAATACGTACTTAGAAAACATGACCTGGGGTTATGTGAACTCAGGGCTATGGGGGTTTTGTTCTGTATGGACCGCTTAGTACCAGGAAGGGTGCACAGTGTAAATCCACACAGGTATCCCCACTGGGTGTGACATTACAGGGTTCACTTACTTTGTCTTTGTGTCCCTTATGTGAAAACCCAATTGTTAACACATTCTTATAGGTCCCTTTCTAAAAAAAAATTTTGTTTAATCGTGTGGCTGTGGTTATTGAATGTAAACTTATCTTTTGTTTCATTTGCTTATATTCATGTTGGGCTGTGCTTCCTGCTTCCCAATTTTTGATGATTTAATTGTGTTTTTGGACGATGTCAAATCCTTTTAGGTTTAAGAAGAGACAATTACGTAGAATGGTATGTTCCGAGATAACCACTTCATTCTGTCCCCTTCACCCCACACCCCTACCTATGGGAGATGACTAGTTTTGTTAGTTTCAGGTTTTTAGAATGAAAATAATATGTGAAAAACACCTCCCTTCTTAAAATAAAAAAACATTCAGCAAAGTATATACATTGCCTTGCAACTTGCCATTTTTCTCGTTTCCCATTGCTCCTGTAAGAAACTCCCCAAACGTCATGCTCAACAAGAGCCACACTTACGATCTGACAGGTCTAGAGCTGGGCATCTAACATGGGTCCCCTGGGCTGACAGAATGGTGTCTCCAGGGCTTATGCTCTCTGGAAGCTTGAGGGGTGACTTCATTGCCTCACCTTTTCCAGAGTCACAGGTCACCTCCCCCCCCCCAACCCCATTCCTCAGCTCAGGGCTTCTCTGTCTTCAAAGGCGGCAGTCTGCGGCAGGTCACATTCTCCTCAGACCACATCTCAGCGACCTTGTCTCCATCATTCCCACCCCTTCTCTGACCCTCACGTGTTGGCTTCTCCTGAGGTGCGGAATCCCACACAGCTGGGGAAGCCAGAGACTCACTCCCCTGTTCCCCCTTTCGATTGGCTCCCCTAGGCAGAGGCACGGCATTGAAAAAGCTCTTGCCACGTTCTTAAATGCATCCCCATTTTCTTACTTGACCTACAACATCAAGATACATAATCCGTTTTTTAAATACACACATCCTAAGACTCAGCTCTCTCTGCAAGGTGCTCAGTTATTTACCTCTTGAGCTGTTCCTATATGGCATTCTCACTTCTTCTTAACTCATATTGGCTATGACATTAGTCCTCCTTGTTCTAGTTACCAGGTGTCTTGAATTTACACTTATGGAATTCGCAGCCTCACAACCTGAAAATTTCCTCCAAACAATTTTGTACTCCAGTTTGTAAACGTCTCTTCAGCTGTGTCTTGTCTGGGATGGAAAAACTTTCTTTGACTATCTTCATCCTACTATGTTGTTCATATCTAAAACTTCCAAATCACCTCAAAGGTTTCCTACTCTTCTGTAATAGACTCCATACTCTTGTCTGAACAATTCAGTATTCCCCTTTATTTTTATCAGATATTTATACACCCTTCATTTTCAGTCACTCTTACATTTTCCTACTGACTCTATTTCATTGCATTCGACAGTCCCCGTTACCATAGACCACTGTCCTTAGTGCTTTGTCATGTATGAGGGTTACTCTACGGTCCATTCTTGTTGGAAGTCTCTTCCCCTCACACACCTGATCTTCCGCAGGTTTCTTCCAAGGCTGTCCTGGGTGTCAGGCTGATGGTGGAGAGGTAATGATGGCAGCTGCTCCTGCTCCTTGGTGTTCACTCTTTCAGACCTAGCGTCTGCCCGGGGTTGTGTAAGGTGGGGACAGGTAATGCTGGCCTCATGCTCACATGAGGGATGCACTCGTGCCACTAAAAATAACCAGTGAGTTTGTGCAATAATTCTGTTTCCCACACCCCACGGAAGGAGTGACTCAGTGCTGACAAAGGGGGTGGGTCCGTGAGCAGAGCAAGAGCAGCCCACCCACAGACACAAACTAAGGGGCACTGCAGCTTCCAGCCTTTGCCTGAAGCCCGGAACCTTCCTTCTTGCAAGAACCTGACTGGGGACCCACATTCTAGGGACCTTTGATGGACCCATGCTCTGGCTGCCACACAGCTTTGTTTTCTGTTCCTTGTGGTTTTTTCCTTGTGTTTTCCTGTCTCTTTGGGGAACTTTCATTTCTTTTTTCCTGAAAATGGTGATTTCTGCATATTTCAGAAACAGTGTAGTGGCATTTATGGGTATTCGAAGCAGACAAGGCTCTAGAGTGGATGAAACAAATGTTTTTCTTCACTGTGGAGTCCGACACCATGACCCTGCTGTGTCTGCACGTGGTCTGAACCAGAACAGTGACCGGTCCCCTCTCCTGAGCCAGGAACCGGGGACACTGCGACCAGGCTGAGGAGAGACATCCCTCTGAGGACTGGGTCTCCATCTTAATGACCCTGCCCTGGAGCCCCTCAGTCCTGTCCTAAATTAAGGCTATTCTGGGCAGGACACTTAACTAGACATAAGGACATAGAGGGGTCATGACTGGGGTTCTGTACCTGAGACCAGGAGCTCCAGGTCATTACTGGGCGGTGACCACAGCTGGGGACTGTTCCTGTAATACCCATAGCTTCTGAATGTCCACCTGTGGCTGAGGGTCAAGGGGCCCACAGGGAACAGGGCCAGGAATCGCCCATTTGGGTGTTGTTTTGAATCCTGGGTCCAAGAAGACCTGTGTTTTCCTTCCTTAGAATGAATTTTCCAAACCTTTTTCTGAGCCACATTGGAGGGTCACGTTCCCTCCTGAGGTCACGACAGGGCTGGGCAGGGCTGAGAGACTGGGTTTGCTGTAGGATCCTAGGAGAGGATGAGGCAGCATGTTAGATGGAGCTCACCCCTCCCTCATGTCCCTCAGGGATGGGCTGTGAGAGGGGAGACCCCCTGAGAGCAGATCCCTTTCCTGAGGGCAGAGCCTGAGGCTGGGACACCTGAGTGCCCCCTCACCTATCACTACTAGCTTCAGGGCGTCACTCTGCTCTCACCAGCCAGTGGCGCTGAGATAGTGACAGTGATATATCCCTGCAGTGCTCTGTCTTCTGTGTGATGGTGACGTTGGCCTTGTCTCCAGAATCCATTGGCTTCTTTTTTTTACCAAGGTTCAGAGCTGTCTCAACATTTTTGTGCTTGTTCGCATACAGATTACATGGAGCACTATAGTTGCAGAATTATAACCTATCAGAGTCATTTGTAATGGGACAACTCAAAGAGAAGCAATAGAAAACCAAGAACTTAATATAATCTGTAAACAAGTTATTGGAAATAAGGAATTGTTGGTGGGATAATTTATGTTATAATAATGTACGATAGATTTCATATTGGAAACACCTCAAAATCTGAAATTGGTCTGTTTCCCTTTGAACAAAATCCTTGCTTTGCTGTTAAATGGGACTCCTAGATGTTACAAGAAGGCTCCTGAGCTATAAAAATATTTTTTATCAGAGAAATAAAAGTAATGTTATTGGGGTAGCAGATAGCCCAGCTTGGATCAGGAAAGACCTTACTTACTTTGTCCTAGTTCCATTGCCTGAGGCCACCAGTTCTGCATTGCTCTGGAGATGAATGGAGCAGAAGGGAACTTTCTGCCATGTTTCCCACATCAACCTTTGCTCTAACATCAACTTTCATGTTGTTCTAAACACCCAGACTTTTGTTTTTCACTTTAGAAGTCATGGTTCATGACAACATGATCCAAACAAGGAACGAGATAAGATGCTACTGTCCGGGTCACACAGGCAGTAGATGACAGATGAATATTTACATAATAGTTATCAGTTTCTTAAATATTAAACACTGAACCCAAATAAAAGTCCTCTAAGGCTTACATGCAGGACCGCAGAATGAGGAAGAGAACCCTGCCCAAGGAGCAAGGGGCTCTGAGGGGCAGGAATGAGTCCGGTTTGTTCCCAGAAGGGAAACCCACACTCTGGGGCCATGGAAGGGACAAGTTTCCTTCCCTATTTCCCTGTATTTCCCCTTTGTGCTCATTGTCAGAGACACTGGACCTGAACTGCACAGGGAGACGGTGGACCTGTCCCTGCTGATCTGAGCTCTGCAGTCACAGGGACCCATGTCTTCCTGAAGCATCTCCAGGGCTGGTGACCACCGTCCATGGTGAGGACCCCACAGGGAGGAGCTGATGGACGAGCTGAGGATAAAGGTGACCTCATGGGGGAGGCTCTGACAGGGAAGAACCTTCCCTGAGTCAGCTCACCTGGAACTGTGGGTTATTTCCTGCTGAATCATGGAAATGAGAACTAGGCCCTGGGGAAGGAATGTTCCCCTTTCTGAGGGGCTGCAGACGTGACAGCCCTGTGACAGGAAGAACCAGCCTCCCAGTGGCCACACCCTGTGTGTCTGTCTCTGCTGAGGGCACCATGGTTTCTTCCATCTGCACAGCCAAGAGGAGAGGAAAGAGACACCATGACCCCCACGCTCACGGCCCTACTCTGCCTGGGTGAGAATGAGGAGGGGGAGGGGAAGCCCTGGTCCGGAAGGGACCCCGCCCCACAGCCAGGCCCTGGTCTGTCAGGACCCCAGGACTCAGGAGACTCACTATGGGGGAGGTGGTTCTGCTCAGGATTCAGGGCTAAATCTCACATGAAATCTCTTCCAGGACTGAGTGTGTCTCTGAGGACCCAAGTGCAGGCAGGTGAGTCTGTCCCCAGGTGTCCCAGGTTCCACTTCTCATGAGGACAAGGGGTCAGCCCTGGGAAGTTGTGAATGGAAAAAAGTAGTTCTGGGCTAATCGATAAGAGGCATCTGAGGTGTTCTGGGTGAGAGCTAGGGACTGGGAGTGAGGGATGTCCTGTGACCCAGCCCCTGATTTCCTTCCTGGGACTCTCCCCAAACCCACCATCTGGGCTGAGCCAGGATCTTTGATCGCCTGGGGAAGTTCTGTAACCATTTGGTGTCAGGGGACCTTGCAGGCCCAGGAATTCCATCTGTATAAAGACAGAAGCTCTAAACCTTGGTAAAAAAAAAAAGAAGCCAATGGATTCTGGAGACAAGGCCAACTTCGCCATCACACAGATGACAGAGCGCACTGCAGGGATATATCACTGTTACTATCTCAGCACCACTGGCTGGTGAGAGCAGAGTGACCCCCTGGAGCTGGTGATGACAGGTGAGGGGACACTCAGGTGTCCCAGCCTCAGGCTCTGCCCTCAGGAAAGGGATCTGCTCTCAGGGGGTCTCCCCTCTCACAGCCCATCCCTGAGGGACATGAGGGAGGGGTGAGCCCATCTAACACGCTGCCTCCTCCTCTCCTAGGATTCTACAGCAAACCCAGCCTCTCAGCCCTGCCCAGCCCTGTCGTGACCTCAGGAGGGAACGTCATCCTCCAATGTGGCTCAGAAAAAGGTTTGGAAAATTCATTCTGACTAAGGAAGGAGAACACAGGTCTTCTTGGACCCAGGATTCAAAACAACACCCAAATGGGCGATTCCTGGCCCTGTTCCCTGTGGGCCCCATAACCCCCAGCCACAGGTGGACGTTCAGATGCTATGGGTATTACAGGAACAGTCCCCAGCTGTGGTCACCGCCCAGTAATGACCTGGAGCTCCTGGTCTCAGGTACAGAGCCCCAATCCTGACCTTCTATGTCCTTATGTTTGGTTCAGTGTCCTGCCCAGAATAGCCTTAATCTAGGACAGGAGTGCAGGGCTCCAGGGCAGGGTCATCAAGATGGAGACACTGTCCTCAGAGGGATGGAGCCCAAGGGCCTCTGTCACCGCTGCCCCTTCCTCATGCCCGCCACCACATTTTCCAGGGGTGTGGAGGGAGGACCTCGCCACGGGCACAGGGCAGACAGAGGATATGGGTGTGAGCAAATACTGCATCCCTGCAGGGGGCACTCTACCCCTCACTCTCCTCTTGTCTGTTTCCCAGCACCCTCTGCAGACCCCAGCGCCCCACCCCCGGGGCCCATCTCCACAGCTGGTGAGTCCCTGGGACCTCTTTGCTTCGCAGGAGCACGGACCTCCCCAGGGGGGTTCTGAGTGTCTCAGGGGATCTGATGCCTCCTCAGAAACTCAAGAGTGAGCTTGTCCCCTGGGGAGGCTGGGAGGCGGGCAGAGATGCAGGGCTGAGGCTGGGGTTGGACCACAGGGGTCCACAGGCTCAGAGGCTGGCTGATGATGGGTGCTGTGGTCAGGGCAGAAGGAGATGCTGGGGCCCAGACTGAGGGAGGGAAAGTCAAGGTGAGGCAGGGACACAGCAGCCCCCAACCCTCCCCTCCTTGTCTTTGGTTTATGATGTACAGGTGGGGTCCTCTGTAGAGGGCGGGGTCTCAGTACTCCTTGAGAGGGTATTTTTGACAGGTCCCCTGCCATCTAAGCCTCAGCCTGTCCCCCATGCAACAGAGGAGAATCCCAGCTCAGATTTCCAGGAGCATCGCGGATCTGACCCAGCAGGAACCACCCTGCTTTGCAGAAGTGAGGGGTGGGCAGTGTGAGGTGCGTGGGGTGTGAGGGACACACAGGGCAATGACAAGGTGACATCCCAAGTGCTTTCCTTGCAGTCTGTGGTGCCCAGCCTGTTCTTATCAAAGAAAAAACATCACAAATCAAACAAAAATAAATAAGGGCCGGGAGACCAGGATCCACGGAGTGTGAATCTCAGCTCCACGGCTTCCCGGCAGTGGGGCCTCAGACAAGCCTCGTCCCCCTATGAGTCCCTGTTTCACTGTCTGTGAAATGTGTCTCCTCACGTCTCCCTTGCCGGTTTGCTAAGGAATGTAGGTGAGATCCCAGAAGTGGAGGCCCTCCTCATGAGTGGCCCACCCAGTGCTCAGGAAATGGCAGATCTGTCCTCAGTTCCCCTCGCAGACAACCACTTGGAAAAGTTTACAGAGGCCTCATGTGGGGATGTCGGGTCTGCAGGACAGAAAACATTTCTTGGCTGGACATCAAGATTGGGAAGGTCACAGGGTCCACCCCACAAAGTCTCTGACAGGTTGGTGAGTGGGAACTACATGCGGGGGCTGCATCCAGCTCTAGCTACAGAAGAGGCCTGGGGCACACAGGGACTGGGGGAAAGGCCTTTCCAATCTGACAAGCAGCCTTCAGAGCCCAAAGCTGGTGTCTTGTCTGGTGGGGAAGCATGAGCAGAGCACAAGGGATCCCCCCGTACCAGGTTCAAATTCCAGCCTTGCCACTTCTAAGCTGGGAGACGTGGGGAACCAGATTTACCTCTCTGAACCTCAGTTTCCTCATCTGTGAAATAGGTGGAAGCATGGGTGGCATTCACATGTTGTTTCATTGCTATGAAGGTGACAGGTGATTAAGTTTCAAACCCCCAAAAGTGCACAGTGGGTGCTCAATCCAATGACATTATTGATTCATTCATGACATCATTGTGTCCAAGGTCTTCAAACACACCAGAAAGTTCTCATTGGGGTCGCTGTGACGTTCGTCCTGTTGCTCTTCCACCTTTTCTTCCTCCTCTTCCTCTTCAAGCACCGGAAAAAGTGCAAGAAACCAAGTGAGTCCAAGACGGGGAGAGCTGGTCTACCTGAGAGGGGCACCCTTCCTCTAAAGACACATGAAGTGGCTTGCTAGGGCACCAGCGAAAATGTGGCATAAAATAAAATAAAATAAAATAATAAAATATAAAACAAAAAAATAGAAAGAAAGAAATAAAGTAAGGTAACGTTCAGTTTTGAAAGTTCTCCTAATTAAACAATCCAGAGTTTCTAGGAAGCTCTTTCTATCCCGGCTGCCACTGATAATCTTCCTGGGCAGAGATCTGGGATTCCCACAGAAGTACAGCTGTGACAGGAGGGGCCCTGTGTGGAGGGAGCAGGGTGCACCCAGCACCTGAGGAAACTATGCTGCCAGTGAGTGAAGAGGGGGAACCATGAGAAGGTGTCATTGGCATTCTGCAGTCAAGAGTGGTGGGGAGCGGGTCTGGTTGTGAAGAATGGGTGGAGGTTAAAGAGGTTGGGAATTTCATTGCTTTGAGAAAATATATTAATATATGGGGTTAACCATCCTTGAAAAATTTAGAAATAACGGAGATATATTTTTTGGAATTGAATGTGTCACTATAACCTCATTTAAAAAAGAAAAATATTTTTAAAATATTTTACATATATATATTTTTGTATACACACACACATCAACTGACATAGAAATAGTAAGAGGTATCAGTGTTTGTACTGTGTGCACCAGCTAAGTTCTAGACACAGTGACAGCCCACTAGAAATAAGCCCTCCTACCACCCAGATCTTGGCTTCTAAATACCATCCTCTGTGAGAATGAAGAGATGTAACAAGAACAAAGCTGGACTTTTGAAACTGTTCTTCCAGGTTAATAAAAATGTGTATATTTAAATCAACCATGCAATTTAGTGCTACCTTCTAATTTCACTTACGTTGAATTCCAACTGGACTGGGCTGGGGATCACAGCCTCTGAGATCCTCGTGAGGCCCTGGAGGCTGCATTCTGGGGTGTTTTCGAAGCTAATGTCTAACTTTTTGCAGCTGCTTCAGACCCTGACGTTCAGACCAGAGTGCTGAGGAAAAGGTGATTTCTTCCCCAAAAGGTCCCTAGACCTCCTGCCTCCACCTGTGGCTCCTTCACCACTGCCTGACGCTCCTTCTCTCCTCCCTCAGCTCCGGCTCCAGCCACACGGCCCATGCCCATGAACAGAACCGGTGCAATTGGGGAGAAGGTGAGGTCCTGGTGGGACACGGGAGCTGGAGGAGGGATCGAAAAGGGTTCTGGGCTTCGGAGTGAGGAAGTGTGAAAGTCCCACGTCAGCGCAGTCTTAGACACCTCCCTGCTCCTCCATGAACGTCAGCCTTCCCACCTATTTGGGAGGGGATTGTGGGAATCCTGGCATGAGATGGAATCTCCTCATTCTCCAGGTGCTTCCCTAAGGGACCCCCAAGCTGAAGGGGACGAAGAGCTGGATGGCCGGATAAGACCCCTGCCATATCCAGGGCGCCCACCACAGGCGTGCTCACAAACAATTCGTGGGATGCTTGTTCCGCCTACCGGCACTCCCAGCTCAGCATATCTGAGCGTGCCCATCCATGCGAGAACACGTGCAGGCTGTGGGAACACTGCTTCTCAATAGGTTTTTCTGATACACAGGGGCCCCTTCTTCTTGGTTCCCCTACTTGGGTCCCTTTGATCCTTGGTTGTTCATATCTCTGAATGGTCATGCTGCAATAGACGGTTGTGCTGTTCGTGAACTGCATGATAGTGATTGTAGGGTTGAGACCCTCCTGGTGCTGTCTGACCAACATGCCTTTCCTGATTCACACAAAGTCCCCTTGTAGACCAGGCAGACCTGGTACTATGACATTCTGCCTCTTTCTTTCTTTCTTTCTTTCTTTCTTTCTTTCTTTCTTTCTTTCTTTCTTTTTTTTTTTTTTTTTTAATATTTCTGAAGTGAGAAGCCAGGAGGCAGAGAGACAGACTTCCACATGTACCTGACTGGGATCTACCCAGCATGCTCACTAGGGGGCGATGCGATGCTCTGCCCATCTATGGCCCTTGCTCCTTTGCAACCAGAGCCATTCTAGCACCTGAGGCAGAGGCCATGGAGCCATCCTCAGCGCCGGGGCCAACTTTGCTCCAATGGAGCCTTGGCTGCGGGAGGGGAAGAGAGAGATAGAGAGAAAGGAGATGGGGAGGGGTGGAGAAGCAGATGGGCGCTTCTTCTGTGTGCCCTGCCCAGGAGTCCAACCTGGGACTTCCACAAACTGGGCTGATGCTCTACAACTGAGCCAAAAGCCAGAGCCTCTCTGCCTCTGCATTTCTTTAACTGCATTTTCTGTCTTTCCTCCAGTCCCATGGATTGAGATGCACTGGATTTGTCCAACAATGTGCTGTGGCTGTAACTATTGGTATTTGGTGCCTACTCCCTGAGGAAGTCCACCAGCTATCTCGTTAATCTCACATGGAGACAGCTCTGTATTGATATTGTAAAATTTATTTAATCCCAGAGATAGCCGGAACCTCTCTCTGTTCAGAAAACCACAATTGTTTCTAGCTCTGATCTCTTCTCTGAGCACCAGTTTCAAACATCTGAATACCTGTGAGACATCTCTATTGTCTTTTTAGTGGGCATTTTAATGTCACACATATAACATTTTATTTTACACTTACAGTTATTTTTTTTTTGAGAGAGAGAGAATCAGAGAGAGGGTAAGGAATAAAAAGAGAGAGAGAAACATCAACTTGTTGTTCCATGTTGTTACACTCCCATTGATTGCTTCTCAAACACACCCTGACTGGGGCTTGAACTGGCGACCTCTGGGTCAAACTGCGGCCTTGAGATGCAGCCGGTGCCCTTGGGAATGATATGGTGACCTGAGGATCGAGATGGTGACCCTGTGATCAAACCAGCGACCCTGGGCTTGTGCTGCTGACCTCAGTGTTTCAGGACAACATTCTAGCTACTGCACCACAGGCCAGAGCACACGTACAACTCTTAAATGTTTCGTCCAAAGACTTGTTTCTTCTCAATGTTCAATACTTCCAATACAAAAAAAGAAAAAAAATAAGGAGCCTTTTCTAATTCTTTCTCTCTCTCCCTACTGAGTCACTAATTCTTTGTATCCCTAACACTTACCACCGTTCCACACAACCGAGCTTCTTGTTGATGGTCTGTCCTCAACCCAGGGACTGTGAATTCCCCAAGGGCAGGCCCCTTAGCTGTCTTCTTCTTGGCCCTTTGACAAGTACCCTGCCCCTCTGTGTCTCTTTCTCTGTGTCTCTGTGTCAGTGGTTTTCAACCGTCACTCCACAGACGAGTCCACCAGAAATTTTGTGCCAGTCCACGGAATAATAAACCACCCTGATGCTGTACAAAGATTATAGACCCAGTGATCTTAGTCAAATTCTCTATGCTCAGGATGATTTCTGTCCTAGCGGTCCCTGAAATAATGCTCTTATTTTCACTGTTCCCCAAGTATAAAAAGGTTGAAAACCACTGCTAAGTTGCTCTTTCTGTCATTTCCTCTTTATATAGCTAAGTAGACAAAACGATACACAGATGTATACACTATTAGCATTTATAGAAAGTATATATTTTATATATTTATGATTATAAATATACTCCTATATATGTGTATAAAATATATGTGTGTGTACATATTATATATATTATATACACACACACACACATATATGTATATTGGGTGAGGTGAGAAATCAAAGCCTACATGAAGGTCTATCAAGATGTATAGTTTCTCCCTCATTAGTTCATTTGTTTATTCAATGAGTCAACAAATCCTTAATAGAAATCAAGAAGGCAAGGATAACAATTTCCAAGCACAGACAATATTCGGCAAGTCGGTGACCATTAGCTCCAAGAATGATCCTCCTGATTTCATGTTCTACATGCCAGTCCCTCTGGGGCTCTGTCCTAGTCTGGGCGATATAAACATGAATGGAAATATAGCTGAAAAAGGAGTTCATATGACCAGAGTTATGATTTAAAATCAACTCTCTGGTTTCTGAGTGGAGACTTGTCAGAAAAGACACAAAGGGAACAAGGAATGAAGGTTCATGTCCTCCTGTCTCCCCGGAGCAGAGCTCTGACTACAAAGACACCCAGGGAGTGATGTACACCCAGGTGGACCACGCAAGGGTCGGGGGGGGGGGAATAGTCACCCTGCCTTCTGTCCTGGCAGAGGAATGTGTGTCCACAAATGGCAGATAAGAGGCAGAGGACAGGAAGATGGGCAGTCAGGTGGATCCTTCCTGCTCTAAGTGTCCTGGCTTCTCCCTGCCCAAATAATACAACTGTCTCTCACTCTACACTTTCCAGGGTGCTCCATCCTTGGACCTCCAGGATATGTCCTTCACCCAGCTGAACCACTTAACCCTCAGACAGAAGACAAGTGCAACCCCTTCCTCTCCGTCAGAGGAGCCCCCAGATGAGCCCAGCACGTACACTGCTCTGGCCTTGCACTAGCCCAGGGAGGACTCAGACCACACACTCCAGAGTGGGCCCCTGCAGGGACTCTGGAAGGCACACTGGACTCTCAGCTTCTGACTCCAAGCCTGAGGGCATTTTGTAAGCAAGCAGGATATCGTGAGACCTTCGAAGTCACCTAGTACTGCAGGTGAAGATAAATATGAGCTCTACATTTTTAGACAGAGAGCAATACACTTTTACATAACTAATAATTGAGGGAAGAAAGATCACAAATAAAGACAGAAATTTTGTTTACTTAAAATATAATGTGAATTTTATACATCAATACATATCCTTATTTGAATAGTAATGCAAATGTGATATACACAGACCAAATGGGAAAATTTAGTGCCTAAATGGAATTTTTAAAATGAGAAGAAAGCCTGAAACTCAGAGACCTAGGTGAGCATCTAAAGACTACAATCAAAGAACAACAAATTCATCCTATGACTGTAGATGAAAGGATATAAAAAGGATAAGGATACATATTTACATGGAAAGAATAAAAAAGAGAAAACTCAACTGCATTAATCTTCTCGGGTTGCCATAACAAAGGACCACAGACTGGGCAGTTTATAAGGACACTAACCTATCTAATCAAGGACCCACCCTTATTATCTCATTTAACCTTAATTACTACCTCAGAGGTCCATCTCCAAATACAACTGCACTGTGGGTTAAGCGGAGACATAAATATTCCATCCACAACATTCCATCCTGAGAGCTACCCCCATATTCATGTCCTTCTCTCATGCAAAATACATACATTCCAGCTCTACTGAGCTGCCCAAATCTCCACTCATTCCATCATCAACTAACAGGTCTCAAGTTCAAAGTTGCAGCTACGTATTGTCTGCCTCAGACCTGGGGTAGGACTCATCGGAAGGCAGAAGTCCTCTGCAGTTGTGAACCTGTGACCCAGACACATTAGGTACTTCCAAAATGCAGGGCTGTGGCAGGGAGCGGGGAGATATTCCTATCCCCAAAGGGGAACATTGGAAAGACCCATGCAAAGGGTGATGCATTCCTAGCATATTCATTAGGTATTATTTTTTGTCTTTTTTAGGTTTAATTTCTTTCTTTTTTAATAAATTTACTTTTCAATTACCATTTACATTCAATATTATTTTATATTAGTTTCAGGTATATAGCATTTGTTGTTAGATTTGATGCTCAGCCCTTCTGGATGACCATGTCACCTCCATGGCTCAGCCAGGTGGCATGGCACCTTTATCTCCTTGTGGGGACGTCACTCCCAAAGCTGTGACTGAGGGACATCAGTCCTGTTGAATCTGAGGATGTGACTATAACTTTGAGGTCAATGGGGCAGCTCTGATCATCTCAGAATGACCCATCATGGCCTTTATGGGTCATTCTTTCCGTTTTCTTGAAAAACAATAGCTCTTGTTTGCAGACAGATAAGAGAATCATCTCAGCCTGTAGTAGCTGAGCAGTGTTTCTGCTCCCACAAACCCATCATCTCTATCCCAACTGACTGTCCATCCCCTCTGGGGTGCTCTCTCCAAACCCACTCTCATTTCTAGCATATGGACAGCCAAAAATTTTCCAAGTCATTTAGTTCCGGGTCCATCTGCTTCACAGTTCCTTCTTCAATTCAGCTCCCTCCTCTTGAAGTTACTCTCAGCACTCGTGAGGACCAAGGCTGCATGTCAACATTTTGCTTAGGAAAGTCTTCAGCTAAATCTGCAATTTCATGGCTCTCAAGTGCTATTTTCTAGAAACATTAGAAGGCGACCCAGCCAAGTTATTTACCACTTTATAACAAAGATCACCTTTTCTCCATTTTCCAATACTGTATTCATTATTTCTGTCTGAGGACTCACTGAAAGGGGTGTTACCATCCATAGACGCCAATCAAAATTATGTTCACCATTTATCATGTATTTTCAGAGAAGGTCAAGCCTTGCACTCTGCATCTACTCTTTTCTTTCTGAGTCCTCCCCAGAATCACCATTAACGTCCATATATGCACAAGCAGTCCAATTGCAGCACCTAGACTTTTTTTTTCTAGCATGCACCTCAGGACTCCTCTAGCCTCTTCTTATTGATAGCACTAATTAGAATTAATAAAGAGTAAAAAGAAAAAAAAAAAAGGGTAAAACACCCCACAAAAAAAAAACAGTAATAATTTATTATTTCCCCCTTTTTTCTCTCTTCTCTTTCCCTCCTCTCCCCTCCTCAGGGAAATATCATGCCTATAATGGAGGGCCTGATTTGGGGTGAAGAGTTCAAGGGGCAAAAAAAGGGAGTAGGGACCTACTAAATGCAAAAAAAAAAAAAAAAAAAAAAAAGGAAGAAAATCTTAGACAAGCATAAGATGATTTGCTTGTAAGTGATGGTCAACTAAGAGATATAATGAGAGGGATAAGAGGGAATCAGAAAAAAGGACCAAAAAAGAATAATAAAGAAGAAAAAATAAAAATAATAAGTAAAAATCTGTTGTATTAAGTGGAGCAAAGACTAAATACAATGGAGACCTTGGGTTGGGAGGACCCAAAATGCCACAAAAATAAACAAACAAGAGAAAAAAAAAAAACAAAAGCAAAAAAGAGAAATAAAACCAAAAAAAAGCCTTGAGTCCCAAATTAACTAATTTGTTCGTGATTGAGGATTATATGGGAGGAAAGTAAAATGAGAAAAGAAAAAACGAGTAGAAAGGCAAAAATAAAAAAAAGAGAAAAACGAAGGAAGAAATAAAATAGGAGGAGAAAAAAACAAAATAAAGCAAGACAAAAACAAAAAACAAAAGAGGAGAGAGTGATAGTTAAGTGTTTTGGAGTATAACCTTAAAGGAGGGTGAGGATGAAGAAGAAAAATAAAATGCAACACTCATGGGTAGTGTAGTTCAAGAAAGGGGAAGCATAAGATGGGCAGAGAATAGAAGGACCGAGGTGGAGGAAATAAAGGCAAAAAGATAGAAGAAACAAGCAACAACAACAACAAAAAAAAAATTAGTGGATCAAGTTGTAAAGTCTGTGGGTTTTTCTTGATTTTGAGAGGTTAACTTCTTCCTTTTTCTTTTCTCTCCCTCTTCCTAGTCGGTGACTCTGTACCCCAGGCTCTGCCCCTGTGTCACTCTTAGTTAGGGATTTGCAGTTGATGGGATTCTATGGCAATGTCATATAATTGGCTTTAGTCTTGCTGGAAGTAAAGGCTTGTTGGCGTTTGCCGGGTCCAACGATGAGAGAGTTTGCTTTCCTGGAGTCTCTCTCCTAGTCCCCCCTTTCTGAATTAGCAGCCTGGTGATCCAGCTATAAGGCTGCAACTGCTTCTGCCTGGGGAGTAAGAGGCTCAAAGAGCTGGGAAATCCCCACTCTATCCCCACTCAGTGCAAGGCTTTGGGAAAGGCTCTGAGAGTCAGGGCCTCCAGTGTAATCAGGCGGGGGTGGAAGTCAATTGTTGTCAAGGTGACTGTTCAGCGCCTATCATTTAGTTGGACCTCTCAACCCAGGCTTTCCACACTTTGTAGCCTGTTTTTGCAGGGAAGAAGAGGCACTAGTCTCTGCTTACGACTAGTGTAGTATAGACCTTATTATCTGCCAAGTCCTTCTTGTTAGCGTTTATCCCTGAATATGGAGGCTCTATCAATCAGAAGTTGCCCCCGCCCCTTTACGGAGAGGCACTAAAAAATATCACGCCTCTTGTCTTGGATCGCTGAACTGAGAGAGATCTTATCAATTAGAACCGAGGGTGCGCAGATTTTATGGGTTAAGCTAATTTCAGTGATTGGGTCGCAGCTGTGTTTCCGAAGGTATTTTAGGCTGCCTGCGCGCACCCCTCCCCCAACGCTTGATTGTTAGCTTGAATGGCTGGGTGAGGTGCCCCGCCCACGGAGAGAATCTCCCAAGCCTCTCCCGATCGCCCCGCCGCTGGCGGCTGGACCGCACCAGGCGCAGGATAATGGAGCCCCCTGGGTGTGCGGGCCAGTAGGGCGCCCTGGGCGCGTGGAATGCCCAAGGCACGCGCGCGAATGGGGCGCTCCGGGCACCGGTGGCCGGCGACCCCCACTCGCAGTGTGCGGGCCGCTGGGAACGTCAGCAGTGCTCAACCGGACCGGGCGCGCGCGCGGCGGCTCGTGGCGGCCGCTCGTGGTGGCGGTTCGCGGGGGCTCGCGGCAGCTCGCGGGCTCGCGGCGGCTTGCGGTTCCCAAGTATATGGGCTGACTCACCGCGGGTGCACTCCCTGGCGGCTTGAATGAGCGTCGCTGCGGTAGCTTCCTCCACACCCTCGTCTCTCAGATTCAAGTGATAACAGTCCTTTTGCTTTCAGTTTGTGTGGAACTCCGGAATGCTCCGAGGATAAATTTTTCTGTTTCTAGTTGATAAATTTGTTGTGATTTAGGGGAGAGCTGTCGGACGCGCTTCTCACAGCGCCATTTCCGTGACGTCACTCTGACTCTAGCCTCTTCTTTTTACCAGTTCCAAAACTGCTTCCAAGTCTTTGTACCAACTTTTATGCTATTTTGCTCATACTTGTATAATAAAATATTATGAATGGAGTGTTTTAAGCAACAAAAACTTACTTTTTTACAAGTTCTGGAGAATGGAAGTCCCAGAACAAGGAGACTTCAGAGTCTGGAAGGATTTCTCCCTGGGCTTGCAGATAGCCCCTTCTTCGTGTGAGAGAATTTGGCCTTCCCTTGGTGTGAGAACATGGAGAGACAGAGAATGAACTGGTTTCTCTTCTTATAGGAATAGTGAGCTTATCATATCTGGACCCCACCCTTGTAATCTCATTTAACCCAATTTCTTAGAGGTCCTACCTCCAAATGCAGCCACACTGGTGGTTAGGGCTTCAGCATGTGAATTGCAGGGACACAAGCATTCAGTCCACAGCATGCATAAAGCCCGCCATATTTATTATTGGACATTCTTCAAATGTATAACACTCAGCCGCAACAAACACAAAATAGAGATATGTCATCAAGAACCCATATCAGTCATGAAATGAGACATCACTACAGATCCCACAGATGTTTCTCCTGTCAACATAAATACAATAGGTAAACTGAGGCAAGCTCCAATGACCAAAAAAAATTAGTCTATTTGGGAATGGCAGAGGAATTGCAACATGGGACATGCAAACTGTAGCAAGCTACAGGTGAATTTGCTGAGGATTTGGAGCAAGCTAGATTTATGGGCAAGAACTGGAAGGAGGGGGAGGGTAGCTAAAGTACAAGCAACAACTTCGTTGTCTTGAGGATGGGTAGATGCTCTTGGTGGAGGTTCATTGATGATGGGCTGTCTCCGTTTTCTATAAATCAAACATTTATTCTCTTTCAGTCTTTTAGTTTCCTTGAGAATCCGTATGTGAAGTTATCCATTTTCTATCCTCCAGTTCTATTTTAGAATGACCTCTTTTACAATACATATAAGTGCACCTTGTGAAAAAGTTGATCCAATTTAGACAAAGTGGACTAATATCCAAAATTTATTTTCCAAGGAGGCCTTGAGAATAAATAGAAAATATGAATCATCATTGAACTATCAAAAGTTATATCTGAAAATTAAAATCATCCCATAAAATTAACTCCAGGTCCATCAAGATATGCAGTGACTTCTTCCAAACAATTATGGAAAATTAGACTTTAATTTTATATTAAACATTTTTCTAGAGCAATCACACTTAGGCTAACATGAAAACCTGAAGAGGATATTTCAAGAGAGAAAAATCACACTTAGGTTTTCCACATACATTCAGGTGCAAAATAACTTTCTTTGCTCTTCTTTTCCAAATGAGAAAAGGAGAGATAGAGAGACAGACTCTCACATGCACCCCTACCGGGATTCACCCACCTACCCAGTCTGGGGTTGATGCTCTGCTACTGAGCTATTTTTAGTGCCTGAGGCTGTGGTTCCACCAAGCCATCCTCAACACACCTGATGATTTGCTCAAACCAATTGAGCCATGGTTGTGCGAGGGAAAGAGAGAGAAGGAGAGAGGGAGAGAGAGAGAGAAGAATGAGTGCTAGGAGTGAAGAAGCAGATGGTCATTTCTCCTATGTGCTCTGGACTAGAATAAAACCCAGGAAAACCAGTTACCAGGCCAACGCTGTGTCACTGAGCCAAATGGCTAGGGCCCAAAATAACTTTTTAAAAAATGAATTTAGGCCCTGGCCGTTTGGCTCAGTGGTAGAACATCGGCCTGGCATGCAGAAGTCCCGGGTTCAATTCCCGGCCAGGGCACACAGGAGAAGCGCCCATCTGCTTCTCCACCCCTCCCCCTCTCCTTCCTCACTGTCTCTCTCTTCCTCTCCCGCAGCCGAGGCTCCACTGGAGCAAAGATGGCCTGGGCGCTGGGGATGGCTCCTTGGCCTCTGCCCCAGGCGCTAGAGTGGCTCTCGTCACAACAGAGTGACGCCCCGGAGGGACAGAGCATCGCCCCCTGGTGGGCAGAGCGTCGCCCCCTAGTGGGCATGCCATGTGGATCCCGGTCGGGCGCATGCGGGAGTCTGTCTGACTGTCTCTCCCCATTTCTGGCTTCAGAAAAATACAGAATAAATAAATAAATAAATAAATAAATAAATATGAATTTATTGGGGTGATACTGGATAACATAATGATACAGGTTTGAGGTGCCCAATTTCACAACATGTCTTTGCACACTATACTGTACATTCAGCACCCCCAAGTCAACCAAATCAAGTCTTCACCCATCACCACTTACACTCCCCATAATCTGCACCAGCTGCCCCACACACCCTGGCCATCACTACACTGTTGTTTGTATCCATGAGTTAGGGGGAAAAAGGACAATATAACTTTTTTTTAAGTGAGAGGAGGGGAGATAGAGAGACAGACTCCCTCCTGCATCTGAAATGGGATTCACTCAACAACCCCTTCTGTGACCAATGCTTGAGTACTGAGCTATATTTTTTACACCTGAGGCTGTCTCGCTACAACTGAGCTGTCCTTAGTGCCTGGGGCTGATGCTCAAACCAATCGAGCCACTGGCTGTGAGAGGAGAAGAGAGAGAGAAGGGGGAGAAGGAGGGGAAAGGAGCAGATAGTAGCTTCTCTTGTGGGTCCTAATGAGAGATTGAAAAAAATTTTCCACATTGATTTGAGGGGTGGGTGAAAGAAGTGGGAAAGGAGAGAGGGAGAGAGAGTGAGTGAGAGGCATCAACTAGTTGTTTCACTTAGTTTTTCCAGTTAGTTGTGTGCTCATAGATTGCTTCTCATGTGTACCCTGACTTAGGGGTGGGACCTGTGACTTCTGGTGTGCCGGGTCGACACTTTGTCCATGGAACCACCTGGCCAGGGTAATTTTTCTGATGATAAATGGGGTCTCCAGGACCAGTGGAGCACCCAGCTGTTCTTAAAATGGAAGTGCTTGTGCTCGAGGGGAAACTGAATTCTATCTAGGCAAGAGATGTGCTCCTGATTACAAAACAAAGAGCAGCACAGTGACTCCTGCTGGCAAACTGAAGGAGACCAGAGTCATCTGGGGAAAGTCACTTGCGCTCAAGGAAACAGTGGGTAGATCATGCCAAATTCCAAAGCAACCTCTTTCTGGGGCCATTGGCATGCTGCACCCCTCCAGATTTAAATGTCTTGGAAAGTAAATGAATAAAAGTGGATGTGTTCTCTTGTAGAAAAAAAAAAAAAAGAATGGAAGAGCCCTGGCCAGATATCTTAGTTGGTTAGAGCATCGTCCCCAAGCACAGAGGTTGCCAGTTCTATCCCTCGTCACGGCACATACAAGAACACATTCATGTTCCTCTACCTCCCTCTGTCCCTTCCTCTCTCACTCTCTCAAACCAATACAATAAACATTAACAATTAAAAAGAATGAAAGAAAACATCTGATTGTGATGTTACTGCTCAATTCACCCTGGTAGTGGGTGACACATAAATATTTAAATAAAGATAAGTTGTCCTTGAGAAATCACAGCTCTAGCCTGAATCAGTGCCCCTAAGATGCAGGACAAAGCCATGGGACCAGGGGGAGAGCCCTGCCTGAGGAACATGGGCACTGAGAAGGCAGCACTGAGCCGTAACCTTGCCCCCCACCCCACAGAAGGAGGGGGTGGACGCAGTTGCGAGAGAAAGGAGAAGACCGTGGAGGGTGTAATAGAAACCCACACGCTGGGGCCATGGAAGGACATGTTTCCTTCCCTATTTCCTCGTGTTTCCCCTTTGTGCTCATTGTCAGAGACACTGGACCTGAACTGCTCAGGGAGAGTGTGGGCCTGTCCCTGCTGATCTGAGCTCCGCAGTCACAGGGACCTGAGTCTTCCTGAAGCATCTCCAGGGCTGGTGACCACCGTCCATGGTGAGGACCCCACAGGCAGGAGCTGATGGACAAGCTGAGGATGACGGTGGCCCCATGGGGGAGGCTCTGACAGGGAAGGACGTGCCCTGGGTCACCTCACCTGGAAGGGGCGTCTCAGGAGACCATGGATCTATTTCCTGCATCTTCATGGAAATGAGAGCTAGGCCCTGGGGGGAATGTTTTCCTTTCTGGAGGGTGCTGATGTGACAGCCTTGTGACAGGGAGGAAAAACCTCCCAGTGGCTGTAATTTGTGTGTCTTTCTGTCCTAGTGGCACCCTGGTTTCCTCCATCTGCAGAGCGGGGTCCAGAGAGAGGAGACTCCATGACCCCCACACTCATAGCCCTGCTCTGCCTGGGTGAGAATGGGGAAGGGAGGGGAAGCCCTGGTCTGGGATGGACCCCGCCCCACAGCCAGGCCCTGGTCTGTCAGGACCCAGGACTCAGGAGGATCATGTTGGGGGAGGTGGTTCTGCTCAGGCTCAGGAGCAAATCTCTCACAGGAACTCTCTTCCAGGACTGAGTTTGAGCCTGAGGTCCCGAGTGCAGGCAGGTGAGTCTGTTCACAGGAGCCCCTGGTCGCATTCATCATAGGGGACAGGGGCCACCCCACGAGCAGCTGGGGATGGAGAACATCAGATCTGTCTGACAGATGAGAGACCTCTGGGAGGGCCCTGGGACTGACAGCTGGGAGCGGGGTGGGAGGGAAATGTCTTATGACCTCTGACTCCTTCCAGGGACCCTCCCCAAGCCCACGCTCTGGGCTGAGCCTGGCTCTGTGGCCCCTCGGGGGGACCCTGTGACCCTCTGGTGTCAGGGGACCCTGGGGGCTGAGGAGTACCATCTGGAAAAGAGGGAAGCACACAACCGTGGGACACACAGAAGCCACTGAAGTCCGAGAACAAGGCCAAGTTCCCCATCAAGTACATGACAGAGCGTGATGCAGGGAGATATTACTGTAGATTCCTCAACTCCACTGATGGGTCAGAGCTCAGTGACCCCCTGGAGCTGGTGGTACAAGGTAAGGAAACACTCAGGGGTCCCAGCCTCAGGCTCTGCCCTCAGGAAGGAGGTCTGCTCTCAGGGGGTCTCCCCTCTCACAGCCCAGCCCTGGGGGACGTGAGGGAGGGGTGAGCCCATCTAACATGCTGCCTCCTCCTCTCCTAGGATCCTACAGAAAACCCAGCCTCTCAGCCCTGCCCAGCCCTGTCGTGACCTCAGGAGGGAACGTGACCCTCCAGTGTGGCTCAGGGCAGGGATTTGACAGGTTTATTCTGACTAAGGAAGGAGATCACAGGCTCTCCTGGACCCTGGACTCACAGTCACACTTCTTCAGTGGGAGATATCGGGCCCTGTTCCCTGTGGGCCCCGTGACCCCAGTCAGAGGTGGACATTCAGATGCTATGGCTGTTACAGAGACAGACCCTATGTGTGGTCATTGCCCAGTGACCCCCTGGAGCTCCTGGTCTCAGGTGAGTAAGTCTCATCAGTGTTCTATTTTTGGACTGAGGCATGAAACATATTTCTTACATCTTTGCTGTGAGGGGAGCCCTGTGTGAGAGAGTGGTGTGAGGGGAGCAGAGACACAGAGAGAGAGTGAAGACAGTGAGACCTGGGCCAGGACAGGAGAAAACATTCTATGGGAGGAGCAGCCCCTGTAACTCATGTCTGGTCTCCCCAGGTGTGTCTCAGAAGCCCTCCCTCCTGACCCAGTAGGGCCCCACCGTGGTCTCTGGACAGAGCCTGACCCTCCAGTGTCACTCTGCTGTCAGCTATGACAGATTTGTTCTGTTTAAAGAGAGGGGACGTGACCTCCCCCAGAGCCTTGTCCTGCAGCCCCAGGCTGGGCTCTCTCAGGCCAACTTCTCCCTGGACACTGTGAGCAGCTCCCACGGGGGCCGGTACAGATGCTACGGTGGATACAACGTCTCCTCCGAGTGGTCAGCCCCCAGTGACCCCGTTGACATCCTGGTGGCAGGTGAGGGGCCTGTGGGTTCAGTCAGGGACCCAGACTCTGCACAGGCCCTGCTGGGGGATCTCAGGTGGTGATGGGCAGAGTGAACGTGCAGGATCCCAAGGAGGGGGACAGAGAGACAGGGGATCATAGGGGAGACTCAGAGAAACAGAGACAGACAGGAGGAGGGTCCTCAGAGAGAGGCCTGCTGACTCTCAGGTCAGAACAAGGTGGCGGGCAGTCCTCACCCACCCTCCCTCTCTCTAGGACGGCTCCCTGACAGACCCTCCCTCTCGGTGCAGCCGGGCTCCACGGTGGCCTCAGGAGAGACCGTGACCCTGCTGTGTCAGTCACAGAGCCCGACGGACACTTTCCTTCTGTCCAAGGAGGGGACAGCCGATCCCCCCCTGCGTCTTAGATCAGAGCTCCGAGCTCAGCAGTACCAGGCAGAGTTCTCCATGCGTCCTGTGACCTCAGCCCACGGGGGGACCTACAGGTGCTACAGCTCACAGAACAGCAACCCCTACCTGCTGTCACACCCCAGTGAGCCCCTGGAGCTCCTGGTCTCAGGTGAGGGGACACTGACCCTGTCCTTCCTATACTTGATCACCTCAGGGCCATGCCCCTAGGAAAGTCGGGGACAGTAATAAATGAGGGGGTGCAGAAGGTTTCAGAGAGGAAGGTCCAGCCCACGTGAGGTTGGAAACACACAGGACCTCCTACCCTGAGCCCCCATTTCTGATCTCAGCAGAGATAACGAGGAGTGGGTGGAGGGAGGTTCTGTGAAATGAGCAGGGACATGATCAGACCGAGCAGAGAAGACAGACCCCACCCAAAACCTAATGTCCTCATTTCAGAACTTGGGCCCCTGGAGTCCCAGCCCCCACGGGACACTCTCCTGTAGAGGGAAGCATCCCCCCTTGTGGGCACTGCTCTGCATGGCTCCTGTGCTCCCCTGGGGGCCTCTAGGCACTCAGTGCTCCCCTGGGAATAAGGAAGGGGTGTGCACAGCTCACAAGGGACCAGGGCCTCGCCCAGACGGTGTGCATTCGTGTCTGTGGGCTGTGCACATGGGTCTGTTATTGCTCTTGTCTGAGAACTTGTAGGCAACTCTTCAATGTCTAAACTGACAATTTAATTTCCATTATATGGAGTTACGATTCAAATATAAATAACTCTATTTCTATTTTCATTGGGAGTACATTAAATTCATACATTTATTATTGTGAGTAACATCTTGTTGATAGTGTCTTCTTATCACACACATTTTCAAAGGAGGTTTAAACCTTTTTTTTTTTTAATTTTTTTTACTGAGAGGGGGAGAGGCAGAGATAGACTCCAGCATGCACCCCAACCAGGATCTACCTGGTAAGCCCACTAGGGGGTGATGCTCTGCCCATCTGGGGCCCTGGCCATTGCAAATGCAATGGGAACTTTTTCTTAGCACCTGAGGCAGAGGCCATGGAGCCATCCTCAGCACCCAGGGCCAACTTGCTCTAATTGAACCATGGTTGCTGGAAGGGAGAAGAAGAAAGAATTAGAGAGAGAGAGAAGTGAGAGGAGGAGGGGTGAGAAGCAAATGGGTGCTTCTCCTGTGTGCCTTGACTAGGAATCAAACCTGAGATATCCACTGGCTGGGCCAACGCTCTACTGGCCAATGAACTAACAGGCCAGGGCCAGGTTTAAACTTTCTTGAAGTTAATAAATGTCAGAAACATTTTGATAGGTATTGTTATAATTCAGTAAATTTATAATATTTAAGAATTGTACACCTGAAATCAGTATGACTTTTTTAACAAATGTCACCCCAAGAAATTCAATTTAAACTTTTTGAAAAAAGAATTACACATCTAATTTGTAATTTATGAACAAAATATTTGATTCCCTTATATTTTCTTAATAATAGTAAGTATACATGAGAAAGCTGTCGGTTTGGGCATATTTATTTCATGACTTGCTAGCTTCCTAAGATTCTCTCTCTTTGATTGTTTTTTCTTTTTTTTAATTTATTTAGAAAATTAAATTTCACAGGATCACATTAATCAATGAGTATATAAGTTCCAGTAAATGATTCTATAGCATTTAAACTTTTGATTAAGTCAAATAATTTTCTGTCACCATATGTTTATTCCTCTTTATCCACTTCCCCCTCTTCCTCCCCACAGCCCCCTTTCCCAGTAACCACTTCACTTTTATCTCTAGCCATGCGTCTCAGTTTTATATCCTACGTATAAGTGAAATCGTACAGTTCTTAGCTTTTCCTGATTTACTTATTTCACTCAAGGTCCATCTATGTTGTCGTAAATGGCAACATGTCGTCATTTATTATGGCTGAGTAGTATTCCATTGTATATGTACCACTTCTTCTTTATCCAATCCTCTATCCAGGGACACTTCGGTTCTTTACATATCTTGTCCACTGTGAATAATGCTGTAATGAACATGGAGGAGGAGTACATGTGTCTTCGTGTTCCAATCTTTTTGAGATTTTTGGGGTAGATACCCTGTAGAGCGATTGCTGAGTCATATGGTAGTTCTATTCTTAATTTTTTCAGGAACCTTATACTTTATTTTATAATGGCTGTACCGGTTTACATTCCCACCAACAGTGCATGAGGGTTCCTTTTTCTCCACAGCCTCTCAAACACTTGTTACTAACTTTCTTGCTGATAATAGTCAATCTAACAGGTGTGAAGTGGTATCTCATTGTAGTTTTGATTTGCATTTCTCAAATAGCTAGTGAAGATGATCATCTTTTCATATATCTGTTGGCCATTTGTATTTCTTCTTCGGAGAAAAGTCTGTTCAGGTCCTCTTCCCATTTTTTGATTGGATTTTTTGTTCATTTGTTGCTGAGCTTTGCGAGTTCTTTATATATTTTGGATATTAACCCCTTATAGAAACTGTTTGCAAATATCATCTCCAATTTAGTTAGCTGCCTGTTTGTTTTGTTGTTGGTTTCTTTTGCTGTGCAGAAGATTTCTAGTTTGATGTAGTCCCATTCATTTATACTGACTTTTACTTCCCTTGCCTTTGGGGTCAAATTCATAAAATGTGCTCCACATTCAAGGTCCATAAGTTTAGTACCTATCTTCTCTTCTCTGTAATTTATTGTTTTAGATCTTATATTTAGGTCTTTGATCCATTCTGAATTAATTTTAGTGCAATGGAACAATCTGTAGTCAAGCTTCATTCTTTCGCATGTGGCTTTCCCAGCACCATTTATTGAAGAGGCTTTCTTTTCTCCATTGTGTGTTTTTGCTCCTTTGTCAAATACCATTTGTCCATATATATGTGGTTTTATTTCTGGGCTCTCTATTCTGTTCCATTGATCTGTATGTTGGTTTGTCTGCCAATACCATGCTGTTTTGATTATTGTGGCTCTATAGAATAATTTGAAGTCAGTTGATGTGATTCCTCCAGCTTCATTCTTTTTCCTTAGGGTTGTTTTGATTATTCAGTGTATTTTATGGTTTCATACAAACCTGGTAATTATTTATTCTACTTCTTTATAAATGACATTGGGATTTTGATGGGGATTCCATTAAAATTGTATATTGCTTTGGGTAATATGGCCATTTGAAATATGTTAAATCTTCCAATCCATGAACATAGACTACAATATTTTTCCATTTCTTTGTGTCTTTTTCATTTTTTTTCAATAATTCTTTGTAGTTTTCAGTATTTAGGTTCTTTACATCCTTGGCTAGGTTTATTCCTGGGTATTTAATTTAATTTTTTTTTTTTGCATTTGTAAAACGAATTGTATTTTTGAGTTCATTTTCTGAAGTTTCATCATTGACATATAGAAAAAAAATAAAATTTTGTATATTGATTTTGTATTATGTGACTTTACTGTATTGGTTTATTGTTTCTAATAAGGTTTTGGTGGAGTTTTTGGGGTTTTCTATATACAGGATCATGTCATCTGCACAAAGTGATACCTTTACTTCTTCTTTCCTGATATGAATACCTTTTATTTCTTTCTCATGCCTGATCACTCTGGCTAAAACTCCCAAAACTGTGTTGAATAAGAGTGGAGAGAGTAGGCAGCCTTGTCTCTTCCTGATTTTAGAAGAAAAGCCTTCAATTCATCACCATTTAATATGATATTGGCTGACGATTTATCATATATGGCCTTTATTATATTGAGATACTCTCCTTTATTCTGATTTTATTGAGTGTTTTAAACATAAATGAGTGTTGTAGGTTATCAAATTTCTTTTCTGCATCTATTGATAGGACCATATGATTTTGGTCTTTGTTTTGTTGACATAGTTTATTATGATGTTTAATTTGCATATGTTGAACTATCCTTGTGCTCCTGGAATGAATCCCACTTGATCACAATGTATTATTTTTTAAATGTGTTGTTGTATTCGATTTGCAAATATTTTGTTTAGGATTTTTGCATTTCTGTTCCTTAGAGATATTGGTCTGTAGTTTTCTTTTTGTGTGTTGTCCTTGGCAAGTTTTGATATGAAGGCTATGTTGGCTTCATTATATGTGTTAGGGAGTATTGCTTCTTATTCGATATTTTGGATGACATTGAGAAGGATGGGTACCATATCTTCTTTGAATGTTTGGTAGAATTCACTAGTGTAGCCATCTGGTCTTGGACTTCTGTTTTGGGGGAGGTCTTTGATAATAGTTTCTATTTCCTCCTGTTTAAAGGTCTATTTAGGTTTTCCACTTCTTCATGATTCAGTCTAGGAAGATTGTATAATTCTAGGAATTTGTCCATTTCCTTGGGTTGTTGAATTTGATGGCATACAATCTTTCATAATATTCTCCTCTGATCCTTTCATTATGAATTTTGTTTATATGAGTCCTTTCTCTCTTTTCCTTATTGATTCTAGCCAATGGCTTGTTGGTGTAATTGACCTTTCCAACAACAATAAAACTTGTATTAATTTTTTCAATAGTTTTTTTTGTTGTTCTCTATTTCATTTAGTTTTGCTCTAATTTTTATTATTTATTTTTTATACTGACTTTGGGTTGCCTTTGTTCTTATTTCTCTAGTTCTTTAAGATGTGATGTTAGGTTGTTTATTTGGGATCTCTATTGTTTCTTGATATACACCTATGATGATATAAACTCTACTTTTCTGCATTCCAAAAGTTTTGAGATGTTATGTTGTCATTCTCATTTGTCTATATATATCATTTGATCTCTGCTTTTATTTCTTCTTTGACCAAGTCATTTTTTAGAAGTACATTGTTTAATTTTCATGTTTTTGTGGATTTCATTACTTCCTTTTTGCAGTTGAATTCTAATTTCAAAGTCTTATGGTCAGAAAATATGTTTGGTGTAATTTTAATCTTTCTGAATATATAGATGTTAGTTCTGAGGCCCAATATGTGGTCTATCCTTGAGAATGTTTCATGAACCTTGGAAAAGAATGTATAATCTGATGTTCTGACATGAAATATTCTGTAAATGTTTCTTATGTTTCATTAGTGTAACGTGTCACTTAAGGCTGATATTCTTTGTCGATTTTCTGTTTGAATAATCTACCTAAAGTTGTCAATGGTGTGTTGAGATACTTAAGTATGATTACGTTTTTGTTTTTATTTTTTAATTTTTTTATAAATAAATTTTTATTAATGTTAATGGAATGACATCAATAAATCAGGGTACATATATTCAAAGAAAACATGTCCAGGTTATCTTGTCATTCAATTATGTTGCATACCCATCACCCAAAGTCAGATTGTCCTCCATCACCCTCTATCTAGTTTTTTTGTGCCCCTTCCCCTCCCCTTTCCCCTCTCCCTCCTTCCTTCCCACGCCGCCCTCTCCCCCACACCTCTGGTAACCACCACAATTTTGTCCATGTCTCTTAGTCTCGTTTTTATGTCCCACCAATGTATGGAATAATGTAGTTCTTGGTTTTTTCTGATTTACTTATTTCACTCTGTATAATGTTATCAAGATCCCACCATTTTGTTATAAATGATCCGATGTCATCATTTCTTATGGCTGAGTTGTATTCCATAGTGTATATGTGCCACATCTTCTTTATCCAGTCTTCTATTGAAGGGCTTTTTGGTTGTTTCCAAGTCTTGGCCACTGTGAACAATGCTGCAATGAACATGGGGCTACATGTGTCTTTACGTATCAATGTTTCTGAGTTTTGGGGGCATATACCAAGTAGAGGGATTGCTGGGTCATAAGGTAGTTTTATTTTCAGTTTTTTGAGGAAACACTATACTTTCTTTCATTTCTTCTAATGGCTGTACTCTTTACATTCTCACCAACAATGAATGAGGGTTTCTTTTTCTCCATAGCCTCTCCATCATTTGCTATTAACCTGTCTTGTTGATAATAGCTAATCTAACAGGTGTGAGGTGGTATCTCATTGTAGTTTTGATTTGCATTTCTCTAATAACTAATGAAGATGAGCATCTTTTCATATATCTGTTGGCCATTTGTATTTCTTCCTGGGAAAAGTCTCTGTTCATGTCCTCTCCCATTTTTTATTGCATTGTTTGTTTGTTTGTTATTGAGTTTATGAGTTCTTTGTATATTTTGGATATTAGGCTCTTATCTGAGCTGTTGTTTGAAAATATCATTTCCCATTTAGTTGGCTGTCTGTTTACTTTGTTGTCAGTTTCTCTTGCTGAGTAAAAACTTCTTAGTCTGATGTAGTCCCATTCATTTATCTTTGCCTTCACTTCTCTTGCCTTTGGAGTCAAATTCATAAAATGCTCTTTAAAACCAAGGTCCATGAGTTTAGTACCTATGTCTTCTTCTATGTACTTTATTGTTTCAGGTCTTATATTTAGGTCTTTGAGCCATTTTGAATTAATTTTAGTACAAGGGGACAAACTGTAGTCGAGTTACATTCTTTTGTATGTGGCTTTCCAGTTTTCCCAGCACCATTTGTTGAAGAGGCTTTCTTTTCTTCATTGTGTGTTGTTGCCCCCTTTATCAAAAATTATTTGACCATATATATGTGGTTTTATTTCTGGACTTTCTATTCTGTTCCATTGCTCTGAGTGTCTATTTTTCTGCCAATACCATGCTGTTTTGATTGTCTTGGCCCTATAATATAGTTTGAAGTCAGGTATTGTAAGGCCCCCAGATTCATTCTTTTTCCTTAGGATTGCTTTGGCTATTCAGGGTTTTTTATAGTTCCATATAAATCTGATGATTTTTTGTTGCATTTCTTTAAAAAGTGTCATAGGAATTTTGATGGTAATTGCATTAAATTTATAAATTGCTTTGGGTATTATGGCCATTTTGATTATATTTATCTTCCTATCCAAGAACAAGGAATATTTTTCCATCTCATTGTAACTTTTTTCGATTTCCCTTAACAATGCTTTGTAATTTTTGTTATATAGGTCCTTTACATTCTTTGTTATGTATATTCCTAGGTATTTTGTTGTTGTTGCAATCGTGAAGGGGATTATTTTTTGAGTTCATTTTCTAATATTTTATTGTTGGCATATAGAAAGGCTATGGACTTTTGTATATTAATTTTGTATCCTGCGACTTTACTGTATTGGTTTATTGTTTCTAGTAATCTTTTTGTGGAGTCTTTGGGGTTTTCGATGTATAGGATCATATCATCTGCAAAAAGTGATACCTTTACTTCTACTTTTTCGATATGGATGCCTTTTATTTCTTTCTCTTGTCTGATTGACCAGAACTTCTAGCACCACATTAAATAAGAGTGGGGAGAGTGGACAACCCTGTCTTGTTCCTGATTTAAAGTAGAAAGTCCTCAGTTTTATGCCATTTAATATGATGTTGGCTGATGGTTTATCATATATGGCCTTTATCATGTTGAGATATTTTCCTTCTATACCCATTTTGTTGAGTGTCTTAAACATAAAGTTGTATTGTATTTTATCAAATGCCTTTTCTACATCTATTGATAAGATCATGTGGTTTTTGTTCTTTGTTTTGTTGATATGGTGTATTATGTTAACCATTTTATGTATGTTGAACCATTCTTGAGATTCTGGGATGAATCCCACTTGATCATGATGTATTTTTTTTAATATGTTGTTGTATTCAATTTGCCAGTATTTTGTTTAGTATTTTAGCATCTGTATTCATTAGAGATATTGGTCTGTAGTTTTATATTTTTGTGCTGTCCTTTCCAGGTTTCGGTATGAGGGTTATGTTGGCTTCATAAAATGTGTTTGGAAGTATTGGCTTCTTCTTCAATTTTTTGGAAGACTTTGAGTAGAATAGGAACCAAGTCTTCTTTGAATGTTTGATATAATTCACTAGTATAACCGTCTGGGCCTGGACTTTTATTTTTGGGGAGGTTTTTAATAGTTTTTTCTATTTCCTCCTTGCTAATTGGTCTGTTTAGACTTTCTGCTTCTTCATGACTCAGTCTAGGAAGGTTGTATTGTTTTAGGAATTTATCCATTTCTTCGAGATTGTTGAATTTGGTGGCATATAGTTTTTCATAGTATTCTACAATAATTCTTTGTATATCTATGATACCTGTGGTGATTTCTCTTCTTTCATTTTGGATTTTGTTTATATGAGTCCTTTCTCTTTTTCTCTTAGTGAGTCTTGCCAAGGGTTTGCCAATTTTGTTGATCTTTACAAAGAACCAGCTCCTTGTTTTAATAATTTTTTCTATAGTTTTTCTGTTTTCTATTTCAGTTATTTCTGCTCTGATTTTTATTATTTCCTTTCTTCTGCTGGTTTTGGGTTGTCTTTTTTCTTCTTTTTTTAGTTCCTTAAGGTGTGAAGTTAAGTGGTTCACTTTGTCTCTTGTTTGTTCATATAGGCCTGAAGTGATATGAACTTTCCTCTTATTACTGCTTTTCCTGCATCCCAGAGATTCTGATATGTTGTATTGTCATTTTCATTTGTCTGTATATATCTTTTGATCTCTGCGCTTATTTCTTCTTTGACCCATTCATTTTTTAAAAGTATGTTGTTTAGTTTCCATATTTTTGTGGGTTTTTTCTCCTCTTTTTTACAGTTGAATTCTAGTTACAAGGCTTTATGATGAGAAGATATGCTTGGCACAATTTCAATTTTTCTGAATTTGCTGATGTTATTTTTGTGGCCCAACATATGGTCAATTCTTGAGAATGTTCCATGTACATTACAGAAAAATGTATACTCTGTCGCTTTGGAATGAAGTGTCCTGTAAATGTCTATCATATCCAGGTGCTTTAGTGTTTTGTTTAAGGCCAATATATCTTTATTGATTTTCTGTTTGGATGAACAATCTAGAGCCATCAGCGGTGTATTGAGGTCTCCAAGTATGATTGTATTTTTGTCAGTTTTTGTTTTTAGGTCAATAAGTAGCTGTTTTATATATTTTGGTGCTCCTTGGTTTGGTGCATATATATTAAGGATTGTTACGTCTTCTTGATTCAGTGTCCCCTTAACCATTATGAAATGGCCATTTTTGTCTCTGAGTACTTTTGCTGTTTTGTAGTGAGCATTATTAGATGTGAGTATTGCTACACCTGCTCTTTTTTGGATGTTATTTGCTTGGAGTATTTTTTTTCCAGCCTTTTATTTTGAATTTGTTTTTATCCTTGTTGCTTAAATGTGTTTCTTGTAGGCAGAATACAGTTGGATTTTCTTTTTTAATCCATTCTGCTACTCTGTGTCTTTTTATTGGTCAGTTTTATCCATTTATATTTAGTGTAATTATTGGAACTTGTGGGTTCCCTATTGTCATTTTATGAATTGCTTTCAGTTAGTTTTATATCTTGTTTGATTCTTCTCTTTTTTTTCTATCATTTGGTTTTTTTGTTTGTTTGTTTGTTTGTATTCCATACTTCTTTCTTCTGTTGCTACCCTTTTTAAGTCATGTGCTTCTGTGGTAGTTTTTTCAAGGGTGGTTACCATTAAGTAATAAAAGGGGTACCTACCATATTCATTGTAGTACCCTATCTTATGAGTGTTTCTGTACTTCATCATCCTTTGCTACTGTTAATCTCCGTCCTCTCCCCTTTTTTTTGCTTTTGTTGTCACAGTTTTAAATTTGGTTTTATTGTGTCCTTGGTGGAGCTTTTACTTGTGGTTTTGTTTTGTTTTGTTCTTTGAATCTGATTGGAAAACCCCCTTTAGTATTTCGTGGAGTGGGGGTTTTCTGTTGATAAATTCCCTCATCTTTTCTGTATTTGTGAATGTTTTCATTTCTCCTTCTTATTTGAAGGATAGCTTTGATGGGTATGGTATTCTTGGCTGAAACTTCCTCTCTTTATGGGCTTTAAATATTGGAGTCCACTCTCTTCTAGCTTTTAGAGTTTCTGCTGAGAAATCTGATGATAATCTAATAGGCCTTCCTTTATATGTTGTATTCTTCTTTTTCCTGGCTGCCTTGAGAATTTTTTCTTTTTCGTTGTTTTGTGCCAATTTCATTATGATGAGCCTTGGAGTAGGTTTGTTGGGGTTAAGAAAACTTGGTGTTCTGTTTGCTTCTTGAATTTGAGGCTTTAGTTCTTTCCACAGGCTTGGGAAGTTCTCATCTATTATTTGTTTGAATATATTCTCCATTCCATTTTCTCTCTTTTCTCCCTCTGATATACCTATTATTCTTATGTTATCCTTTTTGATGGAGTCAGACAATTCCTGTAGGGCTTTCTCATTTTTTTTTAATTTTTTCAGTCTCTCTCTTCTTTCTGTTGTGCCTGAAGTTGCTTGTCTTCTATGTCACTAATCCTACCTTCTATCTGGCCCGTTCTATTAATTAAGCTTGTTACCTCGTTTTTCAGTTCATAAATTGAGTTTTCATATCTGTTTGATTTGTTTTTATAGTTTCAATTTCCTTGCTAATATATTCTTTGTGTTCGTTGAGTTTTCTGAGCTCCCTAAATTGCCTTTCTGTGTTTTCTTGTATATCTGTGAGTATTTTTAGTATTTCTATTTTAAATTCTCTGTCATTTAGTTCCAAGGTTAACAATATATTAAATTTTTTCTCTATTGATTTTTGCACATCTATCTGTGCTACTTCTCTATCTTTTGTATCCATGATATTCAATTTCCTTTTTCTTAATGGCATCTGAGTGTGGTCTTGTTGATAACACTAATGAGAATTAATAAGAATTTAAAGTAAAAAAAATAAAAAGTAAAAATAAATGGAAAAATATTTGGAAAAAACCCAATAATAATTTATTATTTTCCCCCTTTTTTTCTTCTCTTCCCCTCCTCTCCTCTCCTCCTTAGAAAAATATCGTGGTGAACTGTGTATTATATTATGCTAGCTCGATCCTACCCTCGTTTTCAGTGTTTGGAACTCCCATACACTCCAAGGATAGATTTTTCTGACTCTGGTTGATGAATTTGTTGAAATTTTGGGGAGATTTGTCGGTCATGCTCCTCATGGCACCATTTCTCTGACATCAGTTTCTGTTTTTAGATCAGTTAGTAGATGTCTTATGTAGTTTGGAACTCCCTGGTTTGTTGCATATACATTAGAAAGTGTTATATCTTCTTTTTTTCCGAAGCTGGAAACGGGGAGGCAGTCAGACAGACTCCTGCATGCACCCGACCAGGATCCACCTGGCATGCCCACCAGGGGGCGATGTTCTGCCCCTCTGGGGCATCGCTCTGTTGCATCCAGAGCATTCTAGCGCCTGAGGCAGAGGCCACAGAGCCATCCCCAGCACCCGGGCTATCTTTGCTACAATGGAGCCTTATGGCTGCGGGAGGGGAAGAGAGAGACAGAGAGGAAGGAGAGGGGGGAGGGGTGGAGAAGCAGATGGGTGCTTCTTCTGTATTCCCTGGCCGGGAATTGAACCCAGGACTCCTGCACACCAGGCTGACATTCTACCGCTGAGCCAACTGGCCAGGGCTATATCTTCTTGATATACTGTCTTTCTTATCATTATAAAATGTTTATCTTTGTCTCTGGTTTCCTTTTGTTGTCTTGGAGTCATCCTTGTCAGATATGAGTATGGCTGCACCTGCTTTTCTTTTGTTATTATTTACTTGGAGAATTGTTTTCCAACTTTTCACTTTGAGTCTACTTTTGTCCTCACAGCTTAGACGTGTCTCTTAAAGGCAGCAAACAGTTGAGTATTGCTTTTTGATTCAGTCTGCGACTCTGTGCCTTTTTATTGGTGAGTTCAGTCCATTTACATTTAGGGTAATTATTGACCCTAGAGGATTTCCTATAGCCATTGTATGTTTTGTTTTATGGTATCTTTATGTCTTCTTTGGTTCTTTTCTTTTATGTTTCTGTCAGTTCTTTTTATGTTATTCCATACTTTCTCCCTTGTTTCTTCCTTTTTTTAAGGTATGTGTTTTAGTATTGTGGGAATTTTCTTGTGGTTGGTTACTTTTAGGTTATTAAGAGAACAATATTTGTATGTACAAGATTCCTTTGTCTTATTAGTGCTTCTGCACTCTATCTTCCTTTGGTACTGCAAATCTTTATCCTCTCTCCTTTTATATTACTGCTGTCACAGATTTCCCTGTTTTTATTGTGACATTGATGTAGCTTTTACTTGTAATTTTGTTTTGCGTTGTTCTTTGTATCAGGAAGAACAACCCCTCGAGTATTTCCTGCAATGGGGGATTTCTGGTGATAAATTCTCTCAGCTTCTGTATGTCTGTAAAAGTTTTTATTTTGCCTTCATATCTGAAGGATAATTTTGATAGGTATAGTGCTCTTGGTTGGTAACTCCTCTCTTTTTGTTAATTAAATATTTGGGTCCACTCTTCTGACATGTAGAGTTTCTGCTGAGAAGTCTGAGGAATACCCAATATGCCTTTGTTTATATATTATGTTCTTTTTCCTGGGTGTTCTGAGGATTCTTTCTTTGTCATTGATTTTTGAAATTTTTACTACAATGTGCTTTGGGGAAAGTCTGTTTGGGTTATTAACTCAGCATTCTGTTTGCTTCTTGAATTTGAGAATCTAACTTTTTTCATAGATTTAGAAAATTGTTATCAATTATATTTAGAATAATCTCTCCATTCCCTCTTTCCTTTCTCCTTCTGATATACCCATTATTCTTATTTCTTATATTGCTCTCTCTGTTGAAATCAGGCAATTCTTGTAGAGCTCTATTGTTTTTAAAAATTGTGAGTCTCTTTCTTCTTCTGTCTGTATCATCTCTAGTTACCTGTATTCAGTGTCACTGATTCTTTTCTTTATTTAACCTGTTTTAATAGCTAAACTTGCTAGCTCACTTTTTAATTCATGTATTGAGTTCTTCATCTCTGTTTTTAAATTTTCAATCTCCTTTGTGAAGTATTCATTTTGTTTATTAATTTGTTTTTTTGAGTTAAATTTATTGTCTGTCAGTGCTTTCTTGTATCTCATTGATTATATTCAGAACTTTAATTTTGAATTTTCTATTGTTTAATTCCAAGGTTTCCATGTGATAGAGATTGCTTTCTGGAGATTTTTCTTTTTCTTTCTGAACTACATCACTTTTTGTGTAACCATAGTATTTGTTTTATTTTACCTTAATTACATTTGAGAATGATTTTGTTAAGAAATCTAACAAAGAACAACTAAAAAATAAAAACAAATAAAATGAAAACTAGGAAAAATTTAAGAATAATGTAAAGTAAAAGGAAAAATCCACAAAAAAGAAAGAGAAAAGACCAAAAGAAAAAATCAAAAGCAAACAAAACACTTACAGAAAATACTAATAAAAAAATAAAAATTAAAGAAAATGAAGTTCAAAAGATAAAAGATTTCAGTTTTGGAGGTTTTCTGGGGGGTTTTAACCAGTAGGTGGCGCTGTGTTACAAGTTTTAGCTCTAAATTTTTTTTTACATGTTTATTTTTTTTTAATTATTGTAATGGGTTGACATTGATCAATCACAGTACATAAATTCAGGGAAAACATCTCCAGATTATTTTGACATTTGATTATGTTGTATACGCATCACTCAAAGTCAAATTGTCTTCTGTCACCTTCTATCTGATTTTCTTTGTGTCTCCCTCCCCCATTCTCTCCCTCTCTTTCCTCCCCCTCCTCCTCCCTGGAAACAACCACACTCTTGTCCATATCCCTGAGTCTCATTTTTATGTCCCACCTATGTATGAAATCATATATCAGTATAGTTCTTAGTTTTTTCTGATTTACTTATTTCACTCAGTATAATGTTATCAAGGTCCATCCATGTTGTTGTAAATGATCTGATGTCATTATTTCTTATGGATGAATAGTATTCCATAGTATATACACACCACATCTTCTTTATCCAGTCATCTATTGAAGGACTTTTTTATTGTTTCCATGTCTTGACCACTGTGAACAATGCTGTGATGAACATGGAGCTGCATGTGTCTTTACGTACCAATGTTTTTGAGTTTTGGGGGTATATACCCAGTAGAGGGATTGCTTGGTCATATAGTAGTTCTATTTTTAATTTTTTGAGGAACCACCATACTTTCTTCCATTTCTTCTAATGGTTGTACTACTTTACATCCACACCAACAGTGAATGAGGGTTCCTTTTTCTCCACAGCCTGTCTAACACTTGTTATTACCTGTCTTGTTGATAATAGCTAATCTAACAGGTGTAAGGTGTTATCTCATTGTAGTTTTGATCTGCATTTCTCTAATAACTAATAAAGATGAGCATCTTTTCATATACTTGTTGGCCATTTGTATTTCTTCCTTGGGAAAAGCGTCTGTTCAAGTCCTCTTTCCATTTTTTTTTATTGGATTGTTTGCATGTCTGTTGTTGAGTTTTTTGAGTTCTTAGTACATTTTCAATATTAGGCCCATATCTGTGCTGTTGTTAGAAAATATCACCTCCCATTTATTTGGCTGTCTGTTTTGTTGTCAGTTTCTCTTGCTGTGCAAAAGCTTCTTAGACTGATGTAGTTTCATTTATTTATCTTTGCCTTCACTTCCCTTGCCTTTGGAGTCAAATTCAAAAAGTGCTCTTTATAACCAAGGTCCATGAGTTTAGTACCTATGTTTACTTCTAGGTACTTTATTGTTTCAGTTCTTATATTTAGGTCTTTGATTCATTTTGAATTAATTTTAGTACAGGGGGACAAACTGTAGTCAAGTTTTATTCTTTTTCATGGGGCTTTCTAGTTTTCCCAGCACCATTTGTTGAAGAGGCTTTCTTTTCTTCATTGTGTGTTGTTGGCCACTTTATCAAAAATTATTTAACCATATATATGTGGTTTTGTTTCCGGGCTTCCTATTATGTTCCATTAGTCTCAGTGTCTATTTTTCTGCCAATGCCATGCTGTTTTGATAATCATGGCTCTATAATATAATTTGAAGTCAGGTATTGTAATGCCCCCAGCTTCGTTCTCTTTTCTTTAGATTGTTTTGGCTATTCGGCGTTTTTTTTTTGTTTGTTTGTTTGTTTGTTTTTTACAGGGACTGAGAGAGAGTCAGAGGGATAGACAGAGACAGACAGACAGGAACGGAGAGAGATGAGAAGCATCAATCATCAGTTTTTTGTTGCGACACCGTAGTTGTTCACTGACTGCTTTCTCTTATGTGCCTTGACTGTGGGGCTAAAGCAGACTGAGTAACCTCCGCTCGAGCCAGTGACCTTGGGTCCATGCTAGTGAGCTTTATGCTCAAGCCAGATGAGCCCTCGCTCAAGCTGGCAATCCCAGGGTCTCGAACCTGGGTCCTTCTGCATCCCAGTCCAACGCTCTATCCACTGCACCATGGCCTGGTCAGGCTATTCGGCATTTTTTAAAGTTCTGTATAAACCTGATGATTTTTGTTCCATTTATTTAAAAAATGACATTGGAATTTTGATGGGAATTGCATTAAATTTGTATATCGCTTTGGGTAATATAGTCATTTTGACTATATTTATTCTTCCTATCCAAGAACAAGAAATATTTTCCCATTTTATTGTATCTTTTTTTATTTCCCTTAATAATGCTTTGTAGTTTTTATTATATAGGTTCTTTACATTTTTTTGTTATGTTTATTCCTAAGTATTTTTTGTTGTTGTTGCAACCATAAAGGAGATTTTTTTTTTTTTAGTTTATTTTTTGATGTTTCATTGTTAGCATACAGGAAGGCCATGGACTTTTGTATATTAATTTTTTATTCTGCTACTTTACTTTATTGGTTTATTGTTTCCAGTAGTCTTTTTGTGGAGTCTTTGGGGTTTTTGATGTATAGGATTATGTCATCTGCAATAAGTAAAACCTTTATTTCTTTCCCAATATGGATGTCTTTTATTTCTTTCTCTTGTCTGATTCCTCTGGTTAGAACTTCCTGCACTACGTTGAATAAGAGTGGAGAAAGTGAACAACCTTGTCTTTTTCCTGATTTTAGGGGAAAAGTCCTCAGTTTTATGTCTTTTAATATGATGTTAGCTGATGGTTTATCATAAATGGCCTTTATTATGTTGAGATATTTTCCTTCTATACCCATTTTGTTGAGTGTCTTAAACACAAAATAGTGTTGTATTTTATTAAATGCATCTATTGATAGGATCATATGGTTTTTGTTCTTTGTTTTGTTGATATAGTGTATTACGTTAACTGTTTTACATATGTTGAACCATCCTTGTGATTCTGAGATGAATCTCACTTGATCATGATGAATTTTTTTTTACAGAGACACTGAGTCAGAGAGAGAAAGAGATAGGAACAGACAAACAGAAATGAAGAGAGATGAGAAGTATCAATCATCAGTTTTTCATTGTGACATTTTAGTTGTTCATTGATTGCTTTCTCATATGTGCCTTGACCATGGGCCTTCAGCCAACTGAGTAACCCCTTGCTCGAGCCAGTGACCTTGGGTCCCAGCTGGTGAGCTTTGCTCAATTCAGATGAGCCGTGTTCAAGCTAGCAACCTTGGGGTCTCGAACCTGGTTCCTCCACATCCCAGTCCAATGCTCTATCCACTGCGCCACCACCTGGTCAGGTGAATTATTTTTTAATGTGTTGTTGTATTCAATTTGTTAGTATTTTGTTTAGTATTTTAGCATCTGTATTCATTAGAATATTGGTCTGTAGTTTTCATTTTTGTGTGTTTTCCTTGCCAGGTTTCGGTATGAGGGTTATGTTGGCCTCATAAAATGTCTTTGGAAGTATTGCTTCTTCTTCAATATTTTGGAAGACTTTGAGTAAAATAGGAACCTAACCTTCTTTGAATGTTTGATAGAATTCAATAGTATAGCCATCTGGCCCTTGATTTGTATTTTGGGGAAGGTTTTTGATAGTTGTTTCTATTTCCTCCCTGCTATGGGTCTGTTTAGGCTTTCTGCTTCTTCATGACTCAGGCTAGGAAGATTGTATTGTTTTAGGAATTTAGCCATTTCTTCTAGGTTGTTGAATTTGGTGGCATATAATTTTTCATAGTATTCTACAATAATTCTTTGTATATCTATGATACCTGTGGTGATTTCTCCTCTTTCATTTTGGATTTTGTTTATATGAGTCCTTTCTCTTTTTTCCTTAGTGAGTCTTGCCAAGGGTTTGTCAATTTTGTTGATCTTTACAAAGAACCAGCTCCTTGTTTTATTAATTATTTATAGTTTTTCTTTTTTATTTCTGCTCTGATTTTTATTATTTCCTTTCTTCGGCTGGTTTTGGGTTGTATTTGTTCTTCTTTTTCTAGTTCCTTAAGGTATGAAGTTAAGTGGTTTACTTGGGCTCTCTCTTGTTTGTTCATATAGGCCTGTAGTGATGTGAACTTCCCTCTTATTACTGTTTTTGCTGCATACCAGAGATTCTGATATGTCATATTGTTATTTTTGTTTCTCTGTATGTATCTTTTGATTTTTGTTTTTATTTCTTTTTTGACCTCATTTTATTTCTTCTTCATACTCATTTTTTAAAAGTATGTTGTTTAGTTTTCACATTTTTGTGGGTTTACCATTTTTTGCAGTTGAATTCCAGTTTCAGGGCTATATGATCAGAGAACATGCTTGGCATAATTTCAATCTTTCTGAATTTGTTTATGTTATTTTTGTGGCCCAACATATGGTCAACTCTTGAGAATGTTCCATGTACACTGTTGAAAAATATATGCTCTGTCACCTTGGGATGAAATGTCCTGTAGATATCTATCATATCTAATTTTTCTAATGTTTTGTTTAAGGCCAATATTTCTTTATTAATTTTCTGTTTGGACGAATGATCTAGAGCCATCAGCGGTGTATTGAGGTCTCCAAGTATGCTTGTATTTTGTATTTTTGTTGGTTTTTGTTTTTAGGTCAGTCAGTAGCTGTCTTATATATTTTGGTGCTCCTTGGTTTGGTGCATATATATTAAGAAGTGTTATGTCTTCTTGATTCAATATCCCCTTTATCATTATAAAGTGACCATTTTTGTCTCTGATTACCTTTGCTGTCTTGTAGTCAGCATTGTTAGATATGAGTATTGCTACACTTGCTTTTTTTTGGGGGGGGGATGTTATTTGCTTGGAGTATTGTTTTCCAACCTTCCACTTTGAATTTGTTTTTATCCTAGTAGCTTAGATATGTTTTTTGTAGGCAGCATACAGTTGGATTTTCTTTATTAATCCATTCTGCTACTCTGTGTCTTTCTATTGGTGTGTTCAATCCATTTACATTTAGTGTAATTATTGACACTTGAGGGTTTCCTATAGCCATTTTATAAATTCCTTTCTGTTAGTTTTGTATCTTGTTTGGTTCTTCTCTTTTGTTTTTCTATCATTTGTTTTTGTTTGGTTGTAATCCATACTTCTTTCCTCTGTTACTTTTTTTCAAGCCATGTGCTTCTGTGGTGGGTTTTTTTAGGGGTGGTTACCATTAAGTAATGGAAAGGATACATATCATGTTCATTATAGTACACTATCTCATAAGTGCTTTTGTTTTGTTCTTTGTATCTGGTCAGGAAACCCCCTTTAGTATTTCCTAAAGTGGGGTTTTCTGGTGATAAATTTCCTCATCTTTTCTGTATCTGTGAATCTTTTTATTTCTACTTTGTATTTGAAGGATAGCTTTGATAGGTATAGTATTCTTGGCTGGAAGTTCCTCTCTCTCAGAACTTTAAATATTGGGGTCCACTCTCCTCTAGCTTGTAGAGTTTATGCTGAGAAATCTGATGATGATCTAATGGGTCTTCCTTTGTATGTTTTATTCTTTTCCCTGGCTGCCTTGAGAATTTTGCTTTGTCATTGGTTTGTGCCAATTTCATTATGATGTGCCTTGGAATATGTTTGTTATGGTTAAGATAACTTGGTGTTCTGTTTGCTTCTTGAATTCGAGGCTTTAGTTCTTTCCATAGGCTTGGGAAGTTATCACCTATTGTGTGTTTGAATATGTTTTCCATTCCATTTTCTTTCTCTTCTCTTTCTGATATACTCATTATTCTTATGTTGCTCTTCCTGATTGAGTCAGAAAATTCCTGTAAGGCTTTCTCGTTTTTGTTTTTTTTAATTCATGAGTCTCTCTCTTCTTCTTTCTGTCGTGCCTCTAGTTACCTGTCTTCTATGTCACTAATTCTCTCCTCTATTTGGCCTGTTCTACTGGATAAGCTTGTTACCTAGTTTTTCATTTTATGAATTGAGTTTTTCACCTCTGTTTGATTCATTTTCATAGTTTCAATTTCCTTGGTGATGTAGTCTTTCTGTTTGTTGAATTGTTTTTTGAGCTCTCTAAATTGCCTTTCTGTGTTTTCTTGTATGTCCCTGAGTATTTTCAGGGCTTCAATTTTAAATTATCTCTAACTCCAAGTATTCCAAGCTATTACATTTTTTTATACTTTTTTCCTCATCTGTCTGAGCTACATCTCTGTATTTAGTATCCATCACATTCAATTTCTTTTTCCTTAATGACATTTGAGAGTGGTATTGTTAATAGCACTAATAAGAGATGATAAAAAAAATTTTAATTTTTTTTTGAGAAAATACAGTGAAATACCGAAAATTTAATTGTGCTAAGTGGAACAAAAACTGCATTGAATAGAGGGCCTGAGTTGGGGGAAAGTGACAAGGAGGCAAAAAGTGAGGTAAGAACCCACAGAATGCCATAATAAAAAAATTTGGATCAAGAATAAAATAATTTGTTTTTAAATGATGGTCAAATGAGAGAAATAGTGAAAGAGAAAGGAAGAAAAAAGAAAAAGAGAAAAAAGAAAAAATACAGTGAAAAAATAAAAATTCTATTGTATTAAGTGGAAAAAAATTACATAGAATAGAGAGCAAGAGTTGAGGGAAATGCTAAAGAGATTTTTTAAAAACCAAGTAAAAAGTACACAAAAGGCAACAAGAAAAAATTTGAATCCAGAATAAAATAATGTGTTTGTGGGTGAGATTTAAATGAGACAAAAAGTGAAAGAGAAAAGAAGAAACAAAGAGAGAGACAAGAAGAGAGAGTTAAGAATTTTAGAATGTAACACTCATAAAAAAAAAGAATGGAAAATGTAACACCTATGGGTAATGAAGTTCAAAATGAAAAGGAAAGAATAAAACTGAAAGAGGATAAAATGATCAAGGTAGAAAAGAAAAAAAAGATTAAAAATACAAGAAAAAAATGAAAAAGTTATAAAGACTGTGGATTTTTCCTGGTTTTAAGAGGTTATCTTCTTCCTTTTTTTTCCTCTCTCTTTTTGGCCAGTGGCACTCTACCCTAGATTCTGTCCCTGTGGCACTCTTAGGCAGACATTGCAGTTGATGTGTCACTACGGTGATGACATAAACTAGGCCTCAGTCCCATTGGTAGGCGGGACTTATTAGCGTTTTCAGGCTCCGACAATGGGAGAGTTTGTTTTCCTGGAGGCTCTCCCCAAATTTCTCTTTTCTGAACCAGCAGCCTGGAGACACAGCTGTGGGGTTGCCAAAGCCACTGCCTGGAGAGCAAGAGGCTCTGAGAGCTGCCAATCCCACTCCCCCCAGCCCCACTCAAAGCAGGGTTCTGGGTAAGGCTTTGCCAGCTATAGCCGCCAGTGTGATCAGACAGGGCTGGGAGCCAATTGCTTTTCAGGTGTTTTTCTGTGAGCCTCCAGGCATGTCTAGTATGCCTCAGTGCTCCACGGGTCTATTCTCTCCAGACTTTTTCCACTTTTCAATCTGTACCAGCTGGCAGGAAGATCCCCCAGTCACTGCCTGCAGAGCAAGAGGTCCTAAAAGCTGCCAAGTCCCTCCTCCAGGTCTATTCAAAGCACAGCTCTGGGTGTGAAAGCTTTGTCAACCAGAGCCACCTGCTCAAGCAGGCAAGAGAGTGAGCTGACTTCTAGTCAGACTCTTTCTAAGGTTCCCCGGGTATGTCTAGTTAAATTTGCCTCAGTGCTCCATGGGTCTGCTCTCCACAGGGCTTCTCCCTTGTTGTGAAGCCTACAGCCCAGCCCGCCCAACTTACACAGTGTTCTCTGAAGTCTGTTCTGTGGGAATGTGCTTTTTAACCTGTATCAGCTGGTAGGAAGTTGCCCCAGCCACTGCCTGCAGAGCAAGAGTTCTTAAGAATTATTAAGTCCCTCTTTGGGGTCCACTTAAATCGCAGCCCTGGGAAAGAAGGCTTTGTCAACCAGAGCCACCAGCGTAAGCCAGCAGGGCAGTGAGCAGACTGCGGGTTAGGCTCCTTTCTAATGGTTCTGGGGTACATCTGGTTTGCCTCAGCATTCATCAGATGTGCTCTCTAGAGTTTGCCTGCTCCAATAAGCTGCCTGATCACCCTGCCCCCCAGCACTTCTGCAGTTCTCTTCAGCAGGAATGTGTTTTGTAGCCTGTTTTGGCTTGCGGAGGCTCCCCACCTGGACAGGTCCTGGCATAGGGAAGCCGGCTCTTGCGCACTTCCCACGCATTGTTGTTCAGAGAGCTGGGATTACTCAGAAATTCTGGCTACAGCCCATGCAGAAGGTCACTGCTGACAGTCTTTAACCCAGCCCCTGTGTCCAGGAACAAGAGCGCACATGCCCAAAGCGCCAAGTGGAACCACTTGCACACTGCTCGCGCTCACCCAGGAGATCAGGAATAAACAAATCCAAAGCCACTCTGATATCAGTCTCTGCAGGCAACTGCTTGCCCACCTCTGCCGGGGTTTGCTGCTGGTGTTAGCTCTGCATAGGTTGAGCCACAGACACACTCTCTCCTCGGCTTGAACGTCTCTTCCCTAGCCATTTTATTCCCTCGCTCCTAGCCCTTCCTTCCTCTCAGTTCCAAGTGAAAGCAGCCCTTCCTCAGGTCAGTGAGGAAAGAGAATACTTCGTTCTCTGTCTTAATTTCTTTAGAGTGGATTATATATGCAGCCACCTTTCACCCAATCGTACCTTTGTTTGATGTATGTGTATTTCAGATGTTCCTGGGATTGTGTTTCTGTCTCTAGTTGTTGAATTTGTTGAAACTTCAGGGAGAGATATTGGGAGCACCCTTCATGGTGCTGTTTCTCTGACGTCACTCCCATAGCTCTGAAATTTCTATGCTGACCTCTGCTGTGATGCTGCCATCACAATGATGGAGGCAGGGCTACAGTCATGATGATGGATGAGTAATATTGTGAGGGCTTTACTGCTTTAGTAATATGTGTATCAGGCCTTGGGCACTGTTCTCCACATCTCGACAGACCAGAGGACCAGATACAGAGTGCTGGCGTCCTTCAAGGGAGAGAATGATTCTGGAAAACTAGCTATGGGATATGTCTCTGTCACTCTCTGCACCCCTCAGTGTTAAGGAGGTGGGATCTGAAAGGCTGGGAGTCTGCACTTTGTTTTTCTCTATCTCTGTGCAGAGTGCAGGCTGCCAGCAGATCAGGAAACCCTGGCCGTGACACCTCATTCTGCTGCTGCCTTCGTTCAATATCACCCTCTCTGCCCCTCAAACTCAACACTCCTCCTGTTAGAAGAAGTATCAGTCACTCTGGGTTTCTACTTTCTCTGGACCCCAGTAGACAATAACCCAGACAGTCTAGGTTTCTCTCCTTTACCAAGCTGATGCCATTACACCTCATTTTCTGCCCTCCTTCTAAACCAGTAGTTCTCAACCTGTGGGTCGTGACCCCAGCGGGGTTGCCTAAAGCCATCAAAAAATACATAATGCATATCAGATATTTACATTCAGAATCATAACTGTAGCAAAATTACAGTTATGAAGTAGCCACCAAAATTATTTTTTGGTTTGCAGTCACCGCAACATGAGGAACTGTATTGTGGGGTCACGGCATTAGAAAGGTTGAGAACAACTGTTCTAAACCCTTCCTACCCTCAGTTGACTGCATGCTTGGATCGTTTCATGCAAACCTGTGAGTACAGCTTGGGTTTTCTTACTGCACCACAGCTGCTCAATTTGTTGGAATTTCAGGGAGAGATCAAGGGTATCTCTCACTGTGCCATTACTATGGTGTCATCTCACTAAATGTCCTTTTTTAATACTTAGGATCATTTTGTGTAAGTTCTCACTGAGATTATCTATTTTTTTCCCTAAGGCCCTTGAACATTCATGTAACCAGAGGAGCTTCAAAGGCAGGTGCACTGGACATGTGTTATGGTCCCCGATTTTTGAAGGAACCCTCAGAATTCCAACTTTACACTTTTTCTAATGATATCAAGTTTGGATTCATATGTGCAATTTCAACATTAATAGAACATAATATTTTTTACTTATTTAAAAATATGGTTAACATGTGTTTTTATTTTCCCCATTTCTCTCTCTCTCTTTTTCAGGGGCCCAAATATGGTTAACATGTATTTTTATTTTCACTATTTCTCTCTTTTTTTTCCAGGGGCCCAAATATAGTTAACATGTATTTTTATTTTCCCTGTTTCTCTCTTTTTTTTAAGGGGCCAAATATTTTCTTCTGCGTCTGAGACCTCAACCGACCTTAATCCGCCTCTGCCTGGAACCATTGTTTTAAACTCTGCATCTGGTATTTTGATTGCTTCCAATTCATTTCATTCCTTTTCTGTGGATTTCTCTTGTCCTTCCATTTGAGGCATGTTTTTTTCTCTCCACATTTTGTCTCTCTGTGTTAAGTATCTCTGCTGTGACTCTCAGACTTGTTATGATGTTTTTCTGGTGATAGTGGCTTGTTGGGCTCAGTGGCACAATCTTTCAGATGACCTGAGTTCCATGCTCCAGGAATGTTTTTTTTGAGTTATGTGCACCTTCTTGTTGTAGTTGAGTCATGAATGTTGTTGGCCTTTCTTGTGGATGGAGTTAACCCTTCGGGCTGGCTGACTATAAGGATAAACCTCAATCACTGTTTGAAGACATGCTGCAGAGGTTCTCCCTCAAGGCGGAGCTCTTCCTAGCAGAGTCTTGTGGCTGCCGAGATCCCTCTTCAGGTGTGCTGCTTGTATGGCTAGCTGGATTGAGATTAAGTGTGGTCTGAAGCCCACCAGTGGTTGTGTTTGTTCTGGGTCCACTTGGACGTGGTCAGGTATAGGACAATGTCAGACAATGTGTGTGACCTTGGTCTACCTGTCTGGAGCTACCATGCTGTTCACTGTTTGTGGCTACATCTCATGGGCCAGGACATGCATGAAAGGGGTCAGCCTATGTACAAAGGTCTGCTTCCTCCAGCTTAGAGCTGGAGGCAGATCTGTAAAATGACTGAGGCTCCCTGAGGACTGCCTCCACCTGTCAGCTAATCTGTCCTCCCTAAGGTTGCCTGGTCTTCTTCCAGAGCCTTCTGAAGAAAGACTACATAAAGCCTTTTTCACTCAATGTGAGTTCAGTAGGGAGGGGCAACTGGAACTGGGTGTAGTTGGTACCCAATATGGAAGTCATGCAGTGAGGCACTTTATGTTGGGAAAGTGGCCTCTAATCCATCCCTTCTAGAGAAGCCAGCTCAGCCGGGAGGGACCTTGGGCTCAGGAGAATGGATCAGAAGTCTCCCATAAGGGTTGATGTCAGCCCAGCCCACAGGTGGGGGCCAAGCCCTTCATGCTAGTCCCAGACAGTAGCCTTCACGGATCTCCCACTCAAACATCCCAACTCTCAGCAGCTCACCCTTTCTGCTGCACAACTTAGCTCGCAGTTTTGGGTATCTGAGACTTGGAAGGGCAGATCCAAACAGTCAGCTTGGGAGAGTGTGGGCTGAGCTCACAGGGGTGATAACAGTGCTGCCCCCTCAATGGAGGGCTTGTCCCTAGGAAGGCGGCTTCTGGGTCTTCAGCAGACTCCCTTCTCTCCCAAGTGGACCGAATCCCCAGTAATTTTGCCACCAGATGGTATACGGGCTCCTCTTCTTATCTCTGTTGTTCTGGGTTGGGGAGCCCTGCATGGTGTTGAGGTCCCTTGCTCCTGGGGGCAGAAAGTTTTCCAGCCAAGGTACTCCTCCAGCTTCTCAGCTGCCACACCTGGGTGCAGGGGCTAGCTCTTTATACATTTCCACCCTCCTTCCTGTCTCTATGTGGTTTCTTCTGTAAATCCTTAGGTATAATACCTCAGTTCAGCTAGCCTTCAGTTGGGTATTCTGGTTGATTGCTCTGTAAGTTAGCTGTAAGTCTGGTTTAGGGGCAGGAACAGGCGAGTTTAGCTTTCACCGACTCTGCAGTCATCTTGAAATCTGTTGGAATTTCACTTTTTAAATTTCAAACTGTATACCTATCTTCCTCACTCCAAATTCTTGATGATGAAATGGTGGAGTAAAATGTTTTAGAGTTTCATCTCAGGAAAACAGCTTAATTCATACCCAAATTTTTTTGAAGGCAAACCTATTGAGAAATCTATATTTTATATTGAAAGCACTATTTTTTAATAATTTTATTTACAAAATTAAATTTCATGGCAGTATGATTCACAGTGGCCAAGACAGGAAAAAAAACAAATTTTCCCACAAAAGCACTATTCACCTTTACATTTCTATCTGTTATTCTGTTTTATTAAGGCTTATTTAGGCGTGCTTTCTTGTTCTGACAAATACACATCTAGAAATTATCCTTTTTCTCTGATTTACAGCCACATGAGACACATTAAAAAGGCTTTCTGGTTGCAACCATTTGGACATTAACGCAAGAGAACAATGGTTATCATCAATGTGCATTTCCTGAATTGTGTGAGCTGATACTTAACATTTTTGCATGGATTTTTATAATTGGGATAGATCAATAATACTTTTTTACATCTTGCTTTTTCTATCAAGATGGGGTAACATATTGGCATAATTTCCTACTTTTTGTGCTCATTAAATATTATAATTTGGTGAAATTTCTCTGTTCCTTAAAGCTTGAAAACCAGAACTATGGATATCCTTATTTATGACATTTGATAAGGGGTGCATGGAGGTTACCTTTTGGGATAAAAGTTACATCATTAACCATCCATTTAGCTCTCTCTCCTTCTATCCCTAGATACACAACACATGCACCACACACACACACACACACACACACACACACACACACACACACTACATATTGGTACAGCACACATATATGTAGATATAAATGATAATATGTAATTCTAGTATTTATGAAAGAATATATATGCAACTATATATACATATATGTTTTACATACTATTTTATAATATACTACATAAATTGTATATATTTATATATTATATAAGTTATGTATGTATGTGTGTGTGTATTGTGTTTCTGTCATTCAGAGCCCCTGACAGCAACCCCTCCACCAAGATCCCTGATTCCCAACTATTGAAACTATGGGATCTCTCAGCTATAGGTAATAAGCTTTTGGGACTTTGAGTCTCAGACTGAATACAGAACACACAGTCCTTAAATAGTTTCCGAATTGAGATAGTTTTTTTCCACTAATCCTGAGCTCTTCGACACAGCTAACTCTTATCACAGTGACTCAGAGCAGGTTTTGAATTCAGACGTCACGGGGACACTGAGGCCAAGGGGTGGTGGGAACCCATGGTGGAAAATCAGAACCAGGAGATTTGGGTCTTCCCTGACTATGGTGACCTCTGTATCCACATTTTCTAGCCACTGAACCTGAAGACTACACAGTGGAGAACCTTATCCGGATGGCCGTGGCTGGACTGATCCTGGTTGTCCTGGGGGTGCTGCTGTTTCAGGCTCGACACAGCCCAGGAAGGACCCATGATGCAGCCAGGATGTGACCCCAGAGGGAACAATGCAGTGTTCAGAGAGGTGGAGCCTTGGAGCACATGTGATGGCCCAGGAGGTGGTGAGAGAAAGTCTGGACCACAGTTGGGGACACTGCCTGCTGAGACTGTCTAGGAGAGTGACTGTGACTGAGGTGCAGACAACGTGTGCCGTGTTCCTGTGGAGAATGCCTCCTCCACCCACTGGGGGCCTCCCTCCCTGTCACCACTGACTCTCCCTGACTGTCCTTCCATTCTCACCCTTATGACAAGAGGATGCACCCACATGGCTGGTTTGGATCCACATCTATACATCCCTTCACGCCAGACCACATTCACATAAACAAAACATGGCATCTTCAGAACACCGAGATTTTTAAACAATAAAGAATAATGCATTGCCACCTGCTACACTGTTGGGTGAACGTCAAAATTATGCCACTAAATGATAGAAGCCAGACACAAAAAAAATCACATTTTGTGAGATTCCTTTTACATGAAATGTCCAGGAGAAAGAACCCCATAGACACAGAAATTAGGTTTGTCAGGGGTTGCACTGGACAGAGAGACTGGAGATTGAGTGCTTTGTGTTCATTGGGGAATGACAAAATTTTCTTGAAAGTGAAAAGAAGTTGTGGTTGAGATATTGTGTATTTACTCTATTCCATTGAATGATATTCTTGGAAAAGCTGAATTTCATGGGCCCTGGAAAGTTAGCTAAGTCTGTTAGAGCATCATCCTGAAATTTCAAGGTTGCGGGTTTGATCCCTGGTCAGGGTACACATGGGAGAACCAAAGAGCAAACGACTGAGTGTGACAACAAATGAATGCTTCTCTTCCCCCTCCCCTTTTTCTCCCTTCCACTCTCTGTTTCTCTAAAAGTCAATCACTAAATTAAAAAAGAATTTAGCCCTGGCCAGACAGCTTGGTTCATTGAGCATTGTCCCCAAACTCAGAGGTTGCCGGTTTGATCCCTGGTCAGGGCACTTACACAAACAGCTCAATGTTTCTCTCTCTCTCTCTCTCTCTCTCTTTCTCTCTTATTGCCTCCTTTAAAAATGCAAGTTAAACAGATATGGTTCCCTACAGATGTGTTATACCTTAGAAGTTAGACCATCTCCCCATGGAGTTTATGGGGAGAGGACTCTCACCAGGTCAGAGATGCCCTAAGTGCCTTAGTGTTTAGAGATCAACTCATGAATGAAATTTCCACTTTCACTCTTGATTTACTCTGTGTATAAAATCCAGTGTGAGAACCACAAACCCTGCATCCTGTAACTCTGTGTTCATCAACCATTCAACCAAGGATGTCGTGTAGTTTCAGATTTACCTTGTAGGTTGGGGGATATGTACGTGTCTCCCAAGTAGTCCTTCCTACCATAAGTCTCAAATAGTCAGGTCTTAACCAGGTCACATACATAACACCAGATTGAGACCCTTTGTGTCTCAGGTACTGCTGATCCTCCTAACGACCCTGAGAGGTGACATTTCATACTTTCCTACCATAAGGAAAAAAGGAAGAGAAGTTACTGACTCAAAATAGACAGTCAATAAATGTATCCCCACGTCTTAGATGAAAATCTGTGAACTGTCTTTAACTAGTTCTTTTGACCAAAGCGTGGGGATAGAATTTACAGTATCTGATATAGACTTGGTGCCTCACAGAGAGGAGACAATGAGGACGCTGAAATGACTCAGAGGTTTTGAGGGACTGTGACAGAGAAAAGGGGTTCCTGCTCACAGAAACAAGGAAGCCAGAGGGAGGAAGTGTTGGGAAGAAACAAACCACACACCCAGGCCAGGCAGAGGCTGGTGGTTCTCTCTGTGAGTCAGTTGACAGTGCTGTAAACATCTCCTCAAGAATCCTGTTCCTCTTGGGGCCATAGTTCTGTGACAGCCCCATTGGCTTCCCCAGTCTCCCAAGGCAGGGACTAGTAGAGCCCTCAGTTCTCTGCTTTCTCCCCTCGATGCACAGTGAACAAATCCCACATTTCTCACTCTGAGCCCTTCTTTATGTGACCAAGTTCATCCTCACAGTCAGGCTCAGTTGTAGTCTCAGGACATCTTGGTGCAATTTCTTCTGTCCTCCTTTCTGTCCTCTGCAGACTCTCATCCCCAGCTGAGGTGTTTTACTGTCACAGACACAAACTTATCTGTCACCGACCATCCCTGCACAAAGCCTTTCCACAGATTTCCACCTCACTCCAGCACATCCAAGCATCTCCATTTTCCATCCCATGTTGTTGAAGGTCAGGCTGAGATAAAATTTGCAGTCCAACCAGAGCTAGCGCTGCCCTACAAACCAGACTCATCCCAGGGAACCTCCTACCCTCCCCAGACACACACAACCTGAGTTATGACCACATTGTGCCTTCTCATGGGCGTTCCTGAGCCAATCTGAACAGAGCAAACTCCTTAGAAAACCTCCTAGACCAGTGGTCAGCAAACTCATTAGTCAACAGAGCCAAATATTAACAGTAAAACAATTGAAGTTTTTTTGAGAGCCAAATTTTTAAACTTAAACTATATAGGTAAGTACATTCTTTATTGAGGTAGCACACGCACGTGGTATTTATGGGAGAGCCACACTCAAGGGACCAAAGAGCCACATGTGGCTCGCAAGCCACAGTTTGCCAACCAGGATCCTAGACCATGATAAGGACAAAGACGTCTTCCTGATGCTTCTCACTCAACTGTACACGCAGTTATGGTTTAGATATTGTGTAATATTTCACAAGAAATTCTTGCACGCCACTTAGAATACTGATCAACCCCTCACCTAGTAGCCTGTGATGGTGGAGTTTTCTCACTATTATTCATAAAGTCCTCCCAGAGTCTATTCCCTACAGAGTACGTATATCATGTTTTTGTAAAGGAATCTTCTTCTATTAAATGTGTGTTTTCTTTTCCAACCATGATTGGCTTTCTGTGATGACCCCTCTTCTTTTTTGCATGTCTGTGACTTGAGAGTCCAACCCACATGGCTGCTTTGGACCCACACATCAACAAACCTCATGCTGTCCTCCACTGTTATATGATACAATGTTCTTTATTTCTATTCACCACACTACCGGATGGACATTAATGGGTCTTCATAATTTCATGTCATTGGACTTCACTTGGTTTCAATAATGGTAAGTGGGCAAAATCAGATTCAAGCCTGGACAAGATAAACCCAAAGTGATGCCTATCAGTCTCTCTGGACTCTACAGTCTTTCCTGTCTTCATGAGATGTCACTAGTGTCATTTACTCAGAAATGTCACCACTTGAAATCAACTCACCAGTGTTTGAAGGGACAGCCTCTGAAAACAATAATTTTTAAGAATGTTCTGATTTGAAGAATGTGCCCATTTGTGTGTGTGTGTGTATACAAACACACATATATGTGTGTGTGGAATATTATTAGGAATGTAAATATATATTCCATATATATAATAGAATATTATTCAGCCACAAGAAAAAAAAAGGAAATCCTACCATTTGCAACAACATAGATAGACTTTTAGGGAATTATGCTAAGTCAGAGAAATCAGACCAAGAAAGACAAATACTGTGTGTTCTCACTTATAGATAGAATCTAAAAAAAATGCAAATTCAGAAACAGACTAGAAGGGATGTTAGCACAGTAGGGGCAGGGAACATAGAGAGATGTTGGTCAAAGTGTATAAACTTTCATTTTTAAGGTGAACAATTCTGAAGTTCTAATGCACAGCATGGTAGTTAGTTAACAGTACTGTAGTATAAACTAAGAGTGTGTATTTAAAATGCTCTGCCATAAAAAAGAAGTGATGATGTGACTTCTTGAGGAAAGTGGTATCTAGAACTCAGATGGTATAATACTGCAAGACATAAATGTATCAGATCAACACGTTGTACACCTTATACCTACACAACGGTATATGTCAAGTACATCTCAATAAAGCTAGAAAAATATTAATCTTTTAACTTGATGTAAGAAAACCTTACCTAGAGAGCAGAAAAAATGATGGAATATGACTAACAGCAAATGTTGGGGAATTAGTGACTTTATCTACCTACCTGTGTATCCATTTATCTACATGCTTGTATGTCTAGCTATGTGTGTCAGTCTGTCTATCAGTCTTTTTATCTATCATCTGTCTACCTACCTACTTACCTATCTATTTATCATTTATTATCTATCTATTTATCTTTATGTCTATCTCTATCTGCCACTCAATCTGGCCTTGACAATCTGAACTGATAAGATAAATTTAGTTTTCTTGAACCACACTGTTAGTTGTCATTTGTTGTAATAACCTTACCAAACTAATTTAATGTCTTCCTTTCTCTCTCTTTCTCTTTTTCATTCTCTTTCACTCCATGGAGACAGGTGGAACTGAGTTTTGGCTCACACACAAGAAATAATTTCATCTAAAACAATAAAAAACAAATTGTTCAGGTTTTATTCTCTTCTAAAAATGCAGAATTAAGCTGAGCACTTTGTTTTTGTTTGTCACAGACTAAAAAATATGGTACAAGGCTTAATTAATATGAGGTTGAAAATGGACTTCATATTTCTTCTGAAAATAGTTTCACATCATTAATCATTTTGTATAGTAGCTTGGTCAGGTAATATTAAATGCCACTAACTGGATAATTGATATGACTTTGTTCTCATTACATGTTTTTATTGAATATATTGACATCTCAATATATTGGTTAATAAAATTATATAGGTTTCAGGTGTACAGTTCTATCATACATCATTTGTATATTGTTTTGTGTTTACTGCCCAAAGTCAAGTCTCCTCCCATCACCATTTATCCCCCTCTATCCTCTTCTCCCTCCCTTCACTCCCCTTTCCCTCTGGTAACCATTAAACTTGTCTGTGTCCATGAGTCTTTCTTTTTCTTTGCTTAATACCTTCACCAAAAAAAAAAAAGACCTTCAACAATCTCACCCAGCCCCTAACCACCTCTCTTCTGACAGCTGTCAATCCTGTTCTCTGTACTGAATAATTGCTATGACTTTCACATGGCAGCAAACTATCCTAAAATCAATATGTAATTGTAGAATTTAGGAAAACTATTTATGACACCTTACACAGGAGTTGTGCTCAGTAATGTGGTTCATTTTTGTTGTGGTTCAAACAAAATTTGCAACACCCACTATTTTTAGGATGAGAAGAAGCTGATCCTCTTTCTATATGACAGGTACCTTGTGACTGATACAACTGTGGTGTGAGGACATTGCCAGCAGACCCTGTGGGTTTGTCTCCTGAGCTTCACTTTAACATCTAAAAAATAAATCATGAAGAGGTCTGTGAAAAACCGTTATTGGGACTTTTCCACATTTTCTGATGGATAAACAGCACTAACCTGATACTGCAAAGTAAATTCAAAATTCTTACCATGAAACCCACAAGTTGGGTCAGCTTTCTGGTTTCCCTTCACCAGAAACGTGCAGGTGTATCTAGAAGGTTTGCCTTAAGACCACAGACAACCACCTCCCCCCCTAACTACATCTTATTTTCTATGTGACTACCATGAGAGTGAGAGCTAATTCAGCACTGGGTTATAGACAGCTCCACAACCACATGTATATTTTATCCAGGGGTCCTTAGATTTGATATGAAGGGTAATAAAAATATGCATGCTTTGTGTACAATATTTCATAGGTACATATTTTCTTTAATATCTTACATGCACTACAATTGCATTTTTTTTTTGTATTTTTCTGAAGTTGGAAACGGGGAGGCAGTCAGACAGACTCCCGCATGCACCCAGCCAGGATCCACTCGGTACGCCCACCAGGGGGCGATGCTCTGCCCATCTGGGGCATTGCTCTGTTGCAACCAGAGCCATTCTAGCACGTGAGGCAGAAGCCACAGAGCCATCCTTAGCGCCTGGGTCAACTTTGATCCAATGGAGCCTTGGCTGCAGGAGGGGAAGAGAGAGACAGAAAGGAAGGAGAGGGGGAGGGGTGAAGAAGCAGATGGGCGCTTCTCCTGTGTGCCCTGGCCGGGAATCAAACCAGGGACTCCTGCACACCAGGCCAATGCTCTACCACTGAGCCAACCGGCCAGGGCCTTACAATTGCATTTTAAGCACTTGTAGGGTTTGTTTGTTTTTGGTGACAGAGACAGAGAGAGTAACCAACAGTGGCGGGTAGACAGACAGAAAAGAAGAGAAATGAGAAGCATCGATTCTTCATTGCAGCACCTTAGTTGTTCATTGATTACTTTCTCATATGTGCCTTGACCGGGGGCTACAGCAGAGGGAGTGACCCCTTGCTCAAGCCAGTGACACTTGGCTCAACCTAGCAATCTTGGATTTCAAGCCAACCACCTATGGGCTCAAGCCAGTTACCATGGAGTCATGTCTATGATGCCAAACCAGTGACCCCTCACTCAATCCGGTGAGCCAAGGCTCAACCAGATGAGCCTGCACTCAAGCCAGCAACCTCAGGTTTCAAACTTGAATCCTCTACATCCCAGTTCAATGCTCTATCCATTGCACCACCACTTGATCAGAGAGCAATTGTAGATATTTTATATTCCTTTCGTGTGTTGAGAACCAAGAACACATTTTACAGGACAAGCTAGAGCTTCTTTCTTTTCTTTCTTTCTTCCTCTCTTTCTTTCTTAATTTTTAAATTTTATTTATATCCATAAAATTAAACTTAACCTGATCTGAACTGAATAGACACTTCTCAAAGAGGGCATACAAATGGCCAACATATATATGAAAAGATACTCATCTTCACTAGCAAAAAATGCAAATCAAAAACTACAATGAGGCCTGACCTGTGGTGGCGCAGTGGATAAAGCATCGAACTGGAATGCTGAGGTCGCTGGTTCAAAACCCTGGGTTTGCCTGGTCAAGGCACATATTGGAGTTGGTGCTTCCTGCTCCTCCCTTCTCTCTCTCTCTCTCTTTCTCTTTCTATCTCTCCTCTCTAAAATGAATAAATAAATAAAGTCTTTTAAAAAAACTACAATGAGATGCAACCCTACACCTGTTCGGTTGGCTATTATCAATAAGACAGGTAATAACAAGTGTTGGAGAGGCTGTGGAGAAAAAGTACCCTTATTCACTGCTGGTGGGAATGCATATTAGTAAAGCCATTATGTAAGATAGTATAGTGGTTCCTCAAAAAATTAAGACTAGAACTACCATACCACTCAGTAATTCCTTTACTATCTACCCAAAACCTCAAAAACATTGGTACATAAAGACACATGCACCCCCATGTTCATCACCAGAGCTTATTTCAAGAGAAATAAGAGGAACTTAGAGTTCAACTGAGGTCTTAGGACACAGACTCTTAGAAGTAGGGTAGAAACTGAGCTAAAGACAAAAGGACGAGAGACCTGAAGATGGCAGTGGAGTAAGTAGATGTACAGATGCCCAGCTTTCACCACCAAACTGGAATACAAATCAATTTAGGAAAAATCAGCATGAAAAAATCAACTCCAGACTACAAGAACAGCTCTCAAAAACCAAGGAGCAAAGAAGAAGCCACAACAAACCTGGTAGGGAGCGCCTGAATCTCCCCTGCTTACAGGAATGGCGGGGGCGGGGGGGGAATGAGGCTGAGAGCCCAGAGGGGATCTCACTCCAGAAAAAAGAGCAGAAAATACTGCTCACAGCCACTTACCTGGTAACCAGGGAGTGAGGTGTGTTGAAAAGACCAGCTTATCTCCCAAGTGGAAAGCAGAGAGAGAGGGACAGACTGTGAGGGGCAAAGGAATGCAGGAGATGACCTAAAAAAGCTGACTCATCCATGCTGGAGGCGGCCATAGCATGGGCGGGGGGACTAATCCTTCCACAAAACAGTACTGGATTGCTTCCAGATCAGAGATCTCCAGACACCTCTCCAGTTCCAATCAGCGCAACAAGACACAGCTGAAAATAAAAAGTAAGGAGGAGGGGCAGTAACTCTGGTCTCCATGGAGATCTGAGATACACCTCACCCTACTGAAGATGAAAGAACACCCTGACCCTAGAGAGATTAGTTCGTGGAAGAGACCTTCAGAGTCTCAGGTTACACCCATCGCATTCCTGTATACAGTTTCAAGGAAGCCCCATGCTGACATCAGTAAACAAGACTATCTCCTGTTAAGAAAACAAACAAATCAAGACTTCAAAGCGGCCCAAACCCAAAAGTGCATTACAAATAATAGCTGACACCAACCTAAGAAGACCTAGAAATAACACAATTGAAAACTGGAGGCAGACAACACCAAGCCTAGACTCAACCAGCTCTACAATAAAAACACCCAAACACAGACATAATGAGAAGACAGAGAAGTGCAATCCAAATGAAACCACAAGAGAAAACTTCAGGAGATGAACTGAGTGATATGGAAATAATCAAACTTCCAGATGTGGAGTTCAAAATAATGATTGTAAAGATGCTTAGGGAACTTAGAACAACAATGGATGGTCATTATGAAAACCTAAATAAAGAAATAGCAAGTATAAAAAAAGATATTAAAATATTAAAAAAGAATCAGTCGGAGATGACAAATACAATATCAGAAATAAAGACCACAATGGAAGGAATTAAAAACAGGATGGATAGAGCTGAGGATTGAATCAGAGAGTTGGAGGACAACTTGAATGAAGGCAAGAAAGCAGAGAAAAAAAGAGACTCAAAAAGTCTGAGGAAATTCTTAGAGAGCTCTGTGACAACATGAAGAGAAATAACATCCGCATCATAGGGGTTCCTGAAGAAGAAGAGAAAGAACAGGGGATAGAGACTTTGTTCAATCATATCATAGCAGAGAACTACCCTAAATTAATGCAGGAGAAACTCTTACAAGTTCAAGAAGCACAGAGAACTCCATTAAAGAGAAACCCAAAGAAACCTACACCAAGACACATCATAATTAAAATACCAAAGTTGGTGAGACAAGATGGCGCTGGAGTAGGCGGATGTACCAACATCTACCTTCCAGAACCAAAGTGGATTACAAACTAATTTTATGAACTATCATCTGGAAAAACCAACTTTGGACTAAACTAAGAGGACTCTTCAACCAAGAAACACTGAAGAAGCCACACCAAGACTGGTAGGAAAAGCAGAAACGCAGAAACGCGGAGAGGGCTGCCCAGCTCCCCGGAGCAAACGGCAGCAGGGAGAGTCTCGCGTGGCGGGAAGTGAGTTAAGCAGAGGGAAAAGGGGCCTGAGCCCCAGGAACAAAGCCCCAGCCTGCAGCCCCAGAGCCCAGAAGAGGCATAAGGACAGTATTTAGCTGGAAACAAGTCAGGATACTGTTTGTGAGAAAGAGTCTGATTTCTCAGACCCAGGATCCTTCTTAAAGGGACCACACAGAACATCTCTCTCACAACCACTAACCCGGGGCTCATGGGGATGGGAGGAGAGAAGAGAGGAACAGAGTAACAGGAAGAGAGTGTAATCTAGGAGGCACAGGGAGAAACATATTGAAAGATAGACACCCTAACACCTGGGACGAGTCACTCCCCAAAGCTGAAGTGAATATTTCCCCCAGAAACAGCAATACCAGCAAAGGGAAGGAGGAGAGCAGCCAAATAAGCTCCCCCATGGCATTCAGAGCAGAGTCACATAGAAGGAGAGAGTTTTTGGGACTACAGTAGTGAGTCTTAGGGTCAGAGCAGCAACACCCCCACCCACATGGTTGAGGGCTCGCCGGAGGGCGGGCGGCAGTGGGAGAAAAAAGCGCGATTCTGCTGGCAGGGTGGAAGCCAGCTGGCCACCACTGGGCTCAGGTGTGAGCTCAATCTAGCCCAGCTGGGGAGAAGGGGGTGTGCAAAAGCGGTCAAGCTCAGTTGCCGGCAGCCTGTAATCCAGACTGTGGGAGAAGGGTGGGAACCCCAGAAAGGGTGGAAACCAGCCCCTGAGTAAGGGAAGAAGAGCACAGCCTTGCCCCGCCCGTGCAACTCAGACTTGTGGTCTGACTTGGTAGCCGGCTCTTCCCACGAGGGTGGAGCCAAAAGCCTAGAAGAGGTGGAATTCCACTACTGAGCTGAGCTTGGGCACACAGTCCTGCCCAGCGGTAGAGCCAAGGCTAGCAGCCATTCCTTAAGTGGGCTCCTCCTGCAAGGGCAGGGCACAAGCCCTGAAACAGGCGGAGACCCACAGCTGAGTAAAGGTGCTTGCCAGTGCCCTCAGGACCGAGCATAACGTCACACACGGGGGCGGGGAAAAGCCCAAGGCCACCAACGCTTGTGCACCCAAGCATGTGATCACAGCCACTCCCGTGAAGAGAAAATGCAGAGGCAGAGAAATACAACACAAATAATCCAAGAGAAATCCTCAGAAAAGGACATGACTGAATCAGATATAACCAAATTACCAGATGCAGAGTTTAAAATAACAATTGTTAGGATGCTCAAAGATATTAGAACAACCATAGATGGCCATTACGAAAACCTAAAAGAGATAACAAATATAAAAAAGGACATTGAAATAATAAAAAAGAATCAGTCAGAAATGACAAATACAATATCGGAAATAAAGAATACAATGGAAGGAATTAAAAGCAGGATGGATGAAGCAGAGAATCAATTCAGCGAGTTAGAGGACATGAAAAATAAAGGTACGGAAGCAGAGCAGAAAAAAGAAAAGAGACTCAAAAAGTCTGAGGAAACTCTAAGAGAGCTCTGTAACAACATGAAGAGAAATAACATCCGCATTATTGGGGTTCCTGAAGAAGAAGAGAAAGAACAAGGGATAGAGACTTTGTTCAAACATATTATAGTGGAAAACTTCCCTCAATTAAGGCAGGAAAACATTTTACATGTTCAGGAAGCACAGAGAACTTGATTAAGGAGAAACCCAAAGAAACCAACACCAAGACACATCATAATTAAAATACCAAAGCTAAATGATAAAGAGAAAATATTAAAAGCTGCTAGAGAAAAAAAGATTATCACCTACAAAGGAGCCCCCATAAGGATGACTTCTGACTTCTCAACAGAAACACTTGAGGCCAGAAGAGAATGGCAAGAAATATTCAAAGTAATGCAGAACAAGAACCTACAGCCAAGACTAATTTATCCAGCAAGGCTATCATTTAAAATTGCAGGAGAAATAAAAAGCTTTACAGACAAAAAAAACCCTCAAGAAATTCACTGCAACCAAACCAAGGCTGCAAGAAATGCTAAGGGAACTGTTGTAAACAGATCAAAGGAAAAAAAGAATATAGCAAAAGAGGAATACAGTTTTAAAGAAAAAAATTGGCAACAAACAATTACATATCAGTAATAACATTAAATGTTAATGGATTAAATGATCCAATCAAGAGATAGGGTAGCTGAGTGGATAAGAAAACAGGACCCATACATATGCTGTCTACAAAAGACACACCTTAAATCAAAAGATGCACACAGACTGAAGATAAAAGGATGGAAAAAAATATTTCACACAAATGGAAATGAAAAAAAAGCTGAAGTAGCAATACTTATATCAGACAAATTGGACTTTAAAACAAAGACCATAGGTAGAGATAAAGGTCACTACATAATGATAGAGGGAGCAATCCAAAAGGAAGATATAACCATTATAAATATCTATGAACCTAATATAGGAGCACCTAAATATATAAAGCAGACTTTGATGAACTTAAAGGGCGAGATCAACAGCAATACTATAATAGTAGGAGATTTCAATATCCCATTAACATCATTAGATAGATACTCAAGAAAGAAAATTAACAAAGAAACAGCAGACTTAAAAAACATATTAGATCAACTCGATTTAATAGATATCTTCAGAACCTTTCACCCTAAAACAGCAGAATATACATTCTTTTCAAGCACTTATGGTACATTCTCTAGAATAGACCACATGTTAGGGCACAAAAGCGGTCTCAACAAATTTAAGAAGATTAAAATCATATCGAGCACTTTCTTTTATCACAATGGCATTAAACTAGAAATCAACCACAATAGAAAAATTGAAAAACATTGAAACACCTGGAAACTAAATAGCATGTTATTAAATAACGAATGGGTTAACATTGAGATCAAAGAAGAAATTAAAAAATTCCTAGAAACAAACGATAATGAGCATACATCAACTCAAAATTTATGGGACACATTACCCTGGCCAGTTGGCTCAGCGGTAGAGCGTTGGCCTAGCGTGCGGAGGACCCGGGTTCAATTCCCGGCCAGGGCACACAGGAGAAGCGCCCATTTGCTTCTCCACCCCTCCGCCGCGCTTTCCTCTCTGTCTCTCTCTTCCCCTCCCGCAGCCAAGGCTCCATTGGAGCAAAGATGGCCCGGGCGCTGGGGATGGCTCTGTGGCCTCTGCCTCAGGCGCTAGAGTGGCTCTGGTCACAACATGGTGACGCCCAGGATGGGCAGAGCATCGCCCCCTGGTGGGCAGAGCATCGCCCTTGGTGGGCATGCTGGGTGGATCCCGGTTGGGTGCATGCGGGAGTCTGTCTGACTGTCTCTCCCCGTTTCCAGCTTCAGAAAAATGAAAAAAAAAAAGAAAAAAAAATTTATAGGACACAGCAAAAGCAATCCTGAGAGGGAAGTTTATAGCATTACAGGCATACCTCAAGAAGCTAGAAAAAGCTCAAATAAACAACTTAACCCTGCATCTAAAAGAACTAGAAAAAGAACAGCAAGTAAAGCCCAGAGCTAGTAGAAGAAAGGAAATAATAAAGATCAGAGCAGAAATAAATGACATAGAGGCTAAAGAAACGATACAGAGGATCAATGAAACCAGGAGCTGGTTCTTTGAAAAGGTAAACAAAATTGATGAATCTTTAACGAGATTCACCAAGAAAAAAAGAGAGAGGACTCAAATAAATAAAATTAGAAACGAGAGTGGAGAAATAACAACTTACACAACAGAAATACAAAATATTGTAAGAAAATACTATGAAGAACTGTACGCCAAAAAAACTAGACAACCTAGATGAAATGGACAAATTCCTTGAATCATATAATCTTCCAAAAATCAATCTGGAAGAATCAGAAAACCTAAACAGACCAATTACAACAAATGAGATTGAAACAGCTATCAAAAAACTCCCAAAAAAGAAAAGTCCTGGGCCTAATGGCTTCACAAGTGAATTCAACCAAATATTCAAAGAACTAACTTCTACCTTTCTCAAGCTATTTCAAAAAATTCAAGAGGAAGGAAGACTTCCAAACTCCTTTTATTAGGCAAGCATAATTCTGATTCCAAAACCAGGCAAAGAAAGCAACAAGGATGAAAACAAATTCAAAGTGAAAGGTTGGAAAACAATACTCCAAGCAAACAACACCCAAAAAAAAGCAGGTGTAGCAATACTCATATCTAATAATGCTGACTACAAGACAGAAAAAGTACTCAGAGACAAAAATAGTCATTTCATAATGATTAAGGGGACACTGAATCAAGAAGACATAACAATACTTAATATATATGCACCAAACCAAGGAGCACCAAAATATATAAGACAGCTACTTATTGACCTTAAAACAAAAACTGACAAAAATACAATCATACTTGGAGACCTCAATACACCGCTGACGATTCTAGATCGGTCATCCAAACAGAGAATCAATAAAGATATAGTGGCCTTAAATGAAATACTAGAACACCTGGATATGATAGACATCTATAGGACACTTCATCCCAAAGCGACAGAGTATACATTTTTCTCTAGTGTACATGGAACATTCTCAAGAATTGACCATATGTTGGGCCACAAAGACAATATCAGCAAATTTAGAAAAATGGAAATTGTGCCAAGCATATTCTCTGATCATAAAGCCTTGAAACTAGAATTCAACTACAAAAAAGAGGGGGAAAAACCCACAAAAATGTGGAAACTAAACAACATACTTCTAAAAAATGAATGGGTCAAAGAAGAAATAAGTGCAGAGATCAAAAGATATATACAGACAAATGAAAATGAAAATACGACATATCAGAATCTCTGGGATGCAGCAAAAGCAGTACTAAGAGGGAAGTTCATATCACTTCAGGCCTATGTGAACAAACAAGAGAGAGCCGAAATAAACCACTTAACTTCACACCTTAAGGAACTAGAAAAAGAAGAACAAAGACAACCCAAAACCAGCCAAAGAAAGGAGATAATAAAAATCAGAGCAGAAATAAATGAAATAGAGAACAGAAAAACTATAGAAAAAATCAATAAAACAAGGAGCTGGTTCTTTGAAAAGATCAACAAAATCGACAAACCCTTGGCAAGACTCACCAAGGAAAAAAGACACAGGACTCAAATAAATAAAATCCAAAATGAAAGAGGAGAGATCACCACAGACATCATAGATATACAAAGAATTATTGTAGAATACTATGAAAAACTATATGCCACCAAATACAACAATCTAGAAGAAATGGATAAATTCCTAGAACAATACAACCTTCCTAAACTGAGTCATGAAGAAGCAGAAAGCCTAAACAGACCAATCAGCAGGGAGGAAATAGAAAAAACTATTAAAAACCTCCCCAAAAATAAAAGTCCAGGCCCAGACGGTTATACTAGTGAATTCTATCAAACATTCAAAGAAGACTTGGTTCCTATTCTACTCAAAGTCTTCCAGAAAATTGAAGAAGAAGCAATACTTCCAAACACATTTTATGAGGCCAACATAACCCTCATACCAAAACCTGGCAAGGATGGCACAAAAAAAGAAAACTACAGACCAATATCTCTAATGAATACAGATGCTAAAATACTAAACAAAACACTGGCAAATCGAATACAACAACATATTAAAAAAATAATACATCATGATCAACTGGGATTCATCCCAGAATCTCAAGGATGGTTCAACATACGTAAAACGGTTAACATAATACACCATATAAACAAAACAAAGAACAAAATCCACATGATCTTATCAACAGACACAGAAAAGGCTTTCGATAAAATACAGCACAATTTTATGTTTTAGACTCTCAACAAAATGGGTATAGAATGAAAATATGTCAACATGATAAAGGCCATATATGATAAACAATCAGCCAACATCATATTAAATGGTGTAAAACTGAAGACTTTCCACCTTAAATCAGGAACACGACAGGGTTGTCCACTCTCTCTACTCTTATTTAACGTGGTGCTAGAAGTTCGGGCCAGAGCAATCAGACAAGACAAAGAAATAAAAGGCATCCATATCGGAAAAGAAGAAGTAAAGGTATCACTTTTTGCTGATGATATGATCCTATACATCGAAAACCCGAAGGACTCCACAAAAAGATTACTAGAAACAATAAACCAATACAGTAAGGTTGCAGGATACAAAATTAACATACAAAAGTCCATAGCCTTTCTATATGCCAACAATGAAATATTAGAAAACGAACTCAAAAAAATAATACCCTTCATGATTGCAACAACAACAAAAAAAAAACCTAGGAATAAACATAACAAAGAATGTAAAGGACCTATATAAAGAAAACTACAAGGCATTGCTAAGAGAAATAGAAAAAGACACAATGAGATGGAAAAATATTCCTTGTTCTTGGATAGGAAGAATAAATATAATTAAAATGGCCATATTACCAAAAGTAATATATAAATTTAATGCAATTCCCATCAAAATTCCTATGACATTTTTTAAAGAAATGCAACAAAAAATCATAAGATTTATATGGAACTATAAAAAACCCTGAATAGCCAAAACAATCCTAAGGAAAAAGAATGAAGCTGGGGGCATTACAATACCTGACTTTAAACTATATTATAGGGCCACAATAATCAAAACAGCATGGTATTGGCAGAAAAATAGACACTCAGACCAATGAAACAGAATAGAAAGCCCAGAAATAAAACCACATATATATGGTCAAATAATCTTTGATAAAGGGGCCAACAACACAAAATGGAGAAAAGAAAGCCTCTTCAACAAATGGTGTTGGAAAAACTGGAAAGCCACATGCAAAAGAATGAAACTTGACTACAGCCTGTCCCCGTGTACTAAAATTAATTCAAAATGGATCAAAGACCTAAATATAAGATCTGAAACAATAAAGTACATAGAAGAAGACATAGGTACTAAACTCATGGACCTGGGTTTTAAAGAACATTTTATGAACTTGACTCCAATGGCAAGAGAAGTAAAGGCAAAGATAAATGAATGGGACTACATCAGAATAAAAAGTTTTTGCTCAGCAAGAGAAACTGATATCAAAATAAACACACAGCCAACTAAATGGGAAATGATATTTTCAAACAACAGCTCAGATAAGGGCCTAATATCCAAAATTTACAAAGAACTCATAAAACTCAACAACAAACAAACAACAATCCCATAAAAAAATGGGAAGAGGACATGAACAGACACTTCTCCCAGGAAGAAATACAAATGGCCAAAAGATATATGAAAAAATGCTCAGCTTCATTAGTTATTAGAGAAATGCAAATCAAAACTACAATGAGATACCACCTCACCCCTATTAGATTAGCTATTATCAACAAGACGGGTAATAGCAAATGTTGGAGAGGCTGTGGAGAAAAAGGAACCCTCATACACTGTTGGTGGGAATGTAAAGTAGTACAACCATTATGGAGGAAAGTTTGGTGGTTCCTCAAAAAACTGCAAATAGAACTACCTTATGACCCAGCAATCCCTCTACTGGGTATATACCTCAAAACCTCAGAATCATTGATACGTAAAGACACATGTAGCCCCATGTTCATTGCAGCACTGTTCACAGTGGCCAAGACATGGAAACAACCAAAAAGCCTTTCAATAGAAGACTGGATAAAGAAGATGTGACACATATACACTATGGAATACTACTCAGCCATAAGAAATGATGACATCAGATCATTTACAGCAAAATGGTGGGATCTTGATAACATACGGAGTGAAATAAGTAAATCAGAAAAAAAGAAGAACTACATGATTCCATACATTGGTGGAACATAAAAACGAGACTAAGAGACATGGACAAGAGTGTGGTGGTTACCAGGGGTGGGGGGAGGGAGGACGCAGGAGGGAGGGAGGGAGAGAGTTAGGGGGAGAGGGAGGGGCACAGAGAAAACTAGATAGAGGGTGACGGAGGACAATCTGACTCTGGGCGAGGGTATGCAACATAATTTAATGACAAGATAACCTAGACATGTTTTCTTTGAATATATGTACCCTGAATTATTAATGTCATCCCATTAATATTAATAAAAATTTATTTTAAAAAAAACAGGCAAAGACAACACAAAAAAAAAATTATAGGCCAATATTCCTGATGAACTTAGATGCAGAAATCCTCAACAATATATTAGCAAACTGAATCCAGCAATATATGAAAAAAATCATACACCATGATCAAGTGGGATTTATTCTGGGGAGGCAAGGCTGGTACAATATTCGCAAATCAATCAATGTGATTCATCACATAAAAAAAAGAAAGGAGAAAAACCACATAATAATTTCAATAGATGCAGAAAAAGCATTTGAAAAAGTCCAGCACCCATTCATGATCTAAACTCTCAGCAAAGTGGGAATACAGGGAACATACCTCAACATGATAAAGGCCATCTATGACAAACTCACAGCCAACATCATACTCAATGGGCAAAAATTAAGAGCAATCCCCTTAATCTCAGGAACAAGGCAGGGGTGCCCCCTTTCACCACTCTTATTCAACATAGTTCTGGAAGTCCTAGCCACAGCAATCAGACAAGAAAAAGAAATAAAAGGCATCCGAACTGGAAAAGAAGAAGTAAAACTATCATTATTTGCAGATGATATGTTATTGTATATAGAAAACCCTAAAGTCTTAGTCAAAAAACTATTAGACGTAATAAATGAATTCGGCAAGGTGGCAGGATATAAAATCAATACTCAGAAATCAGAGGCATTTTTATACACTAATAATGAACTGTCAGAAAGAGAAATCAAGGAGTCAATCCCCTTTACCATTGCAACCAAAAAAATAAAGTACCTAGGAATAAACTTAACCAAGGAGATTAAAGACTTGTACTCGGAAAATTATAAAACATTGATAAAAAAAATCAGGGAAGATACAAATAAGTGGAGGCATATACCGTGCTCATGGTTAGGAAGAATAAACATTATTAAAATGTCTATATTACCCAAAGCAATTTATAAATTCAATGCAATACCGATTAAAATACCAATGACTTACTTCAAAGATATAGAACACATATTCCAAACATTTATATGGAACCAAAAGAGAACATGAATAGCCTCAGCAATCTTGAAAAGGAAGAATAAAGCGGGAGGTATCACACTTCCAGATACCAAGTTATATTATAAGGCCATTGTACTCAAAACAGCATGGTACTGGCATAAGAACAGGCACATAGATCAGTGGAAGAGAACTGAGAACCCAGAAATAAACCCACAGCTCTATGGACAACTGATATTTGACAAAGGAGGTAAGAAAATACAATGGAGTAAAGACAGCCTCTTCAACAAATGGTGTTGGGAAAATTGGACAGCTACCTGCAAAAAAATGAAACTAGACCACCAACTTACACCACTCACAAAAATAAACTCAAAATGGATAAAATACTTAAATGTAAGCCGTGAAACCATAAGCATCTTAGAAGAAAACATAGGCACTAAGCTCTCTGACATATCTCGCAGCAATATATTTGCTGATTTGTTTCCACAGGCAAGTGAAATAAAAGGCAGGATGAACAAATGGAACTTTATCAAACTAAAAAGCTTCTGCACAGATAAAGACAATAAGAACAGAATAAAAAGACAAACTACACAATGGGAGAACATATTTGACAATATGTCTGATAAGGGTTTAATAACCAAAATTTATAAAGAACTTGTAAAACTTAATACCAGGAAGACAAACAATCCAATCAAAAAATGGGCAAAAGAAATTAATAGACACTTCTGCAAAGAGGACACACAGATGGCCAATAGGCATATGAAAAAATGTTCAACATCACTAATGATTAGAGAAATGCAATTTAAAAGCACAATGAGATATCACCTCACACCAGTCAGAATGGCGCTCATCAATAAAACAACACAGAATAAGTGCTGGCGAGGATGTGGAGAAAAGGGAACCCTCCTGCACTGCTGGTGGGAATGCAGACTGGTGCAGCCACTGTGAAAAACAGTATGGAGATTCCTCAAAAAATTAAAAATCAAACTGCCTTTTGATCCAGCTATACCACTGTTAGGAATATACCCCAAGAACACCATAGCACTGTTTGAAAAGAAGAAATGCACCCCCATGTTTGTGGCAGCATTGTTCACAATAGCAAAGATCTGGAAACAGGCCAAGTGTCCATCAGAGGATGAGTGGATTAAAAATCTTTGGTATATATATACTATGGAATACTACTCAGCCATAAGAAATGATGACATAGGATCTTTTACAACAACATGGATGGGCCTTGATAACATTATACTGAGTGAAAGAAGTAAATCAGAAAAAACTAAGAACTATATGATTCTATACATAGGTGGGACATAAAGATGAGACTCAGAGACATGGAATACAGTGTTGGGGTTACAGGGTGGGGGAGGAGAGGGAGGGGGTTGGGCAAGGGGAGGGGCACAAAGAGCATGGCTCTTCAGCATTTGCCATATTCCCCCTTTAATCTATAGACAGACAGCAAATATTTACTTATGGTGTTTCCACTATAAAGACTGCTGTCTTAGGGACAAATGCTGATGAACTATTTCAGCAGTTCCTCCTTCTTCAAAGACTTATATGTCAACATAGAGCTCCATGTTTCATAGGACATACTCAAGCTCACTCCATGCTCCCTGGAGCTTTAGCACAAGGGAATGCCTTTTTTTTTTTTCTCTTTTCTTTTTTTTTTTTTTTTTTGTTATATATTTTTTTCTTTATTTATTTTTTGTATTTTTCTGAAGATGGAAATGGGGAGGCAGTCAGACATACTCCCGCATGCACCTGACTGGGATCCGCCTGGCATGCCTACTGGGGGGGAATGCTCTGCTCATCTGGGGTATTGCTCTGTTGCAATCAGAGCCATTCTAGCACATGAGGCAGAGGCCATGGGGCCATCCTTAGTGCCTGGGGTGGCTTTGCTCTGGTGGAGCCTTGGCTGTGGGACGGGAAGAGAGAGACAGAGAGGAAGGAGAGGGGGAGGGTGGAGAAGTAGATGGGCGCTTCTTCTGTGTGTTCTGACTGGGAATTGAACCCGGGAATCCTGCACACCAGGCCAATGCTCTACCACTGAGCCAACCGGCCAGGGCCTAGGAATGCCCTTGTTGAGCAAGCTATCCAAAAAAAAATTATATGGAGCAACATTGACAGAACAAGCAAGTCAGTCTCATACTATTCATCATCAGAACACTGCAGCCCGGTGTAAACAGTTTCAACTTTCTCGGGAAGTACCACGGCAGATTGGGAAATCCTGCCCAAGGGGTCCTATACTTCCCCTTCATTTGGAGTTAACCCTCAAGGACCCCTACCAGGACAACTTTGGCAGATGGATGTTATTCATATACCTTCATTTGGCAAACAGTCGTATGTCCACATTACAGTGGATACATATTCCGGATCTATAGTAACCTCTGTCAGAACAGGAGAGGCTGCTAAGCATGTTATAGCTCATTGTCTGTATGCATTGTTCTATTATTGGATTTCCTAAACTGGCTAAACTGAAAATGCTCCTGCATATGGAGCAAAAGCATTTACTGTATTTTGTCATGCTTACAATCTTTAAAGTTAAGGTATTATTAAAGTGTACTCAGCAAACATTTTAAGGTCAATTTAAAAAAAAAATTTAAATGGAGTAGTCATATCCTGGAACTCCTACAGGTCTATCATATCATGCTTCTTACTTAAAAAAATTTACATTTCTTTTGAATGCTGATGAACAGGAGACACCAAATCTTTTTCGCCTGCAAACTACTACCTTCTTTATTAGATCCAGCTAATAACACTGTTTTGTCTTTTTCCAAATAGCTCCAGATATATGGAAAAGATTTATATAGGCGGATGGGGATCCTCAAACCCCTCTGCAAGATCTTCTGAGCATGGCTTTTAAGATACTTAGAGGCAGAAAAAACCCAATAGAGATCAGGGGAACTACCAGCTTTTAGGATACACCTTTAAAGGCTCCAACACCCCAAAGGGCTCTCATAGGATGCCATCTGGGTCCTGCTTCAATAGTGGAAAGGAAGATTATTGAGCTAAAGCCTGCCAGGCTTACATGCCTCTGCTGTGAGGAAACAGGGACACTGGAAGGTAGGCTTCCCCCTCACTCCTCTAAGGGAGGGTTCAGTCTCTTCCAGCCTGCTCCAGCCACCTGTAACCTAACCTTGCCCAGAATGCTGGGGTTAGCCACTGAAGGCTGAAGGTGCCCAGGGCCATCGTCCCCATCTATGACACTGTGGATGAGCCTAGGGTATTTCTTCCAAGAAGCAGGTAAACTGATCTCATTTGCACAAGGGCCACTTAACTATGTTTTGCCTGAATAGTCAGGTTTTTTATTCTTCCCTCAAAGATCTCTGTTGTGGGTGTTGATAGTCCTATTCTCTGCTGCTTTGCTTAATATATAGTGTTTCCTTTTTCCCTCCTACCTCAATGCCCCACTCATATTTCAGGCCAGGACCTACTCCTAATTTAGAGCTCTCTTTCCCCCTTTTGCCAACTTCTATTATGAATCTACCTTTGCCATCCAGCTTAGTGTATCCCAAGGTTCTCTTTACCATACCACAGAGCTCCAGGGAAAAGCAACCTGGTCTCATCTCTCCAGGCAGAGGATAACAGAAGCTCCATATCCACGCATGCTGCAAATGGCCTTTCCAGTCTACCTGAATCATTACCAGCTAGAAGCAGTGGTCATTGGGACTTGGACATGAGGTGCAAAGTATAGAATGGTGACAATTCCAGTGCCATGAGGACTTTTCCTGTGGGGAACTTTCCTGGACTCCTGCTCCCTGTAACAGCTCCTAACAGACTGAACTGTGGTTGGGTTGCATTTTTCAGGAATTTGGCATGGTGATGTGGCCAACTTGGACTTGGTGAACATGGTGAGGACACTACTCTTTTATGGATTTTTGCTGTATTGGCCAAGAGTTTGCTTAAAGGCTTTTAATCACTGTAAAAAAATATAGAAGACTGGACAAAGAAGATGGAGCACATATACACCATGGTATACTATTCAGCTAGAAAAAATGATGACATCGGATCACTTACAACAGAATGGTGAAATCTTGATAACATTATGCGGAGTGAAATAAGTGAATCAGAAAAAAACAAGAACTGCAGAATTCCATACATTGGTGGGACATAAAAATGAGACTAAGAGACATGGACAGGTGTGGGGTGGTTTTGGGGGGTGGGGGGAGGGGAGGAGGGATAGGGGGAGGGGGAAGGGGAGGGGTACAAAGAAAACTGGATAAAGGGTGATGGAGGACGATCCCTCTTTGGGTGATGGGTATGCAACAGAACTAAATGACAAGATAACCTGGAAATGTTTTCTTTGAATATATGTACCCTGATTTATTGATGTCACCCCATTAAAATAAAAATTTATTCATAAAAAATATACCAAAGCTAAGTAATAAAGAGAAAATATTAAAAGCTGCAAGAGAAAAAAAGCTATCACCTACAAAGGAGCCCCCATAAAAATGACATCCGACTTCTCAACAGAAACACTTCTGCAGATGATATGATATTGTATATAGAAAACTCTAAAGTCTCAATTAAAAAACTACTGGACCTGATAAATGAATTCAGCAAAGTGGCAGGATATAAAATCAATACTCAGAAATCAGAGGCACTTTTATACACCAACAATACACAGTCAGAAAGAGAAATTAAGGAAACAATCCCCTTCACTATTACAAACAAAAAAATAAGTACCTAGGAGTAAACTTAACGAAGGAGACTAAAGACTTGTACTCAGAAAATTATAAAGCATTGATAAAAGAAATCAAGGAAGATACAAACAAGTGGAAGCATATACCGTGCTCATGGTTAGGAACAATAAACATCATTAAAATGTCTATATTACCCAAAGCAATCTATAAATTCAATGCAATACCAATGACATACTTCAAAGATATAGATCACATATTCCAAAAATTTATATGGAACCAAAAAAGAACATGAGTAGCCTCAGCAATCTTAAAAAAGAAGAATAAAGTGGGAGGTATCATCCTTCCTGATATCAAGTTATACTACAGGCTGTTGTATTCAAAGCAGCCTGGTACTGGCATAAGAACAGGCATATAATCAATGGAAAAGAACAGAGAACCCAGAAATAAACTCAGAGCTCTATGGACAACTGATATTTGACAAAGGAGGTAAGGAAATACAATGGAGTAAAGACAGCCTCTTTAACAAATGGTGTTGGAAAAATTGGACAACTACCTGGAAAAAATAAAACTAGATCACCAGCTTACACCATTCACAAAAATAAACTCAAAACGGATAAAAGACTTAAATGTAAGCCATAAAACCATAAGCATCTTAGAAGAAAACATAGGCACTAAGCTCTCTGACATCTCTCGCAGCAATATATTTGCTGATTTATCTCCAGTGCTTGTTGAAAAGACAGGATAAACAAATGGGACTATATCAAACTAAAAAGCTTTTGCACAGCTGAAGACAATAAGAACAGAATAAAAAGACAAACTACACAATGGGAGAACATATTTGACAATATGTCTGATAAGGGTTTAATAACCAAAATTTATAATGAACTTGTAAATCTCAACACCAAGAAGACAAACTATCCAATCAAAAAATGGGAAAAAGAAATAAATAGACATTTCTCCAAAGAGGACATACAGATGGCCAATAGGCATATGAAAAAATGCTAAACATCACTAATCATTAGAGAAATGCAAATTAAAACCACAATGAGATATCACCTCACACCAGCCAGAATGGCACTCATCAACAAAACAACACAGAATAAGTGCTGGCGAGGATGTGGAGAAAAGGGAACCCTCCTGCACTGATGGTGGGAATGCAGACTTGGTGCAGCCACTGTGAAAAACAGTATGGAGATTCCTCAAAAAATTAAAAATCAAACTGCCTTTTGATCCAGCTATACCACTGTTAGGAATATACCCCAAGAACACCATAGCACTGTTTGAAAAGAAGAAATGCACCCCCATGTTTGTGGCAGCATTGTTCACAATAGCAAAGATCTGGAAACAGCCCAAGTGTCCGTCAGAGGACAAGTGGATTAAAAAGCTTTGGTACATATATACTATGGAATACTACTCAGCCATAAGAAATGATGACATCGGATCATTTACAATAACATGGATGGGCCTTGATAACATTATATGGAGTAAAATAAGTAAATCAGGAAAAACTAAGAACTATATGAATCCATACATAGATGGGACATAAAAATGAGACTCAGAGACATGAAGAAGAATGTGATGGTAACAGGTGTAGAGGAGTGGGGGGAAGGGGGAGGGGACGAGGAAGGTGAGAGTGGGGGCAGGGGAGGGGCACAAAGAAAACCAGACAGAAGGTGACGGAGACAATTTGACTTTTGGTGAGGGGTATACAGCATAATCAAATGTCCAAATAATCTGGAGATGTTTTCTCTCAACATATGTACCCTGATTTATCAAAGTCACTGCATTAAATTTAATTTAAAAAAAAAGACAAAAGGACGATAGATTCACCTTGACCAGGAGTTGAGATTGCCTTCTCACACTCATTATTTTACTCACAGAAAAGCATGCAGGAGTGGCTGGGGCCAGTGCTTGTTGAATTCTCTCAAACACATCAAGAGGATTATTTGTGCCTTAAAAATATTTACTACTCCTGTTTTACAACCAGTATCCTGTTAGAAAGGACATAAAATTCTGCTCAGTAGAATGGAATATCCGGATTGATGAACCTGTCAAATATGACTGTCCCAAATTCTGCATTTTCCAGGACAAAAAAAAAGTGAGCTTCTGAAATCCTAGTTTCTAGAGTAAGCATTTTCTCAGGAACATTTTCAAAAACTTAAGATGAAGCATCACAAGATTATGCTTTAAATATCAAAAAGCTAATTACAAATCTATATGGAAAACAAAAGGAGCATAAGATGTAGTCCAATTTGTTTATTTTTATTCCTTTGACTCCTTTGCCCAAGGAGATATATTGGCAAACATATTTGCTATGAGAGATGTCTGTGATTTTATTTCCAAAGTTTTCTTCTAGGATTTCTATGGTTTCACAACTTACACTGAAGTCTTTTGTTTGTTGAGTTTATTCTTGTATGCAGCATATGTTGGTAGCCTAGTTTCATTTTTTTAACATGTACTTATCCTCTTTTTCCAACACCATCTATTGAAGAGACTGTCTTTACTCCATTGTATACCCTTGCCTCTTTTGTCAAACAGAAATTGACCTAAAGGCATGGGTTTATTTCTGGATTCTCTATTCTGCTCCATTAATCTATATTGATCTGTATTCTGCTCCATTGATCCATTCCACTCTGAATGCACCCTATCTCATCTGATTTCAAAAAAAAAAAAAAACCCCATTGATCTGTATGCCTGTTTTTATGCCAGTGCCAGGCTGTATAGATTACAATGAACTTGTAGTATAGTTAGATATCAGGTAGTATAATACCTCCATTTTTTTTTAATTTATTGATTTTTAGAGAGAGAGAAAAAGAGAGAGAGAGAGAGAGAGAAACATTGATCCATTGCTTCACTTATTCAGGCCATCACTGGTTGATTCCTGCAAGCTCCCTGACCAGGGGTCACACCTTCAATCTCAGCATGTCAGACAACACTCTGGCCAACTGAACTATCCAACCACAGCATGTTCCTCTTTCTCAAGTTTGCTGAGGTTATTTGGAGTCTTTTTGGGTTCCATGTAAATTTTTGGAGTATTTGTTCTAGATCGTGAGATACGACATTGATATTTAATAAAGATACATTGCTTTAGATATTATGGACATTTTAATGATGTTAATTTCTCCCATCCATGAACATGATATATGTTTCCACTTGTTTGTGTCTTCCTCTTTTTCTTTCTTCAGTATCACATAATTTCCAAAGTACAGGTGATTTATGTCTTTGGTTAAATATATTCCTAAGTACTTTACTTTATTTTTTTGCTCCAATAGAAAATGGGACTGTCTTCTTAATTTCTCTTTCTGATAGTTCATTATTGGTATATAAACATGCCACTGATGTATTTTTTTATTTTATTTAGAAAATTAAATTTAACAGGGTGACATTGATCAGTAGAGTGCACAGGTTTCAGGTAAACATTGTTATAGCAACTGAACTGTTGGTTATGTTGCATATGCATCACCCAAAGTCAAATCATTTTTCATCACCATATCTTTGTCCCTCTTCACACCCTTTTCTCCACCCCCTACCCTATGTCCTCCTGCCCTTGGTAACCACTTCACTTTTATCTATGTTCATGAGTTTCAGTTTCACATTCCACCTATGTGTGACATCATACAGTTCTTAGATTTTTCTGATTTACTAATTTTACTCAGTGTAATGTTCTCAAGGTCCATCCATGTTGTGAATGGCAATATATCATTTCTTTTGGCTTAGTAGCATTTTATTGTACATATTTACCACACCTTCTTTTTTTTTTTTTTTTTTTTTTTGTATTTTTCTGAAGCTGGAAACGGGGAGAGACAGACAGACTCTCACATGCGCCCAACCGGGATCCACCCAGCACGCCCACCAGGGGGTGACGCTCTTCCCACCAGGGGGCGATGCTCTGCCCCTCCGGGGCTTCGCTCTGTTGTGACCAGAGCCACTCTAGCACCTGGAGCAGTGGCCAAGGAACCATCTCCAGCACCCGGGCTATCTTTGCTCCAATGGAGCCTCGGCTGCGGGAGGGACAGAGAGAGACAGAGAGGAAGGAGAGGTGGAGGGGTGGAGAAGCAGATGGGTGTTTATCCTGTGTGCCCTGACCGGGAATCGAACCCGGGACCTCTGCACGCCAGTCCGATGCTCTACCACTGAGCCAACCTGCCAGGGCCTACCACACCTTCTTTATCCAATCCTCTATCGAGGGACACTTTGGTTGTTTCCATGCCACTGATTTCTGAACGTTAATTTTCTATCTTGCTACTTTACTAAATTCATCGATCAGTTCTGGTAGCTTTTTGGTGGAATTTTTAGGGTTTTCTATGTGCAGCATCATGTCATCTGTGAATAATGACCATTCTTCTTCTACTATTTCAATTTGGATGATTTTTATTTCTTCTTCTTGCCTGAGGTTTGTGAGTAGGACTTCCAGTACTATGTTGAATAAGAGTGATGAAAGCAGACATCTTTGTCTCATTCCTGATCAATTATGATACTAAATGAAATAGGCCAGTCAGAGAAAGACAACTACCACATGACCTCACATAAATGTAGAATTCTAACCAAAAGTAGATATGCTATATTACTGATTTGCTGATATTAGTGTGACTAGCCATAAAACAGAGCTAAATAAGAAGGTACTAACAAAGTAAGTTTATAAAAGAATTCCTGCACAATGTTAAATTCAGTTTGTGGCTTTTATAACCATGATTCAGTATTACTGGTTTAGTAATCACAGTTATATATTCTGTAGCAAGTCAAAGCATATAATCAGTTCTGTACTTTCTCCTCTGGCCAAGCTCTCATTGCAGTTAAAATTCCCATTTCTGTTCAGTTTGATGCACATCAGGGGTGAACAGCCAAGCTGGAAGAATAACCATTTCTCCTCATTCACACCACACCGAGGTTTACAATCCTGATTCTCACTCAAGACAAGTTGTCAAAAAGATAACCTGACTGTGGGGATTTGTGGACACTTGTTCTAAGTTACTTGCTAGCTGCCATTCTTACAGGGAAGGAACAGACTCTGACGTTCAGAGATACCAGCTCCGGAACATATGTGCCCACAACCTTTCATTGGAAAAGTCTGAGCTGGGTTGCGTTGCCTCTCCCACCTCCACCCACTTCAGCACAGGACCCTCAGACTCCACCTTTTGATTCCTTTGTTCTATTTTTGTTCATCACCTCCTCCTTCCCTCTCCTTAAAAAAACCTGAGTTACAACCCATTTTTTTTACACACGCAATAGCATACAGCCAGGGGCCCCCAAACTTTTTACACAGGGGGCCAGTTCACTGTCCCTCAGACCATGGAGGGCCACCACATACAGTGCTCCAGTACACTGACCACCAGTAAAAGAAGTGCCCCTTCTGGAAGTGTGGCAGAGGCCGGATAAATGGCCTCAGTGGCCCACAGCCTGTAGTTTGGGGATGCCTGGTACACACTCGTGACAGGGCTGTGTTGACCATGAGCTAAGTCAGAGGGCATAGATATATTGATATATCCCAGTGCTCACTCTAAACATGTGGTGGGAACAGCCCTGTTTCTGATTTCCACCTCCCTGCCTGTGAGAGCCTGAGGCCCCTCTCAGTCCGCACAGAAGTGGGTAACCTCCCCGCTGAGCACTGCCTGCATGCCCCAGACACCAACAGCCACTCAGCTTTGGCCTCTTTTCTCTGTTCTGGTTCCCTCTCCACTTTGGAAAAATTCTCCTTTGGTGCATTACATATGGCTACATATTTCAGAAATATTATTCACAACATTTCTCAGCATCAGGGGAAAATGCAGGTTCTTAAGTGGGTATAACAATAGTCCAACTTTTTGTGGAGTTTAAGACAACATCACTCATGTCTCAACTCACATGTTCCAATCAGATCTGGAAATAAACAGAGATTCATCCCTCCCCTCCATGTCTTGGTGGCACCGACACGACAACCACTCTGAGGACTGAGGATCCTCACCATGTGCTGCGGAGGGAGAACATGGGACTCAGAGATCGTACATCGCAGCTCAAGGTCACGCAAGTAGTGGACAATGAAGAAATGTTTCAAGAAGAATCAGTGTGGTTCTCCAAATCAGGGCAATAACCCATTTGTTGTCCACTGAATCTGAAGACAGGATCATGTGACAAAGGCGATAGGTCTTTCCAAGGAATAAGGGCACTGACGAACATGATAGACGCAGGCTTGTTCCCAGAAAGGCAGGTGGATGTTGTCATAAAAAAGAGAAGTTCACCTGGGGACTGTGATAAAAAGCCACACTTTGAGGCCAGAAGGGACACGTTTACTTCCCTTATTTTTCTCTATTTCTCCATTTGCTCATTGTCAGAAACACTTGACCTGAACTGCACAGGGAGACGGTGGACCTTTCCCTGCTGATCTGAGCTCTGCAGTCACAGAGACCCATGTCTTCCTGAAGCATCTCCAGGGCTGGTGACCACCGTCCATGGTGAGGACGCCACAGGTAAGAGCTGATGGACAGGCTGAGGATGAAGGTGACCCCATGGGGGAGGCTCTGACAGGGAACGACGTGCCCTGGGTCACCTCATCTGGAAGGGGCATCTCAGGAGACTCAGGGTTTATTCCTGCTCGATCAAACTTGAGAACCAAGCTTATGAGGAGAGAATATTCTCCTTTCTGAGGGGCTGCTTATGTGACAGGATGGAATAGCCCCTGAGTGGCCACAACCTATGTTTCTATCCTGAGGACACTGAGCTCCTCCATCTGCACTGCCAGGACCGAACAGAAGAGACACCATGACCCCCATCTGCATGGCTCTGCTCTGCCTGGGTGAGATTGAGGAGAGGGAGGGGAAGCCCTGGTCCAGTGGGGACCCCGCCCCACAGCCAGGTCCGGTTCTCTCAGGACCCCTGGACTCAGGAGGCTCATGATGGTGGTGGTGGGGAATATGCTCAGGTTTTAAGGGCAAATCTCTCATAGGGACTCTCTTCCAGGGCTGAGTGTGACCCCAAGGGCCAGAATGCAGGCAGGTGAGTCTTTCTCCAAGGGGCACCAGGAACCATACCACAAGGGGAACCAGGAGCCATCCCCTAGTAAGTTTGGGATGGAGAACATCAATTCTGGGCTGACAGATGGGGGACATTTGTGGTGTTCGGGGCTGAGAGCTGGGGGTGGGGAATATCTTGGGACGCAGCCTCTAATTTCTTCCAGGGATCCTCCCCAAGCCCACTATCTGGGCTAAGCCAGGCTCTGTCATCCCCCTGAAGAAGTCCATGACCATCTGGTGTCAGGGGACCCTGCAGGCCCAGGAGTACCGTCTGTATAAAGAGGGAAACACACAACCTCTGAAACCAGAGAAGGCACTGAAGTCCGAGAACAAGGCCAAGTTCCCCATCAAGTACATGACAGAGCGTGATGCAGGGAGATATTACTGTACATACCGCAACATGAACACCTTATCAGGGCGCAGTGACCTCCTGGAGCTGGTGGTGACAGGTGAGGGGACACTCAGGGATCCCAGCCTCAGGCTCTGCCCTCAGGAAGGAGGTCTGCTTTCAAGGGGTCTCCCCTCTCACAGCCCAGCCCTGGGGGATGAGAGAGAGGTGTGAGCCCATCTAACACGCTGCCTCCTCCTCTCCTAGAATCCTACCGCAAACCCAGCCTCTCAGCCTTGCCCAGCCCTGTGGTGGCCTCAGGAGGGAATGTGACCCTCCAGTGTGGCTCAGAAGAGGGATTTGATAGGTTCATCCTGATAAGGAAGGAGATAACAGGTCCTCCTGGACTCTGGACTCAAAACAACATTCTAATGGGAAGTCCCAGGCCCTGTTCCCTGTGGGTCCCGTGACCCCCAGCCACAGGTGGACATTCAAATGTTATGGCTATCACAGGGACAGCCCCCAGGTGTGGTCACAGCCCAGTGATGTCCTGGAGCTCCTGGTCCCAGGTGAGTAAGTCCCATTAGTGTCCCATCCATGGATTGAGGCACCAGACTCATTACTGGCATCATTTCTGTGAAGGGAGCCCAGTGTGAGAGAATGGGGTGAGGCGACACAGGGGATCCTGGGTCAGAGACACAGAGAGAGACAATGAGACCTGGGTCAGGACAGGAGAAGACATTGTATGGGAGGGGCAGCCCCTGTAACTCACATCTGGTCTCTCCATGTGTGTCTCAGAAGCCCTCCATCTTGACCCAGCAGGGCCCCATCGTGGCCTATGGACAGAGCCTGAACTTTCAGTGTCTCTCTAATGTAAGCTATGACAGATTCATTCTCATCAAGGAGAAGGGATATGACCACCCCAAGATTTTTCTTGAGTCCCAGGCTGGGCTCTCTCAGGCCAACTTCTTCTTTGGCGTTGTGAAAATTTCCGAATGGGGCCGGTACAGATGCTATGGTGGATACAACCTCTCCTCCGAGTGGTCGGTGCCCAGTGACCCAGTGGACATCCTGGTGGCAGGTGAGGGGCCAGCCGGTTCAGTCAGGGACCCAGACTCTGCACAGACCCTGCTGGGGGATCTCAGGTGGTGATGGGCAGAGTGAACGAGCAGGGTCACAGGGAGGGGGACAGAGAGACAGGGGATGGGAGGGGAGGGGAGATTTAAGAAACAGAGACAGACAGGAGGAGGGTCCTCAGAGAGAGGGCTGCTGACTCTCAGGTCAGAACAAGGTGGTGGGCAGCCCCTCACCCACCCTCCCTCTCTCTCTCTCTCTCTAGGGGGGATTGCTGGTCGTCCCTCCCTCTTGGTGAAACCAGGAACTACTGTGGCCTCAGGAGAGAATGTGACCCTGCTGTGTCAATCTTTGAGGCTGACAGACACTTTCCTTCTGTCCAAGGAGGGGGCAGCCGACCTGCCCCAGCATCTTAAATCAGAGTTCCGAGCTCAGCAGTACCAGGCACAGTTCTCCATGAGTCCTGTGACCTCAGCCCACAGGGGGACCTACAGGTGCTACAGCTCACAGAACAGCAACCCCTACCTGCTGTCACAGCCCAGTGAGCCCCTGGAGCTCCTGAAGCCAGGTGAGGGGCCCCTAACCCTGTCTTTCTGTCAGCTCAGCGTTCTGTCCCCAGAAGAATGATGGGCTAAAAGAGGGGTGAGAGCTTCAGGGATTATTACCCAGAAGACATTTGTCCCTCAGAAACTCTCCTACTTCCTCCCACCCTTCCTCCAGCTTAGGTGCAGGAGGCACCAGGTGGACAGTGGGAGGGTCTGAGGGGGACACACTGCCAATGCAGGGGGAGTCTGAGTGAGCAGCTGTGGTCAGACTCTCATCACCTCCTGTTTCCCTTCCCAAGACTCTCTGGGTCCCCAGCCTGCACCCACAGACCCCCACCTTCACAGTTGATGAATCACTGGAATCTCTTTCCTCAGATGGAGCACAGCCCACTCCAGAGAAGCTCTGAGTCTCTCAGAGGATCTACTGCCCCCCAGACACTTAAGGACAGGCTTATGTTCCAGGGCGTCTGGGAGTCAGGACTTGCATAGACATCCAGTGACCCTGGGGTGATTTAATATTACCTTGCCCTCTGTGACCTCATTCTCCACAATCTCCAGCCCCAGGCACCCGAGACTACACAGTGGAGAATCTCATCTGGATGTGTGTGGCTGGCTTGGTCCTCGTGGTCCTTGGGGTGCTGCTGTTTCAAGCTTAGCATCAGAGAAGACCCCACGGTGCAGCCAGGATGGAAACACAAGAGATGACAAACCCACTATTCACTGAGGTAGAACCTTGGAAATGACTCTGATGACACCAGGAGGTTCTGGAAGAATACGTGAGCAGCACTGGGGACTCTCTGCTGGGCGTGTCCAAGGTGCAAGCGTGGTTCACGTGCAGGGGAAACATTGGGACTGTAGCCATAATTAAACAGTGGTCATTATATTTTATTTCATCATTGATTTGTAGTATTTGCTTGATTCCTCGGTGTGAGAGTTTTAGTCATGGTCAACTTGAAGATGGCAGTGATGGTGGAATGTGATGGTGGAATGAATGTAATTTTCTTTACAAGTGAGTATGGCCAACTGCGGCCCCTCACTGATGACCGGACGTGCTTGCTGTCTTCTTCTATTGGGAAGGTCATGGTAAAGTCCACATCAGTCTCATACCACCATTTCAATGAGACTATGATGTTAAAATCAGAGTACACCCACATTAGACAAAAAAAAAAGACAAAACCAATTGTGGGAGAAATATTGAGTGCCTAGAGCTCCAGTACATTCCAGGGAGGAGTAGATCTCCACCGTCCACCTCCATTGTGGGGTCTGACACCACCGTGCTCTCAAGTACCAACTCCCATGCATCTTATTTTGGTTGGTGGTTCAAAGCAGTTGAGCCTCATTCATGAACCAGCAACACTGACCCCACACTCCCTCTGAGAGGTTGAGTTCATGACAAATTGCTTCAAATGCAGAAATTGGAACTCAGAGACTATATGTCATTACCATAGGTCACACAGCCAGTGGCAGATTGATGAATATTTATCAAGGTCACCTTTTCAATTTAAACCACAACCCCAAATCACTGACCCCTAAGCTTGAAGGCAAGACCACAAGAGTTCAGTTCTGAGAAAGGACACAAGGGGGCACTGAGGATCAGAATGGACTCAGAGCTTTGCTTCAAGGAGATAGGGTGGGTGCTGTTGGAAGAATGAGAAAAAAGTCCATGAAGGGGAGCCTTGGGTAGAAAAATCTCACAGTCTGGGATCAAGAGAAGAGTCACATTTTCTCCCCATATTACTTTGTTTTTCTTCTTTGTGCTCACTGTCACAGAGAAGCTGAACTTCACCTGCACAGTGAATGGTAAAGGTATGTCTGTGACCTGAGCTCTGCAGTGCACACAACACTGAACTTCTATCACTGTGCTTTTTGCTAGTGGAAGAAGGAAGTTAAGACACACACACACATGCACAGCATAAGACCAACATGTCCTCTATGCCCTGGGCAGTAGCTCAGTTGGTTAGTGTGCCATTTTGTTATTTCAAGGTTGCAACTTTAATCCCTGGTCAGAGCACATTCAAAGATCAACCAATGAATGCATAAATAAGTGTAATAAAAAAACATTTCTCACTTTTTAATCTCTCCTTTTCTCTAAAAAAATCAATAAATGAATTTTTTTTAATAAAAGACCAATAGATCTTTTTCTTAAATATATTTGGAGTAAAGGATAATTTTTAAGGTAAAACCGTTTCTCTTATGCAAATGTAAAGTAAACATAAATTAACACTTTTACTTAAATTATTGATGAGAGAACTGGAAAGATGTTAGAACCAATTTCCAGAAAAAATGCAGAATGTAGACACTTATAGACGAAGGACATGGAATGGAATATGAAATGGAATTCCCAGGTGGACTCCCTCCACATGCCCTTGTCTCCTCTTGGAATTCTCTGACATTCTCCCACCCTCTTAATTAGGAAGTCCCTCTCACCCCTGTCTCCAAATGTCACCTCCTAAAACCGAGGTCTTCTATCCTATCTCAGACAACTTTTGATTTCTTGTCATCACCTGCCCCAGCTCCAGGGGGTTGTACCTTCTAATACATATTTGGATACATCTCACACTCTATAATAATTTGATTACTATCTGAGACTTCTCCAAATTTAATCATTCCAAGACAGCAAGAGTCATGAAATTTTATTACAGATTTCTGCTTTATTTTTTATTAAATGTTATTTTATTGTGTTAAGAACGTTGAACATGAGAACAAATCTTTTAAACAAAACTTTAAGGCACGGTGCAGCATTGTTAACTATGTGCATTTGCAGTTCAACAAACTCTGGCAATTGTTATACCACATAATTGAAACTTCATACCCATCAACTCAACATAAGTTAGTTCATTATTCTTAGCAACATGTGTAAGATAGAGTTAATTTATTTATGTAGAATTTAAAAAAAATATGTATATGATAAATAGATGTGTGGAAGGGTGAATGAATAGATAGATTGATAGATGGATGGGTGGATGGATGGATGGATGGATGAATGGATGAAAGGATTGGGTGGGTTGATAAGTGGAATAGATGATGAATGTAAAATTACAGAGATAAATGGTCAAATGAATTTATGAAGTAATTTATTCACTCAAAACATTACACATCGATGATACAAAGTTCCAGTGATAAAATGAATCCCTTCTGAGGATCTAATGTGCAGCATGGTGACAACCATAACCATACTGTTTTGTGTACTTCACAGTTGTTATGAGACTAGATCTTTAATCTTCTCACCATAACAACAACAAAATGGTAATGGTGTGAGATGAAGAATATGTTAACCAACCTTACTGTGGTAAACACGGATGAGATTCTGGTTTCTGGCACCAAAGCCTTCTACATATTATTTGATCTGTAATTATTTGTTTAAGGATGAGTCAGAGAGGGAAGTTAAATTCCATTTATAGAATACTGAGAATATTATTGGTTGCCCTATTTAGAAACTGCCTGTCAGGGTCTGTCTCAGGATGAGAACTTTACCTCTCTGATTCAGAAAGAGTCTTGGGAATCAGATGAGATCTCATATCTGCGCAGACATGTCACCAGGAGGTCAGCAGTCCTGCACCAAACCAGGGAAACACACAAGGTAGACATTGGTCCTAATGTAAAAGGGGCACAGACACACTGACAGAGTGACATAAGCATTATGGTGTCCAGAAGTGTTTTTCCTTTTTTTTTCCTCCTTAAATGTCTTAAACTTAGCATCTATTTACAAACAAAAGTGTTTCTGTGGGGCCATAGGATCTAGCACTATATACTTAGGAACCCAGAACGTGTTTGCCACTTGTGCATTGTAAAATGGGTAGACAGTCCCTGGGACAGTCTGTGTAACCAGCAGGAGACTGTGAACTAATTCCATCCCCTCATGACCAAGGTCCAAGATGACCAGAAAAATGCTGATGTAGACAGATCTCAATAGACTAGAGAATCTTTGTAGCAGTCTAGGCAGAGAGAGAAGCTTGAATAGATAAGACTGTGTACAGAGAACAAACCAGGGTCTGTGGGTAAGGCAGCAACCACAAACCTGAGCTGTTGTGCCAACTTTCAGAAACAAAGGAAAAGTTATTCTTGACCCATGCCAGTGCAGTGGACAGAACACTGACCTAGAGTGCCAAGGTCTCCAGCTCAATCCTCAGGTCACTGGCTTGAGCCAAGGGTTGCCAACTTGAGCCCAAGCTTGCTGGTTTGATTTAGAGTAAAGGTACATATAAGAAGCAATCTAGGGGTGCACAACTATGTGGAACAATGAGTTGATGCCACTCCCTCTCAATTCCTTTTACTCTCTTTCTCAAAAAAAATAAAAAAGAGGTTACCAACCACTGCCCAGATGCTTTGTACAATCAGGACAAGACATGCAACTAAAGAGTCCTGTCATCAGGGGAGGCAAGGAGCACAAAGCAGGTGTATCCACACAAGGTTGGAGAAGCCTCAGAACATAATAAGCAAAGCAGCAGAAAGGATCTCTCACCTTAAGGGGCTGGTCAGGATTGGAGGAGTTGACTGATACTTCACATATACAAACAAGAACACAGAACTCTGAAGAACATGAGGAATCCAAAACATGACATCACCAAACATCATAATAACATGCCCCCTCAACCAATACCTGAACCCAAAGACACAGAGAGCTGCAATTTATCCTATAGATAATTCAAAAGAAACTTCTCTGACTACAAGAAAAAAAAGAAATGAAAGACAAGTCAATAAATCAGGAACACCATACATGGACCAAATGGGAACTTTAACAAATAGACAGATATCATAAAATAATACCTATAAATTCTGAGGCTGAAGAACTCAGTGCATGAAGTGAACAATGCAACAGAGGTCATCAACAGAAGGCTAGGTCAAGAAATGACAAGATGCCAATATCCTAGTAAAATATAGATGTAAAATCCTAAAAAAAAATATTAGCAAACCTAATTCAACAGCAAGTTAAAAGATTTATACACCATGATCAAATGAGATTTCTTTTTCAGAAGTAATGATTTAAAATTTTTTTATCAGTATTAATTTATTGTGTTAAAATGGATTGAAGTGTATCACTCAATATAACTTCCTCACCCCCACCTCTTTGTCCCCTATTAACCCCCCCTTGTCCCTCTCTTCCTAACTCACTCCCCCCTTTCCTTTGGGATTAGCTTTCCTGTCATCTGTATCTATGTGTTATGTATATATAATTTCACTAATCCCTTCACCTTCTCTGATTGCATGCCCTCATCCTCTATCCCTCTGACAACTGTCCCTCTGGTCTCTGTGACCCTGCCTCTGCCTCTATTCCTTTCTTCAGTTCACTTTGTTCATTAGATTTCACATACAAGTAAGATCATATGGTACTTGCCTTTCTCTGCCTGGGTATTTCATTAGCATAATAATCTCCAGGTCCATCCATGCCATCACAAATGGTAAAATTTTCTTCTTTTTCATGGCCACATAGTGTTCAAGTGTATTTATGTACCACTGCTTTTTAATCCACTCATCCACTGATAGACACTTGGGCTGTTTCCAGATCTTGCCTATTGTAAACAATGCTGCAATAAACATGGGGGGTGCATATCTTCTTTTGAATCAGTGATTTGGTATTCTTAGGATCAGAATTTCTAACAAAATATTAGCAAACCAGATCCAGCAATACATCAAAAAGGCCATACATCATGATCAAGTGGGATTTAAGGCTGGTACAATATTGGATATCAATAAATGTGATTCATCACATGAATAGAAGGAAAGATAAAAATTACATGATTATATCAATAGATGCATAAAAAGCATTTGATAAAATCCAGCACCTAGTTATGATCAAAATTCTCATCAAAGTGGGAAAACAAAACATACCTCAACATAACAAAGGCCATCTATGACAAACCAGCAACTGATATCATACTCAATAGACAAAAATTAAAAGCAATCTCCCTAAGATCAGGAACAAAGAAGGGGTGTCCCCTTTCACCACTCTTATTCAACATAGTTCTGAAAGTCCTAGCCAAAGCAATCAGACATAAAGAAGAAATGAAAAGCATCCAAATTGGAAAAGAAGTAAAACTACCATTATTTGCTAATGACATGAAAACTCTAAAATTTCAGTCAAAGAACTACTAGACCTGATAAATGAATTCAGCAAAGTGGCAGGATATAAAATTAGTATTCAGAAATCAATGGCATTTTTATACACCAACAATTAAATTGTCAGAAAGAGAAATTAAGAAAACAATTTCTTTCACTATTGCTACAACAATAAATAAATAAATAAATAAATAAATAAATAAATAAATAAATAAATAAAGTATCTAGAAATAAATTTAACCAAGGAGGTAAAAGACGTGAACTCAGAAAATTGTAAGACACTTTAAAAAGAAATCAAGGAAGATACAAACAAAAGATATATATGGAAGCATATATCGTGTTCATGGATAAGAAAAATAAACATCATTAAAATGTCTATACTATCCAATAAAATCTATAAATTCAAAGCAATTCCTATTAAAATACCATTGGCATACTTCAAAGATATAGAACAAATATTCCAAAAATTTATATGAACCCAAAAAAGAACACAAATAGCCTCAGCGATCTTGAAAATAAAGAATAAAGTGGGAGGTATTATCAAGTTATACTACAAGGCCATAGTAATCAAAACAGCTTGGTTCTGGCATAAGAACAGGCATACCGATCAATAGAAAAGAACAGAGAGAGAAGACAAGATGGTAATGGAGTAGGCAGACATACCAACTTCCACCTCCCAGAACCAAAGTGGACTACAAACTAATTTTAAGAACCATCACCTGGAAAAAACAACTTTGGACTAAACTAAGAGGACTCTTCAACCAAGGAACACTGAAGAAGGCACACTGAAACTGGTAGGAAAAGTGGAAATGCAGAGAGGGCTGCCCAGCTCCCTGGAGCAAATGGCAGCCAGGAGAGACTCTCGTGGTGGGAAGTAAGTTTAGCAGAGAGGGGAGGGTCCTGAGTCCTAGGAACAAAGCCCCAGCCTGCAGCCCCAGAGCCTAGAAGAGCCGTATGGATAGAATTTAGCTGGAAACAAGACAGGATGCTGTTTGTGAGAAAGAGACTGATTTCTCAGACCCAGGATTCTTCTTAAAGGGACTGCACAGAAAACTTCTCTCACAACCACTCACCCAGGGCTCCAGGGGATGGGAAGAGAGGAGAAGACCAGAGTAGCAGGAAGAGAGTGTAATCTAGGAGGCACAGGGAGAAACACTTTGAGAGACAGCCACCCTAACCTCTGGGACTAGTCACTCCCCAAATCTGAAGTGAATATTTCCCCTGGAAACAGCAATACCAGCAAAAGGAAGCAGGACACCAGCCAAACAAGCTCTCTTGTGGTACTCAGAGCAGAGTCGCTTAGAAGGAGGGAGCTTTTGGGACTACAGTAGTGAGTGTTAGGATATGAGCTGCAGTGCTCCCACCCACACGGCTGAGGGCTCGCCTGAGGGCAGGCAGCAGAGGGACATGGAAGCACAGTTCTGTCAGCAAGGGCAGAAGCCGGCTGGCCACCACTGAGGCCTAGGTGTAAGCTCACTCTTGCCCACCTGGGGAGAAGAGGATGTGCAAAAGTGGTCAAGCCCAGCTGCGGGCCGCCTGCAATCCAGCCTGTGGGGGAAGAGCAGAAGCCACAGAAGGGGTGAGACTCTCCCTTGAGCAATGGTGCAGGAGCACAGCCTTGCCCCACCCACAGAACCAAGGCTTGTGGCCTGACTTGGGAACTGGCTCATCCCACGGGAGTGGAGCCAAAAGCCCAGAACTGGCGCAGTCCTGCTACTGAGTGGGCATGCAGTCCTGCCCAGCCTGTGGAGCCAAAGCTTGCAGATGTCCCACAAGCAGGCTTCTCCTGCAAGGGCAGGGTGAAAGCCTGGAATCAGGCGGAGACCCTTTAGCTGAGCAAAGGTGCTGACCCCTGCCTTCAGGGACAAGCATAACGCCACCTGCGGAAGCGGGGTGAAGGCCAAGGCCACTGAGGCTTGTACACTCAAGCACGTGATTACAGCCACTCCTGTGGAGAGGTGGAAACCACAGCAACAGCCCCAGTGGGTAGGCACCAGCAACGCCCATACCTGAATGCCCTAGGCAGCAACAGCAGAGGGGGTGGCAGGCCTGCAGACAGACCACACCTAGGGAACACAGAGGCCACACCCAGTGGACTCCAGTGGCCAAAACCATCTTTTACACAGACAAAATGAGAAGGCAGGGAAATGCAACACAAATGAATCAAGAGAAATCCCAAGAAAAGGATCTGAATGAGTCAGATATAACCAAATTACCAGATGCAGAGTTTAAAATAACGATTGTTAGGATGCTCAAAGATATTAGAACGACAATAGATGGTCATTACAAACACTTAAATAAAGAAATAGCAAATATAAAAAAGGACATTAAAATAATTAAAAGAATCAGTCAGAAATGACAAATACAATATCAGAAATGAAGACCACAATGGAAGTAATTAAAAGCAGGATGGATGAAGCTGAGAATCGAATCAGCGAGTTAGAGGACAAGATAAATAAAGGCACGAAGCAGAGCAGAAAAAAGAAAAAACACTCAAAAAGTCTGAGAAAACTCTAAGAGAGCTCTGTGACAACATGAAGAGAAATAACTTCCGCATCATAGGGGTTCCTGAAGAAGAAAAGAAAGAACAAGGGATAGAGACTTTGTTCAAATATATCATAGCCGAAAACTTCCCTCAATTAAGGCAGGAAAACATCTCACAAGTTCAAGAAGCACAGAGAACTCCATTAAAGAGAAACCCAAAGAAATCTACACCAAGACACATCATAATTAAAATACCAAAGCTAAGTAATAAAGAGAAAATATTAAAAGCTGCTAGAGAAAAAAAGATTATCACCTAAAAAGAGCCCCCATAAAAATGGCTTCTGACTTCTCAACAGAAACACTTGAGGCCAGAAGGGAATGGCAAAAATATTCAAAGTAATGCAGAATAAGAGCCTACAACCAAGACTACAATATCCAGCAAGGCTAACATTTAAAATTAAAAGAGAAATAAAAAGCTTTCCAGACAAAAAAAAAACTCAACGAATTCACTACAACCAAACCAAGGTTGCAAGAAATGCTGAGGGGCATGTTGTAAACAGATCAAAGGAGAAAAAGAATATAGCAAAAGAGGAATACGGTTTTAAAGACTAAAATGGCAATAAACAACTACATATCAATAATAACCTTAAAGGTAAATGGATTAAATGATCTGATCAAAAGACATAGAGTAGCTGCATAAATAAGAAAACAAGACCCATACATATGCTGTCTACAAGAGACACACCTTAAAACAAAAGATGCACATAGACTGAAGATAAAAGGATGGAAAAAATATTTCACGCAAATGGCAAAGAAAAAAAAAACTGGGGTAGCAATACTTATATCAGACAAAATGGACTTTAAAACAAAGGCTATATAGTAAGAGATAAAGAAGGTCACTACATAATGATAAAGGGAGCAAACTAACAGGAAGATATAACCGTTATAAATATCTACGTGCCTCATATAGGAGTACTTAAATATATAAAGCAGACTTTGATGGACTTAAAGGGCGAGATCAACAGCAATACTATAATAGTAGGGGATTTCAATACCCCACTAACATCACTAAATAGATCCTCAGAAAGAAAATTAACAAAGAAACAACAGACTTAAAGGAAATACAAGATCAACTGGATTTAATAGATATCTTCAGAACCTTTCACCCTAAAGCAGCAGAATATACATTCTTTTCAAGCACTCATGTTACATTATCTAAAATAAACCACATGTTAGGGTACAAAAGTGGTCTCAACAAATTTAAGAAGATTGAAATCATATCAAGAACTATCTCTGATCATGATGGCATGAAACTAGAAATCAACCACAACAGAAAAACTGAAAAATACTCAAACACTTGAAAACTAAATAGCATGTTATTAAATAATGAATGGGTTAACAATGAGATCAAAGAAAAAATTAAAAAATTTCTAGAAACAAATGATAATAAGCATACATCAACTCAAAATTTATGGGACACAGCAAAAGCAGTCCTGAGAGAGAAGTTCATAGCATTACAGACATACCTTAAGAAGCTAGAAAAAGCTCAAATAAATAACTTGACCCTGCATCTAAAATAACTAGAAAAAGAACAGCAAGTAAAGCCCAAATGTAGTAGAAGGAAGAAAATAATAAAGATCAGAGCAGAAATAAATGACATAGAGTCTAAAAAAACAATACAGAGGATCAATGAAACCAGAAGCTGGTTCTTTGAAAAGGTAAACAAGATCAATGAACTTTGAACAAGATTCACCAAGAAAAAAAGAGAGAGGACTCAAATAAATAAAATTAGAAATGAGAGTGGAGAAATAACAACTGACACAACAGAAATACAAAATATTATAAGAAAATACTATGAAGACCTGTATGCCAAAAAACTAGACAACCTAGATGAAATGGACAAATTCCTTGAAACATATAATCTTCCAAAAATTAATGTGGAAGAATCAGAAAACCTAAACAGACCAATTACACCAAATGAGATTGAAACAGTTACCAAAAAACTCCCAAAAAAGAAAAGTCCTGGGCCTGATGGCTTCACAACTGAATTCTACCAAATATTCAAAGAAGAACTAACTCCTATCCTTCTCAAACTATTTCAAAAAATTCAAGAGGAAGGAAGACTTCCAAGCTCCTTTTATGAGGTGAGTATAATTCTGATTCCAAAACCAGGCAAAGACAACACAAAGAAAGAAAATTATAGGCCAATATCCCTGATGAATTTAGATGCTAAAATTCTCAACAAAATATTAGCAAACCGGATCCAGCAATATATGAAAAAAATCATACACCATGATCAAATGGGATTTATTCTTGGGAAGCAAGGCTGGTACAATATTTGCAAATCAATCAATTTGATTCATCACATAAACAAAAAGAAGGAGAAAAACCACATGATAATTTCAATAGATGCAGAAAAAGCATTTGATAAATCCAGCACCCATTCATGATCAAAACTCTCAGCAAAGTTGGAATACAGGGAACATACCTCAACATGATAAAGGCCACCTATGACAAACCCACAGCTAACATCATAATCAATGGGCAAAAATTAAAAACAATTCCCTTAAGATCAGGAACAAGGTAGGGGTGCCCCCTTTCACCACTCTTATTCAACATAGTTCTGGAAGTCCTAGCTACAGCAATCAGACAAGAAAAAGAAATAAAAGGCAACCAAATTTGAAAAGAAGAAGTAAAACTATTATTTGCAGATGATATGATATTGCATATAGGAAACCCTAAAGTCTCAGTCAAAAAACTACTGGACCAGATAAATGAATTCAGCAAGATGGCAGGATATAAAATTAATACTCAAAAATCAGAGGCATTTTTATACACTAACAATGAACTATCAGAAAGAGAAATTAAGGAAGCAATCCCCTTTACAATTGCAACCAAAAAAATTAAGTACCTAGGAATAAATTTAACTGAAGAGATTAAAGACTTTTACTCGGAAAATTATAAAGCATTGATTAAAAAAAATCAAGGAAGATACAAACAAGTGGAGGCATATACCATGCTCATGGTTAGGAAGAATAAAGATCATTAAAATGTCTATATTACTGAAAGCAATTTATAAATTCAAAGCAATACCGATTAAAATATCAATGACTTACTTCAAAGATATAGAACACATATTCCAAAAATTTATAGGGCACCAAAAGAGAACATGAATAGCCTCAGCAACTTTGAAAAGGAAGAATAAAGTGGGAGGTATCACACTTTCGGATATCAAGTTATACTACAAGGCCATTGTACTCAAAACAGCCAGGTACTGGCATAAAAATAGGCATATAGATCAATGAAACAGAACTGAGAACTCAGAAATAAACCCAAACTGCCTGACCAGGTGGTGGCGCAGTGGATAGAGCGTCAAACTGGGACACAGAAGACCCAGGTTCTAAACTTCAAGGTCACCGGCTTGAGCGTGGGCTCATCTGGTTTGCGCACATCTCACCAGCTTGAACGAGGGGTCACTTGGTCTGCTGTAGCCCCCCAGTCAAGGCACATATGAGAAAGCAATCAATGAATAACTAAGGTGCCACAATGAAGAATTGATGCTTCTCATCTCTCTCCCTTCTCTGTCCCTCTCTTTTGCTCTCTGTCTCTCTCTCTCTTTCTCTCTCTCTCACACACAAACAAACAAACAAACAAAAACTTTCAATTTGTAAAAACGCAGTACACAATAAAAAAAAGAAATAAACCCACACTTTTATGAACAACTGATATTTGACAAAGGAGGCAAGAGCATACATTGCAGTAAAGACAGCCTCTTTAACAAATGGTGTTGGGATAATTGGACTGCTACCTGAAAAAAAAATGAAACTAGACCACCAACTTACACCATTCACAAAAATAAACTCAAAATGGATAAAAGACTTAAATGTAAGGCATGAAACCATAAGCATCTTATAAGAAAACATAGGCAGTAAGCTCTCTGATATCTCTTGCAACAGTATATTTGCCGATTTATCTCCACGGGCAAGTGAAATAAAAGACAGGATAAGCAAATGGGACTATATCAAACTAAAAAGTTCTTGCACAGATAAAGACAATAAGAACAGAATAAAAAGACAAACTACACAATGGGAGAATATATTTGACAGTATGTCTAATAAAAAGTCAATAACCAAAATTTATAAAGAACTTGTAAAACTCAATACCAGGAAGACAAACAATCCAATCAAAAAATGGGTGAAAGAGGCCCTGGCCGGTTGGCTCAGCGGTAGAGCATCGGCCTGGAGTGTGGGGGACCCGGGTTAGATTCCTGGCCAGACCACATAGGAGAAGGGCCCATTTGCTTCTCCACCCCACCCCCTCCTTCCTCTCTGTCTCTCTCTTCCCCTCCCGCAGCCAAGGCTCCATTGGAGCAAAGATGGCCCGGGCGTTGGGGATGGCTCCTTGGCCTCTGCCCCAGGTGCTAGAATGGCTCTGGTTGCGGCAGAGCGATGCCCCAGAGGGGCAGAGCATCGCCCCCTGGTGAACAGAGCGTTGCCCCTGGTGGGCGTGCCGGGTGGATCCCGGTCGGGCGCATGCAGGAGTCTGTCTGACTGTCTCTCCTCGTTCCTAGCTTCAGAAAAATACAAAAAAAAAAAATGGGACATACTTCTCCAAAGAGGACATACAGATGGCCAATAGGCATATGAAAAAATGCTCAACATCACTAATCATTAGAGAAATGCAAATTAAAACCATAATGAGATATCACCTCACACCAGCCAGAATGGTGCTCATCAACAAAACAACACAGAATAAGTGCTGGTGAGGATGTGGAGAAAAAGGAACCCTCCTGCACTGATGGTGGGAATACAGACTGGTGCAGCCACTTTGGAAAACAGTATGGAGATTCCTCAAAAAAATTGAAAATCAAACTGCCTTTTGACCCAGCTATACCACTTTTAGGGATATACCACAAAAACACCATAGACCTGCTCCAAAAGGAGAAATGCACCCCCCATGTTTGTGGCAGCATTGTTCACAATAGCGAAGATCTGGAAACAGCCCAAGTGTCCATCAGTGAATAAGTGAATTAAAAAGCTTTGGTACGTATATACTATGGAATACTACTCAGCCATAGAAATGATGACATTGGATCATTTACAATAACATGGATGGACCTTGATAACATTATACTGAGCGAAATAAGTAAATCAGAAAAAACTAAGAACTATATGATTCCATACATAGGTGGAACATAAAAATAAGATTCAAAGACATGGACAAGAGTGTGGGGGTTACAGGGTAAAGGGAAAGGAGAAGGGTGGGTTGTGAGAGGGGAGGGGCACTAAGAAATCCAGTTAGAAGGTGACAGAAGACAATTGGACTGTGGGTGATGGGAATGCAGCATAATCAAATGTCAGAATAACCTAGAGATATTTTCTCTGAACATATGGACCCTGATTTATCAATGTCACCCCATTAAAATTCAAAAAAAAGAACAGATAATCCAGAAATAAACCCACACCTTTATGGTCAATTGATATTTGACAAAAGAGCATACAATGGAGTAAAGACAGTCTCTTTAATAAATGGTGTTGGGAAAATTGAACAGGTACATGCAAAAAAATAAAACTAGATCACTAACTTACACTATTCACAAACATAAACTCAAAATGGATGAAAGACTTAAATGTAAGTTGCAAAACCATAAACATTTTTGAAGAAAACATATGCAATAAACTCTTTGATATTGCTTGTAGCAATATTTTTGTCGATTTATCTTCACGGACAAGTGAAATAAAGGACAAAATAAACAAATGAGACTGTATTAAACTAAAAAGCTTTTGTACAGCAAAAGATACTATTAACAAAATAAAAAGACAGCCCACACACAATGAGAGAACATATTTGTCAACATGTCTGATAAGTGGTTAATAACCAAAATTTATAAATAATTTCTAAAACTCAACACCAGGAAGATAAACAATCCAATTAAAAAATGAGCAAAAGAACTGAATAGACACTTCTCTGAAGAGGACATACAGATGGCCAGTATGCATATGAAAAGTGTTCAATGCCACTAATTATCAGAGAAATGAAAATCAAAACCACAATGATGAGAGAAATGGCACCGTGAGGAGCGCTACCAACAAATCTCCCCAAAATTTCAATAAGTTCATCAACCAGAGACAGAAAAATCTATCCTTGGTGCATCTGGGAGTCCCACACACTGAAAACAAAGGCAGAGGCAGTGGCAGCCTCATAGCTGGATCATCAGACTGCTAATTCAGGAAGGAGAGACTAGGAGAGGCTCCGGAAAAATGGACTCTCTCATTGTTGAGCCTGCAAATGCTAACAAACCTTGACTACTAACGAGACTGAAGCCTAATATATGACATCGCCATAGAGTCTCATGAACTGCAAATCTCTACCTAAGTGTGCCACAGGAGCAGAGCCGGGGGTACAGAGTCACCAACCAGGAAGAGGGAGAGGAAAGAAAAAGGAAGGAGTTAACCTCTCAAAATCGAGAAAAATCCACAGACTTTATAACTTGTTCCAATATTTTTTTTGTTCCTTTCATCTTCTTGCCTTTATTGTTACTATTTCTTGTTCCTCCACCTTGGTCCTTTTATTCTCTGCCCTTATTCTTTCCTCTTCTTGAACTACACTATCCATAAGTGTTACATTTCCCTTTTTTTTTCTTTTCTTCTTCCTTTCTCTCCATTAGAATTACACTCCAAAACCGTTTCTCTCTCTCTCTCTCTCTCTCTGTTTTCTTTTTTCTTCTTTTCCTTTTCCCCTTTTTCTTTTTTCTCCCTATTAGTTTCTTCTTTTCTTCTTTTACTTTTTCTCTCATTCAATCCTCAATGAAGAAAAAATTATTTTATCTGGGACTCAATTTTTTTTTGTGGCACTTTGGTTGCTTTTTATTTCACTTTTTAACTCATTAGTATTCCTCCAAACCCCGGCGCATCATTCTATCTAGTTTTTGCTCCACTTGATAGAATAGTAATTTTTATTTTTTTTATTTTTTTAGCTTCCCTCTTATCCCTCTCATTATATCTGTTAGTTGACCATCACAAGAAAATTATTTTATACTTGACCAAAATTTTTTCTTTTTTGCATTTTGTGGGCCCCTAACTCCTTTTTTTGTCCCTTGAACACTCCCCCCAACTCAGGCCATCCATTATAGGCAGTTTTTGTTCCATTTAGCATAATATAATTAACAGTCCATCATGAGATTTTCCCGAGGAGGGGAGAGCAGGGGAAGAGAAGAAAAAAAAAAACAGGAAAATAATAAATTATTTTTTTCCAATTATTTCCCTTTTTTTTTACTTTTTATTCTTTATTAATTCTCATTAGTGCTATCAACAAGACCACCCTCAGATGCCATTAAAAAAAAAGGAAATTGAATATCATGGATACAAAAGATAGAGAAGTAGCACAGATGAATGCAGAAAAAAAATTGATGGAGAAAAAATTTAATATATTGGAAAACTTGAAGCTAAATGACAGAAAATTTAAAATAGACATCCTAAAACTACTCAGAGATATACAAGAAGACACAGAAAGGCAATTAAGGGAGCTCAGAAAACAACTCAACGAACACAAAGAATATATTACCAAGGAAAAAGAAACTATAAAAACAAATCAAACAGAGATGAAAAACTCAATTCATGAATGGAAAAGTGAGATAACAAGCTTAGTTAATAGAACAGGCCAGATAGAAGGTAAGATTAAAAGACAAACAACTTGAAGCACAACAGAGAGAAGAAGAGAGAGACTCAAAAAATTTTAAAAATGAGAAAGCCCTACAGGAATTGTCTGACTCCATCAAAAAGCATAAAATAAGAATAATAGGTATATCAGAGGGAGAAAAGAGAGAAAATGGAACGGAGAATATATTCAAACAAATAATAGATGAGAACTTCCCAAGCCTATGGAAAGAACTAAAGCCTCAAATTCAAGAAGCAAACAGAACTCTGAGTTTTCTTAACCACAACAAACCTACTCCAAGGTACATCATAATGAAATTGGCACAAACCAAAGACAAAGAAAAAATTCTCAAGGCAGCTAGGGAAAAGAGAATATAACATATAAAGGAAGGCTTATTAGATTATCATCAGATTTCACAGCAGAAACTCTACAAGCTAGAAGAGAGTGGACCCCAATATTTAAAGCCCTGAAAGAGAGGAACTTTCAGCCAAGAATACTATACCCATCAAAGCTATCCTTCAAATATGAAGGAGAAATAAAAACATTCACAAATACAGAAAAGATGAGGGAATTTATCATCAGAAAACCCCCACTCCAGGAAATACTAAAGTGGTTTTCCAACCAGATACAAAGAAAAAAACCACAGTAAAAGCTCCACCAAGAATACAATAAAACCAAATTTAAACTGTGAAAACAAAAACAAAAAAATGGGGAGAGGATGGAGATTAAGAGTAGCAAAGGACGATGAAGTACAGAAACACCCATAAGATAGGGTACTACAATGAATATGGTAGGTACCCTTTTCATTACTTAATAGTAACCACACTTGAAAAGAACACCACAGAAGCACATAACTTAAAAAAAGGTAGCAACAGAAGAAAGAAGTATGGAATATAAACAAACAAAAACAAGTGATAAAAAAAAGAGAAGAATCAAATAAGATACAAAACTAACAGAAAGCAATTTATAAAATGGCAATAGGGAACCCACAAGTGTCAATAATTACACTAAATGTAAATGGATTAAACTCACCAATAAAAAGACACAGAGTAGCAGAATGGATTAAAAAAGAAAATCCATCGGTATCCTGCCTACAAGAAACACATCTAAGCAACAAGGATAAAAACAAACTCAAAGTAAAAGTCTGGAAAACAATACTCCAAACAAATAACACCCAAAAAAGCAGGTGTAGCAATACTCATATCTAATAATGCTGACTACAAGACAGCAAAAGTACTCAGATAAAAAAATGGTCATTTCATAATAATTAAGGGGACACTGAATCAAGAAGACATAACAATTCTTAATATATATGCACCAAACCAAAATATAAGACAACCACTTACTGACCTAAAAACAAAAACTGACAAAAATACAATCATACTTGGAGACCTCAATACACTGCTGACGGCTCTAGATCGGTCATGCAAAAAGAGAATCAACAAAGATATATTGGCCTTAAACAAAACACTAGAGCACATGGATATGATAGACATCTACAGGACACTTCATCCCAAAGTGACAGAGTATACATTTTTCTCTAGTGTACATGAAACATTCTCAAGAATTGACCATACGTTGGGCCACAAAAATAACATCAGCAAATTCAGAAAAATCAAAATTGTACCAAGCATATTTTCTGATCATAAAGCCTTGAAACTAGAATTCAACTGCAAAAAAGATGGGGGGAAACACACAAAAATGTGGAAACGAAACAACGTACTTTTAAAAAATGAATGTGTCAAAGAAGAAATACTGCAGAGATCAAAGGAATATACAGACAAATAAAAATAACAATACAACATATCAGAATCTCTGAGATGCAGCAAAAGCAGTAATAAGAGGGAAGTTCATATCACTTCAGGCATATATGAACAAACAAAATAGTCCAAGTAAACCACTTAACTTCACATCTTAAGGAACTAGAAAAAGAAGAATAAAGACAACCCAAAACCAGCAGAAGAAAGAAAATAATAAAAATCAGAGCAGAAATAAGTAAAATAGAGAATAGAAAAACTATAGAAAAAATTAATAAAACAGGGAGCTGGTTCTTTGAAAAGATCAACAAAATTGACAAACCCTTGGCAAGACTCACCAAGGAAAAAAGAGAAAGGACTCATATAAACAAAATCCAAAATGAAAGAGGAGAAATCACCACAGACATCATAGATAAAGAAATAATTATTGTAGAATACTATGAAAAACTATATGCCACCAAATTCAACAATCTAGAAGAAATGGATAAATTCCTAGAACAATACAACCTTCCTAGGCTGAGTCATGAAGAAGCAGAAAGTCTAAACAGACCAATTAGCAGGGAAGAAATAGAAACAACTATTAAAAACCTCCCCAAAAATAAAAGTCCAGGCCCAGACGGTTATACTAGCAAATTCTATCAAACATTCAAAGAAGACTTGGTTCCTATTCTACTCAAAGTCTTCCAAAACATTAAAGAAGAAGCAATACTTCCAAACACATTTTATGAGGCCAACATAAGCCTCATACCGAAACCTGGCAAAGACAGCACAAAAAAAGAAAACTACAGACCAATATCTCTAATGAATACAGATGCTAAAATACTAAACAAAATACTGGCAAATCGAATACAACAACATATTAAAAAAATAATACATCATGATCAAGTGGGATTCATCCCAGAATCTCAAGGATGGTTCAACACATGTAAAACGGATAACATAATACACCATATCAACAAAACAAAGAACAAAAACCACATGATCTTATTAATAGATGCAGAAAAGGCATTTGATAAAATACAACACAACTTCATGTTTAATACACTCAACAAAATGGGTATAGAAGAAAAATATCTCAACATGATAAAGGCCATATATGATAAACCATCAGCCAACATCATATTAAATGGCACAAAACTGAGGACTTTTCCTCTTAAATCAGGAACAAGACAGGGTTGTCCACTCTCTCCACTCTTATTTAACATGGTGCTAGAAGTTCTGTCCAGAGCAACCAGATAAGAGAAAGAAATAAAAGGCATCCATATAGGAAAAGTAGAAGTAAAGGTATCACTTTTTGCAGATGATATGATCCTATACATCGAAAACCCCAAAGACTCCACAGAAAGATTACTAGAAACAATAAACCAATACAGTAAGGCTGCAGGATACAAAATTAATATACAAAAGCCCATAGCCTTTCTATATGCCAACAATAAAATATTAGAAAACGAACTCAAAAAAAATAATTCCCTTCATGACTGCAACAACAACAAAAAAATACCTAAGAATAAATATAACAAAGAATGTAAAGGACCTATATAATAAAAACTACAAAGCGTTGATAATGGAAATCAAAAAAGATACAATGAGATGAAAAAATATTCCTTGTTCTTGGATAGGAAGAATAAATATAATCAAAATGGCCATATTACCCAAAGCAATGTATAAATTTAATGCAATTCCCATCAAAATTCCTATGACATTTTTTAAAGAAATGGAAAAAAAAATCTTTAGATTTCTATGAAACTATAAAAAACCCCGAATAGCCAAAGCAATCCTAAGGAAAAAGAATGAAGCTGGGGGCATTACAATACCTGACTTCAAACTATATTATAGGGCCATGACAATCAAAACAGCATGGTATTGGCAGAAAAATAGACACTCAGACCAATGGAACAGAATAGAAAGTCCAGAAATAAAACCACATATATATGGTCAAATCATTTTTGATAAAGGGGCCAACAACACACAGCGGAGAAAAGAAAGCCTCTTCAACAAATGGTGCTGGAAAAACTGGAAAGCCACATGCAAAAGAATGAAACTCAACTACAGCTTGTCCTCTTGTACTAAAATTAATTCTAAATGGATCAAAGAGCTAAATATAAGACCTGAAACAATAAAGTACATAGAAAAAGACATAGGTACTAAACTCATGGACCTGGGTTTTAAAGAGCATTTTGTGAATTTGACTCCAAAGGCAAGAGAAGTGAAGGCAAAGATAAATGAATGGCAGTATATCAGACTAAGAATTTTTTGCCCAGCAGGAGAAACTGACAACAAAATAAACAGACAGTCAACTAAATGGGAAATGATATTTTCAAAAAACAGCTCCAAAATATACAAAGAACTCATAAAAACTCAACAAAAAACAATCCAATAAAAAAATGGGAAGAGGACATGAACAGACACTTCTTCCAGGAAGAAATACAAATGGCCAACAGATATATGAAAAGATGCTCATCTTCATTAGTTATTAGAGAAATACAAATCAAAACTACAATGAAATACCACCTCACACTTGTTAGATTAGCTATTATGAACAAGACAGGTAATAGCAAATGTTGGAGAGGCTGTGGAGAAAAAGGAACCCTCATTCACTGTTGGTGGGAATGTAAAGTAGTACAATTGTTATGGAAGAAAGTATAGTGGTTCCTCAAAAAACTGAAAATAGAACTACCTTATGACCCAGCAATCCCTCTACTGGGTATATACCCTAAAATCTCAGAAATATTGATACATAAAGACACGTGTACCCACATGGAAACAACCAAAAAGCCCTTCAGTAGAAGACTGGATAAAGAAGATGTGGCACATGCACACTATGACATACTACTCAGCCATAAGAAATGATGACATCGGATCATTTACAACAAAATGGTGGGATCTTGGTAACATTATAAGGAGTGAAATAAGTAAATCAGAAAAAACTAAGAACTGCATAATTCCATACATTGGTGGAACATAAAAACGAGACTAAGAGACATGGAAAAGAGTGTTGTGGTTACGGGGGGGTAGGGAATGAGGCAAAGGGAGAGGGGGAGGGGGAGGAGGAGGAGGAGGGGCACAAACAAAACTAGATAGAGGGTAACGGAGGACAATCTGACTTTGGGTGATGGGTATGCAACATAATTGAATGACATGATAACATGACATGTTTTCTTTGAATATATGTACTCTGATTTATTGATGTCATCCCATTAAAATTAATAAAAATTTATTTCTAAAAAATTGATTTAAAAAAACCCACAGTGACCTGTAGTGGTGCAGTGGATAAAGCATCAACCTGGAATGCTGAGGTCGCCGGTTCAAAATCCTGCACTTGTCTGGTCAAGGCACATATGTGAGTTGATGCTTCCTGCTTTTCCTTTCTTTCTTTCTCTCTCTCTTTCTCTCTCTCTCTCTCTCTCTCTCTCTCACACACACACACACACACACACACACACATGCTCCTCTTTAAAACAAATAAATAAAAATAAATTTTATAAAACACAATGTAATACTCCTACCTCCCCCCCTTCAGAATGGTGCTCACTAAGAAATCAACACACAATAAGTGCTGGTGAGGGTGTGAAGAAAAGTGAACCCTCCTGCACTGCTAGTGGAAATGCAGACTTGTGCAGCCACTTTGGAAACAGAATGGTGTTTCCACAAAAAAATAAAAATGGAACTGCTTTTTGACCCAGCTATCACACTTTTAAGAAAAATAAGGAAATCTTACCTTTTGTGATGGCACGGATGGACCTGGACATTATTATGCTAAGTGAAATATGCTAGACAAAGAAAAATACCATATGATCTCACTTACATGTGGAATCTAATGAACAAGGTGAACTGAGAAATGGAATAGAGGCAGAGGCGGTGTCATGGGGAGCAGAGGGACAGCTGTCAGAGGGAAGGGGGACAAGGAGATGGGATCAGAAAAGGTGAAAGGATTAGTGAAATTATATATACACAACACATAATACAGATAACAGGACAAAAGGAAGGGGGAAAGAGTTAGGAGGGGAGCACGTGGTTGGGGTTAAGGGTGTTATATTGAGTGGGACACTTGAATCCATGTTAACACAATAAATTAAAATTAATAAAATATATAATTATGTAAATAAATAAATAAACGAATGGATTACTACCAAACAAAATCAACTGACAGAAACACAAAAGAAAAGAACAAAACGAGACACAGAGCTACCAGAAAACAAAACATAAAATAGCTATAGGAAATCCTCAAGTGTCAATAATTACCCTAAATGTAAATGGACTGAACTCACTAATTAAGAGGCACAGAGTAGCAGATTGGATCAAAAGGCAAAATCCAACCATATGCTGCCTTCGAGAGACACATCTAAGTTGCGAGGACAAAAGTAGATTCAAAGTGAAAGGTTGGAAAACAATTCTCCAAGAAATAATATCCAAAGCAAAGTAGGTGTAGCCATACTCATATCTGAAAACTCTGACTTCAAGACAACAAAGGTAACCAAAAAAAAGACAGATATTTCATAATGATAAAGGGGACATTGTATCAAGACATAACACTTCTTAATATATATGCACTGAACAAGGAAGCACCAAAATATAAGACATCTACTAACTGATCTAAAAATAGAAACAAACGAAAACACAATTATACTTGGAGATTTCAACACACCATTGATAGCTTTAGATAGATCATTTAAACAGACCATCAGTAAAGAAATATCAGCCTTAAATGACTCTCTGCATCAAATAGACACAATAGATATTTATATGACATTTCATCCCAAAATATCAGGTTATACATTCTTCTCTGGTGTGCATGGGACACTCTCAAGGATAGACCATATGTTGGGCCACAAAACTAACATAAACAAATTTAGGAAGATTTAAATTATACCAAGCATATTTTTTTATTATAAGGCTTTAAAATAAAAATTCAAGTGTAAAAACAAAGTAAACAAACCCACAAAATTAAGAAATTAAACAACATACTTCTAAAAAATGACTGGGTTAAAAAGAAATAGCTGTTCCTTTGTTCTAGCTCCTTGACCTACAAGTTGTACATGTTTGCTCTCTTTAGTTCCAACTCTAGTGATAAAATGTAATTTTTCCTTTCTAGAAACTATACATACAGTATAGTTGAAAAGATAGGACCAATACACAAGAAACTATATGTTACAATTGATAGACAAATTGGATATACTAACTAAAAGAGTAATGTGGGACCTGAAGATGGCAGCGGAGTAGGCAGATGCACAGACTCCCAGCACTCACCACCAAACTGGAATACAAATCAATTTAAGAACAATCAGCATGAAAAACCAACTCTGGACTACAAGAAGAGCTCTCAAAAACCAAGGAGCAAAGAAGAAGCCACAACAAACCTGGTAGAAAGCGCCTGAATCTCCCCTGCTTACAGGAACAAAGGGGAGGGTGAGGTTGAGAGCCCAGAGGGAAAAGAGCAAAAAATACCGCTCACAGCCACCTGCCTGGTGACCAGGGAGCGAGGTGTGTTGAAAGGACTGACTTATCTTCCAAGTGGAAAGGGGAGAGAGAGGGACAGATGGTGAGGAGTAAAGGAATGCAGGGGATAACCTAAAAAATCTGACTCATTCAGTACTGGAGGTGGCCATAGCTGGTGGAGAGATTGAACCTTTCACAAAATGGAAGATTGAATTGCTTCCAGATCACAGATCTCCAGACATCTCTCCAGCTCCAATCAGCACAACAAGACACAGCTGAAAACAAGAAGTGGGGAGAAGGGGCAGTAACTCAGGTCTCCATGGAGATCTGAGATACACCTCCCCCTACTGAAGCTGAGAAAACACCCTACCTCCAGAGAGATTAGTTGATGGAAGAGGCCTTCAGAGTCTCAGGTTACACCCATTGCATTCCTGGATACACTTTCAAGAAAGCCCCCTGCTGAAATCAGTAAACAAGACTATCACCGCCTGATGAGGTGGTGGTGCAGTGGATAGAGCATTGGACTGGGATGCAGAGGACCCAGGTTCGAGACCCGGAGGTCGCCAGCTTGAGCGCAGGCTCATCTGATTTGAGCAGAAATTCCACCAGCTTGAGCCCAAGGTTGCTGGCTCCAGCAAGGGGTTACTCTGTCTGCTGAAGGCCCGTGGTCAAGGCACATATGAGAAAGCAATCAATGAACAACTAAGGTGTTGCAACGTGCAATGAATAACTAATGATTGATGCTTCTCATCTCTCTCCATTCCTGTCTGTCTGTCCCTGTCTATCCCTCTCTCTGACTCACTCTCTGTCTCTGTAAAAAATAAATAAATTAAAAAAAAAGATATGCCTTCTGTAAAAAAAAAAAAAAAGTTTAAAAAAAAAAAGACTATCACCTGTTAAGAAAACAAACAAATCAAGACTTCAAAGTGGCCCAAAACCAAAAGTGGATTACAAATAATAGCTGATGCCAACCCAAGAAGACCTAGAAATAACACAATTGAAAACTGGAGGCAGACAACACCAAGCCTAGACTCAACCAGCTCTACAAGAAAAACACCCAAACACAGACGTAATGAGAAGACAGAGAAGTGCAATCCAAATGAAACCACAAGAGAAACCTTCAGGAGTTGAACTGAGTGATATGGAAATAACCAAACTTCTGGATACGGAGTTCAAAATAATGATTGTAAGGATGCTTAGGGACCTTAGAACAACAATGGATGGTCATTACGAACACTTAAATAAAGAAATAGTAAGTATAAAAGAGGATATTGAATATTAAAAAAGAATCAGTCAGAGATGACAAACACAATGTCATAAATGAAGACCACAGTGGAAGGAATTGAAAACAGGATGGATAAAGCTGAGGATCAAATCAGCGAGTTGGAGGATAACTTGAATGAAGGCAAGAAAGCAGAGAAGAAAAAAGAAAAAAGACTCAAAAAGTCTGAGGAAACTCTTAGAGAGTTCTGTGACAACATGAAGAGAAATAACTTCCGCATCATAGGGGTTCCTGAAGAAGAAGAGAAAGGACAAGGAATAGAGACTTTGTTCAATCATATCATAGCTAAAAACTTCCCTAAATTAATGCAGGAGAAACTCTCACAAGTTCAAGAAGCACAGACAACTCCATTAAAGAGAAACCCAAAGAAACCTACACCAAGACACATCATAATTAAAATACCAAAGCTAAGTGATAAAAAGAAAATATTAAAAGCTGAAAGAGAAAAAAAAAGCTATCACCTACAAAGGAGCCCCCATAAGGATGACATCTGACTTCTCAACAGAAACGCTTGAGGCCAAAAGGGAATGGCAAGAAATATTCAAAGTAATGCAGAACAAGAACCTACAACCAAGACTATTTTATCCAGCAAGGCTATCATTTAAAATCAAAGGAGAAATAAAAAGCTTCCCAGACAAAAAAAAAAAAAAGAAAAAAAAAAAAGAAAAATTCTTGACAACGAAACCAATGCTGCAGGAAATGTTAAGGGGCATGGTGTAAACAAATCAAAGTGGGAAAAGAGTATAGCAAAAAAGGAATACAGCTTTAAAGAAGAAAATGGCAATAAACAACTACATATCAATAATAACATTAAATGTAAATGGATTAAATAACCCAATCAAAAGACATAGAGTAGCCGCATGAATAAGAAAACAGGACCCATACATATGCTGTCTACAAGAGACACATCTTAAAACAAAAGATGCACATAGATTGAAGGTAAGAGAATGGAAAAAAAACATTTCATGCAAATGGAAATGAAAAAAAAGCTGGGGTAGCAATACTTATATCAGACAAAATGGACTTTAAAACAAAGGATATAGTAAGAGATAAAGAAGGTCACTACATAATGATAAAGAGAGTAATCCAACAGGAAGATATAACTACTATAAATATCTATGCACCTAATATAAGAGCACCTAAATATATAAAGCAGACTTTGATGGATATAAAGAGCAAGATCAACAGCAATACTATAATAGTAGGGGATTTCAATACCCCACTAACATCACTAGATAGATGCTCAAGAAAGAAAATTAACAAAGAAACAGCAAACTTAAAGGACACACTAGATCAACTGGATTTAATAGATATCTTCAGAACCTTTCACCTTAAAGCAGCAGAATATACACATTCTTTTCAAGTGCTCATGTTACATTCTCTAGGATAGACCACATGTTAGGGCACAAAAGTGCTCTCAACAAATTTAAGAAGATTGAAATCATATCAAGCACTTTTTCTGATCACAATGGCATGAAACTAGAAATCAACCACAACAGAAAAGCTGAAAAATTCTCAAACACATGGAAACTAAATAGCAGGTTGTTAAATAACAAATGTATTAAGAATGAGATCAAAGAAGAAATAAAAAAAATTCCTAGAAACGAATGACAATGAGCATACAACAACTCAAAATTTATGGGACACAGCAAAAGCAGTACTGAGAGGGAAGTTCATAGCACTACAGGCACACTTCAAGAAACTAGAAAAAGCTCAAATAAACAACTTAACCCTGCACCTAAAAGAACTAGAAAAAGAACAGCAAGTAAAGCCCCAATGTAGTAGAAGGAAGAAAATAATAAAGATCAGAGCAGAAATAAATGACATAGAGGCTAAAGAAACAACACAGAGAATCAATGAAATAAAACTAGGAGCTGGTTCCTTGAAAAGGTAAACAAGATCAATGAACCTTTAACTAGACTCACCAAGAAAAAGAGAGAGAGGACTCAAATAAATAAAATTAGAAATAAGAGTGGAGAAATAACAACTGACACACAGAAATACAAAATATTGTAAGAAAATATTATGAAGATCTGTATGCCAAAAAACTAGACAACCTAGATGAAATGAACAAATTCCTTGAAACATATAATCTTCCAAAAATCAATCTGCAAGAATCAGAAAACCTAAACAGACCAATTACACCAAATGAGATTGAAACAGTTATCAAAAAACTTACAAGAAAGAAAAGTCCTGGGCCTGATGGCTTCACAAGTGAATTCTGCCAAATATTCAAAGAAGAACTGACTCCTATCCTTCTCAAGCAATTTCAAAAAATTCAAGAGGAAGGAAGACTTCCAAGCTCCTTTTATGAGGCGAGCATAATACTGATTCCAAAAACAGGCAAAGACAACACAAAGAAAGAAAATTATAGGCCAATATCCCTGATGAATATAGATGCTAAAATACTCAACAAAGTATTAGAAAACCGGATCCAACAATATATGGAAAAAATCATACACCATGATCAAGTGGGATTTATTCTGGGGAGGCAAGACTGGTACAATATCTGCAAATCAATGAATGTGATTCATCACATAAACAAAAGGAAGGAGAAAAACCACATGACAATTTCAATAGATGCAGAAAAAGCATTTGATAAAATCCAGCATCCGTTCATGATCAAAACTCTAAGCAAAGTGGGAATACAGAAAACAGACCTCAACATGATAAAGGCCATCTATGCAAACGCACAGCCAATATCATACTCAATGAGCAAAAATAAAAAGCAATCCCCTTAAGATCAGAAACAAGGCAGGGGTGCCCCCTTTCACCACTCTTATTCAACATAGTCCTGGAAGTCCTAGCCACAGCAATTAGACAAGAAAAAGAAATAAAAGGCATTCAAGTTGGAAAAGAAGTAAAACTATCATTATTTGCAGTTGATATGATACTGTACCTAGAAAACCCTAAAGTCTCATTCAAAAAACACACTGGACCTGATAAATGAATTCAGCAAAGTGGCAGGATGTAAAATTAATGCTCAGAAATCAGAGACATTTTTATATGCCAACAATGAACAGTCAGAAAGAGAAATTAAGGAAACAATTCCCTTCACTATTACAACCAAAAAAAATAAAGTACCTAGGAGTAAATTTAACCAAGGAGACTAAAGACTTGTATTTGGAAAATTATAAAACATTGATAAAAGAAATCAAGGAAGATACAAACAAGTGGAAGCACATACCCTGCTCATGGTTAGGAATAATAAACATTATTAAAATGTCTATATTACTGAAAGCAATCTATAAATTCAGTGCAATACCAATTAAAATACCAATGATATAATTTAAAGATATAGATCACATATTCCAAAAACTTATATGGAACCAAAAGAGAACACAAATAGCCTCAGCAATCTTTAAAAAAGAATAAAATGGGAGGTATCACAATTCCCGATATCAAGTTATACTACAAGGCCATTGTACTCAAAACAGCCTGGTACTGGCATAAGAACAGGCATATAGATCAATGGAACAGAACAGAGAACCCAGAAAGAAACTCACAGCTCTATGAACAACTGATATTTGACAAAGGAGGTGAGGAAATACAATGGAGTAAAGCAGCCTCTTTAATAAATGGTGTTGGGAAAACTGGACAGCTACCTGCAAAAAAATGAAACTAGACCACCAACTTACACCATTCACAAAAATAAACTCAAATGGATAAAAGACGTAAACGTAAGCCGTGAAACTGTAAGCATCTTAGAAGAAAACATAGGCAGTAAGCTCTCCGACATCTCTCAGAGCAATATATTTACTGATTTATTTCCACAGGCAAGTGAAATAAAAGACAGAATAAATAAATGAGACTATATCAAACTAAAAAGCTTTTGCACAGCTAAAGACACTAAGAACAAAATAAAAAGACAAACTACACAATGGGAGAACATATTTGACAATACATCTAATAAGGGGTTAATAACCAAAATGTATAAAGAACTTGTAAATCTCAACACCAGGAAGACAAACAAACCAATCAAAAAATGGGTGAAAGAAATGAATAGACACTGCTCCAAAGAGAACATACAGATGGCCAATAGGCATATGAAAAAATGCTCAACATCATTAATCATTAGAGAAATGCAAATTAAAACCACAATAAAATATCACCTCACACCAGCTCATCAACCAAACAACACACAGAGTAAGTGCTGGCGAGGATGTGGTGAAAAGAGAATCCTCCTGCACTGCTGGTGGGAATGCAGACTGGTGCAGCCACTGTGGAAAACAGTATGGAGATTCCTCAAAAAATTGAAAATCAAACTACCTTTTGACCTAGCTATCCCACTTTTAGGAATATACCTCAAAAACACCATAAACCTGCTCCAAAAGGAGAAATGTACCCCCATGTTTGTGGCAGCATTGTTCACAATAGCAAAGATCTGGAAACAGCCCAAGTGTCCATCAGAGGACAAGTGGATTAAAAAGCTTTGGTACATATATACTATGGAATACTACTCAGCCATAAGAAATGATGACATTGTATCATTTACAATAACATGGATGGACTTTGATAACATTATACAGAGTGAAATAAGTAAATCAGAAAAAACTAAGGACATATATGAATATATACATAGATGGGACATAAAAATGGACAAGAATGTGATGGTAATGGGGGTGGGGTGGCAGGATGGGGCAGAAAAGAGGGGGGGTGGGGTAGGGGAGGGGCACAAAGAAAACCAGATAGAAGGTGATGGAAGACAATTTGACTTTGGGTGAGGGGTATACAGCATAATCAAATGTCAATATAATCTGGAGATGTTTTTTCTCAACATATGTACCCTGATTTATCAATGTCACTGCATTAAATTTAATAAAAAATTTAAATTAAATTAAAAAGAAAAAGAAAGAAATAAAAGCAGAGATCAAAAGATATATACAAATTAATGAAAATGACAACACAACATACTAAATTCCTGGGATGCAGCAAAAGCAGTAATAAGAGGGAAGTTTATGTCTTTATAGGCTTATAGTAAGAAACAAGAGATATCCCACATAAAAAACTTAACATCACATTGTAAGGAACTAGAAAAAGAATAACAAAGGCTACCCAAAGTCAGCACAAGAAAGGAAATAGTAAAAATAGAGCAGAAATAAGTGAAATATAAAGGAGAAAACTATAGAAAAAATAAATACAATAAAGAGCTGATTCTTTAAAAAGATCAATAAAATTGATAAATCCCTGGCTAGACTCACTAAGAAAAAAAGAAAGAAAGGACTCATAAACAAAATCTAAAATGAGAGAGGTGAAATTACCACAGATATCATAGCTATACAAAAGATCATCATAGAATACTATGAAAATATATGGCACCAAATTTAATGCTCTAGAAGAAATTGATACATTCCTAGAACTATACAATCTTTCTAGACTGAATCACAAAGAAGTGGAAAGCCTAAATAGACCCATAACCAAGGAGGAAATGGAAACAACTATCAAAAGACTCCCCAAGAATGAAAGTCCAGGAACAGATAGCTACACTAGTGAATCTATGAAACATTCATAGAAGAGTTGGTTCCTATTCTTCTCAAAGTCTTCCAAAAAACAGAAGAGAAAGCAATACTCCCTAACACATTTTAATTTTATTTTTAATAATGGTGTACATTCAAGAACACTTTTTAAAATTACATTTGACATTCATTATTATATTAGACTCATGTGTACATCATAGTGATTAAACATTTCTTTTTTTCTGCCATTTTTCGTCACTATTGCATCCCTCTTTCTCCATTATGGAGTCATTCTTCTTCTAACTAAATTACATCACCCTCTATTTCTTTAAAAAGCAGAATGGAGAGCACCAAATATAAATAATAATGCATGTGAAAAGAAAACAATAAAAATCATTCAGTCTGAACAACAGGAGAGAAATAAACTGGAAAAAGAAAATAAACAAGCCCTCAAGATCCTGTTCATGTGAATGTAACAAAATTTCTAAAATCCATGTGATCAGTGTTCTAGAAGCAGAGCATGTGACTGAAAAACTACATACTCTAGGTATAATGGCTGAAATTTTCCAGGCTTGGCAATAGCCATAGGCCTTCAAATTCATAAACTCAGTGACACCAAAATTAGATAAACTCAAAGAAATCCACACCAATACACATCCTTACCCACTTAGAAAAGTAAAAGACAAAGAAGGTCCTTGAATGCATTACACAGAAATGCTACATCACTTATAGAGGAAAAACAAACTTGAATGACAACAGGCTTCTCATTAGAAACCATGAAGACACAAGACAAGTGGCACATTTTTCAAGTACTGAAAAAAAATTTTGTCAATCCAGAATTCTATAACAGGTGAGTTATCCTTCAGGAATGAGGGGAAATAAAATGTCCTCAGGTGAAGGAATAGTAAGAGGATTTATCACAAGCAGACCTCCCCTAAATGAATGACAAGAAGTTCTTGCTCCAGAAAGGAAATGATAAAGGGGAATCTTGGAATATCAAGGAGGAAGGGAGAAGTAAAGGAAGAGGAGAAATGTAGAGACTAGCCAAGTGTAGAGGACCAAAAGTCACACTGGCTCAATTAACCTTCCTCCATGAGCACTCGCCTCACACTGTGTTCAAATTTTGGGGCAACAAAAACGAACACATGCATTATCATCCAATGTTGTTTGTGAATATGTCATTAATCTACTAACATCTTAAAAATGCAAATGTAATTTTACTTTAATTCCCAGATCTTGCATGGAGACAAGAGATGTCTCAATTCCATAAAAATTGTTGGGACCCTTGGAGCAATTAAGACAGCCCAGAAGAGCCATGCCTTTGGATTGAGAACAAACTAGCACTGGAATATGCCTAAACACTGCTTTTTTAAAGGATAAACTGAACCACAAATTGATTTGATTGACTTTCAAAGCAAATTTACATGCTTTTTAATATATTTTTTTATTTATTGACTTCAGAGAAAGGGAGAAAGAAAAAGAGAGAGAGACACTGATCTGTTGTTGTATTTATTTATACATCCATTGGTTGATTCTTGTATGTGCCTTAACCAGAGATCAAACCTGCAGCCCTGGTATATTGGGACAAAAACTAACCAACTGAGCTACCCAGCCAAGGCAATAGTTACATACTCTTAAATGAAGGAGGCAGAGTTTGTTACTGCACAATTTTACTTTCATAATTTCTGGCACAATAAGCCACAAACAGTCCTGCATTCATTCAAGTGGACATGCAGAGGTTAGTGCCAACCTCACAGGTTTAGAGGAGGCAGTGGTTGGGCCCATGGTGTCCCTGTCAAATACCCTGGGGGGACATGAGTGGTAGAAGGTGCAGAGGATGTGACCAAGTGCTCCTTCCTGCCACAGCTGACTCCTATCCTTCTCAAGCAATTTCAAAAAATTCAAGAGGAAGGAAGACTTCCAAGCTCCTTTTATGAGGCGAGCATAATACTGATTCCAAAAACAGGCAAAGACAACACAAAGAAAGAAAATTATAGGCCAATATCCCTGATGAATATAGATGCTAAAATACTCAACAAAGTATTAGAAAACCGGATCCAACAATATATGGAAAAAATCATACACCATGATCAAGTGGGATTTATTCTGGGGAGGCAAGACTGGTACAATATCTGCAAATCAATGAATGTGATTCATCACATAAACAAAAGGAAGGAGAAAAACCACATGACAATTTCAATAGATGCAGAAAAAGCATTTGATAAAATCCAGCATCCGTTCATGATCAAAACTCTAAGCAAAGTGGGTGTGTTTACTAGGAGTGAACGACAGGCCTTTGGTCATGTGTAGGAAGCCATAGATCTGGTGACTAAGAGCAGTTCTTCACCTGGGTACACGTTGGCAGGTCGACCAGGATAAATTCACTCTCTCCTTCACAGTGTATCCCAAGGGGACCATCATCACATTGACATTGGGCAGAACCTCACATTCATCACACTATGGATGACATCTTGTGAGTTGAACCTGATGAGTGAAAGGTGGATGTGCTCTGGTTGCTGTGGTTTGCACGGTAGGTGGTGGGAGGGAAACAGGAATTGAAAGATTTGGGGGCCACAGCAGAGACATTAGGGAGGTCCTACTGTCTGCAGCCTGTCAGGACATGCCCTGGAGAGGAAAGCACATGCCGTTGCATGCAGCCATCACAAACACTGAGGAACACTGAGGACCAAGCTCAACCGTAGGCATGCATGTTTGCATTGTGAAAGCAGTTTCCATCTAGCATACTAAAGACAATGGATTTGTCCCTTATCAGGTGACCAAGAAGCTGTGGGTCAGAATGGAGCCCTGGTCCAGGACCCGGCAGCCATGGCCATGTGACCAGACAGACCCTGTACTGCTAGTAGTGTCTGCTGTACTGGGAGGCTGTGTGAGTTCTCCCCTGAGCCCCTGTCCTTGCGTCACCTGCAATACTGAGCTAGACGCCATTTACAAAGCTGCTCCTGATGTGACACTGGTGCCCAATAGCAACTCGACAACTGACATGAAGACATCAAGGGTCTTTGCAACTGGAACTACCCAGAAAGAGAGTATTGTCATTCTCACCAGGTCATGAGACGGCAGCCTGTTGTGGGATAAGAGTGCCTGACCCCTGTTAGTGCCTTGAGTCAGTCTGTCCCGGGGGCCATGAACAGAGGTTCCAGAGTATGAAGGTAAGTCACACATCATGTGGGTGACACATATGACATTTTTCTTCAGTCTGTAACAAGCCATTTTCCTCTTGATGTTTTCCTTTGTTGTTGCTGTTGTTGTTGGTTTGTTTTACAAGTTAGATGATGTTCACAATTTGTGGGCATGGATTTTAATTTATAACTGAGTTCCTTGGATTTGTAAGTGTATGGCATTTCTGAAATGGTCAACTATCTAGTCCTTCAAATACAATTTTCTTCATTTGGTATCATATTTCTTTTGCTGGGAGTTCAAAACTTAAAATGTCTCACAGATTCCTGAGTCAGTGTTCATTTTTAAATCTGGCTTCTTTCCAACACAGACTCTTGCCCAATGCTGGAGAAGGAATTACACAGGGTGAAAAAGATCTCTGCTCAGGCGAGGGGGCCCTGAGGAAACAGAAATAACTGAGAGGTTTTGAAAGACAGTGATGAAAAAAAAAAAGATGGTACTGATTACAGAAACAGGAAGTCAGTGAAGGGAAGTTTTGAGGGAAGAAAATCCACAGTCCCAGAAGAACCGTGCTTTCTTCTGAGAAAGGTGATCAGTCCTCTCACCCGCTCCCCACAGCTCCCTCTGCCCTGGGGTCATCCTCCCTGTGATGGCCCCATGGGCTCCTCCAGGCACCAAGAAGAGAGTGGAGCAGCCTCCATTTCCTCACTCAACAATTCACAACTGATCCTCAATCCCACACCATTACACCCCTTGATCCCATCTTAACAATGTCCCAAATCCACCACTAGATTCCAAATGTCTTGTCTGTGTCATCCTATCAGCCTCCTTCCTGGTCCTCCCACCCAGGCCCCTTTCTCCCCTTCTTTCCTCTTTCTACCCCCTGATGACCCTTCCTATAGCCAATCAGGTCTGAGCCTGCCTGCTCCATCCCCTCCACCACTTTCCATCCTCAAACACCGCCCAGGTTGCATCATCTCATCTTCAAGGCTGTGGATAATCAGGACTGAGCTAAACTCACAACCCCAGCAGATACGACTTGCCCTCCACAACCAGACCCGTCACAGTCAACCACACTCCCCTCCACCGCAAACCACACACAGAAACTGAGCTATTTTAGAATGCTGTGCCTTCCTCAGCTGCTTCCTCAGCCACTGATCCTAGCCACCTGCTTTCCAACCTGCTGGATCAAGAAACATCCTGTCTCATCCCACTGAACTGTAAAGGTAGTTTGTGCTATATGTTTCTATAACAGTTATATGAGAAAACCACATAAATGACTTAAAATACAGATCAACATGCCATCCGGGGGCCGAGTGATTCTTGGAGTTTTATGGTTGATAGAGTTAATTATCAATGGAGCCTGCCTACCTGACATTTTCACATAGTGGGAGCTCTTTTAAAACAGAACTGTGTCCTCACTCTCTATTGCTTAAATTTTCTTTCCATTGACTTCAAGATGAAATCCCAAATACTTGCATGGTGTGCTAGATCCTGTGTGACCAGGTCCCAGCCTTCACCTGATAGCCCTCACTTCTGAGCACAGCTCAAGGTCATTCTGGTCAAGGATGCACCTAGGCCACCACCTCTGCATGACCCGTTAGTGCCTTGGGGCAGTCTGTCCCAGAGAAAGACCCTTGACAGCCAGCTGCCAGGTTGCATGATGTCTACCTGTTATTGAACTTTGCTGTCTCATTTTCTTTTATCTTCAAATGCGTATCTTCACAACAAGACAGTAATGCACTGTCTGCGTCTAAATATCTGTATGTCTGTCTTCATCCATCTGAGCTCATGTGTCCAGGGACAGACTCTGTCAGCCTCAGCAGTGACTCTCAGAACCCGGCACTGACTGGATGGGGTCACTGCTCAGTAAATATTGCCTGGCCGCCTGGCCAATGAGAGAAGAAAGAAAATTGCATGTACAGAGTCTCAGGAAAGGGAAGTGACTACTTACTGAAGGTCATAGACATTCTAGAAAAGACAGTGTCAGAATTGAGACAGAGGCTGGGCTGCTTCTTCTCCTGCCTTGCATTCTGCACCCTCGTGTCCTGGGACAGGTGTCACCCTCTGGATGTAGGTTTGGCATGAGGTGAAGACAGAGCTTGGTGAGACTGTCTGGTGAGACTCAGATCATCTGAAAGGTCTCAGAGCTTGCTGTCTCTCAAGATCTATCCTTCAGGGAGGGGCCACTTCCCTTCTTGTGAGGCCACTGAGGAGGAACCCTTGACATGTCACACGGATCCTCAACCTGGTTACACTGCATTCATCCACTGTCTTACCAGACTCTGAATTTATATGTTGTCTTCACACTGCTGATCATGGGAGGACGCAGCATGACCCCAACGCTCACTGTCCTTCTCTGCATTGGTGAGCTCTGGGGACAAGGGGGAGGATAGATTTCTTCCTTCCCCAGGGGCTGGTCATTAAGACCCAGGAATTACGGGGCTCAGTGGGGCAGGACTTCTGCCGGAGGGATGTGCTCAGCCCCATATCTGTCCCCAGTGCTCAGGGCCCAGCCAGGCCTGGAGCTCTTGTGTGTGTGAGGGGGACAGTGCTCACAGGGACTCTCTTCCAGGGCTGTTTTGGTGTCTGTGGGACCATGTCCAGGCAGGTGAGTCTTCCCCAGACCTCCTGCTTCAGCACAGTGACCCCCTGGGCAGCTGGGGGAGCACAGGGTTTGTAATAATAGTGACCAATCTGGGAGGGGCCTGGAGCGACATCTGGGAAATGGAAGGGGTGAAGGGATCCTCTGACATTTCAGGTCTGATCCTTTTCCAGGGCTCCTCCCCAAACCCTCCATCTGGGCTGACCCAGGCCCCAGGGTCACCAAGGGGAGCCCTGTGACCATCTGGTGTCAGGGGTCCCTGCAGGCTAATGCCTACAGTCTGTATAAAGAGAACATCACTCACCCCTGGAAAAACAGTGTCCCACCAAACCCCAGCAACAAGACAAGCTTCCTCATTGAATCCACGGGCTCACAGCATGCAGGGCTGTACCAGTGTGCATATTCCACCACTGAGAGCATATTGTCAGAGCGGAGTGAGCCCCTGTTCCTGGTGGTGACAGGTAAGGGAGACACCAGGTCTCCTCCCCACTGTGGGCTCCTCCTCAGGGGTAGATGGAGTGGAGGGTGGTCTCAGGGGGACCTCACCCCTCACCGTCCATACCTTGGCCATGTGGAGTGATTGTCTCCTTTAACACAGATCCCCCTTCTCCCTCAGGAGTGTATGCTGCACCGTTCCTCTCAGCCCAGCCAAGTCCTGTGGTGGCCACAGGAAGGCACGTGTCCTTCTCCTGTAGCTCACAGAACACATCGGGCACTTTCCATCTGCTGAAGGAGGGAGGAGCTGACCCTCCCCGACACATGGCATCCACGACTCAGGCTGGGAAGGGGTCCCAGGCCGTCTTCCCTGTGGGCCCCATGGGCACCTCCCATGCGGGGACCTACAGGTGCTATGTTTCTCCCACCTCCTACCCCCATGTGTGGTCACAGCCCAGTGACCCTCTGTACATCCAGGTCACAGGTGAGAGGACAGACCCCTCTGTAACCCCATCTGTTTCCTGGGCCCAAAATGACCAACCTAAACTGTGTTCCCAGTGGAGCTGTGGAGTCAGTAACAGTGGCCCCTTCGGGCAGAACCACAGATGGGATGCTAGGGAAGGAGCCGGGAGAACTCTCACTGCAGCTCTGTGGGCAATAGGGTGTGTGTGCCCTGAGTGCTACTGTTTCCTTCCCCCAGGTGTGCACAGGGAGCCCTCCCTCTCGGCCCAGCCTGGGTCACTGGTGCTGCTCGGACACAGCCTGACCCTCCAGTGTCACTCGCAGTCCGGCTTTGACAGATTTGCTCTGACCAAGGACGAGGGGCTCACACGTCCCCAGCGTCTGGATGGACAGCACAGCCCCATCTTCCCCCTGGGCCACGTGAACCAGACCCATGGGGGCCAGTACAGGTGCTACAATGGACACAGCCTCTCCTACATATGGTCGGCCCCCAGTGCCCCCCTGGACATCCTGATCACAGGTGAGGGGACCTGCACTGCCCCGTGTCCTGTTGTCAGCTCAGGGCTCTGTGCCCAGGGTCACCCTGGTGGTGATGGGGCCCAGGAGAGGGTCTTGGAGCAGAGGCTGAGATGGGGCAGTGGTCTAGGGCAGTGGTCCCCAACCTTTTTTGGGCCATGGACCAGTTTAATGTCAGAAAATATTTTCATGGACCAGCCTTTAGGGTGGGACAGATAAATGTATCACGTGACCAAGACAAGCATCAAGAGTGAGTTTTAGACGGATGTAACAGAGGGAATCTGGTCATTTTTTAAAAATAAAACATCGTTCAGACTTAAATATAAATAAAACGGAAATGATGTAAGTTATTTATTCTTTTTCTGCGGACCGGTACCAAAGGCCCACGGACCGGTACCAGTCCACGGCCGAGGGATTAGGGACCACTGGTCTAGAGGGAGGGAGTGAAAAAGGAAAGTGAGGTGAAAGGAGCTGGAAGACACCCACCCAGAGGGGCTGAGAGGAGCTGAGAGAGGGTCGCAGACAGTCCCTGGGGAAGGACCAGGTCCCTCAGCTCAGGGTCAAGGGCATGTAGGGAGGGGTGACTACACATCACAACCTCCTCTCTCCAGGAATGTACACAAAACCCACCCTCTCCATCCAGCCGGGACCCTCAGTGACCTCGGGAGGGAACGTGACCCTGCAGTGTGTCTCTGAGGTCTGGTTTGACACCTTCCACCTGCACAGGGAGGGGTCACGGGATCCTCCCCAGCACCTTCGTCTGCAGGACATGTCTTCACCCTCTCAGGCCACCTTCACCATCAGTGCTGTGACCTCAGGTCACAAGGAGACCTACAGGTGTTATGGTTCAAACAGCACCTCCCCCTACCTGCTGTCACATCCCAGTGACCCCCTGGAGCTGGTAGTCTCAGGTGAGGTTCTGCAAATCCCACCACCCCTGTCCTTGTGGCCAGTTCAGGACCCTGTCCCCATGGGACCTTTGGGCTGGAATGGAATGAAGGAGTCACAGAAGGAGGGTCAGCAAGGAGGACCCTCACTGCCCAGAGGGTTGGAAAAAGCTAGAGCTCCCCCCTTCCTGCCTCATTGTCACCTCATCCCTGAGGTGCAGACATGTTCCCAGGGGACAGGGGAAGGCTGAGGAGGACCAGGCTGACCAAAGGAGAACAGGCCAGAGACGCCCATCCTGACCCCTTCAGTCTCCTGTCCTTGTGGCTTCACCCAGAGAGACCAAAACATGAGTGGGGGCAAGCAGAGGTCGTGATCCCAGAGAGAACAGGATCATCTGCTCTGACATGACTTGTCTCCCAGGGGGGCTAGGGCCAGCACAGATGTTGGGGGCCATGGTGTTCCAGGGCTCTGAGGCTGGCAGGTGACAGGTGGGGTGGTCATGGCAGAGGGAGATGCTTTGGTCCCACACAGGGAGGAGAGTCTGGGTTGAAGTGGGGAGAAGGCATCTCTAGCTTCTTGCCCCCCATTCTGACCCCCAGGAGGCTCTAAGCACTGTTCTCCACCTCAAAATCAGGCCCTTAGGAGTCTGTGAGAAGGGGGGGAGGGGTCAGTTCCGGTCTTGGTTCAGCCACTTCCTGGGGAATGGCCTGAGAAAGTTCCTTCTTCTGAGGAGGACCCATTTCTCGGATGGCTGCTTGGGGGTTCCGTGTCTGTGTGCATGTGTGCAAGTGTGTGTCTGTGTGCAAGTGTGTGCCTGCATGTGTTTCTTTCAGCATGTGCACATGCACATGTGTGTGCGTATGTGCATGTTAGATGGCGTGACTGTGTGTGTATGTTTGTGTGTGTGTGTGTGTGTGTGTATGTGTTGGGGACACAGGTGTGTCAGATCCTTCCCCCATTAGCCTTCTAGGGTGCAGCCGTGGAGCTAGGGACAGCTGCCTCAGGCCTGGTTCAGTTCCCTGCTCTGCTACTTCCCACCTGTGGGACCTTGAACATGTCACTTCTTCCGAGTCCTGGGTTCACAGGCTGTGGTACAGGTCCCCTGCCACAGCCCTCACTGTGAAAGCCCTCAGCACATGGCCTGGCTCTGTCTGGAGCTCAGGAGGGCAACAGCCCTCCCTCCTGTCCCTCCCAGACACTCACACTCCCTGTGCACACGAGTCCCAGAGGTGGGTGGGTGTCAGTGTGTGAAGCGGAGATGGACGTGGGCTGGAGAGGGCTGGTGATGTGTTTGCTGACAGGTCTGCATGCACTGGTGTTCTACCTGGAGGGGACGGGGGCTGCATAAATAATAATAATAACAGCACAAGGAGACCCGTAGTCCCTGTTCCAGGTTGAACCCTGCCCCATCCAGGTTGGGTAACCTGGGGCAGATGGTGAACCTCTCTGACCCTCAGTGGAATGGGGGGTGGGGTCAACAATCCATGTGCACAACGGTGGGGAAGGGAAGAGAAGATGGATGACAGCCCCCCCAGCACGTGTCTCGCATACAGTAGGTGCTCATTAAATGACATCGTTGGCTCATTCATGACATCACTCATGTCCAAGGTCTCCCATGGTACCTGAAAGTCCTGATCGGCATCTCACTGGCCCTCGTCCTACTGCTCTCCCTCCTCCTCTTCCTCCTCTGCCAACAACGGCCTCAGAGCAAAGGCAGGATGTCAGGTGAGTAGGGGACAAGGTGGCCTGGGTCGCAGAAGGGGACTCAGAGCACCAGGCACAGGAAAATCAAGTAGATGGCAGTCATCTGAGACAACGATTTCTCCAGAATCTTGAGGCAGAAAATCTAGCAAGAAACAATGTCAACACAGATGTACAAACAGAAGGTGATCTTTCGTTGTTTTTAATCTCATGAAATATTAGAACATACATATAGTGTATGTTCAGGTTTCCTTCTTTCCTGTGGAATCCCATGGGGCGAGTCCTACCCTCTCACGGCGGACACTGTGCCCCCTGCCCAGCCCAGAGAGAGGCTGCTCTCTCTGACCCAAAGCCCAAAGACAGAGGCCTGCAGATCAAGTAATTCCTGCCCCTAAGACCCTAGGCTCCCACCTCCCATGACTCCCACCTCCTCCTCCCCCAATATTCCTGTCTCGTCTCCTCCCCCAGCTGCAGCCCAGCTGGGGATGCCCAGGAAGAGCCCCTCTGTGACAGGAAGAGAGGGCTGCCCTGGGGGAGGGACAGGTGGGGAGGGTGTGGGGGTCAGGGTTGGGAAGGACTGACATCCTCACTGCGGCACCTGGCACCTCCCTTCACCCCTGTGTTAGTGGCCCATCTGGGATGGGAACAGGCAGGGTCTGCATCCCTGAGATCTCAGGGACCCTGCTGGGACACACCCCCATTCTGTCCCAGCAGATGCCACGAAGGACCCACAGCTTGCGGAGAGCATGGAGCTGGACCCTCAGGTGAGACCCCTGCCCCTGAGGCCACCAAGGACCTTCCTGTTGTCCATGTTAATCCAACAAACACTTCCCTGTCCTCACCTCACCTGGTTCACAGGAGTGTCCCACACTGACCTCTCCTTCTGGGCACCCAGGTCACCCTGCTGTGACTCATTCTTCCTGGTTTCCTTGTGACATCATAGCCCCTCCTATGTGCTCCCCTTTGCTGGGTCCTGGTCTTCTGTGTGACCTTGTGTGGCCCCAGGTCTCAGGAGGATGCGTGAATCAGCCACAGGTCTCCAAGGCCCCCTTCATTCATTTACCAGCAGATGTGAGGGGAGCTCACTGTTTACCAGCTCCATCTAGAGCCACAGTGCAGCCCTGAGCAACACGGTCTCCACACTCCTCCAGCTCACTTGTGGGGGAGGGAGACACTGTGCAAACAAGGGGACAGTGTCCTAGAGAGCAAAGTGCTGTGAAGGAAAATAAACCAAGAGCGGGTGATAGAGTGCATAGGCATAGAGGGGGCAGAGAAAACAGCAGGGGCAAAGATCCTGAGGTAGGAACTGCTTCTTCAGCAAGATGGGCCTTGTGGCTGGAGCCAAATGAGCAAGAGACAGTGTGTTATGATAAGAGTCAGAATTGTAGAAGCATCCAGATGCCCCAAGGCTTAGGAAGTCCCTGTAGGTTCAATCAGAAGAGTGACCTAATCTGATTTAAAGTTCAACATCATCACTCTGACAACAGGTGGATGATTGACTGGAGGGTGTCACCAGTGGAACCAGGGGACACTGTCTCGGTCTCACTGTCTCTGCAGCAGAACAGGCACGATGAAGACCCCCAGGGAGTGACGTACGCCCAGGTGAACCACTCAGGATCCAGACTCAGGCAGAGAATGGCCACCTCTCCTTCCTCCTTGTCAGGGGGATTGCTGGACACGAAGGACAGACAAGCAGAAGAGGACAAGCAGATGGACAGTCAGGTGAGTCCTATGATCTCCAGGGCCCTGGACTCCCCCAACCCCATCTATGTTTCATATTCCTCACTCTCCCCCTGTTCCAGGCTGCTGCCTCTGACGCCCCCCAGGATGTGACCTACGCCCAGCTGGACCACTTGACCTTCAGACAGAAGATAACCGCACCTTCTTCCTCCCGGTCAGAGGGTCCCTCAGATGAGTCCAGTGTGTATGCTGCTCTGGCCGTCCACTAGCCCAGGGAGGACCCAGACTCCACACTGCAGGAAGATACCTGCAGGGACTCTGAAAGGCACAGGAGCTGCCCCATGGACACTCAGCTAGTGACACCAGCAGCCTGGACACCTGACATGGACCCCCAGCATCTACTGGGACCCTCTGGGAGTCACTTGATTTTGCAACTGAAGTTAAGTAATGTCCCTGCATTTTGGAATCAATGCCAACAGACTTCTCAATAATCAATGTGTCAGTTTAAAACCAAAACAAAAGTGAGAGAATGCTTTCATTAAATGAATGATGAACGATAATGTAAATATTACACATTGAACTTATGAAATGGAAAATTAAGGACTCTGAATTGGTATAAAAATAACTTTTTTAAAAGATACCAGGTTAAGTAAAATTTTGAGTAACTCATTGGTTGTCAAGATTCCAAGGGTCTTTGCAACTGAAACCCATGACGACGGTATTGTCATTCCCACCAAGTCACGGGGTTGCTGCCCATTTTAAGAGGGTGGAAACCTGGGGCCATGAACGTAGGTTCCGGAAAGTGAAGATATGTCACACAAAGACGTGAGTAACATGCACGTGACACACATGCTCCTACCTGTCACAGGGACACATCTCACTCACCTGTCCTCTGTGGGGACACGCTGGGTGGTGTGATGTTATGAAGAAGTGGTGCTCCCAGCCCCACACGGAGGACTCTGAGAGAACACGCCTTCTGTGAGCAGACATGTGGGTAGTGAACAGGAGAACGCACCTCTTTGTAGACATAACTGACAGGATGTAAAGACCCATACGGGCCCCAGGAGAGAAGCAGACCCCTTGCCTGTATGGTCAGGGGATTAAAGGAGGCAAAAGTGAGTATAAGGGCCAGGACACCCAGAGAGGTGGCATGTGTGGGGACAGAGGTACAGGAGGGGGCACAAAGCCCCTGGACCTTTGAGTCCGATATTAATGTCCCCTGAGAGGGCCGTTGCAGACAGTCAAGGGATATAAAGCACAGCACAGGGAATGTAGCCGATAATAGTCATAACTGTGTGGGGTGCCAGGTGGGGACTTGTCTTATTGGGGGGATCTCTTCCTAAGTTATATAACTGTCTAGTCACTAGGTTGTGCACCTGAAACTAAGGTAATAGTGTACCCCGACTTTGAAAGATAAAAACAATTTTTAAATGTCTCCCAGAGAGCACTACCGTAGACAATTCCTTAACAGCCAAGGGGCAGGATGGCCCGCTCAGCAGATACTAACCTCTGTGCCTCTGTGCCTCGCGTCCAGTGTGTACACAGTGGACCTGAGAGCACAGTCCTGGTGGCTGAGGTGGATGCTGTCCATGAGCCTGGTGTAGGGGACATCATTTCCTGGACAGGGATCTAAGGACAGGCTCTGCTGGCTGTCCAGAGACCAACACTGAGCCCACAGTCCTGTGTCTTTCCTACGGAAGTACAGACACATGGTTGCAAGCTGATTTCTCCCCTGATGCAACACGCAGTGATAGACCCTAACTAGTGTGAGTGTGTTTTGCGTGTGTGTGTGAGTGTGTGTGTGTGTGTACTGAGGCACAAACTAGTGTGAGTGTGTGTGCGTGTGTGTGTGTGTATGTGTGTACCGAGGCACAAAATGTGACCCTTTAAGTGTGTACTTAGACCGGCTTTGGGAAATGCAAACATTCATGGAACAACTATCACCACAATCAGCATGTACACCCCAGTCATCACTTCTAAAATCCCATGGTGATAGGGTTTTAGTTGACATACTTCCCACAAACCCAGGCTGAAGCAGATAAGCTCTTTCTTCTCTATGTATTAGTCTTTCCAGTTCTAGAAATTTGCAGGAATGAAAACATAATGTATGTCTTCTTTCATAGGGATGTCATTTTTTTTATTTTGGGTTTTTTTTAAGCTTTCTTTTTTTCTCTTTGGTTTTCAATCGTTTGACTATGATCCTGATGTGTGTGGGCACAGCTTAAAGATCAATGTGGCTAATGATTTGTCAATGTTATTAGCATTTTGGGAAGAATCATCTTTGGATTTCATTGATATTTGTTACTGTTTCTTTTTTTTATTTTAGTGAGAGAAGGGGAGGCAGAAACAGACTACTGCATGTACTCCAACCAGGATCCACCCAGCAAGTGCACTAGGGGGTGATGCTCTGCCCATCTGGGGCCTTTGCTCTGCTGCAACCAGAGCCATTTTTTAGCACCCAGTGCCAATTCTCCAATAAAGACATGACTGCAGGAGGGGAGGAAAAGAGAGAGAGAGAGAGAGAGAGAGAGAGAGAAGGCAGGGTGGAGAAGCAGATGGGCATTTCTCCTATGTGCCCTGACTGGGAATTGAACTGGGACTTACTTCCACAATCTGGGCTGATGCTCTACCACTGAGCCAATCTGCCAGGACAGTGACTGTTTCTATTTCCCTTTCCCTGGCTTCTGGCCTATATTGCCTACTATGCTGACTCTGGAATGAGTTTGCTTTTCTTGTTCTTGTGTCTTAAGGTGGGAGCATAGTCAGTGATTAGAAGTGGTCTGTGTTTGACGTTAGCACCTGTTGTTCTTCTCTTCCTGTAAACACTGCTGTTCTGAGTCCCACTAAGTTCAGGAAGTTCTATGTTTATTTTCACCCAGTTCAAACTACTTTCCAATTTTTCTTCACTTTCTCCTTGCCCGCAGAAGATTCAGAAGTCTGTCATCCAGCCTCCAAATAGCTTATGATCTTCTAGATATCTTTCTAGTAATCTATTTTGACTTCATCCACATTACAATCAGGAAAGACGTGATGAATCAAGTTTATTTCTAGTGGATAAGCTTTGTTATATAACCAAGGATGTGGCCTATGTTGACTAACATTCTATGTGCATTTGGAAAAAAATGTGGATTTAAGCCCTGGCTGGGTAGCTCAGTTGGTTAGAATCATCCCAAAACACTACATTTATGAGTTCAATCTCCAGTTAAGACACATACAAGATTCACCAATGAATGTACAAATAAGTGAAACAAAGAAATCAACATTTCTCTCGCTCTCTCTTTCTATCTCTTCCTCTCTCTTTAAAATAAATAAGTAGCCTGACCAAGTGGTGGCACAGTGGATAGAGCATCGGACTGGGATGCGGAGGACCCAGGTTCGAGACCAGGTCGCCAGCTTGATCGCGGGCTCATCTGGTTTGAGCAAGAGCCTATAAGCTTGAACCCAAGGTCGCTGGCTCCAGCAAGGGGTTGCTTGGTCTGCTGGAGGCCCAGGGTCAAGGCACATTTGAGAAAGCAATCAATGAACAACTAAGGTGTTGCAATGCGCAATGAAAAACTAATGATTGATGCTTCTCATCTCTCTCCTGTCTGTCAGTCCCTATCTATCCCTCTCTCTGACTCACTCTCTGTATTTGTAAAAAATAAATAAATAAATAAATAAATAAATGAAATTTAAAAAAATAAAATAAAATAAATAAGTAAATAAAAATTTTAAGAACAATGTAGACTTTGTTGGAGACCAGGAGAGTAATGGCGGTATGAGAGATACTCCTAGTCTCTCCCATTGAGATCTCAACAAATTGAACAACTATAACACAGTGAAGCAACCCAAGCTGGGCTTGCAGATGCATCTGAAAGATCCAAGCACTGGCTAGACTAAAGTCAAAGGGTTGAAAGTGGGGCAGAATATAAAGCATACTCGAGGTCAGCTTTGGAGAGAAGCCCAGAGTAACTGGGTTTTGTCTGCCAGGGCACTGTTGAGGGGAGAAGCACAGAGTGACTGGGCCTCCAGACTGCCAGGAGAAGCAGAGAGATTGAGAGGCAGAGGGGAAGATACTAAACCAAAGCGGCAGCAGAACAAGGGGTCATAGCCAGTGTTCCAGTGGTCTGCCTGCAGCCTGCACTTGGTGCAGAGACAAAGAAAATCAAAGTGTGGCCCTCCTATCCTCCCAAATTTCACCCCTCTCCCCTTGCAAGTCTGAAGAGTGGCAGAGACAAACCCCACAGCTAACTCTTCAGAACTACTCTCTCTCTGAAACAGAAATGCTCTGTTTCTGGTCCCGTGGTCTGTTGAGACATGAGAAGGAGCACCCAGAGGCCTGAGATCGCCACTGCTAGAACTCTAAAGCTGGAAAGGCAAAGCCATAAAGCCTTCGCAAAATGCCTCAACCACCATCATGACAGCAGCTCCACCTACATCATTGCTACAATGACATCTCAGTGGAGGACAGCTCAGAAATTTTACAGAGCTAAAACTTATAACACAGAGACACTTACTGAAACAAAAACAGTAACCTCTCTGAACCAAAAAATATTTTCCTTTTTTCTCTACTGAATTTTATTTTCCTTAATTTGTATATTGTTATTCATATTTTTATGGGTGTTTGTTTGTTTTTCATGTCTTTTGGTTTTCATTCTTTCTGTGGTTTTTCTTTTTTACTTCTCATTATTTTTAAAACTTTTATAGTTTTCAATATATAAGTCCTTCCTATCCTTTCTTAAGTTTAGTCCTAGGTATTTTATTTTCCTGTTGCAACTATAAACAGAATTATGTTTTTAAGTTTATTTTCTGAAGTTTCATCTTTGGCATATAGGAAAGCAATAGACTTTTGTATATTGATTTTTGTATCCTGCAACTTTAATGTATTGGTTTATTGTTTCTAACAGTTTTTTGGTAGAATCTTTGGGGTTTTCTGTATACAGAATCATATCATCTGCAAAAAAGTGATACCTTTAATTCTTTTTTCCCTATGTAAATACCTTTTATTTCTTTCTCTTGCCTGATTGCTCTGGCTAAAACTTCCAAAACTATGTTGAATGAGAGTGGGAAGCCTTGTTTTGTTCCTGATTTTAGAGGAAAGGTTTTTATTTTTTCACCATTAAGTATGATATTAACTGTTTTGTCATATATGGCCTTTTTTTTTTTTACACAGACAGAGAGAGAGTCAGAGAGAGGGATAGATAGGGACAGACAGACAGGAATGGAGACAGATGAGAAGCATCAATCATCAGTTTTTCGTTGTGACACCTTAGTTGTTCATTGATTGCTTTCTCATATGTGCCTTGACCATGGGCCTTCAGCAAACTGAGTAACCCCTTGCTCGAGCCAGCGACCTTGGGTCCAAGCTGGTGAGCTTTGCTCAAACCAGATAAGCCTGCACTCCAGCTGGTAACCTCGAGGTCTCGAACCTGGGTCCTCCACATTCCAGTCCGACGCTCTATCCATTGAGCCACCGCCTGGTCAGGCAATACGGCCTTTTTTATGTTGAAGAACTTTCCTTCTATTTCAATTTTGAGTGTTTTTAACATAAAGGGATGTTGTATTTTATCAATTGCCCTTTCTGCATCTATTGATAGGATTATATGATTTTTGTTCTTTGTTTTGTTGATGTGGTATATTACATTGATCGATTTTCATATGTTGAAATATCCTTGTGTTCTGGGAATGAATCCCACTTGATCATGATTTTTTTAAACAAGTTATTGTATTCGATTTACTAGTATTTTGTTGAGGATTTTGCATCTGTATTCATTAGAGATATCGGTCTGTAGTTTTCTTTTCATGTGTTGTCCTTGCCAGTTTTGATATGAGGGTTATGTTGGCTTCATAAAATGTATTAGGGAGTGTTGTTTCTTCTTGTATATTTTGGAAGAATTTGAGAAGGGTAGGTATCAAATCTTCTTTGAATGTTTGGTAGAATTCACTCTTGTAACCATCTAGTTCTGAACTTTTGTGTTTGTGGAGGTTTTTGATAGTTGTATCTATTTCCTCCCTGCTTATGGGTCTATTTAGGTTTTCTATTTTTTCATGACCCAGTCTAAGAAAATTGTATAGTCCTATATACTGAAAACTACCAAGAATTATTGAACTAAATAGAACAAAATAAAAAAATATTTCATGTTCATGGTTTGTAAGAATCGACAAAGTTAAAATGGCCATATTATCTAAAACAATATACAAATTTAATGCAATTCTCCTCAAAATACCAAAGTCATTTTTAAATAAATAGAACAAAAAACTACCAAGATTGTATGGAATCATTAAAAAAAAAAAACCAAATAGCCAAAGCAATCCTGGAAGGGGGAAAATGGAATTTGAGGTATCATACAACCTGACTTTAAAAGAGCATGGTATTGGCAGAAAAACAGACATACAAACCAATGAAATAGAATCTTGAGCCCAGATATAAAACCACATATATATAAACAAAGGAGCCATAAACACACAGAAAAGAAAGCCTCTTCAATAAATGGTGCTGGGACATTTGGAAAGCCACATACAAAAGAAGAAAACTTGAGTACAGCTTTTCCCCCTGCACAACAATGAATTCAAAATGGATCAAACACCTAAATATAAGATCTGATACAATAAATCACATAGAGGGAAACAAGAAAACATAGGTACTAAACCTATATACATTGGCCATAAAGGATATTTTATTAATTTGACCCCAAAGGCAAGAGATATAAAGGCAAAAATAAAAGAATGGGACTATATCAGACTAAAAAGCTTCTGCACAGCAAAGAAGCATATAACAAAACCAATAGTCTGCCAACCAAATAGGAGGTAATATTTTTAAACAACAGCTCTGATAAGGAGTTAATATCCAAAATATATAAAGAACTCACAAAGCTCAGCAACAAACAAGCAAACATCCAATTAAAAAATGGGGAGAGGTCCTGAACAAACACTTCACCTAAGAAGATATACAAATGTCCAACAGATATATAAAAAGATGCTCATCTTCACTAGCTATTTGAGAAATGCAAATTTAAACTACAATGTGAGGTACCCCACACCTGTTAGATTGACTATTATCAACAAGAAAGGTAATAACGAAAAAAAGTTGGGGAGAGACGTCACAGTGATGGCGCAGTAGGAAGCGATACCGAAAATCTCCCCATAAACTCAACAAGTTCTTCAACCAGAAACAGAAAAACCTATCCTTGGAGTCTTCAGATGCTTCACAACACACCCGAAGGTAGGATCTAGCGAAAGATTGGCTAAATATATGGTCAAACTCTGGGGGAAATAAGGAGTAAGAAATGCTCCGCCTTCCTCTCTAATCCAAACAGGATGGCTTTCACTGAGAACTGAGAATATAGAGACTAAGGCGGGCATAGGGAGTGAATAGTTCCAGGCTGCGGTACAAACAGCCAAACCAGGCTGTGGCACGGAGATCCAAGCCGTGGAAAAACCTGGGCAATTCAAGCTAACACGCGCGCGCCAAACCCAGACAAAGAAAGACAAGTGGGGCAGCCATTTTCCATATCTCCTGGTTGGCGTGGTTAGTGGGCAAGAGATTCCTACGAACACTTCAGGGGTGGGCGCCGCCTGTGCTAACCCACAGAGAAGCAGAGTCAGAGGCCTCTGTGTGGGCAAAAAGCAGCATCTCCTAGGAGCCCCAGCGCCCTGAGGGGACCGGGCACAGGGAGGGAGCTGGAGCCAACTCCAACGGCGGAACTTTTCTGTGCGGGAGGAGGGCTTTCGTGGAGCGAGAGGCGTCCCGCCCGATCCTCATAATCTGGTCAGTGCACATGCACGCAGAGTGGGCAGGAGATTCCTCCAAACTCCTCAGAGGTGGGCGCCCGTGTTTTCCCTCAGAGGAGCAGAGTCAGAGGCCTGTGAGCGGGCCAGGAGCGGAAGCCCCAGCGCCCTGGGAAAGCCGCACGGGGACAGAGCGAAAGCCAATTCCAACCCAGTAACTTTTCCGTGTGGGCAGAGGGCTTTCTCGGAGTGAGAGGCGTCCCACCTGAAACTCATAATCTGGTCAGTGCGCACACAGGAAGAGTGGACAGGAGATTCCTCCGAACTCCTCAGAGGTGGGCGCCCGTGTTTTTCCCACAGAGGAGCAGGTCTGTGAGCGGGCCAGGAGCGGAATCTCAGGCAGCCCTAGCCCCTTGGGAAAGCCGCACGAGGATAGAGCGAAAGCCAATTCCAAAGCTCGATCTTTTCCGTATGGGTAGGGATTTCACTCGAAGTGTGACCTGTCTGGTCTGACATCCTGGTGGGTGCGCACAGAGAGTGGGCAAGAGATTCCTCCGAACGCCTCAGGAGTGGGCACTCGAGTTATCCCACACAGGGGCAGAGCCAGAGGTCTTTGAGTGAGAGGAAGCCACGCTTGATTATGCTGGCAGGTCTGACTGACTGAGCCTTACTCAGAGCCCTGTGCTTAGTGGGAATAGAGTGGGGAGTTGCCAGCTCTTTGAGACTCTTACTATCCAGGCAGAGGCAGCAGCAACCCCATAGCTGGATTATCAGGCTTCTAATTGTGGAAGGAAAGACTAGGAGAGAGGCTCCAGGAACACTCTCACAGTGAGAGATCCTCTCACTGTTGGAGCCTATAAACACTAATGAACCTCGACTGCCAACGAGACTGAAGCCCAATACATGACATTGCCATAGAGAATTATCAACTGCAAACCTCTTCCAGAGCATGCCACAGGGGCAGAACCCGGGGTACAAAGTCACCGACCAGAAAGACAGAAAAGAAAAAGCAAGACGACAACCTCTCAAAATCAAGAATAATCTGCAGATTTTATAACCTATCCCATCTTATTATATTTGTTCGTCTGTGTCTCTTTTCTTCATTCTTGATTTTTTTTTTCTACTCCAATTTGGTCATTTAATTCTCTCTCAGTCTTACTCTCGCCTCTCTTTGAACTACACTACCCATAAGTGTTACATCTCACATTATCTTTTCTTTCCTCCTCCTTTCTCTCTTTGAGGGTTGCAATCCAAAACCCCTAACTCTCTCTTTCTCTCTCCTCCTTTTTCTTTTTTCTTCTTTAAGTTGTTCCATCTTTTCTCTCTCTCTCTCTCTCTCTCTCTCTTTTCTCCCTCTATATTAGTCTCTTCCTCTCTCCTTTGTCTTCTCTCATTCAAACTTCAATAACAAACAAATTATCTTATCTGGGACTCAAACTTAAGTTTGTGGCATTTTGGAGGGTTTTCACTTCACCTTTTTAGCACATTAGCAGTGTTCCCATCCCTGGCTCTCCATTTTATCTAGTTCTTGTTCCACTAAATACAATAGTAATTTTTTAATTTTCCACCCCTTTTTCCTGTTTCCCTCTTATTCCTCTCATCATAACTCTGAGTCAGCCAACACCTAAAAACAAATCATTTTATTCTTGACCCAAATTTTTTCCTAATTTGCTTTTTGTGGGTCTATACTGCTCCCCCCTTTTTTATATATAAAAATTTTTTTCTTGTATTTTTTTTTTCTTTTTCCTTTACCCCTGTATTACTTCTCCCCAACTCAGGCCCTCCACTACAGGTATTGTTTGTTCTATTTAGTACAATATAATTCACAGTTCATCACAAGATTTTCTCAAAAAAGAGGGGAGAGGAAAGGAGAGGAAAAAAGGAGGGGAAGGAATTATTCCCTTTTTTTCCTCAAATTTTTATCTTATTTTATTTTTCTTTATTTAATGATTAATTTTTTTAAAAAAAAACGCACAATTTTTTATTTTTATTTTTATTTTTTTATCCTTTTATTCCTTATAAAATCTCATTAATACTATCAAGAAAACCACCCTCAGATGCCATTAAAGAAGAGAAAATCGAATATCATGGATACAAAAGAAAGAGAGGTAACACAGAGAGATGAGGAAAAATCTATGGAGAAAAAATTTAAGATATTGGAAACCTTGGAGTTAAACGACAGAGAATTTAAAATAGAAATTCTAAAAATACTCAGAGATATACAAGAAAACACAGAAAGGCAATTTAGGGAGCTCAGAAAACAACTAGATGAACACAAAGAGTATATCTCCAAGGAAATTGAAACTATAAAAACAAATCAAACAGAGATGAAAAACTCAATTCATGAGCTGAAAAATGAGGTAACAAGCTTAGCTAATAGAACAGGCCAGATAGAAGAGAGGATCAGCGAAATAGAAGACAAGCAACTTGAGGCTCAACAAAGAGAAGAAGAAAGAGATTCAAAAATTAAAAAAAATGAAATAGCCCTACAGGAATTATCTGACTCCATCAAAAAGAATAACATAAGAATAATAGGTATATCAGAGGGAGAAGAGAGAGAAAATGGAATGGAGAACATACTCAAACAAATAATAGATGAGAACTTCCCAAGCCTCTGGAAAGAACTAAAACCTCAAATTCTAGAAGCAAACAGAACTCCAAGTTTTCTTAACCCCAACAAACCTACTTCAAGGCACATCATAATAAAATTGGCACAAACCAACTGCAAAGAAAAAATTCTCAAGGCAGCCAGGGAAAAGAAGAATACAACATATAAAGGAAGGCCCATTAGATTATCATCAGATTTCTCAACAGAAACTCTACAAGCTAGAAGAGAGTGGACCCCAATATTTAAAGTCTTGAAAGAGAGGAACTTTCAGCCACGAATACTATACCCATCAAAGCTAACCTTCAAATATGAAGGAGAAATAAAAACATTCACAGATACAAAAAAGATGAGAGAATTTATCACCAGAAAACCCCCACTCCAGGAAATACTAAAGGGGGTTCTCCAATCAGATACAAAGAATAAAAAAAAAAAAAGCCACAAGTAAAAGCTCCAAGAAGAACATAACAAAACCAACTTTAAACTGTGACAACAATAAGAAAGGGGGGGAGAGGATGAATATTAACAGTAGCAAAGGGTGATGGAGGGCAAAAGTACTCACAAAATAGTTCGCTACAATGAACAGGGTAGGGACCCTTTTCATTACTTAATGGTAACCACCATTGAAAAAACCACCACAGAAGCACATGATTTAAAAAAGATAGCAACAGAGGAAAGATGTATGGAACACAACCAAATAAAAACAAAAGATAGAAAAACGAAAGAGAAGAATCAAACAAGGCACAAAACTAACAGAAAGCAATCTATAAAATGGCAATGAGGAACTCACAAGTGTCAATAATTACACTAAATGTAAACGGATTAAACTCACCAATAAAAAGGCACAGAGTAGCCGAATGGATCAAAAAAGAAAATCCAACTGTATGCTGCCTACAAGAAACTCATCTAAGTAACAAGGATAAAAACAAATTCAAAGTGAAAGGCTGGAAAACAATACTCCAAGCAAATAACATCCACAAAAAAGCAGGCGTAGCAATACTCATATCTGATGATGCTGACTATAAGACAGCAAAAGTACTCAGAGACAAAAATGGCCATTTCATAATGGCTAAGGGGACACTGAATCAAGAAGACATAACAATTCTTAATATATATGCACCAAACCAAGGAGCACCAAAATATATAAGACAGCTACTTATTGACCTTAAAACAAAAACTGACAAAAATACAATCATACTTGGAGACCTCAATACACCGCTGACGGTTCTAGATCGGTCATCCAAACAGAGAATCAACAAAGACATAGTGGCCTTAAACAAAACACTAGAGCACCTGGATATGATAGACATCTACAGGACATTTCATCCCAAAGTGACTGAGTATACATTTTTCTCCAGTGTACATGGATCATTCTCAAGAATTGACCATATGCTGGGCCACAAAAACAACATCAGCAAATGCAGAAAAATTGAAGTTGTACCAAGCATATTTTCTGATCATAAAGCCTCAAAACTAGAATTCAACAGCAAAAAAGAGGGAAAAAATCCCACAAAAATGTGGAAACTAAACAAGAAAGGTAATAACAAGTGTTGGAGAGGCTGTGGAGAAAAAGGAACACTCGTTCACTGCTGGTGGGAATGAAAACTGGTACAGCAATTATGGAAGACAGTATGGTGGTACTTCAAAAAATTAAGAATAGGATTACCATATGACCGAGCAATCCCTCTACTGGGTATTTACCACCAAAACTCAAAAACATTGGTACATAAAGACACATGCACCCCCATGTTCATCACAGCATTATTCACAGTGGCCAAGACATGGAAACAACCAAAATGTCCTTTGATAGAGGATTAAATAAAAAAGATGTGGTACAATACACAATGGAATACTACTCAGCCATAAACAATGATTACCTATTGCTATTTATGGCAACATGTATGGATCTTGAGAACATTATATTGAATGAAATAAGTAAATAAGAAAAAGCTAAGAGCTATATGATTTCACACATAGGTGGGATATATAACTGAGACTCATGGACATAGATGAAAGTGAACTAGTTACCAGAGAAAGAGAGATGGGAGGAAGGGATTGGAAGAAAAGGAATAAAGAGAGACAAATATATGGTGACAGAAAATGATTTGACTTTGGGTGATGGGTATACAACATAATCAACAGTTCAAATGCTATAGAGATGTTTACATGAAATTTATGTACTCTTATTGATCAATATCACCCTGTTAAAATTAATTTTTTAAATAAAATTTTAAAAGATAAACCCTGGCCTGATAGTTCAGTTGGTTAGAACATTATCTCTATATGCAGAGTACTGGTTTGATCCCTGGTCAGGGCCCATGTAGGAACAGATTGATGTTTTTGTTTCTCTCTCAACTCCATAAGTAAATTTTAAAAAGTAGAACGATCTTTACCTGATAGTTTTTATTGTGCTGTCATGTATGATGTCGCCACTGTGGTAGACACAGGATAATGCTGCTCCCTCCCAGTTCCCAGAAATGTCCACACCCTGATCTTGAAAGCCTGAGAATATGTGACCTTCCATGGCAACAGGGACTTTGCAAATGTGACTAAATTGAGGTTCTTGAGATGGAGACATTACCCTGGATTATCTGGGTAAGCCCCATGTGCTCACAAGGGACACAAAGGGGTCCCAGTCAGTGGTGAGAAATGAAGTCATGGAATTAGGAGGTTGTAGTGAGGTAGGGAGGGGTCAGGAGCCAAGGACAGCAAGCAGCCCCAGGACACTGGAAAAGGCAGGGAAGCATTCCCACCACAGAGCTACATGTGTGCCCAGCCTTGCTGATGCCTCCAAGGCAACCCTGTGAGACTGAGTGAGTACTTGTGACCTCGAGAACCGGAAGACAATACATTATGTTGTTTAAAGCCACAACACTAGTAAACCAACACAGACATATCAGCTTTTTGGGGGGTTAATGGTTGTATAATATATCCTATCACCTATTTTACTTTTAACCCATTGACACCATTGTATTAAAGTGAACCTTTGTCAACTACATAGAGCTGGGTTTTACCTATTGTTAATCCAGTGCTCAAAATCTCTGCCATTTAATTGTGCTTTCAGGACTTACATTTAATGTAATTATAAACAAGGTTGTGTGTCGGTGTCCCATTGTTTCTGCTGTTGCCTCTATTGTTTACTTTACAGTTTCCTTTCTCAGATAATATTTTTTTGCATTCCATTTTAATTTATCTACTGGTATTCTAACTATAAACCTTAGTGTGTTGCTTTTTAACTGGTGGTGGTAGGTATTATAATATACACATCTAATTTTATAGGTTTTACACAGAGATAATACTTTACCTCTTCAAGATAAATGCAGAAGCCTGACAACTGTGTAGGTCCTTCTACCCTTCATGCTTTATGTTGTCGTTGTTGTATGTGTTACATCTGCACACATTATAAAACCACCACCAGACAGTGTTATCATTTTTGCTGCTTTCAATACATATATATATATATAGCTTTCAATATACATATATATTTATATATATATAAATATATATATATATTTAAATTAAGAGGAGCAGCCCCTGGCTGGTTTCCTTGGTGGTCTGGCTTGTGGAAGTCCCAGGTTCGACTCCCAGTCTGGGCACACAGGAGAAAGGCCCCTCTGCTTCTCTCCCATTCCTTTCTCTCTCTCCCCCTCTCTCTCGTTCTCTCTCTCTTTCCCTGCTGCAGCCATGGCTCCCTTGGTTCCAGCAAGTTGACCTCGGGTGCTGAGGATGGCTCTGTGGCCTCCATTTCAGGTACTAAGAAGAGCACGGTTGCTGAGCAATGGAATAATGGCCCAAAATGGACAAAGCATTGCCCCCTAGTGGGCTTGCTGGGTGGATTCTGGTTGGGGTGCATGCAGGAGTCTGTCTCTCTGCCTGCCCTCCTCTCACTAAGAAAAAAAAAAGGAGCAAAATATGGTTTTACGTTTACTTAGATATTTTTGTTCTTTTTTTTTTTTCTTGAATTTATAAGCATCATCTAAAATGATTTCCTTTCTGCCCAAAGAAATGATCATCTCTTTTAGGCATGTCTGCTGGCAGCAAATTAGCTCAGTGTTCCTTCTTCTTAGAAGGACTTCATTTCGCTCCATTCACAAAGAATATATGGAGAAGAATTCCAGGTTCATGTTCTTGTCTCTCAGGACTTTAAAAACTTCTGACCATGATAGGTTCCTATAGGAACTCTGTAATCATTCCAATCATGTGTCCTCAGTATGTAACCTGCCATATTTTTCTATGAATGTTCTCAATTTTGCTTTGCTTATTTTGATGATGATCATGATGTGTGGTCTTGGGTTATACAGATTTATAACTGGGTTCTTTAGACATGTAAATTTATGACTTGCAACAAATTTGTGAAACAGTCAGCTCTTTAGTCCTGCAAATATATATTTTTTTCATTGGTATCCTTCTCCTTTTGCTGGAAGATCAATAACGTGAAATGTCTCACAAACCCTATGTGTGTGTTCACTTGTAAAACCTGGATTCCCTTCAATGCAAACTCTTCTTGCCCAATGCTGGAGGAAGAATCACTGTGTGAGAGGAAGAGCTATGCTCATGGGAGGGGCCCTGAAAAGTCAGAAAACACTCAGAGATTTTGAAATAGAGTAATGAGGCCTTGGCCATTGGCTCAGTGATAGAGCATCACCCCTGTGTGTGGATGTCCCCTGTTGATTCCTGGTCAGGGAACACAAGGAGAAGGAACCATCTGCTTCTCCACCCCTCAACCCTCCCCCTTCTCTCTCTCTTTGTCTCTTTCCCTCCTGGTTTGAGTGAGTTGGCCCGTTACTGAGCAACAGAGCAGCAGCCCCAGATGGGCAGAGCATCCCCCTGGAGGGGGCTTGCAGGGTGGATCCTGGTTGGAGTACAGATGGTAGTCTGTCTCTCTGCTTCCCCTCCTCTCACTTAAAAAAAAGAAGAGAGAATGTGAGAAAAAGTTGAAGCTGATGTATAGAAACAGGAAGTCAGTGAAGAAGTTTTGGGGAAAGAAAATTCACAGTCACAGGAGGGCCATGCTTTCTTTTGAAAAAGGTGATCAATCTTCTCAGCATCTCCCCACCCCTCCCTCTTCCCTGGGTTCATCCTCCCTGTGACGGCCCCACTGGCTCCTCCAGGCCCCAAGAAGAGAGTGGAGCAGCCTCCATTTCCTCACTTGACACTTCACAACCGATCCTCAACTCCACACCATTACACCCCTTGATCCCTCCTTAACAATGTCCTGAATCCATCACCAGATCCAGATGTCTTGTCTGTGTCGTCCCATCAGCCTCCTTCCTGATCTTCCCACCCAGTCCCCACCGCCTTCTCCCATTCTATCCTCTCTCCACCCCCTGAGGACTCTTCCTATAGCCAATCAGGTCTGAGCCTGCCCGCTCCACCCCCTCCACCACTTTCCATCCTCAAACACAATACACGTTGTCAATCTCACTCCCTTTCACTCTGAACCACACACAGTAACTGAGCTATTTAAGAATGCTGTGCCCTTCTCAGCTGCTCCCTTAGCTAATCTGATCCTAGCCACCTGCTTTCCTCCCTGCTGGACCAAGAAACATTCTGTCTCATCCCACTACCTGTAAATGTAGTTTGCGCTAAAGGTTTCTGTAAGGGTTATATGAGGAAACCACATAAATGACAAAATACTGATCAATATGCCATCCTGAGGCCATTTGAATGTTGAGTTTTATTGTTGATAGACTTAATTATCAATAGAGCCTGCCTCCATGACATTTTCACATAGTGGGAGCCCTTTGAAAACAGAAATTGGTTTCTACTCACTGTTGCTTAAAATTTCTCCCATTGCCTGACCTGTGGTGGGGCAGTGCATAAGACACTGAACTGGGACACTGAGGACACAGGTTCAAAACTTTAGGGTCGTCACTTGAGTGCGAGCTCACCAGCTGAGTGCAGGTCCCCTGCTTCAGCATGGGATCATCAACATGAATCAAAGGTCAGTGGCTTAGCTTGAGCTCTCTCCCCAGGGTCAAGACACATGTGAGATGCAATCAATGAACAACTAAAGTGACTAAAATTATGAGTTGATGCATCTCATCTCTCTCTCTCTCTCTCTCTCTGTTACCACAAACAGAAATTTTTTTCCATTGACTTCTAGAAGAAAACTGAAAAACTTGCATGGTGCACTAGATTCCGTGTGACCAGACCCCAACCTTCACCTGACAGCCCTCACTTCTAAGCACAGCTCAAGGTCTTTCTGGTCAAGGATGTACCCAGGCCACCACCTCAGTCTGTCCCAGAGGAGGACTTCACACAGCCAGCCTCCAAGGTGCACGGCATTCACCTGTTATTGAATTTCACTCTCTCGTTTTCTTTTATCTTCAAACTTGTAACCTCAAAACAAGACAGTAATGCACTGTCTGCATCTAAATATCTGTATGTCTGTCTTCATCCATCAGAACCCACGCGTCCAGGGACAGACTCTGTCAGTCTCAGCAGTGACTCTCAGAGCCGAGCACTGATTAGTTGGGGTCACTGCTCAGTAAATATTGCCTGGTCACCTGGCCAATGAGAGAAGGAAGAAAATTTATGTCCAGAGTCCAGGAAAGGAAAGTGACTTATCTAATGTCAAAGAGCTTCCAGAAAAGGCAGAGTCAGAATTGGAACAGATGCTTTGATAGCTCTTCTCCTGCCCTATGTCCTCTAACCTTGTGTCCTGGGACAGGTGTCACCCTCTGGATGTGGGTTTGGCATGAGGTAGAAGCAGAGCATGTGGAGTCTGGTGAGACTCAGATCATCTGAAAGGTCCCAGAGCTTGCTGTCTGCTATGGCCCATCCTTCAGGGAGGGGCCACTTCCCTTCCTGTGGGGCCACTGAGGAAGAACTCATGACATGTCACATTGAGCCTGGACCCTGTCACACTGCATTGGTCTCTGTCTTACCAGACTCTGTGGATTTCATACATTGTCTGCTCACTGGTGACCATGGGAGGAAGCAGCATGACCCCAACCCTCACTGCCCTTCTCTTTCTCGGTGAGCTCTGGGGAAGGGTGAGGGATGGGCTCCCCTCTCTTCCCAGGTCTTGATTCTGATAGAAACCAGGACTCAGGAGGCTCTGTGAGGGCAGGACTTCTGGGAAGGGAGATGTGCTCAGCCTCAGACCTGCCCCCAGTGCTCAGGGCCCAGCCAGGCCTGGAATTTTTGTGTGTATGAAGGGGACAGTGTTCACAGGGAATCTTTTCCAGGGCTGTGCTGGTGCCCGTGGGACCAGGTGCAGGCAGGTGAGTCCTCCCCCAGACATCTGCTTCAGCACAGTGACCCCCCCCCCAGGCAGCTGGGGAGCAGAGGGTTTGTAATAATAGTGACCAATCTGGGAGGGGCCTGGAGCAACATCTGGGAAATGGAGGGGTGAAGGGATCCTCTGACATTTCAGGTCTGATTCCTTTCCAGGGCTCCTCCCCAAACCCTCCATCTGGGCTGACCCAGGCCCCAGGGTCACCAAGGGGAGCCCTGTGACCATCTGGTGTCAGGGGTCCCTGCAGGCTAATGCCTACAGTCTGTATAAAGAGAACATCACTCACCCCTGGAAAAACAGTGTCCCACCAAACCCCAGCAACAAGACCAGCTTCCTCATTGAATCCACGGACTCACGGCATGCAGGGCTGTACCAGTGTGCATATTCCACCACTGAGAGCATATTGTCAGAGCCAAGTGAGCCCCTGTTCCTGGTGGTGACAGGTAAGGGAGACACCAGGTCTCCTCCCCACTGTGGGCTCCTCCTCAGGGGTAGATGGAGTGGAGGGTGGTCTCAGGGGGACCTCACCCCTCACCGTCCATACCTTGGCCATGTGGAGTGATTGTCTCCTTTAACACAGATCCCCCTTCTCCCTCAGGAGTGTATGCTGCACCGTTCCTCTCAGCCCAGCCAAGTCCTGTGGTGGCCACAGGAAGGCACGTGTCCTTCTCCTGTAGCTCACAGAACACATCGGGCACTTTCCATCTGCTGAAGGAGGGAGGAGCTGACCCTCCCCGACACATGGCATCCACGACTCAGGCTGGGAAGGGGTCCCAGGCCGTCTTCCCTGTGGGCCCCATGGGCACCTCCCATGCGGGGACCTACAGGTGCTATGTTTCTCCCAGCTCTTACCCCCATGTGTGGTCACAGCCCAGTGACCCTCTGCACATCCAGGTCACAGGTGAGAGGACAGACCCCTCTGTAACCCCATCTGTTTTCTGTGCCCAAAATGACTGACCTAAGCTGTGTTCACAGTGTAACTGTGCGGCCAGTACCGCTGGACATTTGGGGTCAGAACCTCAGATTAGATGCTAAGGGAAGAACCAGGGAGAACTCCCACTGCAGCTAGTGGGTGATAGGGGTGTGTGTTCCAATTGCCACTGTCCCCTTCCCCCAGGTGTGCACAGAGAACCCTCCCTCTCAGCCCAGCCTGGGTCACTGGTGCTGCCTGAAGAGAGCCTGGCCCTCCAATGTCACTCAGAGTCCAGCTTTAACAGATTTGCTCTGACCAAGGATGAAGGGATCACACCTCCCCAGCATCTGGATGGGCAGCCCAGCCCCAACTTCCCCTTGGGCCACGTGAACCAAACCCACGGGGGTCAGTACAGGTGCTACAGTGGACACAGCCTCTCCTATTCATGGTCGGCCCCCAGTGACCCCCTGGACATCCTGATTACAGGTGAGGGGACCTGCCCTGCCCCGTGTCCTGTTGTCAGCTCAGGGCTTTGTGCCCCAGGTCACCCTGGTGGTGATGGGGCCCAGGAGAGGGTCCTGGAGTAGAGGCTGAGATGGGGCAGTGGTCTAGGGGGAGAAAGTGAGAATGGGGGAAGGATAGGCATGAAAATAAAGGAGACCCACCCAGAGGGGCTGAGAGGAGCTGACAGGCAGCCACAGAGAGAGTCACTGGGGAAGGACGAGGTCACTCAGCTCAGGGGTCAAGGGCATGTGGGGAGGGGTGACTACACATCACAACCTCCTCTCCCCAGGAATGTACACAAAACCCTCCCTCTCCGCCCAGCTGGGATCCTCAGTGACCTCGGGAGATAACGTGACCCTGCAGTGTCGCTCTGAGGTCTGGTTTGACACCTTCCACCTGCACAGGGAGGGGTCACGGGATCCTCCCCAGCACCTTCGTCTGCAGGACACGTCTGCACCCTCTCAGGCCACCTTCACCATCAGTGCTGTGACCTCAGGTCACAAGGAGACCTACAGGTGTTATGGCTCAAACAGCACCTCCCCCTACCTGCTGTCACACCCCAGTGACCCCCTGGAGCTGGTGGTCTCAGGTGAGGAGACCCAGCCCCACATCTTATTCCCAGGGGACCTTTGAGCTGGAACTTAGTGAGAAGGTCACAGAAGGAGGGTCAGCAGGGAGAACCATCACTGCCCAGAGGGATGGGAAGTTTCAGAACTCCTCCCTTCCTGCCTCACTGTCACCTCATCCCTGAGATGCAGACATGTTCCTGGGGGGCAGTGGGAGACTTTGGAGGACCAGGCTGACCAAAGGAGAACAGGCCAGAGACGCCCATCCCGACCCCTCCAGTCTCCTGTCCTTAGGGCCTCACCCAGAGAGAACAAGACACATTTGGGGACAAGCAGAGGCCATGGTTCCAGAGAGAACAGAATCACCTGCTCTGACACGGCTTATCTTCCAGAGGGGCTGGGGGCCAGAATACATTCTGGGGGGCCATGGAGCCCCAGGACTCAGTGGCTGGCAGGTGACAGGTGGGGAGGTCATGGCAGAGGGAGATGCTATGGTCCCACCCAGGGAGGAGCAGCCGGGCTGAAGTGGGGGAAAAGGCATCTCCCTCTTCTCATCCCCCATCTTGACCCCCAGGAGGCTCTGAGCACTGGTCCCCACCATGGAGTCAGGTCCTTGAGAGTCTGTGAGAAAGAGGTGGGGGACAAGGTCAGTTCCGGTCTTAGCTCATCCACTTCCTGTGTAACGGCCTGAGAAAGTTCCTTCTTCTCACTGAGATCCATTTCTCCAATTGCAAAAGGCAGAAGGGGGCCAGGACACGGTGTGTGCACATGTGTAAATGGCTGTGTATGTGGGCTTGTGTGTGTGAATGTTTCTGTTTGCTTGTGTTCATCAGTGTGAATGTTGGGGACACAGGCAGTAGTGCCTGAGCTCTCCTCTGTAAGCCTTCTGAGGGGCAGCCATGGAGTTAGTGAAAGAGGCCATACCCCTGGTTCAAACCACAGTTCAGCTGATATTTAAAAATTTTGCAAGAATATTGTAATGAGGGTAGGCCAACCATTATTTTTGCATTTTTGTTTTTCAATCAAAATGGGGTAACAGATTGACATAATTTCCTACTTGGCTCATGAATATTATCATTTGGGGGAACTCCCTCTGTTTCTTAAATATTGAAACCTACAACTGTGGACTTTCTTGAAGAGTGTATGATATGCATTGAGGTTGTCTTTTGGGACAATAATCACATGATTCGCCATCAATCCATGAATTCTTACCACACTTTCTAGAGTTTGTTTGAAAGGAGAGAGAAGATGATGACGTCCACCCCCCCCTTTCTGGGCTCCTGACCTGACTTGACTCCACTTACCAAGATTATGAGTCTCAGCCTCCCTTTTCCCCTGGCCTCTCCCTACATCCCACAGACAAGACTTTATTCCTTATTGAAGACCTGACTTGACCTTCCTGGGACCTGCCTCCTTATCACATGTTTATTTATACAGTCTCTCTCTCTCTCTCTCTCTCTCTAAATCTATCACTTTATACACACACACTCACACAGACAATATTTATTGGTACACAACAGTATATGTACACATACAGGATAATATATAATTTTAGAATTTATGTAGGAGAGGTACGTAAAACTTAAATACAGATATATTTTTATATTTTATAATATATGATATATACTGTTTATGTGTTTTATATGCATTTATATACATATATAGATTGTTACACATATACAGGGTGGGGCAAAAGCAGGTTTACCATAGTTTGTATAAAAAATACACTAATTAATAAATAATAACACTGAATAAACAATGTCACTTGTGTACTCAAAACTACAAAACCGCTTTTGCCAAATCTGGGATTTACAACTCTATTAATTCTAAATCTATGTATCTACAAATATTCATCCATTTACTCTTATTGTTCATCTGGTAAGTCTACGTACCGTTGTAGGTATTTATTAATATATAGAAAAGGAATTAATAAAAGATTAAATAGATGGCCCAGGCCGGGTCATTCACTTGGTTAGACCATCATACCAGAGCATAGAGGTTGCTGTTTAGATCCCCTGTCCGGACACATACAGTAACAGATCAATGTTTCTTTCTCTCCCTCCCCCCTCCTTTCTCTCTAAAATACATAAGATCAACATCAAAAACTTCTTTAAAAAAATATTAAATAGCTGAAAATTTCCATGTGACAATTAAAATGCAGACCCCAGAGAGGAGGGACCTGGGTGGGTGGGGTGAAGGATACGCAGCCCCAGACTGTCACCCCTGTGCTCATGACATTCAGGAGCCCTGACACCAAACTTCCTCCATGGACCCTGGATCCCAGCTGTTGAAAACGTGGGATCTCTCTGCTGTAAAGGATTAAGCTTATGAGGTCTTGAGTCTCCGACTGAACACAGAACACACAACTCTTCATTATTTCTGAAGTGAGACCATTCTTTCACTAATCCTGAGCTCCTGGTCACAGCTAACCCTTATGACCGTGACTCAGAGCAGGTTCTGAATTCAGACATCACAGGGAGGCTGGGGTCAAGAAGTGGGAGCCCAGGGTGGACAATCAGACCCTGGAGATTTGGGTCTGCCTTGACCACGGTGACCTCAGTATTCAGATTGTCTTGCTTCCCACCACCCAGACTACACAGTAGAGAACCTTATTCGGATGGCCGTGGCTGGACTGATCCTGCTGGTCCTTGGGGTGCTGCTGTTTCAGGCTCGACACAGCCCAGGAAGGACCCACAATGCAGCCAGGATGTGACCACAAAGGGACCAATGCAGTGTTCAGAGAGGTGGAGCCTTGGAGCACATGCGATGGCCCAGGAGGTGGTGAGAGAAAGTCTGGACCACAGTTGGGGACACTGTCTGCTGAGACTGTCCAGGGGAGAGGCTGTGATTGGGGTGCAGGGAACGTGTGCCATGTTCCTGTGGAGGATGCCTCCTCCACCCACTGGGAGCCTCCCTCCCTGTCACCACTGACTCTCCCTGACTGTCCTTCCGTTCTCACCCGTGACACAAGGGTGGGCCCACATGGCTGGTTTGGATGTACATCTATACACCCCTTCATGGCCAACCACATTCACATCAACAAACTGTGGTATCTTCAGAGCACCGGGATCTTATCCAGCCGTAAAGAACCAAGCACTGACTCCTGCTACATTGTGGGTTATCGGAAACATGCAGCTAAATGGAAAAGAACATGGACAGAAAGGATCACATATGCTGTGATTCCATTAAAATAAAATTTCCAAAAGAAAGAATCCCATAGAAACAAGAGTCAGATTTGTTTCTCCGGGGCTGAGCTGGAGGACGGTTTGGAGACTATCTGGTTTAAGGTTATTGGAGGGTTATAAAAATTTCTTGAAACTAAAAAGAAGTTGTTGTTGAGACACTGTGTATTTGCTACATGCCATTAGATCATATTCTTTGAAATGCTGAATTTCATGTAATGTGATTTTATGTAAATTAAAAAGAAAGCCAGTAAAACAGACGTGATTTCATAAAGATCTGTAAACAGTTCAAATGCTATACAAATGTTTACCTGAAACCTATGTACTCTTACTGAGCAATGTCATCCCATTAAATTTAATTTTCTAAATAAAATTTTTTTAAAAAAGAAGTTGGGCATTTGATAAAATACAACACAACTTTATGTTTAAGACACTCAACAAAATGGGTATAGAAGGAAAATATCTCAACATGATAAAGGCCATATATGATAAACTATCAGCCAACATCATATTAAATGGCATAAAACTGAGGACTTTCCACCTTAAATCAGGAACAAGACTGGGTTGTCCACTCTCTCCACTCTATTTAACGTGGTGCTAGAAGTTCTGGCCAGAGCAATCAGACAATAGAAAAAAATAAAAGGCATCCATATCGGAAAAGAAGAAGTAAAGGTATCACTTTTTGCAGATGATATAATCCTATATATCGAAAACCCCAAAGACTCCACAAAAAGATTACTAGAAACAATAAACCAATACAGTAAGGTCGCAGGATACAAAATTAACATACAAAAGTCCATAGCCTTTCTATATGTCAACAATGAAATATTAGAAAACAAACTCAAAAAAATAATCCCCTTCACGATCGCAACAAAAAAAATAAAATACCTAGGAATAAATATAACAAAGAATGTAAAGGACCTATATGACGAAAACTACAAAGCATTGTTAAAGGAAATCAAAAAAGATACAATGAGATGAAAAAATATTTTTGTTCTTGGATAGGAAGAATAAATATAATCAAAATGGCCATATTACCCAAAGCAATTTATAAATTTAATGCAATTCCCATCAAAATTCCTATGACATTTTTTAAAGAAATGCAACAAAAAATCATCAGATTTCTATGGAACTATAAAAAACCCCGAATAGCCAAAGCAATCCTAAGGAAAAAGAATGAAGCTGGGGGCATTACAATACCTGACTTCAAACTATATTATAGGGCCACGACAATCAAAACAGCATGGTATTGGCAGAAATATAGACACTCAAACCAATGGAACAGAATAGAAAGTCCAGAAATAAAACCACATATAGTCAAATAATTTTCGATAAAGGGGCCAACAACACACAACGAAGAAAAGAAAGCCTCTTCAACAAATGGTGCTGGGAAAACTGGAAAACCACATGCAAAAGAATGAAACTCGACTACAGCTTGTCGCCTTGTACTAAAATTAATTCAAAATGGATCAAAGACCTAAATATAAGACCTGAAACAATAAAGTATATAGAAGAAGACATAGGTACTAAACTCATGGACCTGGGTTTTAAAGAACATTTTAGGAATTTGACTCCAAAGGCAAGAGAACTGAAGACAAAGATAAATGAATGGGACTACATCAGACTAAAAAGTTTTTGCTCAGCAAGAGAAACTGACAACAAAATAAACAGACAGCCAACCAAATGGGAAATGATATTTTCAAACAACAGCTCAGATAAGGGTCTAATATCCAAAATATACAAAGAACTCATAAAACTTAACAACAAACAAACAATCCAATAAAAAAATGGGAAGAGGACATGAACAGACACTTCTCCCAGGAAGACATACAAATGGCCAACAGATATATGAAAAGATGCTCATCTTCATTAGTTATTAGAGAAATGCAAATCAAAACTGCAATGAGATGCCACCTCACACCTGTTAGATTAGCTATTATCAACAAGACAGGTAATAGCAAATGTTGGAGAGGCTGTGGAGAAAAGGAATCCTCATTCACTGTTGGTGGGAATGTAAAGTAGTACAACCATTATGGAAGAAAGTATGGTGGTTCCTCAAAAAACTGAAAATAGAACTACCTTATAACCCAGCAATCCCTCTACTGGGTATATACCCCCAAAACTCAGAAACATTGATACGTAAAGACACATGTAGCCCCATGTTCATTGCAGCATTGTTCACAGTGGCCAAGACATGGAAACAACCAAAAAGCCCTTCAATAGAAAACTGGATAAAGAAGATGTGGCACATATACACTATGGAATACTACTCAGCCATAAGAAATGATGACATCGGATCATTTACAATAAAATGGTGGGATCTTGATAACATTATACGGAGTGAAATGAGTAAATCAGAAAAAAACAAGAACTACATGATTCCATACATTGGTGGGACATAAAAACGAGACTAAGAGACATGGACAAGAGTGTAGTGGTTACCGGGGGTGGGGAGGAGGAGGGGCCCCAGGAGGGAAGGAGGGAGGGGGTAAGGGGGAGGGATAGGGACACAAAGAAAACTAGAGAGAGGGTGATAGAGGACAATCTGACTTTGGGTAATGGGTATGCAACATAATTGAATGACAAGATAACCTGGACATGTTTTCTTTGAATATATGTACCCTGATTTATTGATGTCACTCCATTAACATTAACATAAATTTATTTATAAAAAAAAAGAAGTTGGACCATGTTCCCATGAATTGATGGGAGGCAGGACTCTCACCAGGTCAGAGATGCCCTAAGGGCCTTAGTGCTTAGGGATCAACCCAGTGATGAAATTCTCAACTTCACTCTTGAGTTTGGCTAAGTATAGGATCCAAGATGAGAACCATCATTCCTGTATCCTCTAACTCTGTGCTCATCAGCCATTCAGCCAAGGATGTCCTATATCTCCTTGTTCACCTTGTAAGATTGGGGGAGGGGGTTCAGAGTTTCAAAGTAGACCTTTTTACCAAAAGATTCATATCTGATGTCTTAATCAGGTCATGTAAATCAGTGGTCCCCAACCCCCGGGCCGCGGACCGGTACCGGTCCATGGGCCATTTGGTATTGGTCCGCAGAGAAAGAATATATAACTTACATTATTTCTGTTTTATTTATATTTAAGCCTGAACGATGTTTTATTTTTAAAAAATGACAAGATTCCCTCTGTTACATCCGTCTAAGACTCACTCTTGACGCTTGTCTCGGTCACGTGATGCATTTATCCATCCCACCCTAAAGGCCGGTCCATGGAAATATTTTCTGACATTAAACCGATCAGTGGCCCAAAAATGGTTCGGGACCACTAATGTAAATGACATCAGATTGAGACTCTTTACATCTCTGGTGCTGCCGATTCTCCTATCAATTCTGAATGGTGAGGTTTTACAATTTTCTACAATTAAAAAAAAGAGGAAATAGGAGAAGGTACTGGCTCAAAATAGATGGTTAATGAATGTTTCCTCAAGTCTCTAATTAAAACCAGTGAATTGTCTCCAACTAGTACTTTTGCCCAGTGCATGAAGACAGAATTCACAGTATCAGATAAAGAGTTGTTGCATGGGTACACAACGCAATCAAATAGTTCAAATGCTGTAGAAATGTTTATCTGAAACCTATGTACTCTCATTGGTCAATGTCACCCTGTTCAATTTAATTTTCTAAAGAAAAAAGAAAAAAAGTTGTTGCATCATAAAGAAGAGGCCAGGAAAGGCAGAAATAACTCAGAGGATTGAGGAAGTGCATTCCTGCTTACAGAAACAAGGAAGTCAGAGAGAGGAAGTGTTAGAGAGAAACAGGCTGCACACCCAGGCCAGACAGGGGGGGGGTGGTTCTCTCTATGAGTCAGTTGACGTGTTGTAAACTTCTCCCCAAGACTCCTGCTCCTCTTGAGGCTATAGCTCTTGTGACAGCCCCATTGGCTTCTTCAGTCACCTAAAGCAGAGAGTAGAAGAGCCCTCAATTCTACACTCTCTCCCTCACACACAATGAACAAATCCCACAGTTCTCACTCTGAGCCCTTCTTTCTGTGACCAAGTTCACCTCCACAGTCAAGCTCAGCTGAAGACTCAGGACATCTTCTTGGTGCAACCCCTTCTAGCCTCCTTTCTGTCCTCCCACAGACCATTATTACCACCTGAGGTGTTTTATTCTCATGACACAAACTTACCTGTCACTGACCAACCCCTGCACAAAACCTTTCCACGGGTATCCACCTCACTCCAGCAACATGTAAGTATCTCCAAATGCATTCCATGTTATTGGAGGTCAGGTTGAGATAAAATTATTAGTCCTAGCAGACCTAACTCTTCTCTACAAACCAGACTTATCCCAGGGAACCTCCTACCCTCCCCAGACACACACACAACCTGAGTTACGACCACACTGTGTCTTCTCATGGGCACTTCCTGAACCAATCTGAACAGAGCAGAATTTTTTGGAAACTTCTTAGACCAGGATAATGACAAAGAAGTCTTCCACTGCTTCTCACTTAACTGTGCGTGTAGTTTTGCTATATGGATTGTGTAAGCCAGTGGTAGTCAACCTGGTCCCTACCGCCCACTAGTGGGTGTTCCAGCTTTTATGGTGGGTGGTAGCAGAGCAACCAAAGTATAAATAAAAAGATAGATTTAACTACAGTAAGTTGTTTTATAAAGATTTTTTTCTTCCAAACAGTGAAAATCTGACATAAAGTACTTGGTAAGTAATTATTATTATATGCTTTAATTTGCTGTAACTCTGTTTTATAAATTTTATAAAGTTACTTTCCTACTTTATAAATCACCATTACTGTGGAACTGGTGAGCGGTTAGGAAATTTTACTACTAACAGATACAAAAGTGGGCGGTAGGTATAAAAAGGTTAACTACCCCTGGTATAAGCTTTTATAGGAAATTCTCTGAAGTCCCTTGAATACTGATCAGCTCATCACCCAGTGGGTTGTGATGCTGGAGTTTTATCACTGTTTATTTTCCTTAAAGTCCTCCTGTGGTCTATACCCCATAGGGTATATCTTCTCAAACCAGCATTCTGTTCACATATTCTTTACTGAACATTTTCCGTGACCTTAACGGTATAACCCAGGAGTCCCTGCAGGGAGACCCTGAGTGACCAGGACCCAGCACACCCTGATGACTGACAGTTTTCAGAGTAACTCCTCCTTCTGGTTGAGAGTGCCATTCTCTCTCCACCTTGTGCTGACCTTTGTCCTGTCCTTGTCCCTCCTTCACCAGCTGGTCCCCACACTCCATGACTAAAGTGCTAAATGTCTACCGGTTATTGATTTTCTCTGTCCTTTGTTTTTCTTCTTCTCTACAACTCACCAAAACTATAGCCACATTATTCATTATCTAAATATCTGTATTGTCTGATGTTATTATCACTGTTCCATGCACCCAGAGGGGGTATCAGTCACCTACCCCAATGAATCTCATGCCTGGACAGGAAACTGCTTAGTTAACATCAGTCGCTTGCCAGGATGGTGAATGGGTGGAAAAATATATGCATTTACAGGGTCTCAGGACAGATAAGTGAATTGACCAAGGTCACACAGCTTCCGTAAAGGAAGATTCCGTGTTGGAATGGAAAGTGAGTTGCACGAAGTTCTTCCCTGCATCCTCTACCTTCCTGTTCTGGGACATGTGGATTTGGTTTTGATATAAACTGGCAGCAAAGCATGTAGGGTCTGCTGAGAATCAGCTCTTGTTTAGAAAGTCCCGGAACCTGATGTCTACTCAACCCATCCTTCAAAAAGAGCAGAGTACAGCTGTTGAGAAAACCATGACATGTCACATGGGGAGCCTGGCCCTTCTAACACTAATATCTCAATCAGTCCTCCCATGCTCTGTTGACTTTATATATCATCTGCACCACTGTTGAATGTGGGAGAAAGCAATATGACCCTGACCCTCAAAGGGCTTCTCTGCCTTGGTGAGCTTTAGGAGAAGAGTTGGGGATCCCTCACCTCCCAAGTCTTGGTCCTAAAGGAGCCTGGTACTCAGGGGGCTCAGTGGGGGCAGAAGTTCTCAGCCACAGATCTGCCCCCAGTGCTCAGGGGCCCTCCCAGGCCTGGAGCTTCTATGTGTGGGTAGGGGAATGGTTCCCACAAGGACTCTTCCAGGGCTTTGTCAGGTCCCGTTCGACCAGGTACAGGCAGGTGAGTCTTCTCCCAGACCTCTTGCTTCACCAAAAGACCTCTCTGGACACATGAAGTGAGCACAACAGGTTTTGGCTGATTATGACAAGTCATAGAGGGACCTTGGAGTGTCAGCTAGGAAGATGAAAAAGAGAACAGCACCCCTGATATTCTGAGTCTGATTCATTTCATAGAATCTTCCCCAAATCCTCCATCTGAGCTGAACTAGGCCCCATGGTCAACAAGGGGAGCCCTGTGGCCATCTGATGTCAGGGACTCACAAGTTGATGCCTATTGTTCATATAGTGAGCCAAGCTCTGACCCCTTGCATGTGAGGATCCCACAGGACTCCAGCAAGAAGGCTGGGTTCCTCATTGAGCAATTGAGCTCATACATTGCAAGATGATATCAGTTCAGTGTGCATATCACATTAGCAGAAATGGATGCTCATGGCACAGCGACAGGTAAGAGGGAAGAGTCAGGCTCCTCCCCATTGTTGTCTTCTCCTTACAGGCACAGGACTCAAAAGTGTGGCCTCTGAGAGACCTCACCTCTCCTAGTCCACACCTGGAGCATATGACGTGATTGTCCCCTTTAACACAGATCACCCTTCTCCCTCAGGAGTGGATGCTGCTCCCTTCCTCTGAACCCAACCAAACCCTGTGCTGGTCTTAGGAGGGAACGCGTCCCTCTCATGTAGCTGACATTTCACATCAGGTCCTTTAGAGCTGTTGACACATGGGATCCAGGACCCATGCTGGAAGGTGGGCACAGGCCATCTTCCCTGTGGGCCCCGTGAGCATTTCCTATGGAGGGACTTACACATGATGTAGTTCTCCCAGCTCGTACTCTTATGTGTGGTCACAGCCCAGTGGTTTTCTGCTTCTTGAGGTCATGGGTGAGGGGACTCACGCTCGGCCTCAGCTCTTTCCTGGGACCTAAATGACTGACGTACGGTGTGTGTTGAGTGCAGACCTGGGGATTCTACAGGGTCAGTGACACTGGTCTCCCGGAACCTGAACCACAGGTGGGAGTCTTAAGGAGGGACCAGTGAGAGCACTCACTGCAGCTCATTGGTCAATGTGGAGTCAAGACATTGCTGGGTATGTGATGGGAAGATACTGAAGAGTGTGAAAGAAGAAATGAAATTAAAGGTAACATGAAGGAGGAAGGACAGAGTCACTTCCTTCTCTGGTTCCAGATTCATTCAACATTTTGAGTCTTCAGACCCTCACTCACATGAATAATCATCATGTCCACTGGGGACCAGAGGTCTGTTAGCATAGAAGAAACAGAGACTCCAGCAGGTGTTTGCTACCTTCTTATTTTATCCTTCAATACAACAAAGATTTCCAAAAGGGCTTGTTTCCTAAACTCCTCAAGATAGAGGTGATGACTTACCGAAGAGTCCTTGTATCTCAAACAATTGCGATAATTGTTGCCTGTTGTGGTCAGTGTGAGAGAAAATGCATGAAGGGGAGGGTGCCCAGCTCAGGCGGGGAGAAATGAGCAGACTCCACTCCTGCCTCTGTCCGTGGTGCTGATTCTAGGGCCCCTGAGAGTCATCCTGGCTCCTATGAAATCATGCCCACCTATGAAGATAGAGTCATGCCCACATATGAAGATAGAGTCAAGAGGACGTCTCGTATTTGGGTCAAGGAGCTTGGACCCACTGAGAGTCTCAGCTGAGTTGTAGTTGTCTCAATCACCCCTGAGATGGAGCCCACTGACAAAATTCTATCCATGCACACCTGGGACTTGGTTTTCTGATCTATTAATGCAGAATTCTATCCTGGACTTCAAAAGAAATCCTAGTGTTCTCTGTGTAATCCTGAAATTTAATTTTTTTAATTTACCAGAACCTGTCTTATATCAAAACACGTATGTATATTTGTCATGGAATTCATCTAAAATTTTTAGTCTGTCATTTATCATAGTTTTACTTTCTTATTAATCTTTCTATCTAGGTTACAAACTCCGTAAATATAATAACTAGGAGGTCTGGTAATTATGGTAATCCTTGAACCTAGAAGGACTGCATGGTGTATCACAGGGGTCCCCAAACTCTTTACACAGGGGGCCAGTTCACTGTCCCTCAGACTGTTGGAGGGCCGGACTATAAAAAAAAACTATGAACAAATCCCTATGCACACTGCACATATCTTATTTTAAAGTAAAAAAACAAAATGGGAGCAAATACAATATTTAAAATAAAGAACAAGTAAATTTAAATCAACAAACTGGCCAGTATTTCAATGGGAACTATGCTCCTCTCACTGACCACCAATGAAAGAGGTGCCTCTTCCGGAAGTGTGGTGGGGGCCAGATAAATGGCCTCAGGGGGCCGCATGTGGCCAGCGGGCCGTAGTTTGGGGACCCCTGGTGTATCATATATATTTTATTATTTATTTTCTAAGAGAAGGGATTGATAAAAGAAGAAAATAACTGATGTGAAAATATATAATCCCAAGTCAGAGACACAAGGAGCTGGCTGAGGTATAGGAACTAAAGGTTGCACCCAGTCCTTCATGCCTTCATGTTCCTGACTTTAGGAAAAAATAAAGCATCAAAGGTTCCTTTGTCTCCTAATTAGATGCAGGTTAAGACACCAAATATACACATGACATGACATTGAGATGGGCAATATCAGTTTTTGAAACTCATTGGAGATCAGAGAAGAGATTACTTCAACATTCCCACATCTTCTCACCCACACCCTGTGTGTGTTTCATTCTCAGGAGCAGACAATATCCTGGGATCATCACAGAACAAATCAGGTGAGTATGTGAAACTCTCAGTATGGAGCTGAGTGCAGAGGATCAGATCCACTCAGTGGAAATCAGGTGACTTATGTAAATATACAGAGATGCTAAGGTGGTTTTAGGCTACTGAGACTTCTGTGACCACATTGTTCACAGTCTCCAGCTTGAAACACCCAAGACTATACAGTGGGAAATCTCATCCAGATGGTTGTGGCTGGCTTGACCTTTGTGGTCCTTGGGGTGCTGCTTTTTCAAGCTTGGCAGTCAGAGAAGACTCCATGGTGCAGCCAGAATGGAAACACAAAAGATAGCAAACCCACTATTCAGTGATGTAGAACCTTGGAAATTACTCTAATGTCATCAAGGGGTTCTGGAAGAACATATGGGCAGTAGTGGGGACTGTAAGCTGAGAGTGTCCAGGGTGTAAGCATGATTTATGTGCAAGGAAAAGTTGGGACTGTAGAGGCTTTTCCATAATTAAACTGTGGTCATTTCACTTCATTCCACTATTGATTTCCTCTGACTGGATCCTTCTTTTCTCAACCCTGTGACATGAGGCTACAACCCACATTACAGGTGTGGGTCCATACCTGTACTCACCTTCAATCTCTGATCCACATTTACACAAGTCATTTTTCTCACTTTTATTTACCACACACACTGTTTGCCCATCAGTCTGGCTCAGAACTTGAAATCTGTTTTTAACAACTGAATATTGTGAAAAATATCAAGAATATTTTGGCCTGACCTGTAGTGGTGCAGTGGATAGAGCAGCAACCTGGAACACTGAGGCCACTGCTTCAAAACCCCAAGCTTACCAGGTCAAGTCACATATGAGAATCAACTATCAGTTGATGATTCTCATTCCACCCTCATCTTCTCTCTAAAATCAATATATAAAATATTCTTAAACTTAGTTTTTAAAATAGATCGAACTCATAGACACCAACAACAGTGTGGTGTTTACCAGAGAGAAGAGATGTAGGGCCCTGAATAGGAACATAGAACAGGGACAGAGTTCAGTGCCCTAAGGCAAAAGCCACAGTGGCTTTACTGAAAAAAGTACTGAACATGGTACTGTGATGAATGCAGCACAGGAGGGATAGAATTAGCAATTATGATTAATAAATATGTGGGGTATTTAAACTACTTCCTTTACCCTTTGGTCTGCTCTAAAGAAATTTCCCTTCCTGGCTCCTCATTCTCTTCTCTGCTACCTGACTTTCTCATTCTCGCCCCTGAGTCTACTTGTGTATATCAATATATACCCATAAGTCCAACGCCCCAAAGGGGTCTCATAGGATGCCATCTGGGTCCTGCTTCAATAGTGGAAAGGAAGGTCATTGAGCTAAAGCCTGCCAGGCTCACATGCCTCTGCTGTGAGGAAACAGGGACACTGGAAGGTAGGCTTCCCCCTCGCTCCTCTAAGGGAGGGTTCAGTCTCTTCCAGCCCTGCTCCAGCCACCTATGACCTAACCTTACCCAGAAAGCTGGGGTTTGCCACTGAAGGCTGAAGGTGCCCAGGGCCATCGGCCCCATCTATGACACTGTGTACGAGCCTAGGGTATTTCTTCCAAGAAGCAGGTAAACTGATCTCATTTGCACAAGGGCCACTTAACTATGTTTTGCCTGAATAGTCAGGTTTTTTATTCTTCCCTCAAAGATCTCTGTTGTGGGTGTTGATAGTCCTATTTTCTGCTGCTTTGTTTAATATATAGTGTTTCCTTTATCCCTCCTACCTCAACGTCCCACTCATATTTCAGGCTGGTACCTACTCCTAATTTAGAGCTCTCTTTCCCCCTTTTGCCAACTTGTATTATGAATTTACCTTTTCCACCCAGCTTAGTGTATCCCAAGGTTCTCTTTACCATGTCACAGTCGCAGAGCTCCAGGGAAAAGCAACCTGGTCTCAACTCTCCAGGCAGAGGAGAACAGAAGTTCCATATCCACGCATGCTGCAAATGGCTTTTCCAGTCTACCTGAATCATTACCAGCTAGAAGCAGCGGTCATTGGGACTTGGACATGAGCTGCAAAGTATAGAATGGTGACAACAATTCCAGTGCCATGTGGCCTTTTCCTGTGTGGACTTTTCCTGGACTCCTGCTCCCTGTGACAGCTCCTAACAGACTGAACTGTGGTTGGGTTGCATTTTTCAGGGATTTAGCATGGTGATGGGGCCAATTTGGACTTGGTGAACATGTTAAGGACACTATTCTTTTATGGATTTTTGCTGTATTGGCCAAGAGTTTGCTTAAAGGCTTTTAATCACTGTAAAAAAAAATAGAAGACTGGATAAAGAAGGTGGGGCACATATACACCATGGCATACTATTCAGCTAGAAGAAACGATGACATCGGATCACTTACAGCAGAATGGTGGAACCTTGATAACATTATGCGGAGTGAAATAAGCGAATCAGAAAAAAACAAGAACTGCAGGAATCCATACATTGGTGGGACATAAAAGCGAGACTAAGAGACATGGACAAGAATGTGGTGGTTATGGGGGGTGGGAGGAGGGAAGGGGGGAGAGGGGGAAGGGGAGGGGGAGGTGTACAAAGAAAACTGGATAGAGGGTGATGGAGGACGATCTCTGTTTGGGTGATGGGTATGCAACAGAACTAAATGACAAGATAACCTGGAAATGTTTTCTTTGAATATATGTACCCTGATTTATTGATGTCACCCCATTAAAATAAAAATTTATTTATAAAAATATATATATATACCCATAAGGACTGGGGGTCAGGGCTGTCTCATGATACCTGAATAGTGGTTGTGAGGTGGTGTCCCCTAAGTCCCTCAGTGCACTCTATGTGGTCTCCCAGTAGTCACTGTCTCAGGGCAAGTGGTGCCCCATGTGAGAAATGGGAACTAAACAATAATGAGGGATGTAGTGAAAGTTAATGGGGGTGAACACACAATACACAGTAATATATCACAAGAGTGCAAACTTGAAACATATATTATTTTGTTAACTAATATCACTCCAATAAATTTAATTTAAAAAGAATAGTTTGGAACAAATAAATCCAAAATCATTGTGAAAAACCATCCTAAGACCTATCAAACACTTCTCTCTATATCAGATGACACACGGTATAGTTTCTCCAGAAATACTATCAGTTTGAATGAACAGTCAGATGTTTAAAGTAAAAGTCTGTTGTTGTGTTGGAAAACCAGTTCTAAGAAAATACCTTCATTGACATCAGAGTAATGGTGATGTGAAAGATACTTCTGAGCTCTCCCTTTGAAATTTTAACAAATTGAACAACTATAATACATCAAATAAGACCCAGCTAAGCTCACAGGTGTGCCTGAGATATCCACAAACCGAATGGACTAAAGTTGAAACAGGTTGAAAAGGGGATGAAAAATAAAATGTATTTGCAGTGGGCTCTGGAGAGCAGACCAACCCAGAGTGACTTGGGTTTTTTTTTTTTTCTCTACTGGAATACAGGTAGGAGGGAAGCTCAAGTTGTCTTGGTTTTGTCTAAGGGGTACAGAGAGGGAAACCTGGAGTGACTGGGTCTCATTCTACCAGGAGGAACAGTGAGATAGAGGGGCCAAAGGGGATCTTAACCAGAGAGGCAGCACAGACAGTGTTCCTGCAGTCTGCCAGCAACTTGCACTTGGCAGAGACAGAGAAAAGTGAAGTGTGGCACCCCAGCCTCCAGGACCCCTCTTCCCTTACTTCACAGGTACAGAGAGTGGCAGAGACAAACCCCAGAACATAGCTTTCCAGAGACACTCTCTCCACTGAAGAACAGGGGTGCTCCATGTCTGGTCTCCTGGTCTCTTGAGACAAGGGGAAAAGCACCCAGAAGCTTGGAATGTCCATTGCTAAAGTCTTTAAAACCAAAAAGCCAATGCCATAAAGTCAAAGCCATAAAGCCCTCACAATACACCCAACCCCACCTACCAATGTAACTGCAGCCCCGCTCACATAATTGTGACAGCAACATCTCAGTGGAAGACAGCCCAGGAATTTCACAGAGCTAAAAGTTTTAATGCAGTGACACCTACTAGAAGAAAACAGTAACCTCTCAGAATCAATATTCATATTTTCTTTTTTTCATTATTTTCTTTCATATTTTTTCTTATTCTTTTACTTTTTAAATTTCATTTTCTTTAATTTCTACATTTTTATTTTTGTGTGTGCTTTTATTAATTTTTCTTGGTTTTCTTTTTCATATAATTTTTAAATTTTATTTAGAAAATTAACTTTAACATGGTGACATTGATAAATAAGAGTACATAGTTTTCAGGTAAACATTTCTATAGAATTTGAACTGTTGATTATGCTATATACTCATCACTCAAAGTCAAATCATTTTCTTTCACCTTATATTTGTCTTTCTTTACACACTTCCTCCCACCCAATTCACTGTCCTCTTCCCCCACATCCCTTCCTTCTGGTAACCACTTCACTTTTATCTATGTTAATGAGTCTCAGTTTTATATACCACCTATGTGTGAAATCACACAGTTCTTAGCTTTTCTGATTTACTTATTTCTCTCAGTATAATGTTGTCAAGGTCCATCAATGGCAATATGTCGTCATCTCTTACGGCAGACTATTCCATTGCATATATGTGCCACCTTTTCTTTATCCAATCCTCTGTCAAAAGATACTTTGGTTGTTTTCATGTCTTGGCCACTGTGAATAATGCTGTGATAAACATGGGGGTGCATGTGTCTTTATGTACCAATATTTTTGAGTTTTGGGGGCAGATACCCAGTAGAGGCATTGCTGGGTCATATGAAAATTCTATTCTTAATTTTTTAGGGAAGGATCATACTTTCTTCCATAATGAATGTACTAATTTGTATTCCAACCAACAGTGAATGAGGATTCCTTTTTCTTCACAGCCTCTCCAACACTTGTTATTACCTGTCCTGCTGATAATAGCTAATCTCACAAATGTGAAGTGATTTGCATTTCTAGAATAGCTAGTAAAGATGAGCATCTTTTCATATATCTTTTGGCCATTTGTACGTCCTCTTGGGAGAAGTGTCTGTTCAGGGCCTTCCCCCATTTTTCAATTGGATTGTTTGCTTGTTTGTAGCTGAGCTTTGTGAGTTCTTTATATATTATGGACAGCTCCTTATTGAAGCTGTTCTTTGCAAATATCATCTCCCATTTAGTTGGCTGCCTATTTGTTTTGTTGTTGGTTTCTTTTGCTGTACAGAAGCTTTTTAGTTTGATATAGTCCCATTCATTTATTTTTTTCCTTTATTTCTCTTGCCTTTGGGGTAAAATTCATAAATTGTTCTCTATGGCCAAGGTTCATGAGCTTAGTACCTATGTTTTCTTCTATGTAATTTATCGCTTCAGATCTTTTATTTGATCTTTGACTCGTTTTGAATTTATTTTTGTGCATGGGGACAAACTGTAGTCAAGTTTTATTTTTTTGAGGTTGTTTTCCAATTTTCCCAGCACCACTTATTGAAGAGACTTACTTTTCTCCATTGTGTGTTTTTGGATTCTTCTTCAAAGATGATTTGTCCATATATATGTAGTATTATTTCTGGGCTCTCAATTCTGTTCCATTGGTTTGTGTGTCTGTTTTTCTGCTGATACCATGCTCTTTTGACTATCATAGCTTTATAGTATATATAATTTGAAGTCAGGTAATGGGACACTACGAGCTTTATTCTTTTTCCTCAAATTGTTTGGCTATTTGGGTTTTTTATGGTTCCATAAAAGCATGGAGATTTTTTGGTCTATTTCTTTTTTTAAGAATGACATTGGGGTTTCATGGGGATTGCATTAAATTTGTATATTGCTTTGGGTATTTGGCTATTATAAAGAAGATAGGTAATAATAAGTGTTGGAGAGGCTATAGAGAAAAAGAACCCTCATTTACTTCTGGTGAGAATGCAAATTAGTACAACCACTATGGAAGAAAGTATGATGGTTCCTGAAAAAATTGAGAATAGAATTACCATATGACCCAGCAATCCCTGTACTGGGTATCTACCCTAAAAACTCAAAAAAATATATGTACCCCCATGTTCATCACAGCATTATTCACAGTGGCCAAGGCATGGAAACAACTGTAGTGTCCCTCAATAGAGGATTGGATAAAGAAGATGTGGTACATGTATACAATGGAATACTACTTAGCTATAAGAGATGAAAACATAGTGCCATTTACAACAACATGGATGGATTTGAGAACATGATACCGAGTGAAATAAGTAAATGAGAAAAGCTAAGAATTGTATGATTTTACACATTGGCGGGATATCATGGACATAGCTAAAAGTGAAGTGGGTATCAGGGGGAGGGGTGTGGGAGGAGGGGGAGGAGGAGAGTAAACAGGGAAAAATACATGGTGACAGAAAATGATTTGGTTTGGGTGGTGGGCACACTTGACTGTGGAGATGAACTTGGTCACATAAAGAAGGGCTCAGGATCAGAACGGTGGGATATGTTCATTGTGTGTGAGGGAGAGCATGAAGAATTGAGGGCTCTTCCATTCTCTGCTTTGGTTGACTGGAGAAGCCAGTGGGACTGTCACAAAAACTATGACACCAAGAGAGGAATGAGGATTGGGGAGATGTTTACAACACTGTAAACTGACCCACAGAGGGAACCAGCACCTCCTGCCTGGCCTGCTTTTTGGTTTTGTTTCTCCCTGACACTTCCTCTCTCTGACTTTCTTGTTTCTCTGAGCAGGAGCCTCTTCTCTCCATCAAATTCCCTCAAATCCTTTAAATTGTTTAAGCCCCCTCCCTGATTTGTGTTATACCATTTATTCCATCTATGAACTAGTTGGGGAAAATTCTCAGGTTTTAATTTAAGACATGAGAAACATTTATGGACCATCTATTTTGAGCCAGTAACTTTTGCTCTTTCTCATTGTAAAAAATTGTTTAAAAAATCACCTCAGATTAAGACCTGGGTATAAGAGACTTATGGTAGGAAGGGCTACTTGGTCTCCACATACATACCCCCCAACCTACAAGGTAAATTTGAGACTACAGGACATCCTTGGTTGAATGGCAGTTGAGCACAGAGTAAGAGGACACAAGGTTGATGGTTCTCATCCTGCATCATAGACTCAGCAACAATCAAGAGGGAAGGTGGAAATTTCATCAGTGGATTGATCCCTAAGCGCTAAGGCACTTAGGGCATCTCTGTACAGGTTGGAGTCTTGCCTCTTGTAAAACTTTATGAAGACTTGGTGCCACTTCTAAGTTATAAAAGATCTGTAGGAAACCATGTCTGTTTACTTGCTTTTCATTTTATTGATGTAAAATTCACATAAGAAGCCTTTTAAGGTATAAAATCTAGTAGAATGTATTAAATACACAATGTCTCACCACAACTTCTATCTAGGTAAAAGAAATTTTTATTAACAGCTCCTCTCAAAAAAAACAACAACAACTATGAAGCGTCCTGTCTCCATAGTCTCTTCCAGCTTGGCCCCTGACAAACACACACACACACACACACACACACACACACACACCAGATTTCTGTTTTTATGGAACATTTTATATAAATGGAATATCACAAAATGTGATCTTTTATGTCTGGCTTCTGTCACTTAGTTGCATAATTTTCACATTCATCCACAATCTAACAGGTGGCAGCGCTTTGTGTTACATGTTTTTTAAAATCCCAGTGCTCTGAAGACACCACAGTTTGTCAATGTCGGGTGTGAGGGATGTATAGATGTGGATGCAAACCAGTCATGTGGGTGCACCCACAGGGGTGAGAACGGAAGTACAGTGAGGGAGAGTCAGTGGTGACAGGGAGGGAGGGCCCCAGTGGGTGGAGGAGGCATCCTCCACAGGAACACTGCACATGTTCCCTGCACCCCAATCACAGTCACTCCATAAGAATGTCCACTGCTGGACATTCTCAGCAGATAGTGTCCCCAACTGTGGTCCCAACTTTCTGTCACCAGCTCCTTGGGTCATCAGATGTCCTCTGTGAATGCTGCATTGCTCCTTCTGTGTTCATGTCCTGGCTGCATCGTGGGTCCTTCTTGGACTCTTTCGAGACTGAAACAGCAGTACCCCGAGGACCAGCAGGATCAATCCAGCCACGCCCATCTGGATGAGGTTCCCCACTGTGTAGTCTTGGGCCTGGGAGCCTAGAAAATGTGAATACAGATGTCACCGTGGTCAGAGAATACCGAAATCTCCAGGATCTATATGTCTGCTTGATGCTCTCACCTGCCCTTGACCTCAGTGTCCCTGTGATGTCTAAACTTAGAACCTGCTCTGAGTCACTGTGATAAGATTTAGCTGTCACCAGGAGCTCAGGATTAGTGGAGAAATGATCTTAATTCAGAAATAATTAAGAGTTCTGTGTTCTGTGTTTAGTCTGAGATGTAAGACCCCATGAACTTAATCTCCGACACTTGAGAGATCCTACAATTTCAACAGCTGGGACCCAGAGTCCATGGAGAAAGTTTGGTGTCAGGGCTCCTGAACGTCATGAGCACAGGGGTGACAGTCTGGGGCTGGGTCTCCTTCACCCCACCCACCCCGGTTCCTCCTCTCCGGGCTCTGCATTTTCGTCATCACCTGGAATATTTAAAATCTATTTATTCTTTTATTAATTCATTTTTAAATACTATTGAATATCTACAATGGCAGATATATTTACCAGAAGGAAAATATAAGTATATGGACGAGTATTAGTAGATATACTTGTAGATACATAAGTCTAGTATTAATATAGTAGTAAATACAGGATTAGCCTAAGTAAGTTTACAGTTGTGAGTACACAAAGATATTGTTTCTTCAGTATTATTATTTATTAATTATTGTATTTTTCCATACAAACTACTGTTTTTACTTTTGTCTTACCCTGTATATGTATAACTACACATATAGATATATAAAGTGTATTTATAACATATAAAATACATCTGTATATATATTTAAACAAACATCTCTTACAGGAATATTAAAATTGCACATCATGTATATGGACATAAACTTGTGGTGTACTAATAAATATACAATAAAAGTGTATATGTGAATGTTAGTGTGTGTGTGTGTGTGTGTGTGTGTGTGTGTGTGTAGACAAGCTGTGTCAGAGCAGGTGATCCTGTTCTCTCTGGGATCACGGCCTCTGCTTGTCCCCACTCATGTCTTGGTCTCTGGTGAGGCCACGAGAACAGGAGACTGGAGAGGTCAGGATGGGCGTCTCTGGCCTGTTCTCCTCTGGTCAGCCTGGTTCTCCCAGCCTCCCCCAGCCCCCTGGGAACATGTCTGCACCTCAGGGATGAGGTGACAGTGAGGCAGGAAGGGGGAGCTCTGGCTTTTTCCATCCCTCTGGGCAGTGAAGGTCCTCCCTGCTGACCCTCCTCACTCCATTCCAGCCCAAAGGTCCCCTGGAGACAGGGTCCTGAACTGACCATGGTGACACAAGAGTCAGGGCCAGATCTCCTCCCATGAGAACATGTGCTCCGGAAAGTCACTTGGGTGTGACAGCAGGTGGGGGGAGGTGCTGTGTGAGCTGAAGCACCTGTAGGTCCCCTTGTGACCTAAAGTCACAGAACTGAGAGAGAAGTTGGTCTGACAGGGTGCAGAAGTGTCCTGCAGACGAAGGTGCTGGGGAGGATCCCATGACCCCTCCCTGTGCAGGTGGAAGGTGTCAAACCAGACCTCAGAGCAACACTGCAGGGTCACGTTCCCTTCCGAGGTCACTGAGGGTCCCAGCTGGGCAGAGAGGGAGGGTTTTGTGTACATTCCTGGGGTAGAGTCACCCCTCTCAGTGAGAGTTCTCACTGAGCTTTCTGCCTGTGGTTCTGTCCTCAATAAGCCAGTGTCACTCAACCCTCATGACTACACAAGGTTTCAAATTGGAACACACATAACGTCAGTCATTCTGGGCCCTGGAAACAGATGGGGTTACAGAGGGGTCTGTCCTCTCACCTGTGACCTGGATGTGCAGAGGGTCACTGGGCTGTGACCACACATGGGGGTAGGAGCTGGGAGAAACGTAGCATCTGTAGGTCCCTGCATGGGAGGTGCTCACAGGGCCCACAGGGAAGATGGCCTGCCACCTCCCAGCATGGAGTCTGGATTCCACGTGTCGGGGAGGGTCAGCTCCTCCCTCCTTCAGCAGATGGAAAATGCCCGATGTGTTCTGCAAGCTACAGGAGAGGGACACGTGCCCTCCTGAGGTCACCACAGGGCTTGGCTGGGCTGAGAGGGACGGTGCAGTACCCACTCCTGAGGGAGAAGGGGATCTGTGTTAAAGGGGACAATCACCCCACATGCCCTGGGTGTGCATGGTGAGGGTTGATGTTCCCCTGAGACCACCCTCCAATCCCTCTGTCTCTGAGGAGGAGCCCACAGTGGGGAGGGGACCTGGTGTCTTCCTTACCTGTCACCACCAGGAGCAGGAGGTCAGTCCGCTCTGACAACATGTTGACAATGGAGTGATATGCACACTGGTACAGCCCTGCATGCTGTGAGCTCGTGGATTTAATGAGGAAGCTGTTCTTGTTGCTGGGGTTTGGTAGAATCCGCGTCATCCAGGGTAAAGATACCCTCTCTTTATACAGATTGTAGACATCAGCCTGCAGGGAACCCTTACACCAGATGGTCACAGGGTTCCCTATGGTGACCATGGGGCTTGGGTCAGCCCAGATGGAGGGTTTGGGAAGGATCCCTGAAAGGAACCAGACTTTAAGTGCCTGGGAGACCTTCTTCCCTGCTTCCCAGATGTCACTCCAAAGCCCTTCCCAGATGTATTCAACATTATTTCAAACCCTGTGTTTCCCCAGATGACAAGGAGACATTGTGCTGAAACAAGAGTCTGGGGGAGGACTCACCTGCCTGCACCTCGTCCCACGGGCACCAGCACAGCCCTGGAAGAGAGTCCCTGTGAGCACTGTCCCCCTCACACACACAGAAGCTCCAGGCCTGGCTGGGCCCTGAGCACTGGAGGCAGGTCTGGGTCTGAGAATATCTCCTTCCCTCAGAAGTCCTGTGTTTACTGACCTTCCCAAGTCCTAAAGTCCTTAGGGCCCAGGGCCCAGGAGGGAGGGCACCCCATCCCTCTACGTTCCCCAGAGCTCACCAAGGCAGAGAAGGACAGTGAGGGTTGGGGTCATGCTGCTTCCTCCCATGGTCACCAGTGAGCAGACAACGTATAAAATCCACAGAGCCTGGCAAGACAGTGGACGAATGCAGTGTAACCGGGTTGAGGATCCGTGTAACCTGTCAAGGGTTCCTTCTCAGTGGCTTCGCAGGAAGGGAAGTAGTCCCTCCCTGAAGGATGGGCCGTAGCAGACAGCAAATTTTGGGATGGTTCAGATTGATCTGAGTCTCACCAGACCCCACGCGCTCTGCGTCCACCTCATGCCAAACCCACATCCAGAGGGTGACAGCTGTTCCAGGACAGGAGGTTAGAGAACACAGGGAAGGAGAGGAGCCGCCCAGTTTCTGTTCCAATTCTGACTCTGCCTTTTCTAGAATCTCTTTGATCTTGGGTAAGTACTTCCTTTTCCCGAGACTCTGGACATGCAATTGTCTACCTTCCCCCATTGGCCAAGCTACCAGGCAATATTTACTGCGCGGTGACCCCAGCCAGTCAGTGCTGGGCTCTGAGAGTCACTGCTGAGGCTGACGGAGTCTGTTCCTGGATGCGTGGGCTCAGGACATTGTTAAGAAGGATGAAGACAGACATACAGATATTTAGAAGGCAGACAATACATTACTGTCTTATTTTGAGGTTAATGGTGGGAGAAAAATGCAAATGAGATGAGGTTCAATAACAAGTAGATGTCATGTAACCTGGGTGCTAGCTGTGTGGGGTCCTCCTCTGGGACAGACTGACCCAAGGCAAGAGCCAAGATCAGACAGAGGTGGTGGCCTGGGGGCTTCCTTGACCAGAAAGATCTTGAGCTGTGCTCAGAAGTGAGAGCTGTCAGGTGAAGGCTGGGATCTGGTCACACAGGATCTAGACCACCATGAAAATAGTTGGCATTTCATTTTGAAGTCAATGGAAAAAAATTTTAAGCAATGGAGTGGGAACAGATTTCTTTTTAAGAAAGCTTCCACTATGTGAAAATGTCATGCAGGCAGGCTCTATGGATAATTAGCTCTATCAATAATAAAACTCCAACAATCACATGATACCTGGATGGAGTATCGATCAGAATTTTATGTCATTTAAGTGGTTTTCTCATACGTATAACTCTTCCACACATTTATAGTGCAAACTACATTTATAGGTAGTGGGATGAGACAAATGTCTCTTGGTCCAGCAGGTTGGAAAGGAGGTGGTTAGGATTAGTGGCTGAGGGAGCAGCTGAGGAAGGCACAGCATTCTAAAATAGCTCACTTTCTGTGTATGGTTTGGGGTGGAGGGGAGTGAGGCTGACCATGATGGGTCTGGTTGTGGAGGGAGAGTCGTGTCTGCTGGGGCTGTGAGTTCAGCTCAATCCTGATCATCCACAGCCCTGAAGATGAGATGGTGCAACCTGGATCTTGTTTGAGGATGGAAAGTGGTGGAGGGGGTGGAGCAGGCAAGCTCAGACCTGATTGGCTATAGGAAGGGTCCTCAGGGGGTGGAGAGAGGAGAGAACTGGAGAAGGGGGTGGGAACTGGGTTGGAGGACCAGGAAGGATGCTGATGTGATGCCACAGACAAGATATTTTGAGTTTGGTGATGGATCCAGGACATTGTTAAGAAGGAATCCAGGGCCCTTGGCTGGCCGGCTCAATGGATAGAGTGCCAGTCCAGCATCTGGACATCCCAGGTTCAATCCCCAGTCAGGGCACACATGAGAGGCAACCATCTGCTTCTCTCCCTCTGCTTCACTCCGCTTCTCCTCCTTGTCTCTCTCTTCTCCCACTTCCAGTGGTTCGATAAGTTCAAGCATCAATCTTGGGCACTGAGGATAGCTTGGTTGCTTTGAGTGTCAGCCTCAGGTTCTAAAAATAGCTCAGTCCTTGAGCATTGGCCCCATACAGGGTTTCCAGGTGGATCCCAGTTGGGCACATGCAGGAGTCTGTCTCTATCTCCCCTCTTTTCACTTAAAAAAATGGATCAAGAGGTGTAATGATGTGGAGCTGATGATGGGCTGTGAAGTGTCAAGTGAAGAAATGGAGGCTGCTCCATTTTCTTCTTGGTGCCTGGAGGAGCCAGCAGGGCCGTCACAGGGTGAACATCCCTGGAACAGAGGGAGGTATAAGGAGATGCTGAGAAGACTGACCACATATCTAAGAAGAAAGCTGCTGGGACTGAGGAATTTTTCCCCAAATTTTCCCTTCGCTGACTTCCTGTTTCCATAATCAACACCAACCATCTTTTCTTTCACCATCCTCCTTCAAATACTGAGTCATTTCTGCCTCCTCTGGCCCCTCCCCTGAGCAGAGCTCCTCTTTTCACACTGTGATTCCCTCTACAGCACTGGGCCAGAGCCAATTTTGGAGGCTATCCCGATTTTAAAAATAAACACAGACTCAGGGATCTGTGAGAGGTTTTATGTTACTGAATTTCCAGGAAAAGGAGAGTATATTAATGAATAATCATATTTGAAGAAAAAGCTGATTATGTCACAAATTTATTAAGAGTTACAAATTTATACATGCAAGAAACTCAGTTATAAATTAAAGTCCATGCGCCACATCTCATGATCTTCTAACTAAAAAAAAAAAAAAAAAAAAATCATTGAGAGACAAATGACATGTTACAGGCCCTGGCCAGTTGGCTCAGCGGTAGAGCGTCGGCCTGGCGTGCGGGGGACCCAGGTTCGATTCCCAGCCAGGGCACATAGGAGAAGCGCCCATTTGCTTCTCCACCCCCCCCCTTCTTCTCTGTCTCTCTCTTCCCCTCCCGCAGCCAAGGCTCCATTGGAGCAAAGATGGCCCGGGCGCTGGGGATGGCTCCTTGGCCTCTGCCCCAGGTGCTAGAGTGGCTCTGGTCACAGCAGAGTGACGCCCCGAGGGGCAGAGCATCGCCCCCTGGTGGGCAGAGCCTCGCCCCTGGTGGGCGTGCCGGGTGGATCCCAGTCGGGCACATGTGAGAGTCTGTCTGACTGTCTCTCCCCGATTCCAGCTTCAGGAAAAATAAATAAATAAATAAAAATAAAGAAGGTGAAAATCTTTCATCAACTTATTAAAAATTTTTTTAAAAAAATGACATGTTACAGATAGAGGTAAAATGTCATGTGCATAAAATCCACAAGATTGTGTGACCTACCTTCACCCTCTGTCACCTCTGTTCATTGACCCAGGTGAACACTATCTTCCCACATGGGCTGAAATCAGGATGTGCTGAGAATGATAATGTCTTCCTCATGGGTAGACCAGCTGCAAAGACCCTTGATGTCTTCATGTGAGTCATCAAGTTGCTATTGGGAACCAGTGTCATGTCAGGAGCAGCTTTGCAAATGGTGTCTAGCTCACTATTCCAGATAATGCGATGACATGAACCCACAGGGGCTCAGGGGAGAACTCACACAGCCTCCCAGTACACCAGACACTGCTAGCAGTATGGGGTCTGGCTGGTCACATGGCCATGGCCGCAGGGTCCTGGACCAGGGCTCTATTCAGACCCACAGCTTCTCGGTCACCCAATAAGGGACATATCCATAATCTCAAGTATACTAGATGTAAGCTGCTTCCACGATCAAGAATCATGCCCAGGGAAGGGTCTTTGCCATGGCCAGGTACAATGCTTCCCTGTCCAGGACATGTCCTGACAGTCCACAGACAGCAGGACCTCTATAATGTCTCTGCTGTGGCCCCTGAATTTTTCAATTCCTGTTTTCTTCCCACCACTCGCCGTGCAAACCACAGCAACCAGAGCCCTCACCACCCTCCACTCATCAGGTCTAACCCACAAGATGTCATCCATAATATGACAAATGTGAGGTTCTGCCCAATGTCAAGGTGCTGACGTCCCTTGGGCTACGCTGTGAGAGAGTGAATTTATCCTGGGCAACCTGCCAATAGGTACCCAGGTGAAGAACTGTTCTTAGTCACCCCATCCATGGCTGCCTAGACATGACCAAAGGCCTGCATTGACTCCTAATAAACACATTTATCCTGCCTAGCAGCCCATGTACACTCAGTGTCTGCAGGAACCAGGCTGGGTATTAGACAAGGAGGACACCATGGGCTTAACTACTGCCTCCTCTAAATCTGTAAGGGTGGCCACTAACCTCTGTATGTCCACCCAAATGCAGGACGATTTGTGGTTTACCATGCCAGGCATTATGAAAGTGACACTGTAGAGTAACAAACTCTGCCTCCTTTCTTTAAAAGTGTGTAACTATGCTTAGAAAGTTGATCAAATAGCTTTGTGGTTCAACCTGACCTTTAAAAAAGTAGTGTTTAAGCATATTCCAGCCCTAATTTGTTCTCATTCCTAAGGCATGGGTCTTCTGGGCTGTCCTGATTGCTCTAAAGATCCCGCAGTTCTTTTTGGAATTCAGACATCTCTTATCCCTGTGTTAGACATGAGAATTTAAGTAAAAGTTTATTTGTATTTTTTAGGCGTTAGTAGATTGACAACATATTCATACACATTATTGGATGCTAACATGTGTATGTTTATTCTTGTTGCCCTCACACCTGAGCATACTGAGAGGTGAATGCCCATGGAGAAAAGATAACTGTGTAGTTGTGACTTTCTGTCTTCTGCTCTCTGCTAGTGTCCACATTTTCCCTCTTCCCTTCCTTCTGTTTCCTTCTTGATGTTCCAAGATTCCCCTTTATCATTTCAGCTCTGGGGCAAGAACTTCCTGTGGTTGTTTATTTACATGAGTTCTGCTTGTGATAAATCCTCTTATTATTGCTCTACCTGAGGATGTTTTACTTTCCTTTTATTTCTGAAGGATAATTTCATCTGTTATAGAATTCTGGATTTACTGCTTCTTTTAAGCAATTGAGAAAAAGTGTGCAGCTTCTCTCTTGTCTTCACAAGTTTCTGATGCAAAGCCCATTGTCATTTGAGTGAGTTTTCTCTCTGTAGGTAATGAGGTATTTCTGTCTCATGCATTCATGGAACTTCTTTGTCTTTTGTTCTTCTAGGTGGGTTGTGTCATGTCTTGATGTAGACTTCCTTGAGTTTATCCTATTTGGAATTTACCGAGTTCTTGAATATGTGGGTTTATGACTATTGCCCAGTTTCATCCATTTCTATCATTATTTCCTGTGTAGTTTTTTGGTGTTGTCCTCTGCTTCTAGGAGTCGGATCACATGGATGTTAGAGCTTTTGTTACAGTCCCACAGGATCTTGAGGCTCTGTTCATTTTCTTTCCCAGCTTATTCTTCCCTCCCTGTTGCTCAGATAGAGTAATTTCCTTTATTTTATTTTTTTGGGGGGAGGTCCTCTTCATTCTGATGTTCAGCCCATGTATTCATGGGCCTTTTATTTGATTATAGTATTTTTAAGATATAAAGTTTCTATTGTTTCTTTTATATATTCTATTTCTCTGCTGAGACTTTCTTCTCCTCCTCTTCTTCTTCTTCTCCCCCTATGCCTTCTCCTTCTTTTACAACTGCTACTACTACTACTACTACTTGTTTAAGATTCACTTTAAGCATGTTGTAATTGCTCATTGAAGTATTTTTATCATAGCTGTTGTACAATCCTTGTCAGACAATTCCAGTATCTGTCATCATGATGTTCGCTTCTGTTACCAATGGTCTTTATCACCCAAGATGAGATTTTCTTTAGTTTTGTTATAATGAGTGATTTTTTAAAAATTGAAGCCTGGACATATTGGGTATTATGTCATGAAAGTCTGCATCTTATGTTAAAGAAGGCATTTCTGATGCATGACTAAGGTACTGATTCATCACTGCTAGGTGAACCGGTCAGTCCAGGAACCCCATGTGGCCACCCTTGACAACAACTGTGTCATTCCTGGGGTCTTGACAGTCTTCGCACATCTGTTTTCTTCTATCTCATTTTAGGAGTATCCTTAGGTTTCATGTATATGCGATGTCCAGAAGTTTTCTGTGTTTTATGAGGGTTAGAGAGACATATGTCTACTTCCCCTTGCTTTAAAACTGAAGTTTGAAATGCAATTCATTGTTACTCATTAATGATGTGTCCAGTGATGTTGGATAAACTCCTTTTAAATTAGAATAGTAGATATTTATATTATTTTGGATTTTCCATGCACAAAGATTGTAATCTGTGTGTAATACAGCTTATTCTAGCCATTCAATGGTTATTGCTTTTTCATTTCTTTTTTTTTTTCTTAATTGATTGGTTGTTTCAGTGTTGACTAGAAGTGGATATAGTGAATATTCTTGTCACAGTCTCAATTGCAAACAGAAAGATTTCAATTTTTTACTTAAAAATATATTTCTGATTTACTTATTTCATTCAGTAAAATGTTTTCAAGGTCCATCCATGTTGTCATAAATTATACTATGTCATCAGTTGACCAATGTCACCCTGTTAAATTTAATCATCTAAATAAAAAAAAATTTTTTTAAGAAAAAATTATTTCTTCTATATATTTTTAAAGATGCTTTGACTAAAATAGAATACTCCCTTTTATTTCTGAGGAGTCTTTTCATTATATATTGGTGCTGTATTTTAAGAAAAGCTTTGCATTTGTTCATATAATCTTTTTTCCCGATTCTTCTTTGATGTTTTAATTATATTGCTTGATTTTTTAATATAAAATGAACTGTGCATTCCTGAAAACACATACCTGTATGGCCATGACATATTATTTCTTATATGCATTGATGGATCTTGTTTGAATATTTTGTTTAAGACTCTACACCACAGTTCAGGTAAGAGAGCTTCCTGTGATGTTCTCATTTTGTAGCTTCCTTGTTTGGTTTTTTTATATATATATATAATTTTTTAATGGATTTTATTTATTCATTTTTAGAGAGGAGAGAGAGAGGGAGAGAGAGAAACAGAGAGAGAGAAGGGGGGAGGAGCTGGAAGCATCAACTCCTATATGTGCCTTGACCAGGCAAGCCCAGGGTTTCGAACCGGCGACCTCAGCATTTCCAGGTCGATGCTTTATCCACTGCGCCACTGCAGGTCAGCCTTGTTTGGTTTTGCGATCAGTTATTTTTAACCTGATCAACTGTGTCAGGGTATACGCCTTTCTTCACTATTCTCAGGAAAAGTTGTGTATGTTTCAGGTAGTGTGTATGTGTGTTTGTGTTCATGTGTATGCCCATGTGTGTATTTCATGCATGCATAAGTGTTCAGAAACATTTACCATTGAAGCTTTCTGGACTCCAATTTCCCTTTGCAGAAAAATTTTAAATTACAGATTCAATATATTTGATATATATGACAGTTCAGAGATTTATATTTCACCCACATATGAGTGAAATTATATAGTTCTTGTCCTTTTCTGTGTGATTTATCTCACCCAGCGTGATACTTTCAAGATCCATCCATGTTGTTGCAAATTTCGGTATATCATTTTTCATGGCTGAGTAACACTCCATTGTATATACATATTACCTCTTGATCCAGCCATCCATTGAAAGACATTTAGGTTGTTTCTATGTCTTTGCCTTTTTCTTTCTTAATGTATTCATCCATTGTTCTTAACTTTCCATTTCATAAATCTGATGTGAAATATTTATATTATCATTCATTTAAAGCATTCTCTCATTTCTGTTTTGGTTTTAAATTCACACATTGATATTGAGGAGTCTGTTGTTTTGATTCCAAAATGTAGAGACATTGGTTATCTATTCAGAGTCAGGTGACTCCCAAAGGGTCCCAGGAGCTGCAAGTGTTCTAAGTCAAGAGTCCAGGCTGAGTGAGGTCAATAACCTAGTGACAAAGGGGGCAGCTCCTGTACCCTCTGGGATCCTTGCAGGCCCCTTACCTGTAGTGTGAGGTCTGGGTTCTCCCTGGGCTAGTGGACAGCCAGAGCAGCATACACACTGGGCTCATCTGGGGGCTACCCTGACCTGGAGGAAGGGGGTGCAATTGTCTCCCTTCTGAGGGGTGTGTGGTTCAGCTGGGCTTAGGTCACATCCGGAAAGGCATCAGACACAGCAGCCTGGAGAAGGAGAAGAGTGATAGGTATGGAACGTGGGTGGGTTGGGGGAGCCTGAGTGCCTGGAGAGCGGGGAACCTACCTGACTGTCAGTCTGTCTGTCCCCTTCTGCTTGTCTGTCTTTCTTGTTCAGAAACCCTTCTGACAGGGAGGAAGGAGAGATGGCCATTCCCTGCCTGTGTCTTGATCCTGAGAGGTTCACCTGGGCACATGTCACTCCCTGGGGGACTTTATCATGCCTGTTCTGCTGCAGAGACAGTGACACCGAGACAGTGTCCCTTCCAGTCAATTATCCACCTGTTGCCAGAGTGATGATGTTAAACTTTAAATCAGATTAGGTCAGTCTCCTGACGGAACCTGCAGGGACTTCCTGGATAAGCCTTTGAGCATCTGGATGCTTCTATTGTCCTGACTCTTAACCTAACACATTGTTTCTTGCTCATTTGGCTCCAATAACATGGTACATTGTACTGAAGAAGTATGTCCTGCCTCAGGAACTTTGTCCCTGCTGTTTTCTCTGTCCCCTCTCCCATGTTCTAGCTTTATTTTCCTCACAGCACTTTGCTCTCTAGGACACTGTCTGCTTGTTTTGCATATTATCTCCCTCCCCCACAAGTGAGCTGGAGGAGTGTGGAGACTGTGTTGCTCAGGGCTGCACTGTGGCCACTAAATGGAGCCAGTAAACAGTGAGCTTTTATCACATCTGCTGGTGAATTAATGAAGGGGACCCTGGGAACCTGTGCATGATTCACTTATTAATGCATCCTCCTGAGACCTGGGGCTGCACAAGGTCAGACAGAGAACAAGGAGCCGGCAAAGGGGAACTCATAGGAGGGGCTATGATGTCACAAGGAAACCAGCAAGAATGAAGTTACAGCAAGATGAGCTGGGTGCCCAGAAAGAAAGGTCAAGGTTGACACTGCTGATATCCAGGTTACATTAGGACAGGGAAGTGTCATTGGATTAAACTACAAAACAGGAAGGTCCTTGGTGGCCTGGACAGGATCAAGGGTCTCACCCGAGGGTCCAGCTCCATGCCCTCCTCAGGCTGTGGATCCTTCACGGCAGCATCTTCTGGGGCAGAATGGGGCTGTTTCTCCTGACAGGGTCCCCAAGATCTCAGGGCTGCAACCCTGCCAGCTCTCAGATGGAACAGTAACCCAGGAGTGGCAGTGTGGATTTCAGTCCTTCTCACCCTTGACGCCCACACATCCCCAGCCTATCCTTCAGCCATTTTCTTCTGAAATCCCTGTGCCCCACCCCCAGAGCAGCCCTCTCTTCCTCTCACAGAGGAGTTCTTCCTGGGTGTCTGAAACTGGGCTGGAAGTGAAGGATGAGACAAGAGTGTTTGGGGCAGAGAGGGGCCACGGATGGTGGGATTTGAGGTCTTTAAGGAAGGAATGACTTGATCTTCAGAACTCTGTTCTTGGGCTCTGTGTCTGTGGCCCCTGTAAGAGTTTGGACAGCAGCCTCTCTCTGGGTTGGTGAAGAGAGGCAGTTTCAGCCCTGGGAGGGTAGGGCCTCCCTCCCCGTGTGATTCCATAGGGAAGAAGGAAACCTTAACACACCCTTGTGCGTATGTTTTAGTATTTCATGAGATTGAACATGATGAAAGATCACCTTCCATTTATACATCTGTGCTGACCTTGAGGGTTTTCTTTCTACATTTTCTAATCTGAGATTCTGGAGAAACCTTATTCTCAGCTGACCTTATCCATCTATTTGGTTTCCTGTGGCTGCTGTCCTGAATGACCCCTTTGTTGACCAAGGTCAGACCCATGTTCTGCCTGTCCCTCCCTGTACAGTGTCACTAGCACTGCTATAGAGGGGACACTCTCCATAACATCACACCCTGGGGGCTTCCCTGTGAGACCCCCTCTCCCAGGAGCTCAGAGCTAGAACTGAATGGAAATCTGAGCTCTGGGCCACGATTCTCTCCTTTTACACTTGGGGACACTGAGGTCACACAGGAGAAGGTATGTCCATGTCAGTGTCCCCACAGGTGCCTGAACCCCACATGACTCAGCCCCTGTCCCCCATGGACACACCCACCACGTCCCCACAGAGACCCTCACTTATCCCTCTGAAGGCCTCACTCCATGAGGTGGGGGGAGGGGCAAATTCTCAGAATCCCTGGAATCTTGCAGTTCACTGTCATCTCTTCCCAACTCACAGAACCGTGGGACACAAGCCTGTCCTTAGGTCTGAGGGGCATTAGCTCCTTTGAGAGACTCAGAGCTGCCCTGGGGTGGTCTGTGCTCCTCAAAGAGGACGCAGTGATTCATCAGCTGTGCAGACGGGCCCGCTTAGTGGGGGGCTAGGGTTCCAGAGGGTCCTGGGAAGATCAAAGTGAGGCTGAGTCTGGGGCTGAACCTGGGACCCCACCTCACAGAGACTCCTCCTGCAGAAGCACTGTGGCCCCCTAAGACCATCTCACTGTCCACTTGGCACCTTCGGGTCCCCAGGTGAGTGGAGGGGAAGGCAGGGAAGAGAGGGTCTCTAAGGGGAAGATGTCTGCAGGGTGACCATCCCTAAAAACACCTCACTCTTCTTTCAGCTCTTAATTCTTCTGGAGATAGGGCCCTGAGCTCACAGCTCAGAAAGTCAGGGTCAGTGTCCCCTCACCTGAGACCAGGAGCTCCAGGGCATCACTGGACTGTGACTACACCTGGGGTTTGTCCCTGTCACAGCCATAGCATCTGAACATCCACTTCTGGCTGGGGGTCACGGGACCCACAGGGAACAGGACCTGGAACTACATACTGGGGTATCTTTGTGTGTCCAGGGTCCAGGAGAGCCTGTGTTCTCCTTCCTTAGTCAGGATGAACCTGTCAAATTCAAGCCCTGAGCCACACTAGAGGGTCACGTTCCTTCCTGAGGTCACAACAGGGCTAGGCAGGGCTGAGAGGCTGGATTTGCTGTAGAATCCTAGGAGAGGAGGAGGCAGTGTGTTAGATGGGCTCACACCTCCCTCTCATCCCCCAGGGCTGGGTTGTGAGAGGGGAGACCCCCTGAGAGCAGACCCCCTTCCTGAGGGCAGAGCCTGAGGCTGGGACCCCTGAGTGTTCCCTCACCTGTCACTACCAGTTCCAGGGGTCACTGCGCTCTGACCAGCCAGTGGAGTTGAGGAATCTACAGTAATATCTCCCTGCATCACGCTCTGTCATGTACTTGATGGGGAACTTGGCCTTGTTCTCGGACTTCAGTGGCTTCTGTGTGTCCCACGGTTGTGTGCCTCCCTCTTTATCCAGATGGTACTCCTCAGCCCCCAGGGTCCCCTGACACCAGAGGGTCACAGGGTCCCCCCAGGGGATCAAAGAGCCAGGCTCAGCCCAAAGGGTGGGTTTGGGAAGGGTCCCTGGAAGGAATCAGAGGCTGTGTCACAAGATATTCCTCACCCCAGTCCCCATCTCTCATCCCCAGGACCCCCCAGGGGTCCCCCATCTGTCAGCCTGGAACAGCTGTGCCCCTTCCAAATCCCCTTGTGGAGGGAACCTTTTCCTTCCTAAAGAATTAGACCTGAGGCACTTGGGACAGACTCGCCATGGACTTGGGTCTTCAAGGCCACACTGAGCCCTGGAAGAGAGTTCCTGTGAGATATTTGCTGCAAAATCTTGAGTAAAACCCCTACCTCCACCATGAACCTCCTGCCTCATGGGGTCCCCTGAGAGACCCCTGGCTGTGGGGCAAGGTCCCTCCCAGACTAGGGCTTCCCCTCCCCCTCCTCATTTTAACCCAGGCAGAGCAGGGTCGAAAAGGTGGGGGTCATGATGTCTTCTCCTTCTGAGTCCAGCTGTGCAGATGGAGGAAACCAGAGTGGCACCAGGACAGAAAGACACACAAGGTGTGGCCACTGGGAGGCTGTCCCTCCCTGTCACAGTGTTGTGGACCGTAAATGGCAAAAAGCCATTGTAGATTCGAGGCTTAGCAAAAAGCTAAGTTCTCCCCCCTCCATCTCCATATTTGGCTATGATGCAGAGTATTTGCACCCACTTCACTTGCTTCCTTGGGTTGCTGGAAGCAATTTACATGCCCTTCCTCTTACTCTTTGTTTGTTTTCAGATGTTGGTAGATTTCACTAATGTATCTTGGTTTTGCCTTGGGAGAGTTCCTGTCTTAGCCTTGGATATACAACTTTGTATCAAGGTCCTTGATTTGCATATAGCTATATAATAAAGCAAACTGGGGCTATAGCACACTCAGATACTGCCAGGCATTTTGAAGAGTCCTCTTGGTCCCATCGTTTTTGATAAGTGTGTTTCCTTAATTCCGCATTGTTATTAGGAGCCCCGCTGGTCCGCGGCATCACAGGACTGTCACATCAGCGGCCTTTGAGAAAGGGGGACATTCCCTCCCCAAATGCCTGGCTCTCATTTCCATAATTGAGCAGGAAATAGACCCATAGTCTCCTGAGATGCCCCTTCCACGTGAGGTGACCCCGGGCACCTCCTTCCCTGTCAGAGCCACCCCATGTGGTCACCTTTGTCCTCAGCCCATCCATCAACTCCTCCCTGTGGGTCCTCACCATGGACGGTGGTCACCAGCCCTGGAGATGCTTCAGGAAGACGTGGGTCCCTGTGACTGCAGAGCTCAGATCAGCAGGGACAGGTCCACAGTCTCCCTGTGCAGTTCAGGTCCAGTGTCTCTGACAATGAGCACCAAGGGGAACTAGATAAAAATAAAGGAAGGAAACATGTCCCTTCCAGCCCCAGAGTGTGGCTTTCTTTTCATCATAGCCTCCCTCACAGACCTCTTTTTTCTTTTTAGTAACGAGAATATCTTCCACTCCCCGACCTTCCTGGGGACAAGCCTCTGAGTCATTCCTGCCCCCTCATTGTCCCTTGTTTCCTGGGTTTAAGTCTCCCCCTCATCCTGTGGTCCTGCTTTCCAGCTTTAAGGGACACTTTTGGGTTAGAGCTCTGAGTTTGACTAAACTATGTATTTATTTAGATACCCATCACCGAACACCTGTGCACCCTTGAGTGATAACATCCTACCTCTGAGCCTCGGTTTCCTCATTTGGCCAGGCTGTCATGAACCCCCCTCCTCAGAGTGGTTGTGGGTCAGTGGTGCTGGGTTCCTGGGAGGGAGACATCAGTTTCAGACCAGATGAAGTCCTGAGGGGGATGGGACAGGAGAGAATCAGGGTCCACCAGCAAGTGCAAGATCACTGTGCTGACTGTAGACCCTGTCAGCTCTGAATAGTAAGTAAAGCTACTGACAGTGGTTCTAAAATATGTAAGTTGGACACTGTTGTCCTCCTGCACTGTGTTTTCATGCAGCACTGGGTAATATCTGCCCACTGGCCTGAGCTCAATGCCAGCAGTGAACAGCCTTCCCTGTGTGTCCTGAAACAGATGAAGTCTAGTGTTGTCAGCCATGGCCTGTCCCTGTGAGAATGTGAGGCTCCCACTGGGTCAGACCTGATGGCAGAATGCTGAGCAGGTGCTAAGTCTGAAAGAGAGAACACCATGGGACATGAGAAGCTGCCAGCCCCCTCAGCAGTCTGACTCCCAGGATGGTCCTGGGAGAAATCTATGGAAAACCAGGTGTGTGAGGGGAGTGATTTCCAACAAGAATAGACCATAGAGTGATCCCAAAAATGATACAGTGCTATGGACACCAGTCTCCTGAAATAGGGGCACTGGGACAATATGAAAGTAGGTTGAGATGATTATGTTTCAATATCTGAAAAAGAAAAAGAGAATTCAATTTTTTGAGGTGAAAATATGAATTGTTCTAGAAGGGCATGAGGAGTTAGAAATGTCAGAGGTGAGACATCCAATAGAATGAACACATGAAAACAATTCATCCAATCAAGAACAAGACACAGCTGAAGGAAGAATAATGAAAGTGGAGAACAATAATGAGGAAATTGCCAGAATACAGCATAGGGAGACAAGCAGTGGGGATTTAAGGAACTTGGGGCTAGAATGAGGAGGACCAGCGTCATGTCTGTGGTAGAAGAATTAACGAAGTGAGAGTGCTGTCTAATAACAGTCAAGAGACAAATAAATGAACATCTTATAGAGATGGGGACAGAACAACTAAGTGTTAGGAGGCATGTATTCAAAAATGAGATCTGTATCTTGACCTTTTGTGGTAAATCAAGATAATGAAGGAAATTACGAAGAAAAAACAGCCTACACTGAATTGTACCCATGAACGTGTTCATTTTATTTTACATGAATTCCAACTTTCAAAAATAATATCTATAAGGCCGGCTTAGGGTCCTAAAAATGTCATACAATTTCTTCCTAGAGAAGATGCAAATTATCATAACGATAAGCTCCCTGGGACCACACCTCTTCACAGCAAAGAGCAATACCAGAAGGTGCTGGAGAAATATCTTAAGGAGCAGATGGTTAGTGAAGTGTCATCATGACCACAAACTGCCCAGAGACCAGGTGAAATGCTCTGAGGGACTGAGGTGAGGCAACAGCCCTGGTCAGCAGACTAAAGGACTGAAGCCCCGTCCCCAGCCTTACTGAGATATTTATTAGCGAGTACAAATAACTCAAGGAAGCAGACAGTAGAAATTTTTAGGGGGTGAAGTAAAGGACAAGGAACATGCTGACTCCTAATCTCTGTTCTCAGAGCCTAAACATATTCTGTGTTGCTGAATCTTATCCTGCTTGTTTTGCTGTTTCCAGTACAGGGTCAGAAAAACTTCTGGACTCTCGTCCATTCAGGACTTTCGCTGTGTCTAACTGTCATCCAAACACTGCATATTTTCATAGCATATTCCTACAGTGGATATTTTATACAGAGCCACATTGATTTTCAAGGACAAAGGTGAGCATGTCAGCAGGGGCAAACCCCAAAGCAGTGACTTGTGTCGTTAAACCTAACCACGCGAGGCTGCATCTTCGTGAGAGAGAACAGCTTTCAGGGAAGACGTCCTTTAACCACCAGATGCATTTTCTCTCCTGGAGCTGAATCATACATGGAATTTGAAATAATAATGTTTTTTCAAGTAACTTGATAAAGACCAAGAGAGTGAACAAGGGAGTTTCCAGAGCAGCAAGGTTTTAGATGGTCTGCTCTTTTCACGCTCTGACAAAGGAATAGAAAGGGACATACTTCAGTCAGAAGGGCAATGACCCAAAACCGGAGAAAGCATGTTGGACCAGTGAGGAAACAAGTGGCAAAATAATTGGAAAATATATATCTATTCACTATGTTGTACACTGGAGGCTAATATAAGATTGAATATCAACTGTAATTGAAAAATAAAAATATACATAAAAGAAGGAACCCATGTCACAAGCTACAACATCAATGGACCTTGAGGACAGGTGAAATAAACCATTCACACACAAAAAAAAGACGAAGCAGAAACTGTACAGACTTGCACACATGCGCACACACAAGCACACACCCGTACATGTGTGCGCGCAGGTGAGGATCTTCTCAGATGGCTGCAGATCTCTGCTCCTCTTTGTCACCATCTCCCTGGCAGGAATTCCCTGATGAATTTCCACACTGTCACTTTCTGAGTCCTCCACTCCTGGGATTTCTGAGGATCCTTGTTCTGAAGTATCTGGAGGTCATTCTGTGTATCTGTTTCCTCTGCAACTTTCTGCCTTGAAATCAACTCCGCCATCTCACACGTGGCCTGAAATAAAAGACCTCCCTCAGAGCAGCTGCGCAGTGAGCCCAAGCTGGGGGCCATGGCCATTCCTGCCTGTCTCTTTTGCCCACGGCAGAGAGCCGGCCACATGCAGCAGAGAAGCCCGTGGCCCCTGGAACATTTGAGTCTTCTTGGTCCTAGGTTGGTTCCTCCAGCTCAGATCTCCGTCACTCACCAGGGGTCCCAGGGCTGCCCACCTGACAAACCCAGAAAATGCCAACTCTGAGAGTGGGGGCTGCCAAGAGCCTCCCTCCACCCTCAGGCAGAACACATTTATTTTTCTGTATTTCCATGGCAGGTTTAGCCCTTTGAGGACCCATACTCAGGGAACAGGGAGGATACTCTCACACAAGTTGCAAGTACCTAGTAATAATAATGATATTTGTGTTCTGTAACTCATGTGTCATCTAATGGGAGCTTCACAACTACTTTGTGGAATAATATTTACATTTTTTTACAGAGGCAGAACCTTTGCCTAAGAAGAGATTTGACTTGTCTACTCAACATGCCAACACATGACACTCTTAGTTAGAACTGAAGCGTTCTGCTGTCCACCCCCCACGTTAACCATCTGGAAGACTTACATACTATGAGAGGGCAGAGCTGTGGGAGCTAATGGTCTCTGTGGGGTACTTTTAACCAGCACGGGGTCTCAGGGAAGACAGCATGTGAGGACTCCCCTACTGAAGGGTCTTTAAGACCCTCTGCTGGGCCAGTGGGTGCGCAGTCTCTCCTGGACCTACGTCGTTTTCCCTGCTGGCAAGACACACATTTGGGTGAACTACTGTCCCTGTTCAACCAAGAAGTTGAAGGATGTGTTTCATTCTGAGAACGACAATCTCTACTGTGTCTCTGATGTGCCCTCTGGTGGCCTCAGGGAAGATGCTTCACCGGGTATTGAATCAGCAACCTATGTGGTTCAGGATGATGCTCTAACCACCTGAAAAGTCCAACCAAGGCTTGACCTAGAATAATGTTTTAAAATTTTATTGGTGATTTTTATTTGCTGACATTTTATGGAAGACATTTTGGTCTATGTTTATGAGGGATTCTGACCTGCATTTTATCTTTTACTTCATTTTACTTTACTTTACTTTTTATTTTATTTTATTTATTTGTTTGCTTATTTATTTATTTGCTCTAACTTGGTTTAATCTTACTATTAACATTTCTCTAGCCTCATAAAATCAAAGTATTTCCTCCTCATCTAATTTCCAGGAGAGACCGTATAAAATTGGGATTACTATGTCTTTATGCGTTGACTGAAATCTGTAAATCAAACCAGTTAAATCTGAAGATTTCTTTGGGGGAAAAGTTTTAAACTAAAAATTTATTTTTGGAATGCGAGATGCGCGAACTGTTTTTCAACATCTAGCAATAACAAGTGTTAGGCCCTGGGGGACAAGCAGGATCAGGACACCGTGATTTTGATCATATGCACTAAGACAGCCAATTAAATGAGAAACGTGTCATCATCCACTCGGGTTTCAGTTATGGTTGCACTGCCCAGTGGTTCCTTCCCGAGTGCAAACGTATTTGAGGTCACTTGTGGTTCTGTATAAATTTTAGTATTGCCTTTCCTACATCTGCGAAAACAGTAATTGGAATTTTGATAGGGATCACACTGAATGTATAAATTGCATTGAGCAGTATACACATTTTAATTAACTCTTCCAAACTGTGACTATGGGATATAAGTTGATTTATTTGTGTCTTTTGAAATTTTATTTCATCAAAGTATTGGAGTTTTCAATGCCCAGATCTTTCACTGCCATGGTGATAGTTTGTTTTTGATGCTATTGTGAATGGAATTTTTTTCTTTTTTCGATATTCCATAATGTATGCATAGGCATGCCACTGATATGTGTGTGGTCATTCTGTATAATGCACCTCAACTGAATTTGTGTTGAACAGTTTTTACCATTCTTTCATAAAAATCTTTAGAATTTTTAAATATATATAATATTGTCTCATCTACAGACCGTTTCACCCCTTCCTTTCCGATTTGCATGCTCTTTATTTCACTTCCTTGTCTGATTTCTCTGGCCAGGACTTTTAGTATATGTTGCATAGGACTGGAGAGAGTGACTGTCCTTGTCTTATTCCTGATCTCAGAGGAAAGAATTTCAGTCTTCACTGCTTAGTATGATGTGAACTGTGGGCTTGTGTGTGTGGCTTTTATTTTGCCTAGGTATGTTCATTCTATACCAATTTGTTTGCTGCTTTTATTATGAAAGAATGGTACATTTTTTCAAATGCTTTTTCTTCATGGAGTAAAACAACCATACAGTTTGCATATTTCCCTCTATTTTGTGGTGAAAATATTTATCAATTTACATTTGCTGAAATATTCTTGCCTCCACAGAATAAATGCCATTTGATCATGGTGTCTTAAACTATTCAGGTAATGTTGAATTTAGGTTTGTTAATCATTTAATAAGAACACTTGCATCTTTGTCCAACAAAGATACTGGTCTCTTGTTTTCTTCTTGATCTACTTTAGGTTGTTACCTTCTTTTACATTTTTCATTTCATTCATTGACTTCTTCAACCCCAGAATTTATTGGTTTATTTTATGATATGGTATTTTATCTGTCTCTTTGTTAAATTACCCTTGTGGTCTACATGTTTTTGTGATTTTATTGACTCACCTTCCAGGGTTTTTTTGCAGCTCATGAGTTTCTTTGAATTATCTGTTGAGTAAATTGCAGATCTTTGTATCTTTGGGTTCAGTCATTAGGCAGTTATTATCATTTTGGTGACATCATAATTTAGATTCTTCATGTTCTTTGGAGTTCTGTGTTCCTGTTTTGTACATGATGTAGCAGTCACCTCCTCCAACCCTGACCAGCCCCTTCCTGTGACAGATCCTTTCTGCTGGTCCTGTTTATGTTTCTGGGGCTTCTCCGACCTTTGGTGAATACACCTGCTTCGTGCTTCTTGCTCCCCCTAGTGGCAGGACTCTTATGTTGCCTATCTTCTTACCTCACAAAACATCTGGCCAGCTGTTGGGAAGCTCTCTTGTTTTCTGAAAGTTGGTGCAACAGCTCAGGAGTGTGGTTGCTCCCTTACCCGCAGACCCTGACATGTTCTCTGCACACACTTTCATCTGTTCAAGCTGCTCTCTCTGCCTGGGCTGCTACAAAGGCTCTCTAGCCCATAGAAGTCTGCCAACATAAGCAGACATTCGTCATGCATGGCAGGTGTTTTGGAGGATGACCTCATAAGGCTGACAAGCTGGTGCTCATGGGACTAAGCAGAAATCCTGCCATTCTCTGCCTTCCCTCATAGTAGCAGCGGTTCCTGGTGGACACAGGATGTGCTCAGAGTGGATGATGTCTCATTACAGAGTAACGTGTGTTTGTTCTTCCACAGGGATTAACTGGCACCAAAGTTCTAAACGGATTGAGGCTTTGAAATCCAGGATAGGGTTCTGCTGTGATATATGAGAGACCTGAGTCCCAGTACAAATAGAATTTTGTCAGTGGGCTCCATCTCAAGGGGGGGGCTGAGCAAGCTCCACTTCAGCTGAGACACCCAGTATTTCCAATCGCCCAGGCCCAAATATGAGAGGCCTCTTTATTCTATATTCATATGAGGGCCTGATTCCGTAGGAGCCAGGACGACTCTCAGGGACCCTAGAATCAGCACCACCAACAGAGACAAACGTGGCGTCTGCTCTTTTCTCCCCGCCTGAGCTGGACACCCTCCCTTTTGACATTTCCTCTCACACTGACCACAACGGGCACCAGTGACCTCAGTGTTGCCTGAGACATGGGACACCTTTGTGGGATGTAGCAGAACACGGATTTGAACCAGGGGTGGGTCTTTTTTTTTTTTCTAATTTAACGGCTGCTCCTTGAAAGGTTTACTTACAGTGGAGGGCTCAGACACTGCCTGTGATGCCATCTCACACGCACACACAGGTGCACCCTAGTTCACGCACATGGTGTCCCAACAGCCTTCTGCCTTTTGCAATTGGAGAAATGGTCTCAGAGAGAAGAAGAAACTTTCCCCAGGAAGTCGCTGGACCAACACCAGAACTGACCCTTTACCCCACTTTATTCTCACAGATACTCAAGGGCCTGACTCCATGGTAGAGACCAGTGCTCAGAGCCTCCTGGGGGTCAGGACAGGGAGCGAGAAGCAGGAGATGCCTTCTTCCCACTTCAGCCCGGCTGCTCCTCCCTGGATGCTCCCATAGCATCTCTCTCCGCCATGACCTCCCCACCTGTCACCTGCCAGCCTCAGAGCCCTGGAGCCCCGTGGCCACCCCAGCATATCTGCTGGCCCCAGCCCCCCTAGGAGACAAGCTGTATCAGAGCAGGTGATCCTGTTCTCTCTGGGGCCATGTCCTCTGCTTGTCCCCACTTGTGTCTTGTTCTCTCTGGGTGAGGCCACAAAGACAGGAGACTGGAGGGGTGGGATGGGTGTCTCTGGCCTATTCTCCTTTAATCAGCCTGGTCCTCCCCAGCCTTTCCTGCTCCCCGGGAACATGTCTGTGCCTCAGGGATGAGGTGACAGTGAGGCAGGAAGGGGGGAGCTCTGGAATTTACCATCACTCTGGGCACGGAGGGTCCTCCCTGCTGACCCTCCTTCTGTGACCCCCTCACTCCATTCCAGCCCAAAGGGCCCCTGGAGACAGAGTCCTAATGTGACCATGAGGACATAAGGTGTGGGGCTGGTGTTCCTCACCTGACACCACATTCTCTAGGACTTCACTGGGGTGTGACAGCAGGTAGGGGGAGGTGCTGTTTGAGCCATAACACCTATAGGTCTCCTTGTGACCTGAGATCACAGGACTGATGGTGAAGGTGGCCTGAGAGGGTGCAGACATGTCCTGCAGACAAAGGTTCTGAGAGGATCCTGTGACCCCTCCCTGTGCTGGTGGAAGGTGTCAAACCAGACCTCAGAGTGACACTGCAGGGTCACGTTCTCTCCCGAAGTCACTGAGGGTCCCGGCTGGGCGGAGAGGGAGGGTTTTATGTACATTCCTGGAGAGAGGAGGTTGTGATGTGTAGTCACCCCTACCCACATGCCCTTGACCCTGAGCTGAGGGACCTCGTCCTTCCCCAGGGACTCTCTCTGTGACTGCCTGTTAGCTCCTCTCAGGAGCTGCCTGGGTCTCCTTTATTTTCATGCCTATCCTTCCCCCATTCTCACTCCCTCCCCCTAGATCTCAGCCTCTGCTCCAGGACCCTCTCCTGGGCCCCATCACCACCAGGGTGACCCTGGGCACAGAGCCCTGAGCTGACAACAGGACACGGGGCAGGGCAGGTCCCCTCACCTGTGATCAGGATGTCCAGGGGGGGAATGGGGAATGACCATGCATAGGAGAGGCTGTGTCCACTGTAGCACCTGTACTGGCCCCTGTGGGTCTGGTTCATGTGGCCCAGGGGGAAGACGGGGCTGTGTTGCCCATAGAGACCCTGGGGCTGTGTGAGCCCCTCGTCCTTGATCAGAGCAAATCTGTCAAAGCCAGACTCTGAGTGACACTGGAGGGTCAGGCTTTCTCCAGGCAGCACCAGGGAGCCTGGCTGGGCCGAGAGGGAGGGCTCCCTGTGCACACCTGGGGGAAGAGGACAGTAGCACTCAGGCACACACACCCCCGCATTGCCCACAGAGCTGCAGTGAGTTTTCCCTGGTCCTTCCCTAAGTATCCTACCTATGATTCTGTCCCCAAGAGAACCAGTATTACTGACCCCATGGTTCCACTGGGCACACAACTTAGTTCAGTTATTCTGGGCCCAGGAAACAGATGGGGTTACACAGGGGTCTCTCTTCTCACCTGTGACCTGGATGTGCAGAGGGTCACTGGGCTGTGACCACAGAAATGGGTAGGAGCTGGGAGAAACATAGCATATCCCCATGGGACATAGGTCTCCTTATGGGAGGTGCTCACGAGGACCACAGAGAAGACAGCCTGCCACCTCCCAGCATGGAATCTGGATGCCACGTGTCGGAGTGGGTCAGCTCGTCCCTCCTTCAGCAGATGGAAAGTGCCCGTTGTGTTCTGTGAGCCACATGAGAGGGACACATTCCCTTCTGAGGCCACCACAGGGCTTGGCTGGACTTAGAGTGTGGGAGACAGGCTGTAAGCTGACAAAATCCTTGCAGTCTAGGGCTTAGCCTAAGACCAAGCTCCTCCCCACACCCTTGGCTGTTCCATTGTGGGGGTTGGGGGGTGCACGCTTAGGAGGATTCCTCTTTATACTTTAGATATGTGACTTTGTATCAGAGACTTCCTTGTTTTACAAATGGCTTTGCTCTCAGCACTATAAAATAAAGCCCACCAGGAGTGTAGGAACTTTTGGTAGTCATCAGCTACCAGGAGACCTCCTGATGCCATTCTTTTTCTGTGTTTATTTTTCATTCCGCACTGTTCTTCCTCAGGACCTGGACCATTACGAGCCACACTGGGTTGCGGCATGAGAGGGTGGTGCTCTGTCCACTTCTGAGGAAGAGTAGGGGACCAGTGTAAAAATGGATAATCATCTCATATGCCCCAGGGGTGTACTGTGAGATATGAGGTGCCCCTGAGACCACCCTCCGTCTCCTCTGTCTCTGAGGAGGAGCCCACAGTGAGAGGACCTAGTATCTCCCTTACCTGTCACCACCAGAAGCAGGGGTCACTGCACACTGACAATATGTTCCCAGTTGTGTAACATGCACACTGGTACAGCTCCGCATGGCGTGAGCTCATAGGTTTAACACAAAAACCACTCTTGTTGTTGGAGTTCTGTAGTGGCCATGTTGCCTGGTTCAGCCTAGATGGAGGGTTTATGGAGAATGTCTGGAAAGGAATTAGACCTTAACTGTCCAGGGAGCCCTTCACCCACTGTGTTTTCCCAGATGTTGCTCCAGGCTCCTCCCAGATTGGTCACCATTACTACAAACCCTGTGTTACCCCAGTTGCCCAAGGGGGTCATTGTGCTGAAGCAGGAAGTCTGGGGGAGGACTTACCAGCCTGTATGTGGTCCCACATGTCCCAACACAGCCCTGGTAGAGAGTCCCTGTGAGAACCACCTGCAAACCACACATAGAAGCTCTCGGCCCTTGAGAGCTGGGGTCAGAGCTAGCGTTAAGCATGTCTCTCTTCCCATTGAAGGTCTTTCCTCACTGAGCCTCCTGATTCCTGAGGTCCCTCAGGATCAGGAACTGGGAGGGAAAGGGTCCCCATCTCTCCTCTTTTACCCAAAACTCACATAAGCAGAGAGTGTCATGATTGTGGTGCTGCATCCCATGGTCCTCAGTAGTGCTGATGATGTATAAAGTCCTCTGAGCCCAGGAGGACTGATTGAGGTACGGGTGTGACAAGGTCCAGGCTCCATGTGACATGCTGAGTTTCCTCTTCAACCTCACTCTGCCCTCCATGAAAGAAGACAGCCGGTTAGAAAAAAGCCCCATTCAGTTTCTAATCTTTTTCTGCCTCTTACCAAAGCTGTGTGACCTTGGGCAATTCACTTTAATTTTCTGATACTCAGCAAATTAAATTTTTTTTCCTTTCTACTATCCCAGCAACCAACCAATGTTTACTGAGCCGTCTTTCTGTCCAGGCATGAGATTCATGGGGGAATGGGGGAAGGTGACTGATACCTTCCCTGAGTGCATGGAGCTCTGATTAATGACATCACACAATACATTAAACAATGGATTGTGTGGCTATAGTTTTGGTGAGTTGTAGAGAAGGAGAAAAAGAGCAGATGGGGTCAATAACTGGGGGACGTCTAGCACCTCAGTCATGGAGTGCAGGGACCTGCTGGTGAAGGAGGGACCAGGACAAAAGAGGGGTCAGCACAGCCTGGTGAGAGGATGGCACTCTCGACTAAAAGGAGGAGGACTATTCTGAAAACTGTGAGTCATCAGAGAGTTCTGCGCTCTGGTCACTCGAGGTCTTTGTACCCTGCGGGTTCTCTTGGGTTTTATTTTTAAGGTACTGGAAACTTTTCAGTGAAAGAATGTTGTCAACAGATTGCTGGTTTGAAAAGATACACTCTGTGGGAAATAGACTGTGGATGGACTTGATGGATAATAAACAGTGATAAAACTAAAACATCAAAAATCATTAGGTGATGAACTGATCAAGATTTTAAGTGGTTTGTGAGAAATTCTGCCTGACCTGTGTTGTGGTGGCACAATGGATAAAGCCTCGAACTGGAACGCTGAGGCTTCCAGTTCAAATCCCTGGGCTTGCCTCGTCAAGACATGTACTGAGTCAAGGCACAAACAAGAAGCAGCTACTGCAGGTAGAAATTTCCCATTTTTCTGCCCTCTCTCACTCTCACTCTCTCTCTCTTGCCCCTCTCTCCAAAAATAAACAAATAAAATCTAAAAAAAGAGAGAGAGAATTTCTTATGAACCCTTACACAATCCCTATAACAAATCTATATATACTGTTGAGTGAGAAGGAGCAGGAAGACTTCTTTGTCATTATTATGGTCTAGGACAGTGGTTCTCAAAGTGTGCGCCAGGGCACACTGGTGCACCCTAGAAGATTTCCAGGTGTGCCCTATGGTATTACAGAGAAATATGTGCCTGCTGGGGACCAAAAAACCAACAGGGTTTTTGGAGTTTAGATTTTTGGGGGACTTAGGTGTGGGGAATTGGCTGTAAGCTGACAGTCTACCACCCCCTCCACCTCTTTTGCCTGATTAGGTTGCAAAAGGCTGTTAAGCTAAGCTTTGGTGCTGGATTGTTTGCACTACCCCTCAATATCCCCCAAAAGACTGGAGGCAAGTTTCTTCTATCCTTTGTTTGGTGTAAAGTTAAGATTTGCTAATGGCCTTCACTTTGCCCTATAAATAAAGCAAGATGCGATTTTTGGGCACGCTTTGTTCTTGCCAGCAGCAATTACAGGGCCCTCCCAACTCCTATTTTCTTAACTCCATGTATTTTCTTAATTCCACACTGTTCCTACTCGGGACCTGGAATTACTAGCTGCACTGGTCATGGCATGTGCCCAGATATAAAAATAAATATAGTTAATCTATTATACCATTTCATTATGGAAATATCATTATTTTTTGTTAACACATCATTATTATATTTATTATTAACACATCATTATATTATCTTTAGATAAATACACCCAAATAAAATGTATAGATTTCTCAAAAAGAAGCGTGATATTGAAGAATCTGATTCTGGAAGTGAGCAAAAGTTAAGTGCAAGCAGGAGAGCAAAATCACGGCCTACTCGCAAATATAATGAAAGTTATTTAAGCTTTGGTTTCACTTGGACCAGAAGTGAAGATCATCCTTTACCACTATGTAAAATGGCAAATGAATCATTGCTTCCTAGTAAATTGAGTAAACATTTTAAAACTATACACTCTAATTTACAAGATAAATCTGTAAGTTTTTTCAAGAGATTGTCTGAACAGCAAACAAAAGCAGCAAATTCTTTTAAAAGTATAATAACTTTCTGATAAAGCTCAAATCGCTTCTTATCAAGTCGCAGAACTGATAGCGAAAAATATAAAAGCTCATACTTTAGGTGAGTCACTTCTTTTGCCTGCATGCAAAAAAATGGTCATGACAATGCTAGGAAATGAAATAGCAATGAAAATAAGCAAGATTCCTCTGTCCAATGATACAGTTCACAGGTGTATTATAGAAATGTCTTCTGATATCAAGAAAAATGTATGCAGTAATAAGCTTCAATATTCAAATTTTGCATTGCAAGTTGATGAGTCAACAGACATTACCAACACGGCCCAACGTTTAGCATTCGTTCGTTTTTTTAATAAAGATCAAATAGTAAATCAGTTTCTTTTTTGCAAAGAATTAGGTGTTTCTACAAAAAGTGAAGATGTTTTTAATGTTTTGAATAACTATCTTGATAAATGGCAGTTAACATGGAAGTCATGTGTAGGCATAGATGGCACCCCTTCCATGGTAGGCTGTGTTAAGGATCTTACATCTTTTTTAAAAAAAATGAGAATGTTATCGTAACTCACTGCTTTCTCTATAGGGAGGCCTTCATGGCAAAAACATTGGGAGAAAAATTAAGAGAAGTTTTAGATTAAGTTGTTCAGATGGTAAACTTTATTAAAACAAGACTTGTTAAATTGCATTTATTCGAAAAGCTTTGTATAGATATGGATTCACAACACAGACAGCTGCTTTTACACACTGAGTTGAGGTGGTTGTCAAGGGGGAAAGTACTTACCCGTGTACACAAGCTACGACAAGAACTTCTTGCGTTTTTGAAGAGATGAAACAGTTACATTTTTGCAACCTCCTTCGGTGAGAAATTTGGATTGCCAGGTTACAGTATTTTGGCCTATATATTTCAATAGCTCAATATTTTGAATACTAGTATGCAAGGGAATGAAGAGAATATTCTCACATCCACTGATAAAATGAAAGCATTTCAGAGAAAACTTAAAGTACAGATTTAGAAAAGAAAAACTGTTGAAGGTAATTTGGAAATGTTTCCACTGGTAAATAATACTTGCATAATAGAAACACTTCCAAAAATAGTTGAACATTTAATAAATTTAGAAAAAATTGGGTTCTTATTTTCCATCACTTAACACTGAACAATACGATTGGATTGGAAACCCATTCATGGAAGCTTCAAGTGATTTTGGTTTAACATTAACAGAAGAAGAACTGGCAGCTATATCCACAGATTGTGGATTGATGATTAAACATAAGGATTGTCTCTTGAAGGTTTTTGGATTTCTATAAAAGAAGAATATGTGGCAATATCTAAAAAAGCTTTGAACATTTTACTACAATTTTCAACATCCTATTTATGTGAATTAGGATTTTCTACCCTCAACATAATTAAGAGTAAAAAGAGAAGAATTCTTCAATGTATTGACGAGGAAATGAGAGCTTGCTTTACAAATATATGGCCAAACATTGAAGAACTTGCTAGGACACATCAGGCTTATGTTTCTCATAAACACAAGAGTGAAAAAACTTAACACATTCTCACCGTGACCTGCCAAATTTACTAAATCTTACTAAGAATGTGTGTGTGTGTGTGTGTGTGTGTGTGTGTGTGTATAAAGATAACTTTTTTGGTCGTTTTATTATTTTTAACCCCTCTTTTTTATGAATTCTAAAAAGCATAACTCAAAAATTGTAACATAAAAATGTTTTTTAATGTCAGAATAAATATAATTTTGTCATATTTATTTCATTTAATTACCATAAAAGCATGCTTGGACTTTATTTTTTTTCTTTAATATTTGACTTAATTATTAAAACATATTTCTCAGAAATCTGTATATAGTGCACCTACAATTATTTGTAGGATTTTAAATGCACCCCAACTTCAAAAGGTTTGAGAACCACTGGTCTAGGAGGTTAGCAAAAAATGTTTATCTGCTCAGATTGGCTTAGGGAGCACTCAGGAGAAGGCACAGTGCGGTCGTAACTCAGTTGTGTGTATCTAGGGTAGGAGGGGACTCACTGGGGCGAGTCTGGTTTGTAGGGCAGCGTTGGCTCAGGTTGGACTGAAAATTCCTTCTCTGCCTTACCTACAACAACATGGGACATCAGGTGGAGATACTTGGATGTTGCTGGAGGGAGGTGGAGACCTGTGGAAAGGCTTTGTGAGGGGATGGTTGGTGATAGGTAAGTTTGAGTCATTAAAATAAAACACTTCAGCTGGGTGTGAGGGTCAGGTAGAGGCCAGAAAGGAGGATGCTTCCTGTATGTGTATTGACCAGGCAAGCCCAGGGGTTTGAACCGGCAACCTGAGTCTTCAACTGAACTTGATTATGAAGATGAATTTGGTCACAGAGAGAAAGGCTCAGGATCAGAACTGTGGGATTTGTTCTCTGTGAGGGAGAGCTCTTCTACTCTAAGACTTGGTTGACTGGAGAAGCCAATAGGACTTGTCCACTGGTTTCTCCATCACAGGATGAATGATACCAAGAGGAGAAAAAGGCTTGCAAGGGTTTACAAGGCTGACAGCTGACTCACAGAGGGAACCAATGCTCCCTGCCCCCTTGTTGGACCCAGGGATGTAGTTTTGTTTCTTTCTAACATTTTCTCTCTCTGACTTTCTTGTTGCTGTAAGGAGGAAACTCTTTTCTTCATCTCTCTCCATGAAATCCTCTGAGTCATTTCTGCCTCCCGCCCCCCCCCCCCTCTGTGAGGCAACAAATCTTATCTGATACTGTGAATTCTATCTCTAAGCTTTGGGCAAAAGAACTATCGATAGTTGGAGACTATTCACTGGTTTCAGTATAAGGCATGGGGAAACAATCCATAAGTCAGGAACTGTTATTTTAAGCCAGTAATTTCTCCCTCTTTTTCCTTATTGCAGAAAATTGTAAAATCTCACCTCTTGGGGTCATTGTGAGGATCAGCAGTGCCTAAGACATGAAGAGTCTCAATCTGTGTCATTTACATGACCTGATTAAGACATGGCCATATGAGTATGAAGGGAAACCCTTTTGGTATGAAGAGTTTCCTGGAAGTCCCAAATTTGGCCCCCAATCCTACAAGTAAATCTGAGTTATAGGACATCCTTGATTGAATGGCAGATGAGCACAGACTCAGAGGATGCAGGGTTGATGGTTCTCATCCCGGATCCTATTCTGAGAGAACATCAAGACTGAAGGTGAAAATTTTATCACTGGGTTGAACTCTAAGCACTAAGAAACTTAAGGCATCTCTGACCTGTTGGGAGACCTGTCTTCCATAAAACTCCACGGGGATGTCATGAAATTTCTAACATGTAGGGCTCTGTAGGAAACCATGTCTATTTTACTTGCATTTTTTAAAAAACAAAATTCACATAACAGGAAATCCAACATTTTAAAGTATATAATTCAGTAAAATACAGTAAATACACAATATATCAACCACAACATTTTCCTAGTTTCAAGATTTTTTTTGTATTTTTTCGAAGTTAGAAGTGAGGAAGCAGTCAGACAGACTCCAGACAGACTCCTGCTGTGCCCGACTGGGATCCACCTGGCATGCCCATTAGGGGTGATGCTCAGCCCCTTTGGGGCATTGCTCGGCTGCAATCAGAGCCATTCTAGTGCCTGAGGCAGAGTCCATGAAGCCATCCTCAGTGCCCGGGCCAACTTTGCTCCAATGGAGCCTTGGCTGTGGGAGGGGAAGAGAGAGATAGAGAGGAAGGAGGGGGGAAGGGTGGAGAAGCAGATGGGCGCTTCTCCTGTGTGCCCTGGCCGGGAATCGAACCTGGGACTTCCACATGCTGGGCCGATGTTCTACCACTGAGCCAACTGGCCAGGGCTTTCAAGAAATTTTGTAACACCCCTACACACACTGGAAAAAAAAAAAAAAAAGTATGAAGCAGTGAGTCTCTAAACTCTCTTCCAGCTTGACCTCTGACAAACAAATGTGATTTCTCTGTCTATGGGCTTCCTTCTCCAGGACATTTCATATTAATGAGATCACAGAGAATGGGATCACACAAAACGTGATCTTTTGTGTCTAGTTTCTTAGTCACTTAGGTGCATTATTGACATTCACCCACAATGTTTCAAGTGTGAATAGTTGGTTCTTTACAGCTCGATAAGATCTCGGTGCTCTGAAGACACCACATTTTGTCTATGTGAATGTGGTCGGGCATAGATGTGGATGCAAACCAGCCATGTGGGTGCACCCTCGTGTCATGGGTGAGAATGGAAGGACAGTCAGGGAGTGTCAGTGGTGACAGGGAGGGAGGCCCCCAGTGGGTGAAGGCGGCGTCCTCCACAGGAACATGGCATACGTTCCCTGCACCCCAATCACAGTCTCTCCCCTGGACATTCTCAGTAGACAGTGTCCCCAACTGCAGTCCAGACTTTCTCTCACCACCTCCTGGGCCATCGCATGTGCTCCAAGGCTCCACCTCTCTGAACACTGCATTGTTCCCTCTGTGGTCACATCCTGACTGCATCATGGGTCCTTCTCAGACTGTGTTGAGCCTGAATCAGCAGCACCCCGAGGATCAGCCCAGCCACTGCCATCCGAATAAGGTTCCCCACTGTGTGGTCTTGGGGTTTAGTGGCTAGAAAATGTGAATATAGAGGTCACCGTGGTCTGTAAAGACCCACATCTCCAGAATTGGGATGTCTAAACGAAGCTCCCACCTCCCCTAGACCTCAGCATCCCTGTGATGTCTGAATTCAGAACCTGCTCTGCGTCACTGTGATAAGAGTTAGCTGTGTCCAAGAGCTCAGGATTAGTGAAGAAATTATCTCAATTCAGAAATAATTAAGTACTGTGTGTTCTGTGTTCAGTTTGAGACTCAAGACTTCATGAACTTATTCTTCTACAGCTGAGAGATCCCACGGTTTCAACAGCTGGGACCCAGGGTCCATGGAGGAAGTTTATTGTATTATTTTTCAAGCAAACAACTATAAACCTACTTTTGCTTCACTCTGTATCAGTATAATTTCATATACAGATACCGGTATGTTGCATAGATAATGTATATATAATATGTAGATTCTATATAGTATATTTTAAAATACTATGTAAACTATATCTGTATGTAGAGTGACACACGTCTACCTTAAAAATGCTAAAATTATATATCATCATGTATACTGACATATATATGTGCTGTGCCTATGTATTATATACATGTGTGTGTGTGTTTGTATGGAGAGAGACAGAGCCAGAGAAGAAGAGAGAAAGGGATTTGTAGATAGAGACTTTAAATAAACATGTAATGAGAAGGACAGTCCCAGAAAGGATAAGTCTGCTCTTCAATAAGAAATGCTGTTCTAACCAAAACCTGGCAAGGATGGCACAAAGAAAGAACACTACAGACCAATATCTCTAATGAATACAGATGCTAAAATACTAAACAAAATACTGGCAAACTGAATACAACAACATATTAAAAAAATAATACATCATGATCAAGTGGGATTCATCCCAGAATCTCAAGGATGGTTCAACATATGTAAAATGGTTAACATAATACACCATATCAACAAAACAAAGAACAAAAACCACATGATCTTATCAATAGATGCAGAAAAGGCTTTTGATAAAATACAACACAATTTTATGTTTAAGACTCTCAACAAAATGGGTATAGAAGGAAAATATCTCAACATGATAAAGGCCATATATGATAAACCATCAGCCAACATCATATTAAACGGCATAAAACTGAGGACTTTCTACCTTAAATCAGGAACAAGACAGGGTTGTCCACTCTCTCCACTCTTATTTAATGTGGTGCTAGAAGTTCTGGCCAGAGCAATCAGACAAGACAAAGAAATAAAAGGCATCCATATCAGAAAAGAAGAAGTAAAGGTATCACTTTTTGCTGATGATATGATCCTATACATCGAAAACCCAAAGGACTCCACAAAAAGATTATTAGAAACAATAAACCAATACAGTAAGGTCGCAGGATACAAAATTAACATACAAAAGTCCATAGCCTTTCTATATGCCAACAATGAAATATTAGAAAACGAACTCAAAAAAATAATCCCCTTCACGATTGCAACAAAAAAAATAAAATACCTAGGAATAAACATAACAAAGAATGTAAAGGACCTATATAACGAAAACTACAAGGCATTATTAAGAGAAATAGAAAAAGACACAATGAGATGGAAAAATATTCCTTGTTCTTGGATAGGAAGAATAAATATAATTAAAATGGCCATATTACCCAAAGCAATATATAAATTTAATGCAATTCCCATCAAAATTCCTATGAGATTTTTTAAAGAAATGGAACAAAAAATCATCAGATTTATATGGAACTATAAAAAACCCCAAATAGCCAAAACAATCCTAAGGAAAAAGAATGAAGCTGGGGGCATTACAATACCTGACTTTATATTATAGGGCCACGATAATCAAAACAGCATGGTATTGGCAGAAAAATAGACACTCAGACCAATGGAACAGAATAGAAAGCCCAGAAATAAAACCACATATATATGGTCAAATAATCTTTGATAAAGGGGCCAACAACACACAATGGAAAAAAGAAAGCCTCTTCAACAAATGGTGTTGGGAAAACTGGAAAGCCACATGCAAAAGAATGAAACTCGACTACAGCCTGTCCCCGTGTACTAAAATTAATTCAAAATGGATCAAAAACCTAAATATAAGACCTGAAACAATAAAGTACATAGAAGAAGACATAGGTACTAAAATCATGGACCTGGGTTTTAAAGAACATTTTATGAACTTGACTCCAATGGCAAGAGAAGTGAAAGCAAAGATAAATGAATGGGACTACATCAGAATTAAAAGTTTTTGCTCAGCAAGAGAAACTGATATCAAAATAAACAGACAGCCAACTAAATGGGAACTGATATTTTCAAACAACAGCTCAGATAAGGGCCTAATATCCAAAATTTACAAAGAACTCATAAAACTCAACAACAAATAAACCAACAATCCAATAAAAAAATGGGAAGAGGACATGAACAGACACTTCTCCCAGGAAGACATACAAATGGCCAACAGATATATGAAAAGATGCTCAGCTTCATTAGTTATTAGAGAAATGCAAATCAAAACTACAATGAGATACCACCTCACCCCTGTTACATTAGCTATTATCAACAAGACGGGTAATAGCAAATGTTGGAGAGGCTGCGGAGAAAAGGGAACTCTCATCCACTGTTGGTGGGACTGTAAAGTAGTACAACCATTATGGAGGAAAGTATGGTGGTTCCTCAAAAAACTGCAAATAGAACTACCTTATGACCCAGCAATCCCTCTACTGGGTATATACCCCAAAAACTCAGAAACATTGATACGTAAAGACACATGTAGCCCCATGTTCACTGCAGCACTGTTCACAGTGGCCAAGACATGGAAACAACCAAAAAGCCCTTCAATAGAAGACTGGATAAAGAAGATGTGGCACATATACACTATGGAATACAACTCAGCCATAAGAAATGATGACATCAGATCATTTACAGCAAAATGGTGGGATCTGGATAACATTATACGGAGTGAAATAAGTAAATCAGAAAAAAACAAGAACTACATGATTCCATACATTGGTGGAACATAAAAACGAGACTAAGAGACATGGACAAGAGTGTGGTGGTTACCAGGGGTGGGGGGAGGGAGGACATGGGAGGGAGGGAGGGAGGGAGAGAGTTAGGGGGAGGGGGAGGGGCACAAAGAACTAGATAGAGGGTGGCGGAGGACAATCTGACTTTGGGCGAGGGGTATGCAACATAATTTAATGACAAAATAACCCAGACATGTTTTCTTTGAATATATGTACCCTGATTTATTAATGTCATCCCATTACCATTAATAAAAATTTATTATTAAAAAAAAAAAGAAATGCTGTTCTAGAATAGAAAACCCAGAAATAAAATCACATATATATAGTCAAATAATTTTTGATAAAGGGGCCAACAACACACAATGGAGAAAAGAAAGCCTCTTCAATAAATGGTGCTGGGAAAACTGGAAAGCCACATGCAAAAGAATGAAACTGGACTACACTCTGTCCCCCTGTACTAAAATTAACTCAAAATGGATCAAAGATCTAAACATAAGACCTGAAACAATAAAGTACATAGAAGAAGACATAGGTACTAAACTCATGGACCTGGGTTTTAAAGAGCATTTTATGAATTTGACTCCAAAGACAAGAGAAGTGAAGGCAAAAATTAATGAATGGGACTACATCAGACTAAGAAGTTTTTGCTCAGCAAGAGAAACTGATAACAAAATAAACAGACAGCCAACTAAATGGGAAATGATATTTTCAAACAACAGCTCAGATAAGGGCCTAATATCCAAAATATACAAAGAACTCATAAAACTCACAATAAACAAACAAACAATCCAATAAAAAAAATGGGAAGAGGACATGAACAGACACTTCGCCCAGGAAGAAATACAAATGGCCAACAGATATATGAAAAGATGCTCATCTTCTTTAGTTATTAGAGAAATGCAAATCAAAACTGCAATGAGATACCACTTCACACCTGTTACATTAGCTATTATTAACAAGACACGTAATAGCAAATGTTGGAGAGGCTGTGGAGAAAAAGGAACCCTCATTCACTGTAGGTGGGAATGTAAAGTAGTACAACCATTATGGAAGAAAGTATAGTGGTTCCTCAAAAAACTGAAAATAGAACTACCTTATGACCCAGCAATCCCTCTACTGGGTATATACCCCAAAAACTCAGAAACATTGATACGTAAAGACACATGCAGCCCCATGTTCATTGCAGCATTGTTCACAGTGGCCAGGACATGGAAACAACCAAAAATCCCTTCAATAGATGACTGGATAAAGAAGATGTGGCACATATACACTATGGAATACTACTCAGCCATAAGAAATGATGACATCGGATCATTTATAGCAAAATGGTGGGATCTTGATAACATTATACGAAGTGAAATAAGTAAATCAGAAAAAAACCAGGAACTGCATTATTCCATACGTAGGTGGGACATAAAAGTGAGACTAAGAGACATTGATAGGAGTGTGGTGGTTACGGGGGGAGGGAGGAGAGGGAGAGGGAAAGGGGGAGGGGCACAAAGAAAACTAGATAGAAGGTGACAGAGGACAATCTGACTTTGGGTGATGGGTATGCAACATAATTGAACAAGATAACCTGGACATGTTATCTTTAAATATATGTACCCTGACTTATTGATGTCGCCCCATTAAAAAAATAAAATTATTTTAAAAAAAAGAGTGTGGGGGTTATGGGGAGGGGGGAGGAGAGGGAGGGGGTTGGGAAAGGAGGTGGAGGGGGTTGGGGGAGGGGAGGGGCACAAAGAAAACCAGTTAGAAGGTGACGGAAGACAATTGGACTTTGGGTGATGGGAATGCAACATAATCAAATGTCAAAATAACCTAGAGATGTTTTCTCTGAACATATGTACCCTGATTTATCAATGTCACCCCATTAAAATTAATTTTAATAAAAAGAGGCCCTGGCCGGTTGGCTCAGCGGTAGAGCATCGGCCTGGCGTGCAGGGGACCCGGGTTCAATTTTCGGCCAGGGCACATAGGAGAAGCGCCCATTTGCTTCTCCACCCCCCCTTCCTTCCTCTCTGTCTCTCTCTTCCCCTCCCGCAGCCAAGGCTCCATTGGAGCAAAGGTGGCCTGGACGCTGGGGATGGCTCCTTGGCCTCTGCCCCAGGCGCTAGAGTGGCTCTGGTCACCGCAGAGTGACGCCCCCTGGTGGGCAGAGCATCGCCCCTGGTGGGCGTGCCGGGTGGATCCCGGTCGGGCGCATGCGGGAGTCTGTCTGACTGTCTCTCCCTGTTTCCAGCTTCAGAAAAATACAAAAAAAATAATAATAAATAAATTTTTAAAAAAAGAAATGCTGTTCTACTGCCCCAATTCCCAGTGATGACCCCTTGTCCCTATGAGAAGTGGAACCAGGAACAGACTCACCTGCCTGTATGTACAAGGGTACTCGGGGCCACACTCAGCCCTGGAAGAAAGTTACTGTGAGAGATTTGCTCCTGAATCCTGAACAGAAGCTAAGTCCTGGGGTCCTGACAGTCCGGGGTCTTGTTATGGGATGGGGTCCCTCCCAGAATAAGACATCCCCTCCCCCTCCTCATTCTCACCCAGGCAGAGCAGGGCTGTGAGGATGGGGGTCATAGTGTCTCCTGACTTTAAACCCAGCTGTGCAAGTGGAGGAGTTCACTGTGCCCTCAGAACAGACACACACACAGGCTGCAGTCACTAGGGGACTGGCCTTTCCTGTCACAGGGCTGTCAGGTCAGCGGCCCCTCAGAAAGGGGAACATTCCTCCCCTAGTTCTCATTTCCATAATGCCGCAAGAAATAGACCCACAGTCTCCTGAGAGGCCCCTTCCAGGTGAGGAGACCCAGGGCATGTCCTTCCCTGTCAGAGCCTCCCCATGGGGTCACCTTCATCCTCAGCCCATCCATCAGCTCCTCCCTGTGGGGTCCTCACCATGGACGGTGATCACCAGGTCCTGGAGATATTTCAGGAAAATGCGGGTCCTTGTGACTGCAGAGCTCAGATCAGCAGGGACAGGCCCACCGTCTCTCTGTGCAGTTCAGGTCCAGTGTCTCTGACAATGAGCACCAAGGGGAACTAGATAAAAATAAAGGAAGAAAACATGTCCCTTCCAGCCCCAGAGTGTGGCTTTCTTTTCATCCTAACCTCCCTCACGGAGCTCTTTTTTCTTTTCAGTAGTGAGAGCACCGTCCACTCCCCGACCTTCCTGGGGACAAGCCGCTGAGTCATTCCTGCCCCCTCATTGTCCCTTGTTTCCTGGGTTCAAGTCTCCCCCTCATCCTGTGGTCCTGCCTTCCAGTTTAGGGGACACTTTTGGGTTAGAGTTCTGAGTTTGACTAAACTAGGTATTTATTTAGATACCCATCACCGAACACCTGTGCATCTTTGAGTGATAACATCCTACCTCTAAGCCTCAGTTTCCTCATTTGGTCAGGCTGTCATGAACCCCCCTCCTCAGAGTGGTTGTGGGTCAGTGGTGCTGGGTTCCTGGGAGGGAGACATCAGTTTCAGACCAGATGAAGTCCTGAGGGGGCTGGGACAGGAGAGAATCAGGGTGTCCACCAGCAAGTGCAGGATCGCTGTGCTGACTGTAGACCCTGTCAGCTCTGAATAGCAAGTAAAGCTACTGACAATGGTTCTAAAATATGTAGCACAGCCACGTGCAGAAAAAGAGAAATGACAGTTCCCCAAATGGAGAGGAAACCACAGCAGAGAACAGAGATCAAAGCCGAGTGGCCGCCAGTGCCAGGGACTGTCAATGGGTCACAGGGAGGAGATTTACACCTGTGTGGACACAGAGAGAGGCCCCAGGTTCTCACAGGAAGGGAGGGGTCAGGGTACAGGTGAAGTTGGAAGCTGTGGTCCCCTGCCCCGTGTTTCTGTTTGGGCACTGGGATATCTCTGCCCACTGGCCTGAGCTCAGCAGTGAGCCCCCTCCCTGTGCAGCCTGAGACAGATAAAAACCAATGTTGTCAGACATGGGTTTCTGTTCCCCATGTGAGCATGTGAGGCTCCCACTGGGCCAGCCCTGATGGGCAGAACACTGAGCAGATGCTATGTCAGAGAGGGGACACCATGGGGCAGAAGCAGCTGCCACAGCCCTTCATCAGCCTAATAATGACTCATAATGACACAGTGCTGTGAACAGCAGTCTACTAGTAACAGGGACTGTCATGTGCAACAAAATGGAGAAAATAGAGTCACTAAGACAGTAGGAAAGCAATTTGATTATCATGTTTAAATATCTAAAAAATGAAAGGAGGACCGAAAATTTTAGCCAAGAATGTGGATTGTTTTATAGAAGAATATATTGAGTTAAGGATCTTACAGTTGAATAACCCAATAAAATGAACACATAAAACAATGCATCCTATCAGCAACAAGACACAACTGAAGGACCAATTATAAAAGTGGAGAACAATATTGAGGAAATTCCCAGAGTGCTGCATAGAGAGACCAGCAGTAGGGATTTAACAAACTTGGGGGCTAGAATGAGAAGAGCCAGTGTCATGTCGGTGGTGTAAGAATGCCATCTAGTAACAGCTCAAGAGACAAATAATTGAATGACCAACTAAGTGAGAGGGTGCATGTATTTAAACATGAAATTTGTATTTGGACTTTTGTGCTAAATGAAGACAATGAAGGAAATTAAAAAGAAAAAAAATACCATACACTGAATGAGACACATTAAAATGGTTAATTCTTTAATGTGAATTTCAACTTTAAAAAATCAAGGAGGACTGGCCAGGTGTCCAAAAAATGTCGTAAAACTTCTTCCTAGAGAAAATGCAAATTACCGTAATGACAAGTTCCCTGGGACCACACTTACTCAGAGCAAAGAGCGATAACAGAAGGTAGTGGAGAAATATCATCAGGGAGCAGATTGTTAGTTAAGATCTTATACGGAGCCACATTGATTTTAAGGGACAAAGGTGAGTATGTCAATGGGGCAAATCCATAAGCAGGAACTTGTGTCTCCCTCGTTAAACTCACCATGTGAGGCTCCGTCTCTGTGAAAGAGAACAGCTTTCAGGGGAGATGTTCTTTAACCACCAGATGCATTTGTCTCTCCTAGCAGTTGAATCATACAATTAACTTGAAATAATAAAGTAACTTGATGAAGAAAATGAGAGTGAAAGAAGACATTTCCAGAGCTATAAGTTTTTACAGACTTCTATTTTCACACTCAGTAGAAGGAATAAAAAGTGATCTGATTCAGTTAAAGGAACAAAGAATTCAAAGTGGAGGAATGAGACACAATGGTGATGGAAAAAATGGCAAAAAAAAAATTAGAAAATAAATGTCTAATCACTGTCATACACAAGAAACTACTATCATATTCAATGTAAACTGTAATTAAAATTCAAATTAAATGTCGGTCAGGCATGTAGATATCCCAGGTTCAATTCCCAGCCAGGGCACACAGGAGAAGTAACTATCTGCTTCTCTACCCCACCCTCTCTTGCTTCTTTCTGTATATCTCTATCTTCTCCTCCCCTCCTGCAGCCATAGCTCAATTAGAGCAAGTTGGCCCTGGGCGCTGAGGGTGGCTCCATGGCCTCTGCCTCAGGCACTAAAAAATGGCTCCAGGTGCAATGGAGCAAGGGCCCCAGATAGGCAGAACATCGCCCCCTAGCAGGCATGCTAGGTAGATCCTGGTCAAGGCACATACTGGAGTCTGTCTCTGCCTCCCTTCCTCTCACTAAAAAATAAATAATAGGCCCTGGCCGGTTGGCACAGTGGTGGAGCGTCGGCCTGGCGTGCGGAAGTCCTGGGTTCGAGTCCCGGGTTTGATTCCCGGCCAGGGCACACAGGAGAGGCGCCCATCTGCTTCTCCACCCCTCCCCCTCTCCTTCCTCTCTGTCTCTCTCTTCCCCTCCCGCAGCCAAGGCTCCATTGGAGCAAAAGATAGCCCGGGCACTGGGGATGGCTCCTTGGCCTCTGCCCCAGGCACTAGAGTGGCTCTGGTTGCGACAGAGCAGCACCCCGGATGGGCAGAGCATCACCCCCTGATGGGCGTGCCGGGTGGATCCCGGTTGGGCGCATGCGGGAGTCTGTCTGACTGTCTCCCCATTTCCAGCTTCGGAAAAATATAAATAAATAAATAAATAAATAAATAAATAAAATTTAAAAATAAACATAGCAAAATGAAAAGAAACTCAACTTAAAATTTTTTAAATTATTTAAAAATACAAATCTCTGTCACATTCTATCACATGAACTGATTTGGAGGACAAGTAAAATGGAGCAGTGAAATCAACAAAACAAAAAGCCACACATGGTTGCACACATGCACACACACAAGCACACACCCTCACATGTATGCACACAGGCAGGGATCTTCACACGTGCCTACACATTTCTGTTCCTCGTCCTCATCGTCTCCTTGGCCAGGATTTTCTGATGAATTTGCACAGTCATGCCAATTTCCGAGTCCTCCACTCCTGGGATTTTTGAGGATCCTTGTTCTAAGTATCCCAAGATCATTCTGTGTATTTCGGTTTCCTCCTAAACACTCTGCCTTGGAAACAACTCCTCCATCTCACACGTGGCCTGAAATAAAAGACCTCCCTCAGAGAACTGCACAGTGAGCCCTAGCTGGGGGCCATGGCCATTCCTGCTGAATTGTCATGCCCACGGCAGAGAGCCGGCCACATGCAGCAGAGAAGCCCATGGTCCCTGAATAGCCTAGTCCTGCTTAGCCCTTGGGCAGCATCCCAAGGTCTCCTTCAGTCCAGGTCTCAATCGCTCACTGGGGGCTCCAGGGCTGCCCACCTGATAAACCCAGAAAACACCGCCTCTGAGAGTGGGGGCCACCAGGGGCTGCCCTCCACTCTCAGCAGAACATGTTTATTTTTATGTATTTCCAGGGAAGGTTTGGCCTTTGAGGACCCATACTCAGGGGACAGATATACGTTAGAGCTCCTTGCTCTTGCTGAGCTTTGGATGGGGGGCGGGGAGAATACTGTCCTAGGAGTTGCAAATAGTTAATAGTAGTAATTATATTTGTCTTCTGTAACCAATGTGTCATCTCATGGGAGCTTCACAGCTACTCTGTGGAATATTTACATTTATTTCAAAGAGAGGCAGAAACTGTGCCTAGGAGAAAAAAAATATGACTGGTCCACATTCAATATGCCAACAAGCGACACACTTACGTAGACATAGATGGTTCACATTCCCATCCTCTGCTGTTCTCACCACGTCAACCACCTGGAAGTCTCATCTGCTATGAGAGGGCAGAGCTGTGGGAGCTAATGGTCTCTGTGGAGTACATTTAACCAGCACAGGGTCTCAGGGAAGACAGCACGTGAGGACTCCCCTACTGAAGGGTCTTTAAGACCTTCTGCTAGGCCAGTGGGTGCGCAGTCTCTCCTGGACCTACGTGGTTTTTCCTGCAGGCAAGACACACATTTGAGTGAACTGCTGTTGTGTTCAACAAGAAGTTCGAGGATGTGTCTCATTCTGAGAATAACAGGCTCTGTGGTGTCTCTGATGTGCCCTTTGATGGCCACAGGGAAGATGCTTCACGCTGGAGGACAAGAAACTTTTAAGACCTAAACCCTTCCCCAGACAAGGCTCCTTTACTGAGCTTGAGGTGCTTGTCTTTGGCTACCTCCCCTCTGTTTTCCACCTACACCCAGTTTTTCACCATTAGATGTTATGTTCAATGTAGGCATTTGTAGATTTTCTCTTTATCAGATTGAAGGGCCCTTCAATTTCTGATGTGCTAAGAAGTTTTATAGATTTTTTTCAAATGATTTTTATTTGTCATATTTTAGTTAACTCTTTAGGCATGAGTTGATTTCTGAGGTTTTGATTCTGTTCCATTGGTCTATATGTCTTTATTGCAACCACCATGCTGTTTTAATTAATATAGTTTTGTAGTGTAATTTGACATAAGGCAGTGTGATGCCACCAGGTTTGTTCTTTTCAAGATTGCTTTGGCTATTTGGGGTCTTTTCTGGTTCTGCATGAATTTTAGTATTGCTTTTTCTTCTTCTGTGAAAAATTCCATTGGAATTTTGATAGGGAGTGAATAGGCAGTATAGACATTTAAATTAATTCTTCCAAACTGTGAACATAGAGTATGTTTCCTTTTATTTGGGTCTTTTTCTATTTCTTTCACCAAAAGTTTAGAATTTTCAATGTGCAGGTCTTTTACCTCCTTGTTCATATTTATTCTTAGCCATTGTATTTTTTTTTGATGGTGTCATCATCGTAACTGGAGTCATTTTCTTTATTTCTTTTCCTGATATTTCATGGTCCATGCATAGAAATGCAATTGGTTTGTGTATGGTCAGTTTTTGTACTGCAACTTTACTGAATATGTCTATTAGTTCCAATTTGGATGCCCTTGATTTCTTTTTCTTGTCTGATTGCTCTGACTTCTAATATGTTGCAGAGAAGTAGAGAGAGTGGGCACCCTTGTCTTACTCTTGACCTCAGAGGAAAAACTTTCAACTTTTCACTGTTGTATGATGTTAACTGTGGGCTTGTCACATCTGACCTTTATTTTGTTGAGGTATGTTTATTCTACACCCAATTCTTTGACAGTTTTTAAGATGAAAGAATGGTGCATTTTCCCAAATGCTTTCTCTACATCTGTTGAGACACCCATAACTTTCACTTTATTTTTGTGGTGAAAACATGTATGGATTTGCATATGTTAAAACATCCTTGCATCCAAGGTGTAAGTTTCATTTGATTGTGGTATATAAAACTATGAAGGTGCTATTAAATTCAGATTGCAATTATTTTCTTGAAAATTCTTGCATCTGTATTCAACAAAGATATTGGCTTCTTGTTTTTTGCTTGGTTTCTTCTCCTGTTGATATCTTCTGTAGCATCGTTCATTCCATTCTTTAAATTCGTCAGCCACAGTTTAATGGGTTTTATTTTGTGATTGACTGTTGGCACAACAGCTCAGGCATGTGGTTTCTCCTTTGCCTGCAACCCTGGTTCTCTGCACACACTCCCATCTATAAAAGCTGCTCTCTCTGCCTGGACTGCTACAAAGGCTCTCTGTCCTTGGGGATCTGTTCACATCAGAGATTTTCCAGTCCTCCTAGACATTGATCATGAGGGGTTGGATTACAGTCTCCGGCTGGTTCCACAGCCTGTCCCAGGATCTGTCTACCCATTTCCCAAAACACAGGTGGGCAACACCTTCCAGGTCCCTTGGTGTATGGTGCTGGCTCCCACAGTTCCCACACAGGTTCCATTGTTTATAAACAGATACTGAATTTAAGACATTAAAGGATTCAAGAAAGGAAAAACATCTTTGACCACCATGGTGTTTATGTCATTCTCTCAGTGTGTCTGTCCCTCCTCCCAATGGAAGCCAATGTCTACTTTGTGTGCTTGCCTGGTTTGCTGCAGGACTCCTGACCCCCTGGTGACATGTCTACCCAGATATGAGGTCTCACCTTATTCCCAAGACTCTTTCTGACTCAGAGAGACCAAGGTTCTCATCCTGAGACAGCCCCTGACAGTTTGGCTCTAAATAAGACATCCACTAATTTTCTTAGTATTCCACAAATAGAATTTACTTTCTGTCTTTGGCTAGCCTGTAAATGTGTATTTACTAATTATATACTATGGATAGTACTTTGGTGTCAAAACCCAAAATTTCTTCTGTGTTCACCACAGTGGGTTTAGTTAACACATCCTTCCTCTCACACAATTAGCATTTTGTTATTGTTATGGTGAGAACATTAAAGATCTAGTTTCATAGCAACTGTGAAGTACACAATACAGTGTAGTTATGGTCATCATCATGCTATACATTAGATCATCAGAAGTTATACATCTTATATCTGGAACTTTGTGTCATTAGTGTGTAATGTTTTGAACTAATAAACCACTTTATTAATACATTTGTTCATTTATCTTTTAGTTTTCACACCCATCATCTATTCCATTGATTAACTCACTCATCTGTCCATCCACCCATTCATCCATTTATATACCCATGAACCCATCCATTCAACCAACCATCCATCCATCCATCCATGTGTCCAATCTACCACACATCTATTCATCATACACATATTTTGTTAAATTCTATCTAAATAAAGTCAACTCTATCTCACACACATTGCAAGGAATAAAAAATCTAAAATATGTAAAGTCAGATGATATAAAGTTTTAATTTAGCAAGATGAACAATTTCTCTAGATTTGTTGAACCATACATTTGTTTAGCTAAAAATACTATATTGTGCATTTAAATTTGCTCATAGGTTAGATCTCAAGTTCATTGTTCCTACACAATAAAATAACATTCAAAGGAAAAGCAGGACTCTATGATGAAATTGTTTGGTTATTGTCCTTTAGTAATGGTGATGCTTGGAGAACACCCAGACAGTAATCAAATTATTAAGAGGTATGAGACATGTCAGAATATGTGTTAGAACTTACCACCTTGTGGAGCTGGGACAGGGCATGACCAGGGATCAAAACTAGTCTGGGATAGGATGTAAGACCTTGTTCTGATGAGGTGACCTTTGAAGACAAAGCTGAAGGTGACAAAGGCACCTTACCAAAGGCACTGGGAGAGTGTCAGAGAATACCAGGAGACAATTGAAAGTAAAATAAGCCATTACACTCCACCTGGGAATTCTTTTTAATGTACTTCATCCTTAAGCATCTGTACTCTGCATTTCCCTGGAAATTGGTACTACTTTTTCCAGTTTTCTCATCAATAATAATTTAACTTTTCTTGGAAGTGGTGTCAGAGTAATGCTAGCATGAGAGATATTCCTGATCCGTCCCTTTAAAAATTCAACAAATTGAACAGCTATAATGCAATGAAGGAACCCCAGCTGGGCTTTCAGGCACTCCTGAAACATCTGCATACCAAATGGACTAAAGGTAGGATGGGTTGAAAAGGGAAGTGAAGACAAACATGTTCGTGGTCAGTTCTGGAAAGGAAAAAACCTGTAGTGACTTGGTTGTTTTTCTTCTCTTTTGAAATTTGGGGACAAGGGAAGCTTGAGCTGTCTGGGTTTTGTCTAAGGGGTACAGAGAGAAAAACCCAGAGTGACTGGGTTTCCTTATGTTGGAGGAGTGGAGAGATAGAGGAGCAGAGGGGGAGATAAACCAAAGCAGCCAGAGCACAGGGTCATGGCCAGTGTTCCTGTGGTCTGCCTGCAGCCCACACTTGGTAGAGACAGAGAAAACTAAAGAGCAGCACCCACAGCCTCTCAGACACACCTTTCTCATTGTGTGGGTATAGAGAGTGGCAAAGACAGACCCCATAGCTAGGTTCCAGAGCCACTCTCTCCCCTGAAGAACAGAGGTGCTCCATATCTGGCTCCCTGGTCTGTAGAGACATGAAGAGAAGTGCCCAGAGGCCTGAGATCACTATTGCTAGACCCATAAAGCTGGAGCTATAAAGCCCTCAAAACACACCCCACCCACCAATGCAATTACAGCCCTGCTTACATCATTGTGCCAGCAACATCTCAGTGAAGGACAGCCCAGGAATTTCACAGAGCTAAAACTTATAGCAGCACCTACTGGAAGAAAATGGTAACCTCTCAAAACAGAAAATTTTGTTTCTTTTTTCATTTTTTTCTTCTTTTTCATTCTTCCTTTTTTCTATTTTGAATTTTATTTTCTTTAATTTTTTTATTATTTATTCTTATTTTGTGAATTTTTTGTTTGTTTTTTATTTGTTTCTCTTTCTGATTTTCTGTCTTTGTTTTTTATGTCTTTTCTTTTTTACTTGTCATTATTTTTAAATTTTTTAATTATATTTTTTAATTTTTATTTTTAATATTTTTAGTTTTTTTGGTCAGAGTTCTTAACAACACCATTCTCAAATGCCATCAAGAAAGAAGAAATTAAATAAACATTGCTACACAAGACAGAGATGTAGTTCATAAAGAAAATGAAAAATATCCATTTAAAAAATCTCAATAGCATGGAAACCTTGGAGTTAAATGATAGAGAATTCAAAATTAAAGTTCTGAAAATACTCAATGAGTTGTGAGAAAACACCAATAGGCAACTTAATGAGCTCACCAAGGAGATAGAAACTTTAAAAACAGAAATGAAGAACTCAATACATAAAGTGAAAACAAATTCAGAAAGGTTGAAATTATACCAAGTATATTTACTGACCATAAGGCTTTGAAATGAAAATTCAGCTGCAAAAAAGAAACAAAGACACCCACAACAATGTAGAAATTAAACAACATAGTTTTAAAAAAATGACTGGGTCAAAGAAGAAATAAAAGCAGAAATCAAAAGATACATACAAAAAATGAAAATGACAACATGACATATCAAAATTTCTGGGATGCAGTAAAAGCAGTAATAAGAGGGAAATTTAGATCATTACAGGCTCATATCAAGAAACAAGAGAAATCCCAACTAAAAAAAAACTTTCATCATATCTTAAGGAATTGGAAAAAGAAGAACAAAAGCAACCCAAAGTCAGCAGAAAAAAATGAAATAGTAACAATCAGAGCAGAACTAAATGAAATTGAGGAAAAATTACAGAAAATACTAACACAACAAATATAAGGTTCTTTAAAAAGATCAATAAAATTGACTACCCCCTGGCTAGACTCACTAAAGAAAAAAAAAAACAAAGGAAAAAACAAAATCCAAAATGAAAGAGGAGAAATTATCACAGGCATCATAGATTTACAAAGGATCATAGTAGAATACTATGAAAGATTATGTGTCACTAAATTTAACAATCTAGAAGAAATAAATAAGTTCCTAGGACTGTACAATCTTCCTAGACTGAGTCACAAAAAAGTAAAAAACCTAAATAGACCCACCACAGCAGGGAGGAATTAGAAACAACTATCAAAAACATCCACAAAAATAAAATCTGGGACCATACAGCTACACTAGTGAATTCTACCAGACATTCATAGAAGAGTTGGTTCCTATCCTTCTTGAAGTCTTCCAAAAATAGAAGAAGAAGCAATACTCCTTAACACATTTTATGAAGCCAACATAACCTTCATACCAAAACTTGGTAAGGACAACACAAAAAAAAAGAAAACTATAGACCAATATCTCTAATGAATACACATGCAAAAAATCTAAACAAAATACTAGCAAGTTGAATACAACAACACATAGCCTGACCAGGCAGTGGCACAGTGGATGGAGCATCAAACTGGGATGCAGAACACCCAGTTTCAAGACCCCGAGCTCGCCAGCTTGAGCATGGACTCATCTGGCTTGAGCAAAAAGCTCACCAACTTGAACCCAAAGTTGCTGGCTCGAGCAAGGGGTTACTTGATCTGCTGAAGGCCCGTGGTCAAGGCACATATGAGAAAGCAATCAATGAACAACTAAGGTGTCACAACGAAAAACTGATGATTGATGCTTCTCATCTCTCCATTCCTGTCTGTCTGTCCCTATCTATCCCTCTCTCTGACTCTCTCTCTCTGTCCCTGTAAAAAAAAAAAAAAAAAAAAGCCATGTATGACAAACCATCAGCTAATTTCATACTAAATGGTAAAAAACTGAAAGCTTTTCCTCTAAAATCAGGAACAAGGCAAGGTTGCCCACTCTCTCCACTCCTATTCAACATAGTGTGGGAAGTTTTAACCAGAGCAATCAAACAAGAGAAAGAATAAAGGGCATTCAGATGGGAAAAGAAGTAAAGGTTTCGCTTTTTGCAGGTGACATAAGCCTGTATATATAAAACCCCAAAGACTCACAGAAAGACTAATACAAACAATAAACCAATACAGTAAGATCACAGGATACAAAATCAATATACAGAAGTCTATTGCTTTCATATATGGCAACAATAAAACTTCAAAAAATAAACTCAAAACAATAATTCCTTTTGCAGTTGCAACAAAAAAAAGTAAAATATCTAAGAATAAATTTAACAAAGAATGAAAAGGATCTCTATATGAAAAGTACAGAGCACTATTAAAGGAAATTTAAAAAGACACATTAAGATGGAAAAATAGGCCCTGACTGGTTGGCTCAGTGGTAGAGCGTCGGCGTGGCATGCAGGGGTCCCGGGTTCGATTCCCAGCCAGAGCACACAGGAGAAGCACCCATCTGCTTCTCCACCCCTCCCCCTCTCCTTCCTCTCTGTCTCTCTCTTCCCCTCCCGCAGCAAGGCTCCATTGGAGCAAAGATGGCCCGGGCGCTGGGGATGGCTCCTTGGCCTCTGCCCCAGGCACTAGAGTGGCTCTGGTCATGACAGAGCGACACCCTGGAGGGGCAGAGCGTCACCCCCTGGTGGGCGTGCCAGATGGATCCTGGTCGGGCGCATGCGGGAGTCTGTCTGACTGTCTCTCCCCGTTTCCAGCGTCAGGGAAAAAAAAAAAGGAAAAATATTCCATGTTCATGGATTGGAAGAATCAACATACTTAAAATGGCCATATTACCCAATGCAATATACAAATTAAATGCAATTCCCATCAAAATTTCAATGTCATTTTTTAAAGAAATGAAAGAAAATATCATCAGGTTTGTGTATGTGTATAACCATAAAAAAACTCAAATAGCCAAAGCACCCCTGAGAAAAAAGAACAAAGCTGGAGGCATTACAATATCTGATTTCAAATTACACTACAGAGCCATGATAATCAAAACAGCATGGTATTAGCAAAAAGACATACAAACCAATGAAACCAAATTGAGAGCCCAGAAATAAAACCACATACATATAGACAAATCACCTTTGACAAAGGAGCCAAAAACACACAGTGGAGTAAAGAAAGCCTCTTCAACAAATGGTACTGGAATAATTGGAAAGCCATATGCAAAAGAATGAATCTAGACTACAGTTTGTCCCCCTGCACAAAAATCAATTCAAAATGGATCAAGACCTAAACATAATATTGGAAACACTAAATTACATAGAAGGAAACACAGTCAGCCTGGATAGCTCAGCCGTAGAGCATCAGCCCAGCATGTGGAAGTCCTGGGTTCAATTCCCAGCCAGGGCACACAGGAGAAGCACCCATCTGCTTCAATCTTCCCCCTCTCCTTTCTTTCTATTCTCTCTTCCCCTCTGCTGCCAAGACTCCATTGGAGTAAAGTTGGCCCAGGCACTGAGGATGGCTCGATGGCCTCCACCTCAGGTGCTAGAATGGTTCTGGTTGAAACGAAGCGACATCCCAGATGGTCAAAGCATCTTCCCCTAGTGGGCTTCCCAGGTGGATACCGGTTGGTCACATGTGGGAATCTGTCTCTCTGCCTCTGTTTCTCACTTCAGAAAAACACCAAAAAAAAAAAAACCCACAAACAAACAAACAAAAACGTGGTACACATACTGCTCATAAAAGTTAGGGGACATTTCAAAATGAATATAAAGCAATAAAATATCCCCTAATTTTGGTGAGCAGTATGTATATAATGGAATACTACTCAGCCATAAGAAATGACAAAATAGCACCATTTTCAGCAACATCGTTGGACCATGAGAATGTTATACTAAGTCAAATAAGTAAATCAGCCTGACCAGGCAGTAGCGCAGTGGATAGAGCATCGGACTGGGATGCAGAGGACCCAGGTTCAAGACCCCGAGGTCGCAAGATTGAGCATGGGCTCATCTGGTTAGAGTAAAAGCCCACCAGCTTGAACCCAAGGTCGCTGGCTCCAGCAAGGGGTTAGTTAGTCTGCTGAAGGCCCGTGGTCAAGGCACATATGAGAAAGCAATCAATGAACAACTAAGGTGTCACAATGTGCAACAAAAAACTAATGATTGATGCTTCTCATCTCTCTCCGTTCCTGTCTGTCTGTCCCTGTCTATCCCTCTCTCTGACTCACTCTCTGTCTCTGTAAAAAAAAAAAGAAAGAAAGAAAGAAAGAAGTAAATCAGAAAAATCTAGCCTAACCTGTGGTAGCACAGTGGATAGAGCATTGACCTCGAATGCTGAGGTTGCTGGTTCAAAACCCTGGCTTCTTGGTCAAGGCACATATGGGAGTTGATGCTTTCTGCTCCTCCCCCCTTCTCTTTCTCTTTTTCACTCTCTCTTCTCTCTAAAATGAATAAATAAAATAAATAAAATAAATAAAAAGAAAAAGCTAAAAACTGTATGATTTCACACATAGGTGAGATACAAAACTGAGACTGAGGGATATAGACAATAGTGCAGTGGTTATCAGGGTGATGGAGACATAAGGGAGGGGAGAGGGTGGGGAAAGGATGTAAAGAGAGACAAATGTAAGGTGATGGAAAATTTTTTGGATTTGGGTGATGGTTATAGAACATAATTGACTTTTTAAATGATGTATTGCTGTTTGCCTGAAATCTATGTACACTTGTTGATCAATGTCACCCTGTTAAATTTAATTTTCTAAATTAAAAAGGAAAGAAAGATAAGAAGAAAGAAAGAAAGAAAGAAAGAAAGAAAGAAAGAAAGAAAGAAAGAGGGACCTGAAGATGGCAGTGGAGTAGGCAGACGCACAGACTCCCAGCTCACACCACCGAACTGGATTATAAACTAATTTATCAACAATCAGCATGAAAAACCAAATCTGGACTACAAGAACAGCTTTCAAAAATCAAGGAGCAAAGAAGAAGCCACAACAAACCTGGTAGAGAGCGCCTGAATCTCCCCTGCTTACAGGAACGGGGGGGGGGGTGAGGCTGGGCTCTCAATTCCAAGGATAAAGAGCAGTAAATATTGCTCACAGCCACTTACCTGGTGACCAGGGAACACGGAGTGTTGAAAGGGCCTCCTTGTCTTCCAAAAAGAAAGGAGAAAGAGAGAGATGGATGGTGAGGGGGAGAGGAATATAGGTGATGACATAAAAAGCTAAATCATTCAGTGCTGGAGGCGGCCATAACTGGGGGAGGGGCTGATCCTTCCACAAAGCAAAATACAAAAGTACTTCCAGGTCACAGAGATACAGACATCTCTCCAGCTCCAATCAGTGCAACAAGACACAGATGAAAACAAGAAGTGGGGAGGAGGGGCAGTAACTCAGGTCTCCATGGAGATCTTAGATACACTTCCCCCTACTGAAGCTGAGAAAGGAACCCGCCCCCAGAGAGATTAACTGGCAGAAGAGGATTTCAAAGCCTCAGGTCACACCGACCCCATTCCTGGATACAGTTTCAAATAAGCCCCCTGCTGAGATCAGCAAACAAGACAATCACCTGTTGAGAGAGAAGATGGCAGCGGAGTAGGCGGATGCACAGACACCCAGCTGTCAACACCAAACTGGAATACAAATCAATTTAGAAAAAATCAGCATGAAAAACCAACACTGAACTGCAAGAACAGCTCTCAAAAACCAAGGAGCAAAGAGGAAGCCACAATAATCCTGGTAAGGAGTGCCTGAATCTCCTCTGCTTACAGGAAGGGAAGGAGGGGGGTGAGGCTGAGAGCCCAGAGAGGATTTCACAGAGGAAAAAGAGCAGAAACTACTGCTCACAGCCACTTACCTGGCGACCAGGGAGCAAGGTGGGTTGAAAAGACCAGCTTATCTCCCAAGTGGAAAAGACAGGGAGAGGGACAGACTGTGAGGGGCTAAGGTATGCAAGAAACAAAATAAAAAAGCTGACTCATTCGTGCTGGAGGCGGCCAGAGCTGGGGGAGGGACTGAACCTTTCACAAAACAGAGCTGAAGTGCTTCCGGATCAGAGATCTCCGGACATCTATCCAGCTCCAATCAGCACAACAAGACACAGCTGAAAACAAGAAGTGGGGAGGAGGGGCAGTAACTCAGGTCTCCATGGAGATCTGAGATACACCTCCCCCTACTGAAGCTGAGAGAAAAAACCCTGCCCCCAGTGAGATTAGTTGGAGGAAGAGACCTTCAGCGTCTCAGGTTACACCCACAGCATTCCTGGATACAGTTTCAAGGAAGCCCCCTGCTGAGATCAGTTAACAAGACTATCACCTGTTAAGAAAACAAACAAATCAAGACTTCAAAGCTGCCCAAATCCGAAAGTGGATTACAAATAATAGCTGATACCAACCCACGAAGACCTAAAAATAACACAACTGAAAACTGGAGGCAGACAACACCAAGCCTAGACTCAATCAACTCTACAAATAAAAAAAAAGAAGAAGAAGATGAGAAAACAAAGGAGTGCAATCCAAATGAAACCACAAGAGACACTTTCGAGAGATGAACTGAGTGATATGGAAATAATCAAACTTCCAGATGCGGAGTTCAAAATAATGATTGTAAGGATGCTTAGGGATCTTAGAACAACAATGGAGGGGGAGTTTGAAAACCTAAATAAAGAAATAGCAAGTATAAAAAAGAATCAGTTGGAGACGACAAATACAATATCAGAAATAAAGACCACAATGGAAGGAATTAAAAACAGGATAGATAGAGCAGAGGATCGAATCAGCGAGTTAGAAGACAACTGGAATGAAGGCATGAAAGCAGAGAAGAAAAGAGAAAAAAGACTCAAAAAGTCAGAGGAAACTCTTAGAGAGCTCTGTGACAACATGAAGAGAAATAACATCCGCATCATAGGGGTTCCTGAAGAAGAAGAAAAAGAACAAGGGATAGAGATGTTCAATCATATCATAGCTGAAAACTTCCCTAAATTAATGCAAGAGAAACTCTCACAAATCCAAGAAGCACAGAGGACTCCATTAAAGAGAAACCCAAAGAAACCTACACCAAGACACATCATAATTAAAATACCAAAGCTAAGCGATAAAGAGAAAATATTAAAAGCTGCAAGAGAAATAAAAGTTATCACCTACAAAGGAGCCCCCATAAGGATGACATCTGACTTCTCAACAGAAACACTTGAGGCCAGAAGGGAATGGCAAGAAATATTCAAAGTAATGCAGAACAAGAACCTACAACCAAGACTACTTTATCCAGCAAGGCTATCATTTAAAATTGAAGGAGAAATAAAAAGCTTCCCAGACAAAAAACAACTCAAGGAATTCATTACAACCAAACCAATGCTGCAGGAAATATTAAGGGGCCTGGTGTAAACAGATAAAGTGGGAAAAGAATACAGAAAAAAAGAAAAGAAAAAGGAATACACCTTTAAAGAAGAAAATGGAAATAAACAACTACATATCAATAATAACCTTAAATGTAAATGGATTAAATGATCCAATCAAAAGACATAGGGTAGTTGCGTGGATAAGAAAACAGGACCCATACATATTTTGTCTACAAGAGACACACCTTAGAACAAAAGACACACACAGATTGAAGGTAAAAGGATGGAAAAAAATGTTTCATGCAAATGGAAATGAAAAAAAAGCTGGGGTAGCAATACTTATATCAGACAAATTGGACTTTAAAACAAAGGATATAGTAAGAGATAAAGAAGGCCACTACATAATGATAAAGGGAGTAATCCAACAGGAAGATATAACTATTATAAATATCTATGCACCTAATATAGGAGCACCCAAATATATAAAACAGACTTTGATGGATTTAAAGGGCGAGATCAACAGCAATACTATAATAGTAGGGGATTTCAATACCCCACTAACATCACTAGATAGATCCTCAAGAAAGAAAATTAACAAAGAAACAGCAGACTTATTGGAAACACTAGATCAACTCGATTTAATAGATATCTTCAGAACCTTTCACCCTAAAGCAGCAGAATATACATTCTTTTCAAGTGCTCATGGTACATTCCCTAGGATAGACCACATGTTAGGGCACAAAAGTGCTCTCAACAAATTTAAGAAGACTGAAATCATATCAAGCACTTTCTCCGATCACAACGGCATGAAACTAGAAATGAATCACAGCAGAAAAGCTCAAAAATTCTCAAACACATGGAAACTAAATAGCAGGGTGTTAAATAATGAATGGATTAAGAATGAGATCAAAGAAGAAATAAAGGAATTCCTAGAAACGAATGACAATGAGCATACAACAACTCAAAATTTATGGGACACAGCGAAAGCAGTGCTGAGAGGGAAGTTCATAGCACTACAGGCACACTTTCAGAAGCTAGAAAAAGCTCAAATAAACAACTTAACCCTGCATCTAAAAGAATTAGAAAAAGAACAGCAAGTAAAGCCCAAATGCAGTAGAAGGAAGGAAATAATAAAGATCAGAGCAGAAATAAATGACATAGAGGCTAAAGAAACAATACAGAGGATCAATGAAACTAGGAGCTGGTTCTTTGAAAAGGTAAACAAGATTGATGCACCTTTAAGTAGACTCACCAAGAAAAAGAGAGAGAGGACTCAAATAAATAAAATTAGAAATGAGAGAGGAGAAATAACAACTGACACAACAGAAATACAAAATATTGTAAGAAAATACTATGAAGAACTGTATGCCAAAAGACTAGACAACCTAGATGAAATGGACAAATTCCTTGAAACGTACAATCTTCCAAAAATCAATCTGGAAGAATCAGAAAACTTAAACAGACCAATTACACCAAAAGAGATCGAAACAGTTATCAAAAAACTCCCAACAAAGAAAAGTCTGGGGCCCGATGGCTTCACAACGGAATTCTATCAAATATTCAAAGAAGAACTAACTCCTATCCTTCTCAAACTATTTCAAAAAATTCAAGAGGAAGGAAGACTTCCAAACTCCTTTTATGAGGCGAGCATAATTCTGATTCCAAAACCAGGCAAAGACCACACAAAGAAAGAAAATTATAGGCCAATATCTCTGATGAATATAGATGCTAAAATCCTCAACAAAATATTAGCAAACCGGATCCAACAATATATGGAAAAAATCATACACCATGATCAAGTGGGATTTATTCTGGGGAGGCAAGGCTGGTACAATATTCGTAAATCAATCAATGTGATTCATCACATAAACAAAAAGAAGGAGAAAAACCATATGATAATTTCAATAGATGCAGAAAAAGCATTTGATAAAATCCAGCACCCATTCATGATCAAAACTCTCAGCAAAGTGGGAATACAGGGAACATACCTCAACATGATAAAAGCCATCTATGAGAAACCCACAGCCAACATCATACTCAATGGGCAAAAATTAAAAGCAATACCCTTAAGATCAGGAACAAGGCAGGGGTGCCCCCTTTCACCACTCTTATTTAACATAGTCCTGGAAGACCTAGCCACAGCAATCAGACAAGAAGAAGAAATAAAAGGCATTCAAGTTGGAAAAGAAGAAGTAAAACTATCATTATTTGCAGATGATATGATATTGTATATAGAAAACCCTAAAGTCTCAGTCAAAAAACTACTGGACCTGATAAATAAATTCAGCAAAGTGGCAGGATATAAAATCAATACTCAGAAATCAGAAGCATTTTTATACACCAACAATGAACAGTCAGAAAGAGAAATTAAGGAAACAATCCCCTTCACAATTGCAACCAAAAAAATAAAGTACCTAGGAATAAACTTAACTAAGGAGACTAAAGACTTGTACTCGGAAAATTACAAAACATTGATAAAAGAAATCAAGGAAGATACTAACAAGTGGAAGCATATACCGTGCTTATGGTTAGGAAGAATAAACATCATTAAAATGTCTATATTACCCAAAGCAATTTATAAATTCAATGCAATACCAATTAAAATACCAGTGACATACTTCAAAGATATAGAACACATATTCCAAAAATTTATATGGAACCAAAAAAGGACACGAATAGCCTCAGCAATCTTAAAAAAGAAGAATAAAGTGGGAGGTGTCACACTTCCTGATATCAAGTTATACTACAAGGCCATTGTACTCAAAACAGCCTGGTACTGGCATAAGAACAGGCATATAGATCAATGGAATAGAACAGAGAACCCAGAAATAAACCCACAGTTCTATGGACAACTGATATTTGACAAAGGAGGTAAGGAAATACAATGGAGTAAAGACAGCCTCTTTAACAAATGGTGTTGGGAAAATTGGACAGCTACCTGCAAAAAAAAAAAAATGAAACTAGATCACCAGCTTACACCACTCACAAAAATAAACTCAAAATGGATAAAAGACTTGAATGTAGGCCATGAAACCATAAGCATCTTAGAAGAAAACATAGGCAGTAAGCTCTCCGACATATCTCGGAGCAATATATTTGCTGATTTATCTCCACGGGGAAGTGAAATAAAAGACAGGATAAACAAATGGGACTATATCAAACTAAAAAGCTTTTGCACAGCTAAAGACAACAAGAACAGAATAAAAAGACAAACTACACAATGGGAGAACATATTTGACAATACGTCTGATAAGGGGTTAATAACCAAAATTTATACAGAACTTGTAAAACTCAACACCAGGAAGACAAACAACCCAATCCAAAAATGGGCAAAAGAGATGAATAGACACTTCTCCAAAGAGGACATACAGATGGCCAATAGGCATAGGAAAAAATGCTCAACATCACTAATCATTAGAGAAATGCAAATTAAAACCACAATGAGATATCACCTTACACCAGTCAGAATGGCGCTTATCAACAAAACAACACAGAATAAGTGCTGGCGAGGATGTGGAGAAAAGGGGACCCTCCTGCACTGCTGGTGGGAATGCAGACTGGTGCAGCCACTGTGGAAAACAGTATGGAGATTCCTCAAAAAACTGAAAATCGAACCGCCTTTTGACCCAGCTATCCCACTTTTAAGAATATACCCCAAGGACACCATAGAACGGCTCGAAAAGGAGAAATGCACCCGCATGTTTGTGGCAGCATTGTTCACAATAGCGAAGATCTGGAAACAGCCCAAGTGTCCGTCAGAGGACGAGTGGATTAAAAAACTTTGGTACATATATACTATGGAATACTACTCAGCCATAAGAAATGATGACATCGGATCATTTACAATAACATGGATGGACCTTGATAACATTATACGGAGTGAAATAAGTAAATCAGAAAAAAAACTGAGATGAATCCATACATAGAAGGGACATAAAAACGAGACTCAGAGACATGAACAAGAATGTGATGGCAACAGGGGTGGGGGGGAGGGGGGAGGGGGTGAAGAAGGAGAGAGGGGTTAGGGGAGGGAAGGGGCACAAAGAAAACCAGATAGAAGGTGACAGAAGACAATTTAACTTTGCGGGAGGGGTATACAGCACAATCAAATGTCAAAATAATCTAGAGATATTTTCTCTCAACATATGTACCCTGATTTATCAATGTCACTGCATTAAATTTAATAAAAATATATTAATATTAAAAAAAAGACAATCACCTGTTAAGAAAACAAACAAATCAAGACTCCAAAGCGGCCCAAATCCTAAAGTGTATTACAAATAATAGCTGAAGCCAACACAAGAAGACTTAGAAACAACACAAGTAAAAACTAGAGACAGACAACACCAAGCCTAGACTCAACCAGCTCTACAAAGAAAACACCCAGATACCCAGGCACACTGAGAAGATAAAGAAGTGCAATCTAAATGAAACCACAAGAGAGACCATCAGAAGATGAACTGAGTGATATGGAAATAATCAAACTTCCAGATGCAAAGTTTAAAATAATGATTGTAAGGATGCTTAGGGATCTTAGAACAACAATGGATGGTCATCATGAACACCTAAATAAAGAAATAGCAAGTATAAAAAAGGATATTGAAATATTAAAAAAGAATTAGTCGCAGATGACAAATACAATATCAGAAATGAAGACCACAATGGAAGGAATTAAAAACAGGATGGATACAGCTGAGGATCAAATCAGCGAGTTGGAGGACAACTGGAATGAAGGCATGAACGCAGAGAAGAAAAGAGAAAAGAGATTCAAAAAGTCAGAGGAAACTCTTAGAGAGCTCTGTGATAACATGAAGAGAAATAACATCCGCATCATAGGGGTTTCTGAAGAAGAAGAAAAAGAACAAGGGATAGAGACTTTGTTCAAACATATCATAGCTGAAAACTTCCCTAAATTAATGCAAGAGAAACTCTCACAAGTCCAAGAAGCACAGAGGACTCCATTAAAGAGAAACCCAAAGAAACCTACACCAAGACACATCATAATTAAAATACCAAAGCTAAGCAATAAAGAGAAAATATTAAAAGCTGCAAGATAAAAAAAAGTTATCACCTACAAAGGAGGCCCCATAAGGATGACATCCGACTTCTCAACAGAAACACCTGAGGCCAGAAGGGAATGGCAAGAAATAGTCAAAGTAATGCAGAACAAGAACCTACAACCAAGACTACTTTATCCAGCAAGGCTATCATTTAAAATTGAAGGAGAGATTAAGAATCAAGACTTGAGAGGATGTCAGCGTAATGGTGTGGTAGGAAGCGATACCAATAAATCTCCCCCAAAACTCAACAAGATCTTCAAACAGAAACAGAAAAACCTATCCTTGGAACCTCCAGATGTTTCGCAATACACCCGAAGGTATGGTGGAGTGAAAAATTGACTAAATATATAATCAAACCCTGAAGGAAATAAGGAGTAAGAAATTCTCTGCTTTCCTCACTAACCTAAACAAGGCTGCTTTCACTGGGAACTGAGAATATAGAAACTGAGGTGGGCAAAGGGGGTGAATAGATCCAGGCTGTGGAACAAACAGCCGAACCAGGCTGTGGCTCGGAGATCCAAGCCAAAGAAAAACTGTGCATGTGGCAACCCAGTCAATACAAGCTAACATTCGCACCAAACCCAGACAAAGAAAGACAAGTGGGGCAGCCATTTTTCCCCAATCTCTTGGTCGGCGCACGCAGATAGTAGGCGAGAGATTCCTCCAAGCGCCTCAGGAGTGGGAGCCCGTGTTATCCCACAGAGGGGCAGAGTCAGGGACCTTTGTGTGGGCCAAAAGCAGAATCTCGGGCCACCCCAGTGCCCTGAAAAAGCCGCATACGGGGAGGGAGCGAGAGCCAATTCCAACACTGCAACTTTTCCATGCGGGCGGGGGTTTCACTCAGAGGGTGAGACTTCCGGCCTGATATCCTGGTCTGCGTGCAGATAGTGAGCGAGAGTTTCCTCCAAGCGCCCCAGGAGTGGGCGCCCGCCCGTGTTACCAGACAGAGTGGCAGAGCCAGAGGTCTTTGAGTGGGCGGAAGCCCCACCTGATTATGCTAGCAGCTCTGACTGACTGAGCCTTACCCAGAGCCCTGTGCTGAGTGGGAATAGAGTGGGGAGTTGCCAGCTCTTTGAGCCTCTTACTATCCAGGCAGAGGCAGCAGTAACCCCATAGCTGGATTATCAGGCTACTAATTCAGGAAGGAAAGGCTAGGAGAGAGGCTCCAGGAACACGGACTCTCTCACTGTTGGAGCCTATAAATGCTAATGAGCCTCGACTGTGAACGAGACTGAAGCACAATACATGACATCGCCATAGAGACTGATCAACTGCAAACCTCTACCTGAGCATGACAAAGGGGCAGAACCCGGGGTACAGAGTCACCGACCAGGAAGAGGGAGAGAAAAGAAAAAGCAAGAAGATAACCTCGCAAAATCAAGAATAATCCGCAGACTTTATAACCTATCCCATTTTATTATATTTGTTCGTTTGTTTCTCTTATCTTCATTCTTCTTTGTTTGTTTGTTTTCCTCCTCCAATTTGGTCGTTTAACTCTCTGCCGGTCTTACTCTCTCCTCTCCTTGAACTACACTACCCATAAGTGTTACATCTCCCATTATCTTTTCTTTTCTCTTCCTTTCTCTCTATGAGGGTTGCACTCCAAAACCCTTAACTCTCTCTCTCTCTCCTCTTTTTTCTTCTTTTAGTGGTTCCCTCTTTTTCTCTCTCTCTCTTTCTTTTCTCCCTCTATATTAGTTTCTTCCTTTCTCCTTTACATCTCCTCTCATTCAAACCTCAATAATGAACAAATTATCTTATCTGGGACTCAAACTTATGTTTGTGGCATTTTGGGGGGTTTTTACTTCACCTTTTTAACTCACTAGCATCCCTGGCTCTCCATTTTATCTAATTCTTGTTCCACTAAATACAATAGTAATTTTTTGATTTGTCCCTCCATTTTCCTGTTTCCCTCTTATTCCTCTCATCATAACTCTTAGTCAACCAATACTTAAAAGCAAATCATTTTATTCTTGACCCAAATTTTTTCCTTATTTTCTCTTGTGGGTCCATACCCCCATTTTTTCTGGGGGGTTTTTTTTGCCCCTTTATTACTTCTCCCCAATTCAGGCCCTACAGTACAGGCATTGTTTGTTCTATTTAGTACAATATAATTCACAGTTCACCACAAGATTTTCTCAAGAAAGAAGGGAGAGGAGAGGAGAGGAAAAAAAGAGGGGGGGGGGAATAATTTCCTTTTTTTTCTTTATTTAATTATTAAATTTCTTTTAAAAAAACAACTCTTTTCGATTTTTTATTTTTTTATTTTTATTTTTTTAACTTTTTATTCTTTATTAAATCTCATTAATACTATCAGCAAAACCACCCTCAGATGCCATTAAGGAAGAGAAAATCGAATATCATGGATACAAAAGAAAGAGAGGTAACACAGATATATGAGGAAAAATCTATGGAGAAAAAATTTAATATATTGGAAACCTTGGAGCTAAACGACAGAGAATTCAAAATAGAAATCCTAAAAATCCTCTGAGATATACAATAAAACACAGAAAGGCAATTTAGGGAGCTCAGAAAACAACTCAATGAACACAAAGAATATATGTCCAAGGAAATTGAAACTATAAAAACAAATCAAACAGAGATGAAAAACTCAATTCACGAGCTGAAAAACAAAGTAACAAACTTAGCTAATAGAACAGGTCAGATAGAAGAGAGGATTAGTGAAATAGAAGACAAGCAACTTGAGGCACAACAGAGAGAAGAAGAAAGAGACTCAAAAATTAAAAAAAAATGAGATAGCCCTACAAGAATTATCTGACTCAATCAAAAAGAATAACATAAACAGGTGTCCTCAAACTACGGTGCGCAGGCCACAATGCGGCCTCCTGAGGCCATTTATCCAGCGCCCACTGCACTTCTGGAAGGGACACCTCTTTCATTGGTGGTCAGTGAGAGGACCACTGTATTTGGCAGCCCTCCAGTGGTCTGAGGGACAGTGAATTGGCTCCCTGTATAAAAAGTTTGGAGACCCCTGGAATAATAGGTATATCAGAAGGAGAAGAGAGAGAAAATGGAATGAAGAACATACTCAAACAAATAATAGATGAGAACTTCCCAAGCCTGTGAAAAGAACTAAAGCCTCAAATTCAAGAAGCAAACAGAACTCCAAGTTTTCTTAACCACAACAAACCTACTCCAAGGCACATCATAATGAACTTGGCACAAACCAACAGCAAAAAAAAAAATTCTCAAGGCAGCCAGGGAAAAGAAGAATACAACATATAAAGGAAAGCCCATTAGATTATCATCCGATTTCTCAACAGAACCTCTACAAGCTAGAAGAGAGTGGTCCCCAATATTTAAAGTCCTGAAAAAGAGGAACTTTCAGCCATGACTACTATACCCATCAAAGCTATCCTTCAAATATGAAGGAGAAATAAAAACATTCACAGATAAAGAAAAGATGAGGGAATTTATCATCAGAAAACCCCCACTCCGGGAATTACTAAAGGGGGTTCTCCAATCAGATACAAAGAACAAAAAAAAACAAAGCCACAAGTAAAATCTCCAAGAAGAACACAATGAAACCAAATTAAAACTGTGACAACAACAAAATGAAAGGGGGAGGAGAGGATGGAGATTAACCGTAGCAAAGGACGATAAAGTGCAAAAGTACTCACAAAATAGTGCACTACAATGAACAGGATAGAAACCCTTTTCATTAGTTAAAGGTAACCACCATTGAAAAAACCACCACAGAAGCACATGATTTAAAAAAGATAGCAACAAAGGAAAGATGTATGAAATACAACCAAATAAAAACAAAAGATAGAAAGATGAAAGAGAAGGATCAAACAAGACACAAAACTAACAGAAAGCAATCTATAAAATGGAAATAGGGAACTCACAAGTGTCAATAATTACACTAAATGTAAATGGATTAAACTCACCAATAAAAAGACACAGAGTAGCAAAATGGATTTAAAAAGAAAATCCAACTGTATGTTGCCTACAAGAAACTCATCTCAGTAACAAGGATAAAAACAAATTCAAAGTGAAAGGCTGGAAAACAATACTCCAAACAAATAACATCCAAAAAAAAGCAGGCAATGCAATACTCATATCTGATAATACTGATTACAAGACAGCAAAAGTACTCAGAGACAAAAATGGCCATTTCATAATGGCTAAGGGGACACTGAATCAAGAAGACATAACAATTCTTAATATATATGCACCAAACAAAGGAGCACCAAAATATATAAGACAGCTACTTATTGACCTTAAAACAAAAACTGACAAAAATACAATCATATTTGGAGACCTCAATACACCGCTGACGGCTCTAGATCAGTCATCCAAACAGAGAATCAACAAAGATATAGTGGCCTTAAACAAAACACTAGAGCACCTGGATATGATAGACATCTACAGGACACTTCATCCCAAAGTGATTGAGTATACATTTTTCTTCAGTGTACATGGATTGTTCTCAAGAATCTACCATATGTTGGGCCACAAAAACAACATCAGCAAATTCAGAAACATAGAAGTTGTGCCAAGCATATTTTCTGATCATAAAGCCTTGAAACTAAAATTAAACTGCAAAAAACAGGGAAAAAAATTCCACAAAAATGTGGAAACTAAACAACATACTTTTAAAAAATGAATGGGTCAAAAAAGAAATAAGTGCAGAGATCAAAAGATATATACAGACAAATGAAAATGACAATACGACATATCAGAATCTATGGGATGCAGCAAAAGCAGTGATAAGAGGGAAGTTCATATCACTTCAGGCATATATGAACAAACAAGAGAGAGCCAAAGTGAACCACTTAACTTCACACCTTAAGGAACTAGAAAAAGAAGAACAAAGACAACCCAAAACAAGCTGAAGAAAGGAGATAATAAAAATCAGAGCAGAAATAAATGAAATAGAGAACAGAAAAACTATAAAAAAATTAATAGAACAAGGAGCTGGTTCTTTGAAAAGATCAACAAAATTGACAAACCCTTGGCAAGACTTACCAAGGAAAAAAAAGAAAGAACTCATATAAACAAAATCCAAAATGAAAGAGGAGAAATCGCCACAGACACCGTAGATATACAAAGAATTATTGTAGAATACTATGAAAAACTTTATGCCACTAAATTCAACAACCTAGAAGAAATGGATAAATTTTTAGAACAATACAACGTTCCTAGACTGAGTCAAGAAGAAGCAGAAAGCCTAAACAGACCTATTAGTAGAGAAGAAATAGAAAAAACTATTAAAAACCTCCCCAAAAATAAAAGTCCAGGCCCAGACGGCTATACCAGCGAATTTTATCAAACATTCAAAGAAGACTTGGTTCCTATTCTACTCAAAGTCTTCCCAAAAATTGAAGAAGAAGCAATACTTCCAAACACATTTTATGAGGCCAACATAACCCTCATACCAAAACCAGGCAAGGATGGCACAAAAAAGAAAACTACAGACCAATATCTCTAATGAATACAGATGCTAAAATACTAAACAAAATACTAGCAAATCGAATACAACAACATATTAAAAATTAATACATCATGATCAAGTGGGATTCATTCCAGAATCTCAAGGATGGTTCAACATATGTAAAACGGTTAACGTAATACACCATATCAACAAAACAAAGAACAAAAACCACATGATCTTATCAATAGACGCAGAAAAGGCTTTCAATAAAATACAACACAATTTTATGTTTAAGACTCTCAACAAAATGGGTATAGAAGAAAAATATCTCAACATGATAAAGGCCATATACGATAAACCATCAGGTAACATCATATTAAATGGCACAAAACTGAAGGCTTTCACCCTTAAATCAGGAACAAAACAGGGTTGGCCACTCTCTCCACTCTTATTTAATGTGGTACTAGAGGTTCTAGCCAGAGCAATCAGACAAGACAAAGACATAAAAGGCATCCATATCAGAAAAGAAGAAGTAAAGGTATCACTTTTTGCAGATGATATAATCCTATACATCGAAAACCCCAAAGAATTTACAAAAAGACTACTAGAAACAATAAGCCAATACAGTAAGGTTGCAGGATACAAAATTAACATACAGAGTCAATAGCCTTTCTATATGCCAACAATGAAACATTTTTTTTTTTTTCCCCCATTTTTCTGAAGCTGGAAACAGGGAGAGACAGTCAGACAGACTCCGGATCCACCCGGCACGCCCACCAGGGGGCGACGCTCTGCCCACCAGGGGGCGATGCTCTGCCCATCCTGGGCGTCGCCATGTTGCGACCAGAGCCACTCTAGCGCCTGAGGCAGAGGCCACAGAGCCATCCCCAGCGCCCGGGCCATCTTTGCTCCAATGGAGCCTTGGCTGCGGGAGGGGAAGAGAGAGACAGAGAGGAAAGCGCGGCGGAGGGGTGGAGAAGCAAATGGACGCTTCTCCTGTGTGCCCTGGCCAGGAATCGAACCCGGGTCCTCTGCACACTAGGCCGACGCTCTACCGCTGAGCCAACCGGCCAGGGCCAACAATGAAACATTTGAGAACAAACTCAAAAGAATAATCCCCTTCATGATTGCAAAAAAAAAAAAAACCTAGGAATAAACATAACAAAGAATGTAAAGGACTTATATAATGAAAACTATAAACCATTGTTAAGGGAAATCAAAAAAGATATAATGAGATAGAAGAATATTCCTTGTTCTTGGATAGGAAGAATAAATATAATCAAGATGGCCACATTACCCAAAGCAATATACAAATTTAATGCAATTCCCATCAAAATTTCAATGACATTTTTTAAAGAAATGGAGCAAAAAATCATTAGATTTATGTGGAACTATAAAAAATCCCGAATAGTCAAAGCAATCCTAAAGAAAAAGAATGAAGCTGGGGGCATTACAATACCTGACTTTAAACTATATTATAGGGACATGACAATCAAAACAGCATGGTATTGGCAGAAAAATAGACACTCAGACCAATGGAACAGAATAGAAAACCCAGAAATAAAACCACATATATATAGTCAAATAATTTTTGATAAAGGGGCCAACAACACACAGTGGAGAAAAGAAAGCCTCTTCAATAAATGGTGCTGGGAAAACTGGAAAGCCACATGCAAAAGAATGAAACTGGACTACAGTTTGTACCCCTGTACTAAAATTAACTCAAAATGGATCAAAGATCTAAACATAAGACCTGAAACAATTAAGTACATAGAAGAAGACATAGATACTAAACTCATGGACCTGGGTTTTAAAGAGCATTTTATGAATTTGACTCCAAAGGCAAGAGAAGTGAAGGCAAAAATTAATAAATGGGACTACATCAGACTAAGAAGTTTTTGCTCAGCAAGAGAAACTGATAACAAAATAAACAGACAGCCAACTAAATGGGAAATGATATTTTCAAACAACCGCTCAGATAAGGACCTAATATCCAAAATATACAAAGAACTCATAAAACTCAACAACAAACAAACAAACAATCCAATAAAAAAATGGGAAGAGGACATGAACAGACACTTCTCCCAGGAAGAAATACAAATGGCCAACGGATATATGAAAAGATGCTCATCTTCTTTAGTTATTAGAGAAATGCAAATCAAAACTGCAATGAGATACCACCTCACACCTGTTACATTAGCTATTATTAACAAGACAGGTAATAACAAATGTTGGGAGAGGCTGTGGAGAAAAAGGAACCCTCATACACTGTTGGTGGGAAAGTAAAGTAGTACAAACATTATGGAAGAAAGTATGGTGGTTCCTCAAAAAACTGAAAATAGAACTACCTTATGACCCAGCAATCCCTCTACTGGGTATATACCCCAAAAACTCAGAAACATTGATACGTAAAGACACATGCAGCCCCATGCTTGTTGCAACATTGTTCACAGTGGCCAGGACATGGAAACAACCAGAAAGCCCGTCAATAGATGACTGGATAAAGAAGATGTGGCACATATACACTATGGAATACTACTCAGCCATAAGAAATGATGACATCGGATCATTTATAGCAAAATGGTGGGATCTTGATAACATTATACAAAGTGAAATAAGTATGACCTGTGGTGTCTCAGTGGATAAGGTGTCGACCTGGAAATGCTGAGGTCGCCGGTTCGAAACCCTGGGCTTGCCTGGTCAAGGCACATATGGGAGTTGATGCTTCCTGCTCCTCCCCCTTCTCTCTTTCTGTTTCTCTCTCTCTAAAAATGAATAAATAAAATTTAAAAAAAAAACACCCAAAAAACAAAGTGAAATAAGTAAATCAGAAAAAAACAGGAACTGCATTATTCCATACGTAGGTGGGACATAAAAGTGAGACTAAGAGACATTGATAAGAATGTGGTGGTTATGGGGGGAGGGGGGAGAGGGAAAAGAAAAAGGGAGGGGGAGGGGCACAAAGAAAACTAGATAGAAGGTGACAGAGGACAATCTGACTTTGGGTGATGAGTATGCAACATAATTGAATGACAAGATAACCTGGACATGTTATCTTTGAATATATGTATCCTGATTTATTGATGTCACCCTATTAAAAAAAATAAAAATATTAAAATTTAAAAAAATAAAATAGGCCCTGGCTGGTTCACTCAGTGGTACAGCGTTGGCCTCATGTGCAGAAGTCCTGGGTTCGATTCCCAGCCAGGGCACACAGGAGAAGCACTCATTTGCTTCTCCACCCCTCCCCCTCTCCTTCCTTTCTGTCTCTCTCTTTTCCTCCCGCAGCCGAGAGGCTTCATTGGAGCAAAGATGGCCCGGGCGCTGGGGATGGCTCCTTGGCCTCTGCCCCAGGCACTAGAGTGACTCTGGTCGTGACAGAGCAACGCCCCAGAGGGGCAGAGCATCACCCCCCGGTGGGCAGAGCATTGCCCCTGGTGGGCGTGCTGGGTGGATCCCAGTCGGGCGCATGTGGGAGTCTGTCTGACTGTCTCTCCTTGTTTCCAGCTTCAAAAAAATACAAAAAATAAAAATAATAAAATAAAATAAAATAAAATTGAAGGAGAAATAAAAAGTTTCCCAGACAAAAAAAAACTCAAGGAATTCATTACAACCAAACTAATGCTGCAGGAAATGTTAAGGGACATGGTGTAAACAGACCATAGTGGGAAAAGAATATAACAAAAGAGAAATACAGCTTTAAAGAATAAAATGGCAATAAACAATTACGTGTCAATAATAACCCTAAATGTAAATGGATTAAATGATCCAATCAAAAGACATAGGGTAGCTGCATGGATAAGAAAACAGGACCCGTACATATGCTGTCTACAAGAGACACACCTTAAAACAAAAGATGCACATAGACTGAAGGTAATAGGATGGAAAAAAACATTTCATGCAAATGGAAATGAAAAAAAAAGCTGGGGTAGCAATACTTATGTCAGACAAAATGGACTTTAAAACAAAGAACATAGTAAGAGATAAAGAAGGCCACTACATAATGATAAAGGGAGCAATCCAACAGGAAGATATAACTATTATAAATATCTATGCACCTAATATAGGAGCACCTAAATATATAAAGCAGACTTTGATGGATATAAAGAGTGAGATCAACAGCAACACTATAATAGTAGGGGATTTTAATACCCCACTAACATCACTAGATAGATCCTCAAGAAAGAAAATTAACATAGAAACAGCAGACTTGACACACTAGATCAACTCGATTTAATAGATATCTACATAACCTTTCACCCTAAAGCAGCAGAATATACATTCTTTTCAAGTGCTCATGGTACATTCTCTAGGATAGACCACATGTTAGGGCACAAAAGTGGTCTCTACAAATTTAAGAAGACTGAAATCATATCAAACACTTTCTCTGATCACAATGGCATGAAACTAGTAATCAACCACAACAGAAAAGCTCAAAAATTCTCAAACACATGAAAACTAAATAGCAGGTTGTTAAATAATGAATGGATTAAGAATGAGATCAGAGAAGAAATAAAAAATTCCTAGAAACGAATGATAACGAGCATACAACAACTCAAAATTTATGGGACACAGCAAAAGCAGTACTGAGAGGGAAGTTCATAGCACTACAGGCATACTTCAAGAAACTAGAAAAAGCTCAAATAAACAACTTAACCCTGCATCTAAATGAACTACAAAAAGAACAGCAAGTAAAGCCTAAATGTAGTAGAAGGAAGGAAATAATAAAGATCAGAGCAAAAATAAATGACATGGAGACTAAAGAAAAAATACAGAGGATCAATGAAACTAGGAGCTGGTTTTTTGAAAAGGTAAACAAGATTGATGAACCTTTAACTAGACTCACCAAGAAAAAAACAGAGAGGACTCAAATAAATAAAATTAGAAATGAGAGGGGAGAAATAACAACTGACACAACAGAAATACAAAGGATTGTAAGAAAATACTATGAAGAACTGTATGCCAAAAGACTAGACAACCTAGATGAAATGGACAAATTCCTTGAAACATACAATCTTCCAAAAATCAGTCTGGAAGAATCAGAAAACCTAAACAGACTGATTACACCAAATGAGATCAAAACAGTTATCAAAAAACTCCCAACAAAGAAAAGTCCTGGGCCGGATGGCTTCAGAGTGAATTCTTCCAACTATTCAAAGAAGAACTAACTCCTATCCTTCTCAAGCTATTTCAAAAAGTTCAAGAGGAAGGAAGACTTCCAAGCTCCTTTTATGAGGCGAGCATAATTCTGATTCCAAAACCAGGCAAAGACAACACAAAAAAAGAAAATTATAGGCCAATATCCCTGATGAATATAGATGCTAAAATCCTCAACAAAATATTAGCAAACCGGATCCAACAATATATGGAAAATATCATACACCATGATCAAGTGGGATTTATTCTGGGGAGGCAAGGCTGGTACAATATTCACACGTCTATCAATGTTATTCATCACATAAATAAAAGGAAGGAGAAAAACCACATGATAATTTTAATAGATGCAGAAAAAGCATTTGATAAAATCCAGCACTGATTCATGATCAAAACTCTCAGCAAAGTGGGAATACAGGGAACATACCTCAACATGATAAAAGCCATCTATGAGAAACTCACAGCCAACATCATACTCAATGGGCAAAAATTAAAAGCAATCCCCTTAAGATCAGGAACAAGGCAGGGGTGCCCCCTTTCACCGTTCTTATTCAACATAGTCCTGGAAGTCCTAGCCACAGCAATCAGACAAGAAGAAGAAATACAAGGCATTCAAGTTGGAAAAGAAGAAGTAAAGCTATCATTATTTGCAGATGATATGATATTGTATATAGAAAATCCTAAAGTCTCAGTCAAAAAACTACTGGACCTGATAAATGAATTCAGCAAGGTGGCAGGATATAAAATTAATACTCAGAAATCAGAGGCATTTTTATACACCAACAATGAACAATTAGAAAGAGAAATTGGGAAATGGCGCCGTAAGCAGCGCATCCGACAGATCTCCCCAAAATCTCAACAAATTTATCAACTAGAAACAGAAAAATTTATCCTCGGAGCATTCCGTAGTTCCACACACACACTGAAAATGAAAGAACTGTTGCCGAGGAGGGAGTACGCCTGTGGTGAGTCAACCCACACGTGCAGCTGCCTGCCCACACTCAGGGAGCGGCAGCCTGGGCACTGGCGGCAGCTGGCGTGAGAAACCGCGCGCATGCCCCGTGCCGCGGTCCGGAGAGTCCCGGCCACCGGCATGCAATGCAAAACCGCGTGCGCACCGTGCCGCGGTCCGGGAGGGGCGCCAAGCCTGTCTTTCCTAGTCGGAAGATTCTCTCCATGGGCGGGGCACCTCACCCAGCCATTCAAGCTAACAATCAAGCGTTGGGGGAGGGGCACACAGGCAGCCTGAAATACTTTCTGGAGCACAGCTGTGGATCCAATCACTGAAATTAGCTTAACCCACGAAATCTGCGCACCCACGAGGCTCTAATTGATAAGATCTCTCCCAGTTCAGCGATCCAAGACAAGAGGCGTGATATTTTTCAGTGCCTTTTGCTAAAGGGGCGGGGGCAACTTCTGATTGACAGAGCCTCCATATTCAGGGATATACCTAACAAGAGGGACTTGGCAGATATTAAGATCTATACAGCAAGCAGCAAATAGTGCATCTTCTTCCCAGCCAAAACAGGCTACAAAGTGTGAAAAGCCTGGGTTGAGTGGTCTAACTGAATGGTAGGCACTGAACAGTCACCTTGACAACAATTGACTCCCAGCCCCACCTGATTACGCTGGAGGCTCTGACTGCCAGAGCCTTACCCAGAGCCTTGTGCTGAGTGAGGATAGAGTGGAAATTTCCCAGCTCTTTGAGCCTCTTACTCCCCAGACAGAAGCAGTGGTAGCCTCATAGCTGGATCACCAGGCTGCTAATTCAGGAAGGGGAGACTAGGAGAGAGACTCCAGGAAAGCAAACTCTCTCATTGTTGGACTCTGCAAACGCCAACAAGCCTTGACTACCAGCGAGACTAAAGCCAATTATATGACATTGCCATAGAATCCTATCAACTGCAAATCCCTACCTAAGCATGACACAGGGGCAGAACCTAGGGTACAGAGTCACCGACCAGGAAGAGGGAGAGAAAAGAAAAAGGAAGAAGTTAACCTCTCAAAATCAAGAAAAATCCACAGACTTTATAACTTGTTCCACTAATTCTTTGTTGTTGTTGTTTCTTTCTTCTTTCTTATTGCCTTTATTATTATTTGTATTTCCTCCACCTCGGTCCTTTTATTCTCTGCCCATCTTATGCTACACTTTTCTTGAACTACACTACCCATGAGTGTTACATTTTATTTCTTTTCTTCATCCTTACTCTCCTTTAGGGTTACACTCCAAAACCCTTAACTCTCACTCTCTCCCCTTTTGTTGTTTTTTGTGGTTTTTTTGTTTATGTTTTTGGGTTTTTTCCTTTCCTTTTTTTCTTCCTTCGTTTCTCTCTTTTTCTTATTTTTTCCTTTCTATTCGTTTCTTCCTTTCTCCTTTTACTTTTCCTCCCATTCAATCCTCAATCACAAACAAATTATTTAATTTGGGACTCAAGTTTTTTTGGGGGTTTTTGTGCATTTTTTCTGCTTTTGTTCTTGGTTTTACTTTATTTGTTTGTTTTTGTGGCATTTTGGGTACTTTTTACATTGCTTTTTAACTCACTAGCATTCCTCCCAACCCAAAGTCTCCATTGTATTTAGTCTTCGCTCCACTTATTACAACAGATTTTTACTTATTATTTTTATTTTTATTTTTTTCTTCTTTAAATATTATTATTTTTTCTCTCCTTTTTTCTGTTTCCCTCTTATCACTCTCATTATATCTCTTAGTTGACCATCACTTACAAGCAAATCATTTTATGCTTGTCTAAGATTTTCTCCTTTTTTTTTTGCATTTAGTAGGTTCCTACTCCCTTTTTTGCCCCTTGAACTCTTCACCCCAAATCAGGCCCTCCGTTATAGGCAGTTTTTGTTCCATTTAGCATAATATAATTCATGGGTCATCATGATATTTCCCTAAGGAGGTGAGAGGAGGGGAAGAGAAGAAAGAAAAAAGGGGGAAATAATAAATTATTACTATTTTTGTGTGTGGAGTGTTTTCCTTTTTTTTCCTTTTTATTCTTTATTAATTCTAATTAACACTATCAACAAGACCACCTTCAGATGCCAATAAGAAAAAGGAAATCGAATATTATGGATACAAAAGATAGAGAGGTAACACAAATAGATGTGGAAAAATCTATGCAGAAAAGATTTAACATATTGGAAGCCTTGGAGCCAAATGACAGAGAATTTAAAATAGAAATCTTAAAAATACTCAGAGATATACAAGAAAACACAGAAAGGCAATTTAGGGAGATCAGAAAACAACTCAACGATCACAAAAAATATATTACCAAGAAAATTGAAACTATAAAAACAAATTAAATAGAAATGAAAAACTCAATTCACGAGCTGAAAAACGAGGTAACAAGCTTAGCTAATAGAACAGCCCAGATAGAAGATAGGATTAGGGAAATAGAAGACAAGCAACTTGAGGCACAACAGAGAGAAGAAGAAAGACTCAAAAATAATAAAAAATGAGAAAGCCCTACAGGAATTGTCTGTCTCCATCAGAAAGAATAACATAAGAATAATAGGTATATCAGAGGGAGAAGAGAAAGAAAATGGAATGGAGAATATACTCAAACAAATAATAGATGAGAACTTCCCAAGCCTGTGGAAAGAACTAAAGCCTCAAATTCAAGAAGCAAACAGAACACCGAGTATTCTTAACCCCAACAAACCCACTCCAAGACACATCATAATGAAGATGACACAAACCAATGACAAAGAAAAAATTCTCAAGGCAGCCAGGGAAAAAAAGAATGCAACATATAAAGGAAGGCCTATTAGATTATCATCAGATTTCTCAGCAGAAACTCTACAAGCTAGAAGAGAGTGGACCCCAATATTTAAAGCCCTGAAAGAGAGGAACTTTCAGCCAAGAATACTATACCCATCAAAGCTATCCTTCAAATACAAAGGAGATATAAAAACATTCACAAATACAGAAAAGATGAGAGAATTTATCATCAGAAAGCCCCCACTCCAGGAAATACTAAAGGGGGTTTTCCAACCAGATTCAAAGAACAAAAGAAAACAAAATCACAAGTAACAGCTCCACCAAGAAAACAATAAAACCAAACTTAAACTGTGACAACAAAAGAAAAAAAAGGGAAGAAAAGATGAAGATTAACAGTAGCAAAGGAAGATGAAGCGCAGAAATACTCATAAGAAAGGGTACTACAATGAATATGGTAGGTACCCTTTTCATTACTTAATGGTAACTACCCTTGAAGAAACCACCACAAAAACACTTGACTTAAAAAAGGTAGCAACAGAGGAAAGAAATATGGAATACAAACAAACAAAAACAAACGATAGAAAAACAAAAGAGAAGAATCAAACAAGATACAAAACTAACAGAAAGCAATTTATAAAATGGCAATAGGGAACCCACAAGTATCAATAATTACACTAAATGTAAATGGATTAAACTTATCAATAAAAAGACACAGAGTAGCAGAATGGATTAAAAAAGAAAATCCAACTGTATGCTGCCTACAAGAAACTCATCTAAGCAACAAGGATAAAAACAAATTCAAAGTGAAAGGCTGGAAAACAATACTCCAAGCAAATAACACCCCAAAAAAAGCAGGTGTAGCAATATTCATATCTGATAATGCTGACTACAAGACAGAAAAAGTACTCAGAGACAAAAATGGTCATTTCATAATGATTAAGGAGACACTGAATCAAGAAGACATAACAATTCTTAATATATATGCACCAAACCAAGGAACACCAAAATATATAAGACAGCTACTTATTGACCTTAAAACAAAAACTGACAAAAATACAATCATACTTGGAGACCTCAATACACTGCTGACGGTTCTAGATCGGTCATCCAAACAGAGAATCAATAAAGATATAGTGGCCTTAAATGAAATACTAGAACACCTGGATATGATAGACATCTAGAGGACACTTCATCCCAAAGTGACTGAGTATACATTTTTCTTCAGTGTACATGGATTGTTCTCAAGAATCTACCATATGTTGGGCCACAAAAACAACATCAGCAAATTCAGAAACATAGAAGTTGTGCCAAGCATATTTTCTGATCATAAAGCCTTGAAACTAGAATTCAACTGTAATAAAGAGGGGGGAAAACCCACAAAATTGTGGAAACTAAACAACATACTTTTAAAAAATGAATGGGTCAAAGAAGAAATAAGCGCAGAGATCAAAAGATATATACAGACAAATGAAAATGAAAATACGACATATCAGAATCTATGGGATGCAACAAAAGCAGTAATAAGAGGAAAGTTCATATCACTTCAGGCATATATGAACAAACAAGAGAGAGCCAAAGTAAACCACTTAACTTCACACCTTAAGGAACTAGAAAAAGAAGAACAAAGACAACCCAAAACCAGCTGAAGAAAGGAGATAATAAAAATCAGAGCAGAAATAAATGAAATAGAGAACAGAAAAACTATAGAAAAAAATCAATAAAACAAGGAGCTGGTTCTTTGAAAAGATCAACAAAATTGACAAACCCTTGGCAAGACTCACCAAGGAAAAAAGACACAGGACTCAAATAAATAAAATCCAAAATGAAAGAGGAGAGATCACCACAGACATCATAGATATACAAAGAATTATTGTAGAATACTATGAAAAATTATATGCCACCAAATACAACAATCTAGAAGAAATGGATAAATTCCTAGAACAATACAACCTTCCTAAACTGAGTCATGAAGAAGCAGAAAGCCTAAACAGACCAATCAGCAGGGAGGAAATAGAAAAAACTATTAAAAACCTCCCCAAAAATAAAAGTCCAGGCCCAGACGGTTATACTAGTGAATTCTATCAAACATTCAAAGAAGACTTGGTTCCTATTCTACTCAAAGTCTTCCAGAAAATTGAAGAAGAAGCAATACTTCCAAACACATTTTATGAGGCCAACATAACCCTCATACCGAAACCTGGCAAGGATGGCACAAAGAAAAAAACTACAGACCAATATCTCTAATGAATATAGATGCTAAAATACTAAACAAAATACTGGCAAATCAAATACAACAACATATTAAAAAAATAATACATCATGATCAAGTGGGATTCATCCCAGAATCTCAAGGATGGTTCAACATACATAAAACGGTTAACGTAATACACCATATCAACAAAACAAAGAACAAAAACCACATGATCTTATCAATAGATGCAGAAAAGGCTTTTGATAAAATACAACACAATTTTATGTTTAAGACTCTCAACAAAATGGGTATAGAAGGAAAATATCTCAACATGATAAAGGCCATATATGATAAACCATCAGCCAACATCATATTAAATGGCGTAAACCTGAGGACTTTCCACCTTAAATCAGGAACACGACAGTGTTGTCCACTCTCTCCACTCTTATTTAACGTGGTGCTAGAAGTTCTGGCCAGAGCAATCAGACAAGACAAAGAAATAAAAGGCATCCATATCAGAAAAGAAGAAGTAAAGGTATCACTTTTTGCTGATGATATGATCCTATACATCGAAAACCCGAAGGACTCCACAAAAAGATTACTAGAAACAATAAACCAATACAGTAAGGTCGCAGGATACAAAATTAACATACAAAAGTCCATAGCCTTTCTATATGCCAACAATGAAATATTAGAAAACGAACTCAAGAAAATAATCCCCTTCACGATTGCAACAAAAAAAATAAAATACCTAGGAATAAACATAACAAAGAATGTAAAGGACCTATATAAAGAAAACTACAAGGCATTGCTAAGAGAAATAGAAAAAGACACAATGAGATGGAAAAATATTCCTTGTTCTTGGATAGGAAGAATAAGTATAATTAAAATGGCCATATTACCCAAAGTAATATATAAATTTAATGCAATTCCCATCAAAATTCCTATGACATTTTTTAAAGAAATGGAACAAAAAATCATCAGATTTATATGGAACTATAAAAAACCCCGAATAGCCAAAACAATCCTAAGGAAAAAGAATGAAGCTGGGGGCATTACAATACCTGACTTTAAACTATATTATAGGGCCAAGATAATCAAAACAGCATGGTATTGGCAGAAAAATAGACACTCAGACCAATGGAACAGAATAGAAAGCCCAGAAATAAAACCACATATATATGGTCAAATAATCTTTGATAAAGGGGCCAACAACACAAAATGGAGAAAAGAAAGCCTCTTCAACAAATGGTGTTGGGAAAACTGGAAAGCCACATGCAAAAGAATGAAACTCGACTACAGCCTGTCCCCGTGTACTAAAATTAATTCAAAATGGATCAAAGACCTAAATATAAGATCTGAAACAATAAAGTACATAGAAGAAGACATAGGTACTAAACTCATGGACCTGGGTTTTAAAGAACATTTTATGAACTTGACTCCAATGGCAAGAGAAGTGAAGACAAAGATAAATGAATGGGACTACATCAGACTAAGAAGTTTTTGCTCAGCAAGAGAAACTGATATCAAAATAAACAGACAGCCAACTAAATGGGAACTGATATTTTCAAACAACAGCTCAGATAAGGACCTAATATCCAAAATTTACAAAGAACTCATAAAACTCAACAACAAACAAACAAACAATCCAATAAAAAAATGGGAAGAAGACATGAACAGACACTTCTCCCAGGAAGAAATACAAATGGCCAACAGATATATGAAAAGATGCTCAGCTTCATTAGTTATTAGAGAAATGCAAATCAAAACTGCAATGAGATACCACCTCACCCCTGTTAGATTAGCTATTATCAACAAGACGGGTAATAGCAAATGTTGGAGAGACTGTGGAGAAAAAGGAACCCTCATACACTGTTGGTGGGAATGTAAAGTAGTACAACCATTATGGAGGAAAGTATGGTGGTTTCTCAAAAAACTGCAAATAGAACTACCTTATGACCCAGCAATCCCTCTACTGGGTATATACCCCAAAACCTCAGAATCATTGATACGTAAAGACACATGTAGCCCCATGTTCATTGCAGCACTGTTCACAGTGGCCAAGACATGGAAACAACCAAAAAGCCCTTCAATAGAAGACTGGATAAAGAAGATGTGGCACATATACACTATGGAATACTACTCAGCCATAAGAAATGATGACATCAGATCATTTACAGCAAAATGGTAGGATCTTGATAACATTATACGGAGTGTAATAAGTAAATCAGAAAAAAAACAAGAACTACATGATTCCATACATTGGTGGAACATAAAAACGAGACTAAGAGACATGGACAATAGAGCGGTGGTTACCAGGGGTGGGGGGAGGGAGGACGCAGGAGGGAGGGAGGGAGAGAGTTAGGGGGAGGGGAAGGGCACAGAGAAAACTAGATAGAGGATGACAGAGGACAATCTGACTCTGGGTGAGGGGTATGCAACATAATTTAATGACAAGATAACCTAGACATGTTTTCTTTGAATATATGTACCCTGAATTATTAATGTCATCCCATTAACATTAATAAAAATTTATAAAAAAAAAGAAAAAAAAAGAGAAATTAAGGAAACAATCCCCTTCACTATTGCAACCAAAAAAATAAAGTACCTAGGAGTACATTTAACCAAGGTGAAAAAAGACTTGTACTTGGAAAATTATAAAACATTGATAAAAGAAATCAAGGAAGATACAAACAAGTGGAAGCATATACCGTGCTCATGGTTAGGAAGAATAAACATCATTAAAATGTCTATATTACCCAAAGTAATTTATAAATTCAATGCAATACCAGTTAAAATACCAGTGACATACTTTAAAGATATAGATCACATATTCCAAAAATTTATATGGAACCAAAAGAGAACGCGAATAGCCTCAGCAATCTTAAAAAAGAAGAATAAAAGGAGAGGTATCACACTTCCTGATATCAAGCTATACTACAAGGCCATTATACTCAAAACAGCCTGGTACTGGCATAAGGACAGGCAGATAGATCAATAGAACAGAACTGAGAACTCAGAAATAAACCCACAGTTCTATGGACAACTGATATTTGACAAAGGAGGTAAGGAAATACAATGGAGTAAAGACAGCCTCTTTAACAAATGGTGTTGGGAAAATTGGACAACAACCTGCAAAAAAATGAAACTAGACCACCAACTTACACCATTCACAAAAATAAACTCAAAATGGATAAAAGACTTAAATGTAGGCGTGAAACCATAAGCATCTTAGAAGAAAACATAGGCAGTAAGCTCTCTGACATCTCTCGCAGCAATATATTTGCTGATTTATCTCCACGGGCAAGTGAAATAAAAGACAGGATAAACAAATGGGACTATATCAAATTAAAAAGCTTTTGCATGGCCAAAGACAATAAGAACAGAATAAAAAGACAAACTACACAATAGGAGAACATATTTGACAGTATGTCTGATAAGGGGTTAATAACCAAAATTTATAAAGAACTTGTAAATCTCAACACCAGAAAGACAAACAATCCAATCAAAAAATGGGCAAAAGAAATAAATAGACACTTCTCCAAAGAGGATATACAGATGGCCAATAGGCATATGAAAAAATGCTCAACATCATTAATCATTAGAGAAATGCAAATTAAAACTACAATGAGATATCACCTCACACCGGTTAGAATGGCGCTCATCAACAAAACAACACAGAATAAGTGCTGGCTAGGATGTGGAGAAAAGGTAACCCTCCTGCATTGCTGGTGGGAATGCAGACTGGTGCAGCCACTGTGGAAAACAGTATGGAGATTCCTCAAAAAATTAAAAATCGAACAGCCTTTTGACCCAGCCATCCCACTTTTAGGAATATACCCCAAGGACACCATGGAATGGTTCCAGAAGGAGAAATGCACCCCCATGTTTATAGCAGCATTGTTCACAATAGCGAAGATCTGGAAACAGCCCAAGTGTCCGGCAGAGGGCGAATGGATTAAAAAGCTTTGGTACATATATACTATGGACTACTACTCAGCCATAAGAAATGATGACATCGGATCATTTACAATAACATGGATGGACCTTCATAACATTATACGGAGTGAAATAAGTAAATTAGAAAAAAACTAAGAACTATATGAACCAATGCATAGATGGGACATAAAAATGAGACTCAGAGACATGGACAAAAATGTAATGGTAACAGGGAGTGGGGGGGAGGGGTGGGGAGGGGGCAAGGAAGGAGAGGGAGGGAGTATGGGGAGGGGAGGGGCACAAAGAAAACCAGATAGAAGGTGACGGAGCACGATTTGACTTTGAGTGAGGGGTATACAGCATAATCAAAGGTCAAAATAATCTGGAGATGTTTTCTCGGAACATATGTACCCTGATTTATCAAAGTCACTGCATTAACGTTAATAAAAAATAAGATTAAAAAAAAGAAAGAAAAAATCAAAGAAAGAAGGAAGGAAACAGAAAGTCTGTGAAGGGAAGCTTTGGGGAAAGAAAATTCACAGTTCCAGCAAGATCATTCTTTCTTCCTTTCTTTTTTTCTCTGTCTCTTTTTTCAAGATTTTACAGAGAGAAGAGAGAGGTGGTTGGAGGACCAAGAAGTATTAACTCATAGTTGCTTCACTTTAGCTGTTCATTGACTGCTCGTTGTACGTGCCTTGACTGGGCAACCCATGGTGTTGAACCAGCAACCTCAGTTAGTTAGACACTACATTCACTGTTCCACCACAGTCCCAGGAGAACCGAGCTTTCTTCTAAGAAAGGTGGTCAGTCCTCTCAGCATCTCCCCACCCCTCCCTCTGCCCTGGGGTCTCCTCCCTGTGACGGCCCCACTGGCTCCTCCAGGCACCAAGAAGAGAGTGGAACAGCCTCCATTTCCTCACTCAACACTTCACAGCCGATGATCAGCTCCACACCATTACACCCCTTGATCCCTTCTTAACAATGTCCCGAATCCACCACCCAACTCCAGATGTTTTGTCTGTGTCATCCCAACAACCTCCTTCCAGGTCCTCCGTCCCAAGCCCCACACCCTTCTCCAGTTCTCTGCTCTCTCCACCCCTTGAGGACTCTTCCTATAGCCAATCAGGTCGGAGCCTGCCCGCTCCACCCCTTCCACCACTTTCCATCCTCAGACAAGATCTAGATTGCACAATTTGATCTTTAAGACTATGGATGATCAGGAGGACTGAGCTAAACTCACAGCCCTAGCAGACATGACTCTCCCTCCACAACCAGACCCGTCAAGGTCAGCCTCACTCTCCTCCACCCCAAACCACACACAGAAACTGAGCTATTTAAGAATGCTGTGCCCTCCTCAGCTGCTCCCTCAGCCACTGATTCTAGCCACCTGTTTTCCAACCTGCTGGACCAAGAGACATCTGTTTCATCCCACTGAACTGTAAATGTAGTTTGTGCTATAAATGTGTGTAAGAGTTATATGAGAAACCACTAAAAAATGACTTAAAATACTGATCAACATGCTATCCAGGTACCACATGATTGTTGGAGTTTTATTATTAATAGAGTTAATTATCAATAGAGCCTGCCTGCATGGCATTTTTACATAATAGGAGCCCTTTTAATTGGTTTCTACTCTCTGTTGCTTAAAAATTCTCACCTGGATTTCAAGATCAAATCCAAAATACTTGCATGGTGCTCTTGGTCCCTTGTGACCAGAATCCGACCTTCACCTGACAGCTCGCACTTCTAAGCACAGCTCAAGGTCTTTCTGGTCAAGGATGTCCCCAGGCCACCACCTCTGCCTGACCCCTGCTAGTGCCTGGGGTCAGTCTGTCCTAGAGGAGGACCTCTCAGAGCCAGCCCCCAGCTTACATGACATCCACCTGTTATGGAAACTCATTGTCTTGCTTTCTTTTTCTCCTAATGTGTATCCTCACAAGACAGTAATGCACTGTCTGCCATCTAAATATCTGTATGTCTGTCTTCATCCATCTGAGCCCACGTGTCCAGGGACAGACTCCGTCAGCCTCAGCAGTGACTCTCAGAGCCTGGCACTGACTGGATGGGGTAAATATTGCCTGGTCACCTGACCAGTGAGAGAAGGAAGAAAGTTGCATGTAGAGTCTCAGGAAAGGGAAGTGACTTACCTTAGGTAACAGAAGTTCTAGAAAAGGCAGAGTCAGAATTTGAACAGGCACTGAGCTGGCTCCTCTCCTGCCCTGCGTCCTCTACCCTCGTGTCATGAGACAGGTGTCACCCTCTGGATGTGGGTTTGGCCTGAGGTGGAGGCAGAGCGTGTGGGGTCTGGTTAGACTCAGATCATCTGAGGGGTCCCAGAGCTTGCTGTCTGCTACGGCCCATCCTTCAGGGAGGGGCTATTTCATTTCCTGTGGGGCCACAGATGAGGAAACCATGACATATCACATGGAGCCTGGACCCTGTCACACTGCATTCCTCTGTCTGTCTTTACTCTGTGAATTGTATACATTGTCTGCTCACTGGTGACCATGGGAGGAAGCAGCATGACCCCAACCCTCACTGCCCTTCTCTGCCTCGGTGAGTTTTGGAAAAAGTAGAGGGATGGGGTTTCTTCTTCCCAGGCCATGGTTTCTAAGGACACCAGGACTAAGGGGGCCTAGTAGGGACAGGACTTCTGGGGGAAGGAGATGTGCTCACCCCCAGACCTTCCCCCAGTGCTCAGGGCCCAGCCAGGCCTGGAGCTTCTGTGTGTGTGAGGGGGACAGTGCTCACAGGGACTCTCTTCCAGGGCTGTGCTGGTGCCCGTGGGACCAGGTGCAGGCAGGTGAGTCCTCCCCCAGACCTCCTGCTACAGCACAGTGACACTCTGGGCAGCTGGAGGAGCATAGCATTTCTGGGCTGACAGATGAGGGTTGTCTGGAAGGGTCTTGGAATTGAGAGCTGGGGACTGGGGGTGGGTGATGTCCTGTGACGCAGCCCCTGATTTCCTTACAGGGACCCTCCCCAAACCCACCGTCTGGGCTGAGCCAGGCTCTGTGATCGCCTTGGGAAGTTCCGTGACCATTTGGTGTCAGGGGACCCTGCAGGCTCGGGAGTACTCTCTGTATAAAGGTAGAAATGTAGAGTTTGTGGGCAGACAGAACCCACAGGGTCCAGGAGACAAGGCCAAGTTCTTCATCGCACAAATGAGGAAGCAACAAGCAGCGAGATATTACTGTTACTATTTCAGTCCCAGTGGCTGGTCAGAGCGCAGTGACATGCTGGAGCTGGTGGTGACAGGTGAGGGGACACTCAGGGGTCCCAGCCTCAGGCTCTGCCCTCAAGAAAGGGGTCTGCTCTCAGGGGGTCTCCTCTCTCACAGCCCAGCCCTGGGGGATGTGAGGGAGGTATGAGCCCATCTAACATGCTGCCTCCTCCTCTCCTAGGATTCTACAGCAAACCCAGCCTCTCAGCCCTGCCCAGCCCTGTTGTGACCTCAGGAGGGAACGTGACCCTCCAGTGTGGCTCATGGGATAGTTTTGACAGGTTCATTCTGACTAAGGAAGGAGAACACAGGTTCTCCTGGACCCTGGACTCACAGTCACACTTCATCAGTGGGAGATATCGGGCCCTGTTCCCTGTGGGCCCCGTGACCCCCAGTCACAGGTGGACGTTCAGATGCTATGGCTGTTACAGGGACAGACCCCAGGTGTGTTCACAGCCCAGTGATGCCCTGGCGCTCCTGGTCTCAGGTGAGTCTTATCCTGGACTCATCCATACATTGAGGCATCAAACAAATTACTGGGGTCTTTGCTGAGAGGGGATCCCCATGTGAGAGGGTGGAGAGGGGAGCACAGGGGATCCTGGGTCAGAGACACAGAGAGACAGTGCGACCTGGGCCAGGACAGGAGAAGACATTGTATGGGAGGTACAGCCCCTGTAACTCACATCTGGTCTCCCCAGGTGTGTCTCAGAAGCCCATCCTCCTGACCCAGCAGGGCCCCATCGTGGTCTCTGGACAGAGCCTGACCCTCCAGTGTCACTCTGATGTCAGCTATGACAGATTTGTTCTGTTTAAAGAGAAGGGACGTAACCTCCCCCAGAGCCTTGTCCTGCAGCCCCAGGCTGGGCTCTCTCAGGCCAACTTCTCCCTGGACACTGTGAGCAGCTCCCACGGGGGCCGGTACAGATGCTATGGTGGACACAACCTCTCCTCCGAGTGGTCGGCCCCCAGTGACCCCGTGGACATCCTGGTGGCAGGTGAGGGGCCTGTGGGTTCAGTCAGGGACCCAGACTCTGCACAGGCCCTGCTGGGGGATCTCAGGTGGTGATTGGCAGAGTGAACGTGCAGGGTCCCAGGGAGGGAGACAGAGAGAGACAGGGGATGGGAGGGGAGGGGAGACTCAGAGAAACAGAGACAGAGAGGAGGGTCCTCAGAGAGAGGGCTGCTGACTCTCAGGTCAGAACAAGGTGGCGGGCAGCCCCTCACCCACCCTCCCTCTCTCTAGGACGGCTCCCTGACAGACCCTCCCTCTCAGTGCAGCCGGGCCCCACGGTGGCCGCAGGAGAGAACGTGACCCTGCTGTGTCAGTCACAGAGCCCAACGGACACTTTCCTTCTGTCCAAGGAGGGGACAGCCGATCCCCCACTGCGTCTTAGGTCAGAGCTCCGAGCTCAGCAGTACCAGGCAGAGTTCTCCATGCGTCCTGTGACCTCAGCCCACGGGGGGACCTACAGGTGCTACAGCTCACAGAACAGCAACCCCTACCTGCTGTCACACCCCAGTGAGCCCCTGGAGCTCCTGGTCTCAGGTGAGGGGACACTGACCCTGTCTTTCTGTCAGCTCAGGGTTCTGTCCTCAAAAGAAATATGTTCTCAAAGGGGAGTGAAGGACTCTAGAGATGGTCACTCAGAAGATATATGCTCCTCAGAGGACCCTGCCACACCTGTCCTTCCCTCCCCTTCACCTAGGGCACAAAAGGTGTTAGGTGAGCAGCAGAAAGGTCTTGGAGGGTGTGGGCAGAGCAAATGCAGGAAAAGAATCTGAGTGATTTGGGCCCAGGGTCAGACCCAGATCCTCACCCCCTTTATATCCTCATTCTCACGACCCTGTGGGACTGCAGCCCCCAGCCACAGGACCCATCTCCACTTCTGATGAATCACTGGACCTTTTTGCTCAGCCCACCCAGGGCAGCTCTGTTTCTCAGAAGATCTAATGCCCCCCAGACACTTAAGGACAGGCTTGTGTCCCAGGGCACTAGGAATGGAGAAAGACTTCAGGGGAACCATGGGACTCCAAGGAATCTAAGGATTTGCCCTCACCCCCGACCAGGTCAGGTCTGCAGAGGAGCCTGACCAGGCGGTGGTACAGTGGATAGAGTTCCAGACTGGGACGCAAAGGACCCAGGTTCGAATCCCTGAGGTCTCCGGCTTGAGCGCAGACTCACCGGCTTGAGCCCAAGGTTGCTGGCTTGAGTGTGGGATCATAGACATCACCCAAAGGTCGCTGGCTTGAGCCCAAAGGTTGCTGGCTGGAGCAAGGGGTCACTTGCTCTGCTGTAGACCCCCGGTCAAGGCACATATGAGAAATCAATCAATGAACAACTAAGGAGCCGCAACGAAGAATTGATGCTTCTCATGTCTCTCCCTTCCTGTCTGTCCCTATCTGTCCCTCTCTCTGACTCTATCTCTGTCTCTGTCAAAAAAAAAGTCTGCAGAGGGATAAGAGAGGCAGGTGACATGTGGAGTGGTCACGGGAGAAGGAGGTCTTGGGGCCCAGGCTTGGAGGATAGCCAGGCTCAAGTGGGGGAAAGCAAACCCCACTCTTCACACCCCATCCTGAATCACCAGGAGGTACTGATGAACAGCATCTGTCCCCCACAGAGTCAGTCCCTCAGAGGGAAAAGTGAGGGAATCTGTGGGGAGGTGGTGAGTGTTTCCATGGGGGACAGAGGCTGAGTCATGTGGGGTTCAGGCACCTGTGGAGACACTGACATGGACACATCTTCCCCTGTGTGGCCTCAATGTCCCCAAGTGTAAAAAGAGAGAATCGTGGCCCAGAGCTCAGATTTCCTTTCAGTTCTGGCTCTGAGCTCCTGGAAGAGGGAGCCCACAGAGAAACCCCCAGGTGTGATGTTATGGGGCCTATACTTGTATAGCAGTGCTGGTGACACTGTGCCAGGAGGGACAGACAGGACAGAAGTCCAGGGCATCCAGGTCCTGACCCTCAGCTCAGACTCAGCTCAGAGGAGAGAGGGGACAGGACTCAGACCTGAGTCAGCTCCCGGCTCTGCTGCTCCTGCTGTGGGGCCAGGCTGTCCCTTCTCTCCTCTGAGTGTCGGGTTCTTGTCGGTCCATCCCTGGTTCCATCCTTCTCACAGGCTGCTGTGAGGTCAGGTGATATAAGGGTCCTCACAGTGCTCAGGAGGACAGGCCCCAGCCCAACTAAAACTTCCTAGAGGTGTTTCGGGACCCTGTAGATTGAATATGAATCTTGGTGAGATACAGAGTTTACCCTATGCCCTGCCCCTCCATTTTTCATGCAATGCTGGGGTGCGGTAATAAAAAAGGACCCTCAGCTCCAGATGGGACATGGACAGGCCCCTGCAGATGAGGAGCCAGAGCACAAAGCTGGTGTCCATCTGGGGGGGCAGCATGAGGACAGCACAGGGATCCCACAGTCCCAGGTTCCAGGCCCAGCCCTGCCCCGTCCAGGTTGGGTGACCTGGGGCAGGTGGTGAACCTCTCTGAGCTCAGTGCAATGGGGGCGGGGGGACCAGCTATCCCAATGCCTGACTGTGGGGAGGCGGAGAGGAGTTGGATGACAGCCCCTAGCATGTGCCTCACACACAGTAGGTGCTCATTAAATGGCATCATTGGCTCATTCATGTCACTTGTGCCAAGGTCTCAAATGGTACCAGATCGTCCTGATTGGGGGCTCAGTGCTCTTCATCCTGCTGCTCTCCCTCCTCTTCTTTCTCCTCCTTCGACACCAGCATCAGAGCAAAGTCAGGACATCGGGTGAGTAGGGAACGGGGTGACCTGGGCCCGAAAAGACAGGACTGAGAGCACCAGGCCCAGAAAAACCAAAAAGATAGAAAATTCTGGAGAAATAGAAAAATATTTCTTCAGGATTTCATCAGAACATCTAGAAAGAAAACCCTCCATGTCAGCACAGATGTACAGTAATCTTTCATTGTTTTCAAACGCATGAAATACTAAAACATACGCATAAGGGTGTGTTAAGGTTTCCTTCTTTCTTGTGGAATCATATGGGGAGGGAGGCCCTACCCTCCCAGAGTTGAGACTGTCTCTCTTGACCAGCTCAGAGAAAAGCTGCTGTCCTACCTCCTACAGGGGCCACAGACACAGAGCCCAAAGACAGTGGGTGGCAGATCAGGTTATTTTTGTCCTCAAGACCCTCAGACTCCCACCTGTGGCCCCACTCTGTCCCTAACACTCCTGTCTCCTCCCTCAGCTCCAGCCCAGCTAAGGACACCCAGGAATATCTTTCCTGTGAAAGAAAGAGAGGGCTACCATGGGGGAGGGGTGGTCACAGGGGTTTCGTAAAACAAGAGAAGAAAGGTAGGCTAGGAAGGTGTGGAGGTCAGGGGTGAAAAGGACAGAAGTTACCACTACGTGACCTAGCCCCTGAGATCTTGGGGACTCTGTCAGGAAATGTACCCTCATTCTGTCCCAGCAGATGTTGCCATGAAGGACCCACAGCCTGAGGAGGGCGTGGAGCTGGACCCTTGGGTGAGAACCTTGTTCCTGTCCAGGCCACCAAGGACCTTCCTGTTGTCCATGTTAATCCAACAGATACTTCCCTGTCTACACATTCACAGGAGCGTTCAACACTGACCTCTCCTTCTGGGTACCCAGGTTGTCCTGCTGTGACTCACTCCTCCTGGCTTCTTGTGACATCATAGCCCCTCCTATGCTGTCCCTTTTTCTTGTTTCTGGTCCTCTGTCTGACCTTGTTTGGCTCCAGGTCTCAGGAAGATGCATGAATAAGTGAATCACCCACAGGTCCCCAGGGTCCCCTTCATTCATTCACCAGCAGATGTGAGGGGAGCTCACTGTTTACTGGCTCCATTTAGGGGCCACAGTGCAGCCCTAAGCAACACGGTCTCTACACTCTTCCAGCTCACCTGTGGGAGAGGGAGACAATATGCAAACAAGCAGTGTCCTAGAGAGCAAAGTGCTGTAAAGGAAAATAAAGCAAGAGCAGGGGATAGAATGCGTAGGCATAGAGGGGGCAGAAAAAACAGCAGGTAGAAGGGTCCTGAAGTAGAAACTGCTTCTTCAGCAAGATGGGCCCCGTAGTTAGAGTCAAATGAGCAAGAGACAGTGTGTCCGGATAAGAGTCAGAACTGGCCTGACAAGGCAGTAGTGCAGTGGATAGAGCATCAGACTGGGACACGAAGGACTCAGGTTTGAAGCCCCAAGGTTGCTGGCTTGAGCAAGGGGTCACTTGCTCTGCTGTAGCCTCCTGGTCAAGGCACATATGAGAAAGCAATCAATGTACAACTAAGGAGCTGCAATGAAGAATTGATGTTTCTCATCTCTCTCCCTTTTGTCTGTCTGTCCCTATCTGTCCCTCTCTCTCTGACTCTCTCTCTCTGTCTCTGTCAAAATAAATAAGTAATAAATAAGAGTCAGAACTGTAGAAGCATCCAGATGCCCCAAGGTTTAGGAAATCCCTACAGGTTTCATCAGGAGAGTGACCTAATCTGACTTAAATTGTAACATCATCACTCTGACATGTGGATAACTGACTGAGTGATTTCAACAGGGGAATCAGGGGACTTTGTCTCTGTCTCACTTTCTGTCTACAGCAAGACAGGAATTATGAAAACACCCAGGATGTGACCTATGCCCAGCTGAACCACTTGGCCCTCAGATGGGAGACAACTGCACCCCCTTCTTCCACATCAGAGGAGCCCCCAGATGGGCACAGCATGTACGCTTCTCTGGCCATCCACTAGTCCAGGAAGGACCTCACACTCTATGAGAGTGCTTGCAGGGAGCTGAGAAGGCATGGAGCTTCCCCATGGACACTCAACTAGTAACCCCAGCTGGTTAATACACCTGATGTGGATCCCTAGCAACTCCTGGGACCCCCTATAAGTCACCTGATTCTGCAAGTAAAACCAATATTTTCCCCTACATTTTGGAAACAAATCAATAGACTTCTCAATAATCAAAGTGTGAATTTAAAACCAAAACAAAAATGAGAGAATGTTTTAAATGAATGATAACATAAACATTACCCATTAAACCTATGGAATGGGGAAGATGATAATAAATGAATACATTAGAAAACAAAAAGGGGACCCTGGCTGGTTGGCTCAGTGGCAGAGCATCAACCAGCATGTGGAAGTCCTAAGTTCAATTCCCAGTCAGAGCACACAGGAGAAGTGACCGTCTGCTTCTCCTTCCCTTCTCTCTCTCTCTCTCTCTCTCTCTCTCTCTCTCTCTCTCCCCCTCTCTCTCTTTCTTCCTGTTCCTCAGCCATGGCTTGGTTGATTTGAGTACGTTGGCCCTGAGCACTGAGGATGGCTCATTGGAGCTTCCACCTCAAGTGTGAAATATATTTCGGTTGTGAGCATGGCCCCAAATGGGCAGAGCGCCGGCCCCAGGTGGGGGTAGCCAGTTGGGTCCTGGTCGGGGTGCATGTGGGAGTCAGTCTCCCCTCCTCTCACTTAAATTAAAAAGAAAAAGAAGAAGGTTTAGAAACAACCCAAGTGTCCTTCAACAAGTGACAGGATAAAGATGTAGTATATATATTATATTATATTATATTATATTATATTATATTATATTATATTATATTATATTATATATAAATGGAATATTACTCAGCTATAAAAAAGATTAAATACTGTCATTTGAAACAACACAATAACTTAAGTAAGTCAAGCAGAGAAGGACAGGAGCCATATTATTTCACTCATATGTGGGTAAAATCTGAAACTCTGAACTATCATATATATATCAAATATATTGAGTCTGTAACTAAAATTTTTCCCACAGGCCTAGGCTGGTGATTCTGTAGATAAAGCATCAGCCCACATCCAGGGTTTGAACCCTGGTCAGGGCACACAAGAGAAGTGACCATCTGCTTCTCTTCCTCTTCCCCTCCCACAGCATGGCTCACTCGAGGGAGTTGGCCTCGGGCACTGAGGATGGCTTCATGGCCTCTGCCTCAGGCATTAAATAATGGCTCCAGTTGCAATGAACCAATGCCCCAGATGGGCAGAGCATCTCCCCCTGGTGAGCTTGCCAAGTGAATCCCAGTTGGGGTGCATGCAGGAGTCTGTCTCTCTGCCTCCCCTCCTCTCACTAAAATAAAATAAAACAAGATAAATAAAATAAAATAAAAAGAGGGTCAAAAAATAATTCTTGGAAACATTACACACACACTTACAGATTCTAGCACAATAGACATGGAACAAATACAAAAGCACGCATCACCTCTGTCAAGACAGAATCACAGGTCTTACAGTTTATTATTGTTTTTATTTATAAAATTATATTTAATGGGGTGAAATTGATCAAAACGAGTACATAGGTTTCAGGTAAACATTTTTTATAGCATTTGAACTGTTGATTGTGTTATGTGTTCATCACCCAAAGTTAAATCATTTTCTGTCACAGTATATTTATCCCTCTTTACTCCCCTCCCTCCCAAGTCTCTTCCCCTACCCCCTACCCCTGATCACCACTTCACTTTTATCTATGACCTTGAGTCTCAGTTTTATATCCCACCTATGTGTGAAATCATATACGTAGATCCTACACTTCAAATGGGTAACAGAACATTATGAAGTTTGTACACCTGAAATACATAAAATATTGTATGTCAAATATACTTTCACAAAAGATAAATAAATTTTAACAAAACTTTAACATTTTATGCCAATATATCAGAAAATATAGACAAAATGGACAAAAATCTTCATAAATACATTGGACCAAAATGATGGTTGTAAAATAAATAGAAACTCTGAAATGTCATATATATCATATTAAATGTAGTGAATATGGGATTTAAAAATAACAAACTCGAAGATAAAACAATGAAAATTATTCCATCTGAACAACAGGGAGTAAATAAACCAGGGGACAAAATGAACAGAGCCTCAAAAACCTGTGGTACTATAACAAAGCTCTACCATTCATGTGATCAGAGTCCTAGAAGCAGAGATGAGACTGATAAACTACTGTGGAAATAATGACTAAATCGCTGAAACTTGGCAATAGTCATGAGGCTACATATTCATGAACTCAATAAATCCCAAATAGGATAACCTAAAAACAATCTACAATAAGACACATCATAACCCACCTACTAAAACAAAAGACAAAGAAGTTCCATGAATGCATGAGACAGAAATACCTCATTACCTACAGAGAGAAACTCACTCAAATGACAATGGGCTTTGCATCAGAAACTATGAAGACATGAGAGAAGTAGCACACTTTTTCTCAATTACTTTAAAAAAAAAAACAAAAAAAAACCAGAAACCTGTCAATCCAGACTTCTGTAACTGGTGAAATTATCCTTTGGAATGAAGGGAAAATAAAGCATCCTCAGGTGAAAGAATAATAAAAGGATTTATCAGAAGTAGACCTCTCATAAATGAAAGGCCACAAGAAGTTCTTGCCCCAGAGAGAAAATGGTAAAGGGGAATCTTGGAGCATCAAGAAGGAAGAGAGAAGGGGAGAGAAAAAATGTGAACACTAGCAGAGGACAGAAAGTCACAAACTGCCCAGTTATCCTTCCTCCATGAGCACTCGCTTTACATTGTGTTCAAATTTGGGGGCAACAAAAACAAGCATACATGCTTTATCATCCAGTGATGTTTGTGAATATGCTGTTAACCTACTAACATCTCAAGATGTTAGTTTTACTTTAATTCCCAGATCTCACGCAGGAAGAAGAGGTGTTTGAATTTTATAAAGAACTGTGGGACCCTTGGAGCAATCAACACAGCTCAGAAGAGCCATGAGGACAAACCAGAACTTAAATATAACTAAATATGGCTTTTTTTTTTTTAAAGATAAGCTGAACCACAAAGCGATTTGATCAACTTCCTAAGCATAGTCACACACTTTTAAACAAAGGAGGCTAAGTCTGTTACTCAACAGCGTCAGTTTCATAAAGCCTGACATGGTAAACCACAAACGGTACTGCACAGTGGACATGCAGAGGTTAATGCCACCCTCACAGGTTTAGAGGAGGCAGTGGTGGGCCCATGGTGTCCTTGTCTAATACCCAGCCTGGTCCTTGAAGACACTGGGTGGACGTGGGTGGTAGAAGGTGCAGAGGATGCCACCAAATGCTCCCTCCTGCCACAGGGCTGAAAGGGATCTGTGTATTTACTAAGAGTGAATGCCAGGCCTTTGGTCATATCTAGGCAGCTATGGATGTGGTGATTAAGAGCAGTTCTTCACCTGGGTACACGTTGGCAGGTTGCCCAGGACAAATTCACTCCCTCCTTCGCAGCATAGCCCAAAGGGATCTCAGCATCTTGACGCTGGGCAGAACCTCTATTTGTCACACTATGGATGATATCTTGATGTTGGACCTGATGAGTGAAGGGTGGAGAGTGCTCTGGTTGCTGTGGCAGGTGGTGGGAAGAAAACAGGAATTGAAAATTGGGGGGGCCACAGCAGTGATGTTACAGAGGTCCTGCTGTCTGTGCCGTGTCAGGACACACCCTGGAGAGTAAAGCCATTTTTCTCTCAGTGTTTTTCTCTTTTTTATTACTATTGAATAGATACATGATGAACATAATGTATGAACATGGATTTTAATTGATAACTGAATTCCTTGGGCTTGTGAAAACATGACTTTCAACAAACTTATACAACAGTGTCTGTTGCATCAATAATTATTCTTCACTGATTTCATTCTCCTGTTACTGGAAATTCATTAACATAAAACGCCTCATAGATCCCTGAATCAGTGTTTATTTTTAAAATCAGGATTTCCTTCAAAATGGGCTCTTGTCCAGTGCTGTAGAGGGAATCACAGTGTGAGAGGAGGAGCTCTGCTCAGGGGAGGGACCTGAGGAGATAGAAATGATTCAGGATTAGAAGGAGGGCAACCCAGGAAAAGATGGTGCTGATTACATAAACAGGAAGTCAGTGAAAGAAAGTTTTGGGGAAAGAAAATCCACAGTCCCAAGGGGCTGTGCTTTCTTCTGAGAAATCTGGTCACTCTTCTCACCCGCTCCCCACAGCTCCCTCTGCCCTGGGGTCTCCTCCCGTGACGGCCCCACGGGCTCCTCCAGGCACCAAGAAGAGAGTGGAGCAGTCTCCATTTCCTCACTTGACTCTTCACAACGGATCCTCAACTCCACACTATTACACCCCATGATCCCTCCTTAACAATGTCCTGAATCCATCACCAGATCCAGATGTCTTGGCTGTATCATCCCATCAGCCTCCTTCCGGGTCCTCCAACCCAGGCCCCACTCCCTCCTCCCGTTCTCTCCTCTCTCCGCCCTCTGAAGACCCTTCCTATAGCCAATCAGGTCTGAGCCTGCCCGCTCCACCCCCTCCACCACTTTCCATCCGCAAACACGATCCAGGTTGCACCATCTCATCTTTAAGAGGCTGTGGATGATCAGGACTGAGCTAAACTCACAGCTCCAGTACACAAAACTCGCCCTCCACAACCAGATCCTTCACCGTCAGCTTCACTCCCCTCCACCCCAAACCACACACAGAAACTGAGATATTTAAAAATTCTGTACCCTCCTCAGCTGCTCCCTCAGCCACTGATCCTAGCCACCTGCTTTCCAACCTGCTGAACGAATAAACATCCTGTCTTTCCCGACCAGGCGTTGGTGCAGTGGATAGAGCATCACCCTAGGATGCTGAGGACCCAGGTTCAAAACCTCAAGGTCACCAGCTTGAGCCTGGGCTCACCAACATGAGTACAGGGTTTGTGGCTTGAGCATGGGATCATAAATATGACCCGGGGGTCACTGTTTTGAGCAAGGACTCGCTGGCTTGGCTGAAGTCCCCAGCCAAACACACATGAGAAAGCAGTCAATGAACAAGGTCCACGACTATGAGCTGATGCTTCTCATCTCTCTCCCTTTCTGCCTGTCTGTTCCTGTCTCTCTCTCTCTCTCTCTTTCTCTGTCTCTCTCTCTCTCTCTCTCTACCTGTCCTGGTAAATAAAAGAATTCCTCTCAATTCTGACTGTAAATATAGTTTGAGTTAGAAGTTTATGTAAGAATTGTACAAGAAAACTGCCCTGGCCAGATAGTTCAGTTGGTTAAATTATCATCCCAAAGCACAGATGTTGCCAGTTTGATCCCTGGTCAGGGCACATACAGGAACAGATGTTCCTGTTTTTCTCTTGTTCTCTCCCTGTTATTGAATCTCATTGTCTTATTTTAATTTTTCTCCCACCATGTAACCTCACAAGACAGTAATGCACTGTCTGCATCTAAATATCTGTATGTCTGTCTTCATCCATTTGAGCCCACGCGTCCAGGGACAGACGCCGTCAGCCTCAGCAGTGACTCTCAGAGTCCAGCACCAACTGGATGAGATCACTGCTCAGTAAATATTGCCCGATCGCCGGGCCCATGAGAGAAGGAGGAAAATTGCATGTCCAGAGTCTCAGGAAAGGGAAGTACTTACACAATATCACAGAGGTTCTAGAAAAGGCAGTCAGAATTGGGACAGGCAGTGAAAGGTTCCTCTCCTGCCCTGAGTCCTCTACCCTCGTGTCCTGGGACAGGTGTCACCCTCTGGAGGTGGGTTTGGCACAGGGTGGATGCAGAGCACGTGGGGTCTGGTGAGACTCAGATCAATCTGAAAGGTCCCAGGGCTTGCTGTCCGCTATGGCCCATCCTTCAGAAAGGGGCTACTTCCCTTCCTGTGGGGCCACTGAGGAGGAACCCTTGACAGGCCACATGGAGCCTGGTCCCTGTCACACGGCATTCGTCAACTGTCTTGCCAAACCCTGTGGATTTTATACGTTGTCTGCTCACTGGTGACCATGGGAGGACGCAGTGTGACCCTAACCCACACTGTTCCTCTCTGCCTCGGTGAGCTCTGGGGAACGTAGAGGGATGGGGTCCCCTTCTACCCTGGGTTCTGGTTTCTAAGGACACCAAGACTTGGGAGGCTCAATGTGGCAGGACTTCTGGAGGAAGAAGATGTGCTCAGCTCCAGACCTGACCCCAGTGCTCAGAGCCCAGCCAGGCCTGTAGCTTCTGTGTGTGTGAGGGGGACAGTGCTCACAAGGACTCTCTTCCAGGACTGTGTTGGTGCCTGTGGAGCCAGATGCAGGCAGGTGGGTCCTCCCCTAGACCTCCTGCTGCAGCACAGTGACCCCCTAGGCAGCTGGGGGAGCGGAGAGTCTGTAATAATAGTAACCAATCTGGGAGGGGCCTGGAGCGACATCTGGGAAACAGATAGGATGAAAGGCTCCCCTGACATTTCAGGTCTGATTCTCTTCCAGGGCTCCTCCACAAACCCTCCATCTGGGCTGACCCAGGCCCCATGGTCACCATGGGGAGCCCTGTGACCATCTGGTGTCAGGGGTCTCTACAGGCTAATGCCTACAGTCTGTATAGAGAGAACACCACTCACCCCTGGGAGAACAGTGTCCCACCGAACCCCAGCATCAAGACCACCTTTCTCATTGAATCCACGGACTCACAGCATGCAGGGCTGTACCAGTGTGCATATTCCACCACTGGGAGCATATTGTCAGAGCGGAGTGACCCCCTATTCCTGGTGGTGACAGGTAAGGGAGAAAACCAGGTCCCCTTCCCACTGTGGGCTCCTCCTCAGGGGTAGAGGGAGTGGAAGGTGGTCTCAGGGGGACCTCAACCCTCACCGTCCACACCTCGGCATGTGGGTGACTGTCCCCTTTAACACAGATCCCCTTCTCCCTCAGGAGTGGGTGCTGCACCATCGTTCTCAGCTCAGCCAAGCCCTGTGGTGGCCTCAGGAGAGAACGTGTCCCTCTCGTGTAGGTCACAGATCATAACGGGCACTTTCCATCTGCTGAAGGAGAGAGGAGCTGACCCTCCCCAACACGTGGAGTCCAGACTCCATGCTGGGAGGTGGCAGGCCGTCTTCCCTGTGGGCCCCGTGAGCACCTACCATGCGGGGACCTACAGATGCTACGTTTCTCCCAGCTCCTACCCCCATGTGTGGTCACAGCCCAGTGACCCTCTGCACATCCAGGTCACAGGTGAGAGGACTGGCCCCTGTGCAACCCTATCTGTTTCCTGGGTCCAAAGTGACTGATGTAAGCTGGGTGCCCTGGGGTCTTGGAGGTCACTGTTAATGGCCTCACAGACAGAACCACAGGTGGCAGGATGGTATGAGAGGACCGTGTGAGGACGCTGACTACAGCCCAGTGAGCATCACTGGATGTGTCCCCCTCAGAACCACTGTCCCCTCCCCCCAGGTGTGCACAGCAAGCCCTCCCTCTCGGCCCAGCCATGCTCCCTGGTGCGGCTTGAAGACAGCCTGATGCTCAAGTGCCACTCAGAGTCTGACTTTGATAGATTTGCTCTGACCAAGGACGAGGGGCTCACACCTCCCCAGCATCTGGATGGGCAACACAGCCCCATCTTCCCCCTGGGCCACGTGAACCAGGCTCACGGGGGCCAGTACAGGTGCTACAGTGGACATAGCTTCTTCTACACATGGTCGGCTCTCAGTGACCCCCTGGACATCCTTATCACAGGTGAGGGGACCTGCCCTGCCCCGTGTCCTGTTGTCAGCTCAGGGCTCTGTGCCCAGGGTCACCCTGGTGGTGATGGGGCCCAGGAGAGGGTCCTGGAGCAGAGGCTGAGATGGGGCAGTGGTCTAGGGGGAGGGAGTGAGAATGGGGAAATGATGGGCATGAAAATAAAGGAGACCCACCCAGAGGGGCTGAGAGGAGCTGACAGGCAGTCACAGAGAGAGTCCCTGGGGAAGGATGAGGTCCCTCAGCTCAGGGTCAAGGGCATGTGGGGAGGGGTGACTACACATCACAACCTTCTCTCCCCGAGGAATGTACATAAAACCCTCCCTCTCCGCCCAGCCGGGACCCTCAGTGCCCTGGGGAGGGAACGTGACCCTGCAGTGTCACTCTGAGGTCTGGTTTGACACCTTCCACCTGCACAGGGAGGGGTCACGAGATCCTCCCCAGCACCTTCATCTGCAAGACACGTCTGCACCCTCTCAGGCCACCTTCACCATCAGTGCTGTGACCTCAGGTCACAAAGGTGTTATGGCTCACACAGCACCTCCCCCTACCTGCTGTCACTTCCCAGTGACCCCCTGGAGCTGGTGATCTCAGGTGAGAATCTGGAAACTTCACCCTCCCCTGTCCCCACGATTAGTTCAGGACCCTGTCCGCAGGGGCTCTTTGGGCTGGAATGGAGTGAGGGGGTCACAGAAGGAGGGTCAGCAGGGAGGACCCTCACTGCCCAGAGGAATGTAAATTCCAGAGCTCCCCCCTTCCTGCCTCATTGTCACCTCATCCCTGAGATGCAGACATGTTCCCGTGGGGCTGGGGGAGGCTGAGGAGAACCAGGCTGACCAAAGGAGAACAGGCCTGAGACGCCCATCCTGACCTCTCCAGTCTCCTGTCCTCTTGGCTTCACCCAGAGACCAAGACATGAGTGGGGACAAGCAGAGGCCATGTTTTCAGAGAGAACAGTGTCACCTGCTCTGACACAGCTTGTCTCCCAGGGAGCCTGGGGACATGCTGGGGGGGCATGGGACCCTGGGACTCTAAGGACAGCAGGTGACAGATCTGGTGGTCGTGGCAGAGGGAGATGGTGTAGCCCAGCCTGGGGGAGGAGCTGCACAGTAGAAATGAAGAAAGAATACAGCCCCCACTTCTTGCCTCCCACCTGACACCCAGAACATTCTGAGGATTGGTCCCACCAAGCAGTCAGACCCTTGAGTGTCTGCGAAGAGGTGGTGCTTGGGGGACGAGTCAGTTCGGGTCTTGGCTCAGCCAATTCCCAGAGAATGGCCTGAGAAAGTTCCTGCTTCTCAGTGGGACCAGTTCTCCTATTGCAAATGGCGAGAAGTCTGCTTGGACACTGTGTGCATGCGTTTGTGTGTGTCTATGTGCACGTGTGTGAGTGTGAATGTGTATGTTGGGGACACAGGCAGTAGTGTCTGAGCTCTCTCCTCTGTAAGCCTTCTGAGGGGCAGCCATGGAGTTAGTGAAAGAGGCCACACCCCTGGTTCAAACCCCAGTTCAGTTGGTATTCAGAAATTTTGAATAAATTTTGTAATGAGAATAGATCAATCATTTATTTTATTTATTTTATATTTTTCTGAAGTGAGAAGCAAGGAGGCGGAGAGACTCCCGCATGTGCCCCACTAGGATTCACCCAGTATGCCCATTAGGGGACAATGCTCTGCCCATCTGGGGCGTTGCTCTATTGCAACTGGAGCCATTCTAGCACCTGAGGTGGAGGCCGTGGAGCCATCCTCAGCACCTGGGCCAACTTTGCTCCTTTGGAGCCTTGGGTGCAGGAGGGGAAGGGAGAGACAGAAAGAAAGGAGAGGGGGAAGGGTGAAGAAGCAGATGGGTACTTCTCTTGTGTGCCCTGGCAGAGAATCGAACCCAGGACTTCCGTATGCCAGGCCGACGCTCTACCACAAAGCCAACTGGCCAGCACTAAATCATTTTTTTACATCTTTGTTTTTCTAACAAAATGGGGTAACAGATTGACATAATTTTCTACTTGTGTTCACTAAATATTATCATTTGGGGAATTCCTTCTGATCCTTAAGGCTTGAAAACCATACTGTGGACTTCCTTGATTATGACCTTTGATGAAGCATGTGTAGAGGTCGTTTGGGATAAATATCACATGATTATTCATCGATCCATGAAATTATACCTGACCTTCTAGAATTTGTCCAAACAGAGCGTGATGATGATGATGCCTCCCCCTGCTGGGCTCCCGACCTGACCTGACTCCACTAACCCAAGTCCCGAGTCTCAACCTCCCTTTTCCCCTGCCCCCTCCCTACATCCCACAGACAAGACTTGACTGCTAACTGAAGATCTGACTTCAGCTTTCTGGGACGTGCCTCCCTATTAAATGTTTAGTTAAAGTCTCTCTGTCTCTCTCCCACTTATCTCTCTCTCTCTTTTATTCTCATTCTCTCTTCTTCTACACATATACACACACACATACACTCACACATACAATATATATTGGTATACCATGAGTATATGTACATATACATGATGATGTGTAATTTTAATATTTATCTAAGAGATGTATGTGTAACTATATATACAGATTTATTTTATATGTTATATACACATATTCTATATCCATATATGTAGTCACACACATACAGGGTTTGGCAAAAGTAGGTTTACAAGGGTTTGTATAGAAAATAAAACAATAATTAATAATGAATAATACCAGATAAACGTTATCTTTTGTGTATTCATAACTATAAACCTGTTTTTGCCAATCTAGGTATTTATTCCCCTATTAATACTAAATTTATGTACCTACAAGTATATCTACAAATATTCATACATATACCTATATTTTTCATCTGGTACATATATCTACCACTGTAGATATTTCCTATATATAAAAGTGAATTAATTAAAGAATAAATACATGAAAAATTCCAGGTGATGATTAAAATGAGGATCCCAGAAAGGTAGCATTTGGGTGAGTGCAGTGAATGTGACCCAGTCCCAGACTGTCCCCCAAGTGCTCCTGACATTCTGAAGCCCTGACACTTAATTTCCTCAATGGGCCCTGGGTCTTCAGCTGTTGTAAAGTAGGACCTCTCAGCTGTTAGAACATAGTTTACGGAGTCTGCGTCTCAGACAGAACACAGAACTCACAGCTCTTAATAACTTCTGAATTGAGATCATTTTTTCACTAGTACTAAGCTCCTGGTCACTGCTAACTCTTGTCAAGATTACTCAGAGCAGGTTCTGAATTCAGACATCACAGGAACACTGAGGTCAAGCAGAAGTGGGAGCCCATATAGATAACCAGACCCTGGAAATTTGGGTATGCCCCTACCACGGTGACCTCTGTATTCACATTTTCTAGCCTCCCACCCCCAAGACTATACTGCGGGGAACCTCATCCAGATGGTCGTGGCTGCATTGATCCTGGTGGCCCTTGGAGTGCTGCTGTTTCAGGCTCGACACAGCCTAGGAATGACCCCCAATGCAGCCAGGATGTGACCACAGAGGGAACAATGCAGTGTTCAGAGAGGTGGAGCCTTGCAGAACATCTGATGGCCCAGGAGGTGGTGAGAGAAAGTTGGGGCCACAGCTGGGAACACTGTCTGCTGAGAATGTCCAGGGGAGAGACTGTGATTGGGGTGCAGGGAACGTGTGCCGTGTTCCTGTGGAGGACGCCTCCTCCACCCACTGGGGGCCTCCCTCCCTGTCACCACTGACTCTCCCTGACTGTCCTTCCATTCTCACCCCTGTGACATGAGGGTGTGCCCACATGGCTGGTTTGGATTCACATCTATACACCCCTTCACGCCCGAGCACATTCACATCAACAGAATGTGGTGTCTTCAGAGCACTGGGGTTTTTATAACCATAAATAACAAAGCACTGCCACTTCTTAGATTGTGGGTGAATGTCAAAATTACACAGCTGTGTGACAGAAGTCAGAACCAAAAGATCACATTTTGTGAGATTCTATGTACATGAAATGTCCAGGAGAAGGAAACTCATAGAAACAGAAATCAGATTTCTTTGTCAGGAGTCAAGTTGGAGGAGAATATGGAGACTGACAGCTTCATAGTTGTTGGATTTTTGTTTTTGAAGGGGAGGGAGGAGAGTGTTATAAAAATGTCTTGAAACTAGAAAACAGTTGTGGTTGATATATATTGTATTTACTACATTCTATTGAATGACATACTTTAAAATGGTTAAATTTATGTTATGTGAATTTTATGTCATTAAAAAATGCAAGTAAAAAAGATATGGTTCGCCTGACCTCGCAGTTGCTCAGTAGATAAAGCATTGGCCAGGGATGCTGAAGACCCAGGTTTGAAACCCCAAGGTCGCCAGATTAAGCGTGGGTTCATCTGGCTTGTGTGCAGGCTCACCATCTTGAGCACAGGGTTGCTGGCTTCAGCATGGAATCATAGACGTGACCACATGGTCACTGGCTTGAGCCCAAACATCACTGAATTGAGTCCAAGGTCGCTGGCTTGACCAAGGGGTCACTGGCTCAGCTGCACATATGAGAAAGCAATCCATGACAAAATAAGGAGCCACAATGAAGAATTGATGCATCACATTTCTCTCCCTTCCTGTCTTTCTGTCTCCTTCTCTCTCTCACACACACACACATACACACACACACACACATACACACACACACACTCAAACAGACATGGTTTCCTATAAAGCCCTTTACTTTAGAAGTTGCATGACATCCCCATGAAGTTTGTGGGAGGCAGGTCTCACAACAGGTCAAAGATACCCTAGGGTTCTTAGTGCTTCAAGATCAACCCAGTGATGACATTTTCACCTTCACTCTTGAGTATTACTGAGATACTCTTGAGTATCCAGGCTGAGAACCATCAACCCTGCACCCTCTAACTCTGTGCTCAACTTCCATTCAACTAAGGATGTCCAATAGGCTCAGATTTACTTTCCCAGCTTGGGGGCCAAATTTGGGGCTTCCAGGAAACCCTTCCTACCATAAGACCCATATGCCCATGTCTTAATCAAGTCATATAAGTGACATAGATAGAGACTCTTCTTGTCTCAGGCACTGCTGATACTCTTAATGTCCCTGAAAAGTGAGGTTTCACAATTTTCCACAATAAGTAAAAAGGGAGAGGAGAAGGTACTGTTTCAAAATAGATGGTCAATAAATGTTTCCCTGTGTCTTAAATTAAAACCGGTGAATTGTCTTCAACTAGTTCTTTTGCCCAAAGCATGGAGATAGAATTCATAGTATCAGGTAAGAGTTGTTGCCTTGGCCTGACCTGTGGTGGTGCAGTGGATAAAAACGTCGACCTGGAAATGCTGAGGTCGCCGGTTCGAAACCCTGGGCTTGCCTGGTCAAAGCACATGTGGGAGTTGATGCTTCCAGCTCCTCCCCCTTCTCTCTATCTGTCTGTCTGTCTGTCTCTCTCTCTCTCTCTCTCTCTCCCTCTCTGTCTCTCTCTCCCCCTTTCTCTCTCCTCTCTAAAATGAATAAATAAATTAAAAAAAGAGTAATCTATTTAAAAAAAAGAGTTGTTGCCTCACAGAGAAGGGCAGAAGGGAGGCAGAAATGACTCAGAAGAGCCTGAGCAGGTGGTTGTACAGTAGATAGTGTCGGATTGGGACACAGGTTCAAAACCCCAAGGTCGCCGGTTTGAGCATGGGCTCATCTGGTTTGAGCAAAGCTCACCAGCTTGAGCTCAAGGTCTCTGGCTTGAGCAAGGGGTCACTTGGTCTACTGTAGTCCCCAGTCAAGGCACATATGAGAAAGAAATCAGTAAACAACTAAGGTGCCACAATGAAGAATTGATGCTTCTCAACTCTCTCCCTTCCAGTCTGTCTGTCCCTATCTATCATTCTCTCTCTGTCTCTGTCACAAAAAGAAATGACTCAGGATTTCATAGAAAACAATGAAGAGAAGGGGTCCCTCCTTACAGAAACAAGGAAGTCAGAGAGAGGAAGTCTTAGGCAGAAACAAAAGCATACGCCTAGGCCCAGCAGTGAGGTGGGGGGAGCACTGGTGCTCTCAATGAGTTGTCAATGTTATGAACATCTCCCCAAGACTCCTCCTCTTGGGATCATTCATCCTGTGATGGAGAAGTCAGTGGACAAGCCCTACTGGCTTCTCCTATCAACCAAGTCTTGGAGAAGAAGAGCCCTCAATTCTACACACTCTCCCTCACAAACAGTGAACGAATCCCACAATTACGACACTGAGCTCTTCTTTCTTTGACCAAGTTCACCTCCACAGTCAAGCTAAGTTGAAGACTCAAGACATCTTGTTGGTGCAACCCCAATAACATTCTTCTTGGCCTCCTCCCAACCCTCATGTCCAGCTGAGGTGTTTTATTCTAATGACCAAACTTACCTGTCACCTACCATCACTCCACAAAGCCTTTCCGCAGGTCTCCACCTCATTCCAGCGACATCCAAGAATCTCCACCTGACGTCTATGTTGTTGAAGGTCAGGCAGTGATGAAATTTTTAGTCTAAGCAGAGCCAGCTCTTCCCTGCAAACCAGACTCATCTGAGAGAACCTCCTCCTTCCCCAGACACCTTCGGCCTGAGTTATGAGTGCCTTCTCATGAGCACTCCCTGAGCCAATCCGAACAGAGAAAACTCCTTAGAAAACCTCGTAGACCATGATAATTGCAAAGACAACTTCTTGATGCTTCTCACTCAACTGTACATGTAGATTTGTTATAGAGATTGTGTAATATTTTATAAGAAATTATCACAAATCACTTACAATACTGATCAGCTCATCACCCAGTGGCCTGTGATGTTGGAGTTTTATCACTGTTTATTTTTTTTATCACTGTTTATTTCCTCCTATGATCTATTCCCTCCAGAGCTGTATTTTCTCAAACCTACAGTCTGTTCACATGTTGTTTTACTGAAAAGTTTTTTTTTTATTTTTAATTTATTGTGTTGACGTGTTTTCAAGTGTCCCACTCAGTATAACACACTCTGCCCCACATGCTCCATGCAAAGTCTCTTTACTGAAAATTTTTTCATGATATTAAAGATAAAACCTAAGAGTACCAGCAGGGCACAAAGACCCTGACTGACCAAGACCCAGCACCCCCTGATGACTCGGGTTTGCAGAGTAACCCCCTCCTCCTGGTCAGGAGTGCCATCCTCTCCCCACCTTGTACTGACCCCTGTCCTGTCCTGGTCCCTCCTTCACCAACAGGTCCACACTCTATGACTAAGGCTCCAGGGTGTCCACCAGTTATTGATTCTTTCAGTCCTCTGTTTTTCTCCTTTGCTACAACTTATCAAAACTATAACCAGCCTGATCTGTGGTGGCGCAGTGGATAAAACATTGACCTGGAAATGCTGAGTTTGCCGGTTCAAAACCCTGGATTTGCCTGGTCAAGCCACATATGGGAGTTGATGCTTCCAGCTCCTCCACCCTTCTCTCTCTCCCTCTCTCTCTCCTCTCTAAAAATGAATAAATAAAATTAAAAAATAAAAATAAAAACTATAACCACATTATCCGTTGTCTAAATATCTGTATTGTCTGATGGCACTAATCAAAGATGATTGTGTCCAGGAAATAAACTGATCACATTTCCTTTTAAAACTCATACCTGGACAAGGTAATGGTCCAGTAAGCACCATTTAGCTGCCAGGATGATGGAGAAAAGAAGAAAATTTTAACTTAAAGACTCTCAGGAAAAAGAAGTGAATTGCCTAAGGTCACACAGCTTCTATAAGAGGCAGAAGAAGAATAGAAGCTAAATGGTATTTTCTCCTCTCATGCCCTGTGTCTTCTACCCTCATGTGCTGAGACAAGTGTCATCTTCTGAATTTGAGTTTTGAATGAGATGGGTGTAGAATGTGTGGGTTCTGCTGAGACTCAGATCTGGTCTGAAGAATCCCAGAACATGATGTCTTATTTCAGGGAGCATAGAATGAGGCTTTAGAGGAAAATGTTATGTGTCACATGGAGCCTAGGAACTGTGAATTTATACATCATCTGCATCACTTGGGACCATGGGAGGCAGCACCACAACCACAACACTCATAGCTCTTTTCAGCCTATGAGAGTTTGGGGTAAAAAAGAAAGGATGGGGACACCTCCTCTCCCAGTCCTGGTCCTGACAGACCGCAGGACTTAGGCGGCTTAGTGAGGAAAGAACTTTAGTGGAAAGAGATATGCTCAACCTCAGGTCTCATCTCAGAACCCAAGGGCCTGGAGCTTCTACATGTAATGGGGGTGGTTCTTGCAGGGAGTCTCTTCCAGGGCAGTGTTGAGATACATGGGACCAGATACAGGTGGTGAGTTCTCCCCCAGGACTCCTGTTTGAACACAGTGATCCCCCAAGGCAACTACACAGGTTTGTAATAGTGGTGACCAATCTGAGAGGAACCTTGGAATGACATCTGGGGAAACACAGTGGGTAAAGGACTACTAGGACAATTAATGTCTAATATCTTTCCAGGTATTCTCCATAAACCCTCCATCTGGGCTGAACCAGGCAACATGGCCACTACAGAACTCCAGCAACAAGAGCGGTTTTCTCATTAAACCTATGAGCTCACACCATACAGGGCTGTACCAGTGTGCATATTACACCACTGGGAACATACTTTCAGAGGAGAATGACCCCTGATCCATGTGGTGACAAGTGTGGGAGATATCTGGTCCCCAACCAACTGGGAGCTCCTTCTAAAAGGCAGAAAGAAGGGAATGGAGAGAAAAAGATGGCAGCGGAGTAGGCAGATGCACAGACGCCTAACTCTCACCACCAAACTGGAATACAAATCAATTTAGGAAAAATCAGCATGAAAAACCAACTCTGAACTGCAAGAACAGCTCTCAAAAACCAAGGAGCAAAGAAAAAGCCACAACAAACCTGGTAGGGAGCACCTGAATCTCCTCTGCTTACAGGAATGGAGCGGAGGGTGAGGCTGAGAGCCCAGAGGGGATCTCACACAGGGAAAAGAGCAGAAAGTACTGCTCACAGCACTTTCCTGGCGACCAGGGAGCGAGGTGTGTTGAAAAGATAAGCTTATCTCCCAAGTGGAAAGGACATGGAGAGGGACAGACTGTGAGGGGCTAAGGAATGCAGGAAACAAACTAAAAAAGCTGACTTATCCGTGCTGGAGGTGGCCATAGCTGGGGGAGGGACAGAACCTTTCACAAAACGAGCTGAATTGCTTCTGGATCAGAGATTTCCAGACATCTATCCAGCTCCAATCAGCACAACAAGACACAGCTGAAAACAAGAAGTGGGGAAGAGGGACAGTAACTCAGGTCTCCATGGAGATCTGAGATACACCTCCCCCTACTGAAGCTGAGAAAACACCCTGCCCCCAGTGAGATTAGCTGACTAAAGAGCCCTTCAGAGTCTCAGGTTACACCCATTGCATTCCTGGATACAGTTTCAAGGAAGCCCCCTGCTGAGATCAGTTAACAAGACTATCACCTGTTAAGAAAACAAACAAATCAAGACTTCAAAGCTGCCCAAATCCAAAAGTGTATTACAGATAACAGCTGATACCAACCCTAGAAGACCTAGAAATAACACAACTGAAAACTGGAGGCAGACAACACCAAGCCTAGACTCATACAACTCTACAAATAAAACACCCAAAAACAGATAATGAGAAGACAAAGAAGTGCAATCCAAATGAAACCACAAGAGATACCTTCAGGAGATGAACTGAGTGACATGGAAATAATCAACTCTCCCAGATGCAGAGTTCAAAATAATGATTGTAAGGATGCTTAGGGATCTTAGAACAACAATGGATGGTCATTATGAACACCTAAATAAAGAAATAGTAAGTATAAAAAAGAATCAGTCTGAAATGACAAATACAATATCAGAAATAAAGACCACAATGGAAGGAATTAAAAACAGGATAGACAGAGCTAAGGATCGAATCAGTGAGTTAGAGGACAACTGAAATGAAGGCATGAAAGCAGAGAAGAAAAGAAAAAAAGAGACTCAAAAAGTCAGAGGAAACTCTTAGAGAGCTCTGTGACAACATGAAGAGAAATAACATCCGCATCATAGGGGTTCCTGAAGAAGAAGAAAAAGAACAAGGGATAGAGACTTTGTTCAATTATATCATAGCTGAAAACTTCCCTAAATTAATGCAAGAGAAACTCTCACAAGTCCAAGAAGCACAGAGGACTCCATTAAAGAGAAACCCAAAGAAACCTACACCAAGATACATCATAATTAAAATACCAAAGCTAAGCGATAAAGAGAAAATATTAAAAGCTGCAAGAGAAAAAAAAGTTATCACCTACAAAGGAGGCCCCATAAGAATGACATGCGACTTCTCAACAGAAACACTTGAGGCCAGAAGGGAATGGCAAGAAATATTCAAAGTAATGCAGAACAAGAACCTACAACCAAGACTACTTTATCCAGCAAGGCTATTGTTTAAAATCGAAAGAGAAATAGAAAGCTTCCCAGACAAAAAACAACTCAAGGAATTCATTACAACCAAACCAATGCTGCAGGAAATGTTAAGGGGCCTGTTGTAAACAGATCAAAGTGGGAAAAGAATATAGCAAAAAACAAATACAGCCCTGGCCAGTTGGATCAGCGGTAGAGCATCGGCCTGGTGTGCAGGGGACCCGGGTTCGATTCCTGGCCAGGGCACATAGGAGAAGCGCCCATTTGCTTCTCTACCCCCCCCTTCCTCTCTGTCTCTCTCTTCCCCTCCCGCAGCCAAGGCTCCATTGGAGCAAAGATGGCCCAGGCACTGGGGATGGCTCCTTGGCCTCTGCCCCAGGCGCTAGAGTGGCTCTGGTCATGGCAGAGCGATGCCCCGGAGGGGCAGAGCATCGCCCCCTGGTGGACAGAGCGTCGCCCCTGGAGGGCGTGCTGGGTGGATCCCGGTCGGGCACATGCAGGAGTCTGTCTGACTGTCTCTCCCTGTTTCCAGCTTCAGAAAAATACAAAAAAAAAAAACAAACAAACACAAAATAAAACAAAAAAACGAATACATCTTTAAAGAAGAAAATGGCAATAAACAACTACATATCAATAATAACCTTAAATGTAAATGGAATAAATGATCAAATCAAAAGACATAGGGTAGCTGCATAAATAAGAAAACAGGACCCATACATATGCTGTCTACAAGAGACACACGTTAGAACAAAAGACACGCATAGATTGAGGTAAAAGGATGGAAAAAAACATTTCATGCAAACGGAAATGAAAAAAAGGCTGGGGTAGCAATACTTATATCAGACAAATTGGACTTTAAAACAAAGGATATAGTAAGAGATAAAGAAGGCCACCACATAATGATAAAGGGAGTAATCCAACAGGAAGATAGAACTATTATAAATATCTATGCACCTAATATAGGAGCATCCAAATATATAAAGCAGACTTTGATGGATTTAAAGGGCGAGATCAACAGCAATACTATAATAGTAGGGGATTTCAATACCCTACTAACATCACTAGATAGATCCTCAAGAAAGAAAATTAACAAAGAAACAGCAGACTTATTGGAAATACTAGATCAACTCGATTTAATAGATATCTTCAGAACCTTTCACCCTAAAGCAGCAGAATATACATTCTTTTCAAGTGCTCATGGTACATTCTCTAGGATAGACCACATGTTAGGGCACAAAAGTGCTCTCAACAAATTTAAGCAATTGAAATCATATCAAGCACTTTCTCCGATCACAACGGCGTGAAACATTTCTAGTTGAATCAAAACAGAAAAGCTCAAAAATTCTCAAACACATGGAAAATAAATAGCAGGTTGTTAAATAACGAATGGATTAAGAATGAGATCAAAGAAAAAATTTAAAAAATCCTAAAAACGAATGACAATGAGCATAAAACAACTCAAAATTTATGGGACACAGCGAAAGCAGTGCTGAGAGGAAAGTTCATAGCACTGCAGGCACACTTTCAGAAGCTAGAAAAAGCTCAAATGAACAATTTAACCCTGCATCTAAAAGAATTAGAAAAAGAACAGCAAATAAAGCCCAAATGTAGAAGAAGGAAGGAAATAATAAAGGTCAGAGCAGAAATAAACGACATAGAGGCTAAAGAAACAATACAGAGGATCAATGAAACTAGGAGCTGGTTCTTTGAAAAGGTAAACAAGATTGATGAACCTTTAACTAGACTCACCAAGAAAAAGAGAGAGAGGATTCAAATAAATAAAATTAGAAATGAGAGAGGAGAAATAACAACTGACACAACAGAAATACAAAATATTGTAAGAAAATACTATAAAGAACTGTGTGCCAAAAAACTAGACAACCTAGATGAAATGGACAAATTCCTTGAAACATACAATCTTCCAAAAATCAATCTGGAAGAATCAGAAAACCTAAACAGACCGATTACAACAAATGAGATCAAAACAGTTATAAAAAAACTCCCAACAAAGAAAAGTCCGGGGCCCGATGGCTTCACAATGGAATTCTACCAAATATTCAAAGAAGAACTAACTCCTATCCTTCTCAAACTATTTCAAAAAATTCAAGAGGAAGGAAGAATTCCAAACTCCTTTTATGAGGCGAGCATAATTCTGATTCCAAAACCAGGCAAAGACAACACAAAGAAAGAAAATTATAGGCCAATATCACCTGACCAGGCGGTGGCGCAGTGGATAGAACGTCGGACTGGGATGCAGAGGACCAAGGTTCGAGACCCCGAGGTCGCCAGCTTGAGCGCGGGCTCTTCTGGTTTGAGCAAAAAAGCCCACCATCTTGAACCCAAGGTCGCTGGGTCCAACAAGGGGTTACTCGGTCTGCTGAAGGCCCGCGGTCAAGGCACATATGAGAAAGCAATCAATGAACAACTAAGGTGTTGCAACGCGCAATGAAAAACTAATGATTGATGCATCTCATCTCTCTCCATTTCTGTCTGTCCCCGTCTATTCCTCTCTCTGACTCACTGTCTCTGTAAAAAAAAAGGAAAAAAAAAGAAAAAAAATTATAGGCCAATATCTCTGTTGAATATAGATGCTAAAATCCTCAACAAAGTATTAGCAAACCGGATCTAACAATATATGGAAAAAATCATACACCATAATCAAGTGGGATTTATTCTGGAGAGGCAAGGATGGTACAATATTCGTAAATCAATCAAAGTGATTCATCACAAACAAAAAGAAGGAGAAAAACCATATGATAATTTCAATGGATGCAGAAAAAGCATTTGATAAAATCCAGCACCCATTCATGATCAAAACTCTCAGCAAAGTGGGAATACAGGGAACATACCTCAACATGATAAAAGCCATCTATGACAAACCCACAACCAACATCATACTCAATGGGCAAAAATTAAAAGCAACCCCTTAAGATCAGGAACAAGGCAGGGGTTCCCCCTTTCACCACTCTTATTTAACATGGTCCTAGAAGTCCTAGCCACAGCTATCAGACAAGAAGAAGAAATAAAAGGCATTCAAGTTGGAAAAGAAGAAGTAAAACTATCATTATTTGCAGATGATATGATATTGTATATAGAAAACCCTAAAGTCTCAGTCAAAAAGCTACTGGACCTGATAAATGAACTCAGCCAAGTGGCAGGATATAAAATCAATACTCAGAAATCAGAGGCATTTTTATACACCAACAATGAACAGTCAGAAAGAGAAATTAAGGAAACAATCCCCTTCACAATTACAACCAAAAAAATAAAGTACCTAGGAGTAAACTTAACCAAGGAGACTAAAGACTTGTACTCGGAAAATTACAAAGCATTGATAAAAGAAATCAAGGAAGACACAAACAAGTGGAAGCATATACCGTGCTCATGGTTAGGAAGAATAAACATCATTAAAATGTCTATATTACCCAAAGCAATCTATAAATTCAATGCAATACCAATTAAAATACCAATGACATACTTCAAAGGTATAGAACACATATTCCAAAAATTTATATGGAACCAAAAGAGAACACAAATAGCCTCAGCAATCTTAAAAAAGAAGAAAGTGGGAGGTATCACACTTCCTGATATCAAGTTATACTACAAGGCCATTGTACACAAAACAGCCTGGTACTGGCATAAGAACAGGCACATAGATCAATGGAACAGAACAGAGAACCCAGAAATAAACCCACAGCTCTATGGACAACTGATATTTGATAAAGGAGGTAAAGAAATACAATGGAGTAAAGACAGCCTCTTTAACAAATGGTGTTGGGAAAATTGGACAGCTACCTGCAAAAAAATGAAACTAGATCACCAGCTTACACCACTCACAAAAATAAACTCAAAATGGATAAAAGACTTAAATGTAGGCCGTGAAACCATAAGCATCTTAGAGGAAAACATAGGCAGTAAGCTCTCAGACATCTCTCGGAGCAATATACTTGCTGATTTATCTCCACAGGGAAGTGAAATAAAAGACAAAATAAACAAATGGGACTATATCAAACTAAAAAGTTTTTGCACAGCTAAAGAAAACAAGAACAGAATAAAAAGGCAAACTACACAATGGGAGAACATATTTGACAATACGTCTGATAAGGGGTTAATAACCAAAATTTATACAGAACTTGTAAATCTCAACACCAGGAAGACAAACAATCCAATCAAAAAATGGGCAAAAGAGATGAATAGACACTTCTCCGAAGAGGACATACAGATGGCCAATAGGCATATGAAAAAATGCTCAACATCACTAATCATTAGAGAAATGCAAATTAAAACCACAATGAGATATCACCTCACACCAGCCAGAATGGCGCTCATCAACAAAACAACACAGAATAAGTGCTGGTGAGGATGTGGAGAAAAGGGAACCCTCCTGCACTGCTGGTGGGAATGCAGACTGGTGCAGCCACTGTGGAAAACAGTATGGAGATTCCTCAAAAATCTGAAAATCAAACTGCCTTTTGACCCAGCTATCCCACTTTTAGGAATATACCCCAAGGACACCATAGAACGGCTCGAAAAGGAGAAATGCACCCGCATGTTTGTGGCAGCATTGTTCACAATAGCGAAGATCTGGAAACAGCCCAAGTGTCCGTCAGAGGACGAGTGGATTAAAAAACTTTGGTACATATATACTATGGAATACTACTCAGCCATAAGAAATGATGACATCGGATCATTTACAATAACATGGATGGACCTTGATAACATTATACGGAGTGAAATAAGTAAATCAGAAAAAAACCTGAGATGAATCCATACATAGAAGGGACATAAAAATGAGACTCAGAGACATGAACAAGAATGTGATGGCAACAGGGGCGGGGGGTTGGGGGAGGGGGGATGGGGTGAAGAAGGAGAGAGGGGTTAGGGGAGGGAAGGGGCACAAAGAAAACCAGATAGAAGGTGACAGAAGACAATTTAACTTTGCGGGAGGGGTATATAGCACAATCAAATGTCAAAATAATCTAGAGATATTTTCTCTCAACATATGTACCCTGATTTATCAATGTCACTGCATTAAATTTAATAAAAAAAAAAGTACAAAAAAAAAACTGAAAATCGAAATGCCTTTTGACCCAGCTATCCCACTTTTAGGAATATACCCCAAGGACACCATAGAACAGCTCCAAAAGGAGATATGCACCCCCATGTTTGTGGCAGCATTGTTCACAATAGCAAAGATCTGGAAACAGCCCAAGTGTCCATCAGAGGACGAGTGGATTAAAAAGCTTTGGTACATATATACTATGGAATACTACTCAACCATAAGAAATGATGACATCGGATCATTTACAATAACATGGATGGACCTTGATAACATTATACAGAGTGAAATAAGTAAATCAGAAAAAAAACTAAGAACTATATGCATCCATACATAGAAGGGACATAAAAATGAGACTCAGAGACATGAACAAGAATGTGATGGCAACAAGGGTGGGGGGGTGGGGGAGGGGGGTATGGGGTGAAGAATGAGAGAGGGGTTGGGGGAGGGGAAGGGCACAAGAAAACCAGATAGAAGGTGACAGAAGACAATTTAACTTTGTGGGAGGGGTATACAGCACAATCAAATGTCAAAATAATCTAGAGATGTTTTCTCTCAACATATGTAACCTGATTTATCAATGTCACTGCATTAAATTTAATAAATAAATTTTTTAAAAAAAGAAGGGAATGGAGGGTGGCCTCAGCGGAACCTCACACCTCACAGTCCACACTTAGGGCATATGAGGTGATTATTCATTTTAACAAAGATCCCCCGTCTCCCTCAGGAATGGACAGAGCACCAACCTCTCAGCCCACCCGTGCCCTGTTAAGAACTCAGGATGGAACATGTCCCTCTCATGTAGCTCACAGAACACATTAGGTTCTTTCTATCTGCTGAAGGAAGAAGGAGCTGACCCACCCTGACATCTGGAATCCTGAACCCATACAGGGAGATGGCAGGCTGTCTTCCATGAGCACCCACCAGGGGAGGACCTACAGAGGCTATGGTTCTCCCACCTTCAAACCTATGTGTGGTCATATCTCAGTGACACTCTTCACACCAAAGTCATAGGAAAGAGGACTCATGCTTAGCCCCAGATCATTACTGGGTCCTAAATGGCTGACCTAGGCTGTGTGCCCATGGAGTTCCAGGGACTATTGCGGGTCAGAAACACTGGATTACTATCTGGGTGTTGCCAAACTTTAATTATACCTAGAGGGCAAGAGCCATACAATTTTGTCACACATTCTTGCTTTTCCCATAAATATTATTTTATTGTGTATGAACATTGACCTTGAAATCTAACTTTTAAACAAATTTAAGTGCACAATACAGTATTTTTAGTTAAGCAAATATATGGTTCAAAGATCTATAGAAATTGTTCCTCTTCCACAATTAAATCTTTATGTCCATTGACTTCACATATTTTAGTTTTTTACTCCTAGCAATGTGTGTGAGGTAGAAATTAACAAAATATATGTGTTATGAATTGAGGGGTGGTAGTTTGAACACAGGCATAAAGGAATGGATGGATGGATGGATGGATGGATGGATGGATGGATGGATTCATGTGTATATAGATGGGTGAGTTAATCAATAGAATAGATGATGGATGTGAAAACTGAGGGATAAATGAACAAATGTATTAATAAAGTGGTTTATTAGTTCAAAACAATACATGCCAATGACACTAAGCTCCAGATATAAGATATATAACTTCTGACAATTTAATGTACAGCATGAGGACAACTGTAACCATACTGTGCTGTGTACTTCACAGTTGCTATGAGAATAAATCTTTAATGTTCTCACCATAACAACAAAATGTTAATTGTGTGAGAGGAAGGATGTACTACCTAAACCCACTGTAGTGAACACAGAAGAATTTTTGGATTCTGACACCAAAGTATTATACATAGTATATGATCAGTAAATACACATTTAAGGGTGAGTCAAAGACAGAAAGTAAATTTTATTTTTGAAATACTGAGAAAATCAGTGTGTGTTCTAATTAAAGCTGACTTATCAGGGCTGTCTCAAGATGGGGACAGCCTCAAGAAAGGGAATCAGCCCCTTTCTTCTCTGAGTCAGAAAGAGTCTTGGGAATCAGGTGAGATCTCATATCTAGGCATATATGTGACCAGTGGGTCAGGAGTCCTGTACCAAATCAGACAAGGTAGAGATTGGCTCTAATGGGAAGGAGGGACAGACACAGTGAGAGAGTGACGAAAACACTATGGTGACCACAAGTGTTTTCCCTTTTTTTTCCTCCTTTGATGTTTTAAATTTAGCATCTATCTACAAACAAAAATGCCTCTATGAGAGCCATTGGATCCAGCACCATAAGCCAAGGGACCTGGAAGGTAGTTTGCCCACCTGTGCATTGGGAAGTGGGTAGACAGACCCTGGGACAGGCTGTGAAACCTGAAGGAGACTGTGAACTAATTCCAACCCCTCATAACCAAGTTCCAGGATGACCCAACAAACACTGATGTGGACAGATCTCTGTGGACTAAAGAGAATTTCTAACAGTCCAGACGGAGAGATATAGTTGAATATATGGGAGTGTGTGGACGGAACACACCAGTGTCAGTGGGCATAAAAGGAACTAAAACCTGACCTGTCATGCTAACTTTCAGAAAACAAGAAAGCTTCCTATCAGCTGGGTAGATGCTTTATAAGAAAAGAAGATACACAAGGTAAGAGTCCTGCCATTAGCAGGAGCAAGAAGCATTAAGCAAGTGTATACACACACGGTTAGAGAAACCCCAGAACATAAGCAAGACCAGAAGAAATGACTGCTCACCTGAGACCACTGGTCAGGATTGAAAGAGGTGACTGCTCCTTCACATACACAAACAAGAGCACAAAACTACAAAGAATGTGAAGATTCAAAATTATGACATCACCAAAGATTATAATAACCCTCCCAATAATGGAACCCAAAGACATGCAGACTTGCAACTCACCTGATAGATAATTCAAAAGAAACTTCATGAGCTGCAAGAAAAAATAAAACAAGGTTGAGGAGATGGCTTTATGTTCCTAACCTAGCACTTCCTGGAAAGGTGCTGACAGACCCCAAATATTGGGAAAGATGGCCTTCCTAGATATGTATCTAGAAAATCTAGCTTAGAATGGATGTTAAGATTATATAACTGGGAGATGATGTCAGAAAAATGGTGGTATGAGAGATACTTCTAATCTCTCCCTTTGAAATTTCAACAAATTGAACAAGTATAACACAGCAAAGAAACCCAAGCTGGGCTCACAGACATTCCCAAAAGATCCATGCACTGAATGGACTAAAATTAAGACGAGTTGAAAAGGGGGTTGGAAGATAAAACTCATTTGCAGTGGACTCTAAAGAGAAAACAAACCCAGAATGACTGGGGTTTTTTTCCTTCTGCTAGACTACAAGGAAGAGAGAAGCATGAGCTGTTTGGGTTTTGTCTGAGGAGTACAGAGAGGGAAACTCAGAGTGACTGGATCTCCTTCTATGAGGAAGAGCTGTGAGATAGAGGGGCACAGGAGAAAAAACTAAACCACAGTGGCCAGAGCACAGGATCACAGCCAGTGCTCCCAAGGTCTACGTACAGCCCACACACTTTGCAGAGACAGAGAAAATTAAAGCGTGGCCCCCAGACCCCCAGATCCCACCTCCCTCTCTTTGCAGTACAAAGAGTGGCAGAGAAAATCCCCACAGCTAGCTCTCCATAGCTACTCTCTCCCCTGGAGAACAAAGGTGCTGCATGTCCAGTCCCCAGATCTATTGAGACATAGGGAAGAGTGCCAGGAAGCTTGAGATTTCCGTTGATAGAGCCAGAAAGCCAGAAAGCTGAAGCCTTAACCCCAAAGTCGTAAATCCCTCACAATATGCCCCACCCACCAACACTACTGTGGCCCCTCCTACATCACTGTGACAGTAACATCTCAGTGGAGGACAGCCCAAGAATTTCACAGAACTAAAACTTGTAATACAATGACACCTGCTGCAAGAAACCTCTCAAAGCTGAAATTTATTTATTTTTCCTTTATTCCTTTTTTCTTATTATTTTTTCTGTTCTTCTTCTTCATTATATTTTATTTTTATATTTTTATTCTTATGTTTTGTGGGTGTTTTGTTTTTAATTTTTTTCAACTACTGTATTCTGTGGTTTATCTTTTTTACTTGTCATGATTTTTAAATTTTTATTGTATTTTTATTTTAATTCTTTATTCTTTTCATTGTTATTTATTAGGGTTCTTAACAATACCACTCTCAAATGCCATCAAGAAAGAAAAAATTGAATACCATGGCTACACAAGCAAGAGACATAGTTCAGAAAGAAAATAAAAAATCTCCTCAAAAAATTTTAATCACATGGAAACCTTGGAGTTAAATGATACAGAATTCAAAATTGAAGTTCCAAATATACTCAATGAGATGCTAGCAAACACTAATAGGCAACTTAATAAGCTCAGAAAACAAAACAAACACCTCACCAAGGAAATTGAAACTTAAAAACAGAGATGAGAACTCAATATATGAATTGAAAAAATGAGCAAGCTAGTTTCCCTAATAGAACAAGTCAGATAAGAGAAAGAATCAGTGATATCAAAGACAGCCAACTAGAGATAATAAAAAGAGAAGAAGAGAGAGACTTATGAATTTAAAAAAAAACTAAGAGAGCTCTACAAGAATTGTTTGACTCCATCAGAAAGAGCAATATAAAAATAATAGGTATATCAGAAGAAGAAAAGAGGGAGAAGGGGATAGCCTATTCAAAAAAATAATGAATGGAAATTTTCCAAGCGTATGGAAAGAGTTAGAAGCTCAAATCAAAGAAGCAAACAGAATGCACAGTCACCTCAACTCAAACACACTTACTCCAAGGCACATCACATCTAAGAAACTAGAAAAAGAAGAATGAAGCCAACCCAAAGTCAGCAGAAGAAAGGAAGTAGTAAAAATGAGAGAAGAACTAAACAAAATAGAACACAAAAAAAAAACTATAGAAAAAAATAATACAACAAATAACTAGTTCGCTGCAAAAAAATAATTAACAAAAAAAAAAAACAATAAAATTGACAAACCCACAACTAAACTCACTAAGGGAAAAAGAGAGAAGACTCATATAAACAAAATCCAAATTGAAAAAGAAGAAATTACCACAGACATCATAGATATACAAAGGATAATAATAGAATACTCTGAAAGATAATATGCCACCAAATTCAACAACCTAGAGGAAGTGGATAAATTCTTAAAACTATACAATCTTCCGAGACTGAGTCATGAAGAAGTGGAAAACCTAAGTAGACCTAAAAGCAAGGAAGAAATAGAAACAACCTTCAAAAACTCCCAAAAAACGAAAGTTCAGGACCAGATGGCTACACTAGTAAATTCTACCCTACATTCAAAGACGATTTGGTACCAATCCTTCTGAGAATCTTCCAAAAAAGTAGAAGAAGAAGCAGTGCTCCCTAAGACACTTTATGAGGCCAATATAACCCTCATACCAAAACCTAACAAGGCCAACACATAAAAAAAGAAAACTACAGACAGATATCACTAATGAATACAGATGCAAAAATCCTAAACAAAATACTAGCAAATCAAATACAACAACACATTAAAAAAATAACACATCAAGCCCTGGCCAGTTGGCTCAGTGGTAGAGCGTCGGCCTGGCGTGCGGAAGTCCCAGGTTCGATTCCCGGCCAGGGCACACAGGAGAGGCACCCATCTGCTTCTCCACCCCTCCCCCTCTCCTTCCTCTCAGTCTCTCTCTTTCCCTCCCGCAGCCAAGGCTCCATTGGAGCAAAAGATGGCCTGGGCGCTGGGGATGGCTCCTTGGTCTCTTACCCAGGATCTAGAGTAGCTCTGGTCGCGACAGAGCAATGCCCCAGATGGGCAGAGCATCGCCCCCTGGTGGGCATGCCGGGTGGAACCTGGTCGGGCGCATCCTGGTCGGGCGCATGTGGGAGTCTGTCTGACTGCCTCCCCGTTTCCAGCTTCAGAAAAATGCAAAAAATATAAATATATATAAAAAATAAAATAGACATTTTATGAGGCCAATATAACCCTCATACCAAAACCAACACAAAAAAAGAAAACTACAGACAGATATCACTAATGAATACAAATGCAAAAATCTTAAACAAAATAATAGCAAATCAAATACAACAACACATTAAAAAAATAACACATCATGATCAAGTAGGATTCATTCCAGCATAAAGATGGTTCAACATATGGAAATCAATCAACATAATACACCACATCAACAAAACAAAGAACAAAAAGCATATGATTTTATCAATATATATAGAAAAGCTATTCTATAATATACAATATCCCTTTATGTTTAAAGCACTCAGTAAAATCAAAACAGAAGAAAAGTACCTCAACATAATAGAGACTATATATGACAAACCATCAGCTAATATATTATACGGTGAAAAAATAAAAGTTTTTCCTCTAAAATCAGGAACAAGACAAGGCTGCCCAGTCTTTCCACTCCTATTCAATACAGTGCTAGAAGTTTTAGCCACAACAATCAAGCAAGAGAAAGAAATAAAAAGCATTTATATTGGGAAAGAAGAATGAAAGGTTTCACTTTTTGCAAATGACATGATCCTATATATAGAAAACCCTAAAGACTCCACTGAAAAACTATTAGAAACAATAAACCAATACAGTAAGTTCACAGGATACAAAATCAATATACAAAAGTCCATTGCTTTTCTATATGCCAATAATGAAACTTCAGGAAATGAACTAAAAATAGAAAACAACTCCTTTTGTAATTTGCAACAAAAAGAAATACAATACCCAGGAATAAACTGAACAAAAGATGTGAAGGACCTATATACTGAAAACTACAAAACATTGTTGCAAGAAATTGAAAAGGACACAATAAAATGAAAAAATATCCCATGTTTATAGATTGAAAGAATCATAGTTAAAAAGGCTATATTACCCAAAGCAATATATAAATTTAATACGATTCCCATCAAAATTCCAATGTCCTTTTTTTAAAGAAATAGAACAAAAAATTAAAAGGTTTGTACGGAACCATAATAAACTGAATAGCCAAAGCAATCCTGAGGAAGAATAATAAAGCCCGAGGTATCAAACTACTTGACTTCAAACTATACTGTAGAGCCACAATAATCAAAACAGTATTGTATTGGCAGAAAAACAAACATCAGACCGGTGAAATAGAATCGAGAGCCCAGAAATAAAACCACATATATATGGACAAATCACCTTTGACAAAGTAGCCAAAAACACACAATGGAGAAAAGAAACCTTTTCTATAAATGGTGCTAGAAAAATTGGAAAATCACATGCAAAAGAACGAAACTTGACTACAGTTTGTCCCCATGCACAAAAATTAATTCAAAATGGATCAAAGACCTAAATATAAGATCTGAAACAAGGCCCTGGCTGTTTGGCTCAGTGGCAGATCATCAGCACAGCATGTAGATGTCCTGGGTTCAATTGCCAGTCAGGGCACACAGGACAAGCACCCTTCTGCTTCTCCCCCCCTCTCCCCCCCCTCCCCCCCGCTTCTCCCCTCCTACAGCCATAGCTTGATTAGAGCAAGTTGGTCCCAGGAACTGAGGATGGCTCCATGACCTCCACCTCAGGCGCTAGTAAATAGCTCTGGTTGCAACAGAGCAAGGATCCCAGATGGGCAAAGCATTGCCCCGTAGTGGGCTTGCCGGATGGATCCTGGTCAGGGTACATGCAGGTGTTTGTCTCTGCCTCCCTTCCTCTCCCTAAATTTTTTAAAAAAATTATCTGAAACAATAAATTATATGGGAAAAAACCCATAGGTACTAAACCTTGGCTATAGAGAACAATTTATAAATCTAACCCCAAAGGTAAGGGAAGTAAAGGCAAAAATAAGTGAATCAGACTATATCAAACTTAAAAGCTTCTGCATAGCAAAAGAGACTGACAACAAACCAAAAAGGCATCCAAACAAAGGGGAGATGATATTTGCAAACAACAGCTCCGATAACAGATTAATATCCAAAATATATAAAAAACTCAAAACTCAGCAATAAACAAGCAAACAATCCAATTTTAAAAATGGGGAGAGGACCTGAACAAACATTTCTCCCAAGAAGAAATACAAGTGACCAACAGATATATGAAAAGATGATCATCTTCACTAGCTATTTGAGAAATGCACATCAAAAAAACAATGAGTTATCATCTCACACTTGTTAGATAAGCTGTTATCAAGGCAGGTAATAACAAGTGTTGGAGAGGCTGTGGAGAAAAAGGAACCCTCATTCACAGCTGGTGGGAATGTAAACTAGTATAACCATTATGGAAGAAAGTTTGATAGTTCCTCGAACACTTAAGAATAAAACTACCACATGACCCAGCAATCCCTCTAGTGGGTATCTACCCCCAAAACTTGAAAACTTGGTCTGTAAAGACCCCCCCCTCCATGGTCATCACAGCAACATTCACAGTGGCCAAGACATAGAAACAACCAAATTGTGCCTGGATAGAGGATTAGATAAAGAGGATGTGGTACATATATATATACAATGAAACACTATTCACCCATAAGAAATGATGACATATTGCCATTTATGACAACATAGATGGACTTTAAAAACTTTATATTGTGTAAAATAAGTAAATCTGAAAAAGGTAAGAACTGTATGATTTCACACATAGGTAAGGTATAAAACTGAGACTCATGGGCATAGATAAAAGTGAAGTGCTTACCAGAGACAGAAAGATGTGGGGGAGGGGGACATTGGGGAGGGATGTAAAGAGTAACATATATTTATATAAGGTGCCAGAAAATGATTAGACATTGGGTGATGGGTATACAACATAATCAACAGGTCAAACGCTACAGACGTGTTTGCCTGAAACCTATGTACTCTTGTTGATCAATGTCACCCTGTTAAATTTAATTTTCTAAATAAAAATAATAACAAAAATTTTCTTCATTGTCTTCATTTACCACAAAAGGTCAAAATACGGATTTCATTTTTAAGTAGATGCACCCTATCACTTAGCTGGTTACTCAATTATTTACCTTTCGAGCTGTTACTAAATGGCATTCTCACACCACCGACATGACACTGGCCCTCCTCATTCTAGTCCCTAAATATGATGAATCCCCACTGCTGGTCTCCCTATGTTGCACTCTGGGAATTTCCTCAATATTGTTCTCCACTCTCATAATTGGTCCTTCAGCTGTGTCTCATCTTTTATGGAATGAATTATTTTATATGTTTATTCTGTTAGGGTTTTTTTATCTCTAAGATGTCTAACTCAATATAGACTTATATAAATAACTCATATTCTTGGCTCAGAACTTGAATCATCCCTTTAGTTTTTAGATATTTGAACATCAGAATCTCAAATGACTCTCATATTGTCCTACTGACTTTATTTCATTGCACATGACAGTGCCCGTTATCAATATACTACTGTCCATAGCATCCTGTCATTATCAGAATGAACTCTGTTGTCCATTCGGCTCAGAAGTCTCTCCCCTCACACATCTGCTCTTGCCCAGGTTTCTCCTCGGGCCCTCCTGGGACTCAGGCTAACAAGGAGACAGCGGCAGCTGTTCCTGTCATATGGTATTCGCTCTCTCAGACGGAGCGTCTGTTCAGCGTTCTGTCCATCAGGACCGGGCCGGTGGGAGCCTCAAATGCTCACATGAAAAACGCCATAGCTGACGATACTGGACTTTATCTGTTTCAGGACACGCAAGGGAGGTAGCTCACTGCTGAGCTCAGGCCAGTGAGCACAGATATCCCAGTGCTCATACAGAAACAAGGGGCAGGGGACCACAGCTTCCAAATTCCCCTGGACCCTGACTCCTCCCTTTCTGTGAAGACCTGAGGTCCCACTCTCTGTCCACACAGGTGGAAATCTCCCTATGACCCATGGATGGTTCTGGGCACTAGTAACCACTCACTATTGGTATCTGTTCCCTGTTGTGGTTTCCTCTCCATTTGGGGAAATGTCATTTCTCTTTTTCTGCACATGGCTGTGCTACATGTTTTAGAACTACTTTCAGAAGCTTTACTTGCTATTCAGAGCTGACAGGGTCTCCAGTCAGCACAGCGATCCTGCACTTGTTGGTGGGCACCCTGATTCTCTCCTGTCCCAGCCCCCTCAGGACTTCATCTGGTCTGAAACTGATGTCTCCCTCCCAGGAACCCAGCACCACTGACCCACAACCACTCTGAGGAGGGGGGTTCATGACAGCCTGACCAAATGAGGAAACTGAGGCTCAGAGGTAGGATGTTATCACTCAAGGGTGCACAGGTATTGGGTGATGGTTATCTAAATAAATACTTATTGTTCATCAATATCAGAGCTCTAACCCAAATCAGTGTCCCTTAAAGCTGGAAAGCAGGACCACAGGATGAGGGGGAGACTTGAACCCAGGAAACAAGGGACAATAAGGGGGCAGGAACGTCTCAGAGGCTTGTCCCCCCAAAAAATGAAAATCAAGAGAAAAAAAAGCTGTCACTAAGAAAAATGAGAAGTCTGAGATGACAGCTATGATGAAAAGAAAGCCACACTCTTGAGCCATAGAAGAACCATTTTTCCTTCCCTATTTCCCTGTATTCCCCTTGGTGCTCATTGTCAGACACACAGAGCTGAACTGCACAGGGAGACGGTGGACCTGTCCCTGTTGATCTGAGCTCTGCAGTCACAGGGACTCACATCTTTCTGAAGCATCTCCAGGGCTGGTGACCACCATCCATGGTGAGGACCCACAGGGAGGAGTTGATGAACAGGATGAGGATGGTGACCCCATGGGGGAGGCTCTGACAGGGAAGGACGTGCCCTGGGTCACCTCACCTGGAAAGGGCGTCTCAGGAGACTGTGGGTTATTTCCTGCGGCATCATGGAAATGAGAGCCAGGCCCTGGGGAGGAATGTTCTCCTTTCTGGGGGCCGCTGACGTGACAGCCCTGTGACAGGGAGGGGCAGCCTCCCAGTGGCCACACAGTGTCTTTCTGCCTTGGTTTCCTCCATCTGCACAGCAGGATCCAGAGAGAAGAGACTCCATGACCCCCACACTCACAGCCCTGCTCTGCCTGGGTGAGAATGGGGAAGGGAAGGGGAAGCGCTGGTCAGGGATGGACCCCGCCCCACAGCCAGGCACTGATCTGTCAGGACCCCAGGACCCAGGAGGATCATGTTGGGGGAGGGAGTTCTGCTCAGGCTCAGGAGCAAATCTCTCACAGGAACTCTCTTCCAGGACTGAGTGTGAGCCCGAGGTCCCGAGTGCAGGCAGGTGAGTCTGTTCACAGGAGCCCCCGGTCCCATTTGTCATAGGGGACAGGGGCCACCCCACGGGCAGCTGGGGATGGAGAACAGCAGACCTGTCTGACAGATGAGAGACCTCTGGGAGGGCCCTGGGACTGACAGCTGGGAGTGGGGGGGGGGAATGTCTTACGACCTCTGACTCCTTCCAGGGACCCTCCCAAAGCCCACACTCTGGGCAGAACCTGGCTCCATGATCCCCTGGGGGAACCCTGTGAACCTCTGGTGTCAGGGGACCCTGGGGGCTGAGAAGTACCATCTGCATAAAGAGGGAAGCACACAACCGTGGGACACACCTAAGCCACTGAAGTCCGAGAACAAGGCCAAGTTCCCCATCAAGTACATGACAGAGCATGATGCAGGGAGATATTACTGTAGATATCTCAACTCTACCGGCTGGTCAGAGCTCAGTGACCCCCTGGAGCTGGTGGTACAAGGTAAGGAAACACCAGGGGTCCCAGCCTCAGGCTTTGCCCTCAGGAAGGGGGTCTGCTCTCAGGGGGTCTCCCCTCTCACAACCCAGCCCTGGGGGACATGAGGGAGGGGTGAGCCCCATCTGACACGCTGCCTCCTCCTCTCCTAGGATCCTACAGCAAACCCAGCCTCTCAGCCCTGCCCAGCCCTATCGTGACCTCAGGAGAGAACGTCACCCTCCAGTGTTACTCATGGGATGGATTTGACAGGTTTATTCTGACTAAGGAAGGAGATCACAGGCTCTCCTGGACCCTGGACTCACAGTCACACTTCTTCAGTGGGAGATATCAGGTCCTGTTCCCTGTGGGCCCCGTGAGCCCCAGTCAGAGGTGGACGTTCAGATGCTATGGCTGTTACATAAACAGACCCCAAGTGTGGTCATTGCCAAGTGACACCCTGGAGCTCCTGGTTTCAGGTAAGTCCCATTAGTGTCTCATCCATGGATTGAGGCATCAGACACATTACTATCATCGTTGCTGTGAGGGGAGCCCCATGTGAGAGGGTGGGGTGAGGGGAGCACAGGAGCTCCTGAGTCAGAGACAGAGAGAGAGACAGTGAGACCTGGGCCAGGACGGAAGAAGGCATTGCATGGGAGGAGCAGCCCCTGTAACTCACGTCTGGTCTCCCCAGGTGTGTCTCAGAAGCCCTTCCTCCTGACCCAGCAGGGCCCCATCGTGGTCTATGGACAGAGCCTGACCCTCCAGTGTCACTCTGCTGTCGGCTATGACAGATTTATTCTGTCCAAGGAAAGGGAACATGACCTCCCACAGAGCCTTTTCCTGCAGCCCCAGGCTGGGCTCTCTCAGGCCAACTTCTCCCTGGACACTGTGAGCAGCTCCCACGGGGGCCGGTACAGATGCTACGGAGGATACAACCTCTCCTCCGAGTGGTCGGCCCCCAGTGACCCCGTGGACATCTTGGTGGCAGGTGAGGGGACTGTGGGTTCAGTCAGGGACCCAGACTCTGCACAGGCCCTGCTGGGGGATCTCAGGTGGTGATGGGCAGAGTGAACGTGCAGGGTCCCAGGGAGGGGGACAGAGAGAGACAGGGGATGGGAGGGGAGGGGAGACTCAGAGAAACAGAGACAGACAGAGAAGAGGGTCCTCAGAGAGAGGGCTGCTGACTCACTGGTCAGAACAAGGTGGTGGGCAGCCCCTCACCCACCCTCCCTCTCTCTAGGACGGCTCCCTGACAGACCCTCCCTCTCAGTGCAGCCAAACAACACAGTGGCCTCAGGAGAGAACGTGACCCTGCTGTGTCAGTCACAGAGCCCGACGGACACTTTCCTTCTGTCCAAGGAGGAGACAGCCGATCCCCCACTGCGTCTTAGATCAGAGCTCCGAGCTCAGCAGTACCAGGCAGAGTTCTCCATGCGTCCTGTGACCTCAGCCCACGGGGGGACCTATAGGTGCTACAGCTCACAGAACACCACCCCCTACCTGCTGTCACAGCCCAGTGAGTCCTTGGAGCTCCTGGTCTCAGGTGAGGGGACAGTGACCCTGTATTTTCTGTCAGTTCAGGATCTTGTCACCCAGAAGATACATACTCCTCAGAGACTCACTGTCCCATGCCCACCCCTCCCTGACCTGGGGTCCAGAATGTACCGGGTGGCCCGTGGGAGTGTGTTGGGGAGGCCACAGAACTGACACAGGAGGAGTCTGAGTGATGTGGAGACTCCAGGGTCAGCCCCAGACTCTCACCCCCTATAACTCCCTTCCCAGGACACTGCAGACCCCAGCCCCCCACCCATAGGTTCATCACCACCATTGGTGAGCCACTAGAACCTGTTTGCTAGGGGTGACTCTGAGCTTCTCAGAAGTTTTAATGTCCCCCATGTACTTAAGGACAAGCTTGTGTCACAGGGGTGCTGAGAATCGGGAAAGATTTCAGGGGAAACACAGAGCTTCAGGGACTCTGAGCATTCTCCCCTCCCCAAATTACACAGTCAAGCCCTCAGAGTGGTGAGGAGGGCAGGTGACAAGTGGGGTGGTCGTGGAAGAGGGCGTTGTTGGGGCCTAGGCTTAGGTAAGGAGAAGACAGCCCCCACCCTAACTCGCCATCCTGATCCCAGGAAGCTCTGAAGATTGGTTCCTGCCTCGCATGGAGTCAGGCCCGCAGAGGGGTAAGTGAGGGTCTCTGTGAGGAGGAGGTGGGTGCATCCACGGGGGACAGAGGCAGCGTCATATGGGGGTTCAGGCATCTGTGGAGACACTGACATGAACACTCCTTCCCCTGTGTGGCCTCAGTGTCCCCAAGTGTAAAAGGACAGAATCGTGGCCCAGAGCTCAGATTTCCTGTCAGTTCTGGCTCTGAGCTTCTGGGAGAGGGGGCTTCCAGGGAAGCCCCAGGGTGTGATGTTATGGGGAATGTCCCCTCCGTAGCAGTGACGGTGACTCTATAAAGGGACAGACAGACAGGCCAAGGTTCTGAGCCATCCAGGTACATTCTCTCAGCTCAGGCTCAGCTCAGAGGAGAGAGGGGACAGGAGTCAGACCTGGGTCAGCTCCCGGCTCTGCTGCTCCTGCTGTGGGGCCAGGCTGTCCCTTCTCTCCTCTGAGTGTCAGGTTCTTGTCTGTCCATCCCTGGTTCCATCCTTCTCACAGGCTGCTGTAAGGACAGGTGACACAGGGGTCCTCACAGAGCTCAAGAAAGCAGGACCCCCAGTCTAGCCTGACCTACCCAGTAAAGTATCAGGGTCCTACACGGTGGAGAGGAGTCCCAGGTGACACAGAGTCCTCCTCACTCCTCTGTCCCAACTGAGTCCCTGCTGTGCTGGGGTCAGGTAATAACAAAGGAACCTCAGCTCCCGATGGAACATGGACAGGCCCCTCGCAGATGAGGAACCCAGGGCACGAAGCTGGTGTCCACCTGGGAGAAAGGTGGACACCAGCTTGTGACATGAGGACAGCACAGGGAGCCCAAAGACCCAGGTTCCAGGCCCAACTCTGCCCCCTCCAGGCTGGGTGACATGGGGCATGTAGTGAACCTCTTGAGCGGCAGTGAAATGGGGGTGAAGTCAGCAACCCCTGTGCCTGACTGTGGGGAGGGGGAGAGGAGATGGATGACAGCCCCCAGCACCTGCCTCACACACAGTAGGTGCTCATTAAATGGCATCACTGGCTCATTCATGATGTCATTTATGTCCAAGGTCTCAAATGGTACCAGATTATCCTGATTGGGGTCTCAGTGGTCCTTGTCCTGCTGCTCTCCCTCCTTCTTTTCCTCTTCCTTCGACACCAGCGTCAGAGCAAAGACAGGATGTCAAGTAAGTAGGGCATCAGGTGACCTGGGTCACAGAGAGGGGTGGGGGCTCAGAGAACCAGGCACAGGAAAACCAAATAGGTGGAGAAGGGCAGCTGGGAAAAATATTTCTCTAGAATCTCAAATCAGAAAATCTAGAAAAAAAATACTCGTTGTCAGCATAGATGTACAAATGTGAGGTTATCTTTTATCATTTTCAATCTCATGAAATACTAAAAGATATGTACAAGTGTGTGTTAAGGCTTCTTTCTTTCCTGTTCAATCGTGCAGAAATGGAGGTCCCGCCCTCCCAGGGCTGAGACTGTCCCTCTTGACCAGCTCAGAGAGAAGCTTATGTCTAACTTCCTGCTGGGGCCACAGACCCCCAAGCCCAAACACAAAGACCTGCATGCCAGTAATTGCTGCCCCAAAGACCCCCAGACTCTCACCATCCACGACCCCTCTCTGCCCCTAACACTCTTGTCTCCTCTGCCAGCTGCAGCCCAGCTGGGGATGCCCAGGAAGAGCCCCCTGTGAGAGGAAGAGAGGGCTGCTCTGGGGGAGGGGGCATAGGAATTCAGGAGATGACGGGGAGGGACAGGCAGGGAGGGTGTGGGGTCAGGGGTGGGAAGGACTGAAATCCTCACTGCATGACCTGGCACCTCACCTCACCCCTGGGTTAGTGGCCCATCTGGGAGCAGGTGAGCTCTGCAGCCTTGAGATCTCAGGGACCCTGCCAGGACACACCTCGATTCTGCCCCAGCAGATGCTGCCATGAAGGACCCACAGCCTGAGGAGGGCAGAGAGCTGGACCCTCGGGTGAGAACCCTGCTCCTGTCCAGGCCACCAAGGACCTTCCTGTTGCCCAGTTTAGTCCAACAAACATTTCCCTGTCCTCACCTCACTGGTTCACAGGAGCGTCCCACACTCACTTCCCCTTCTGGGCACCCCGGTCACTTTGCTGTGACTCACTCCTCCTGGTTTCCCTGTGACATCATATGTGGTCCCCTTTGCTGGCTCCTGATCCTCTGTCTGACCTTGTGCAGCCCCAGGTCTCAGGAGGACACATGAACAAGTGAATCACCCACAGGTCCTCAGGGCCCCCTTCATTCATTCACCAGCAGATGTGAGGGGAGCTCACTGTTTACCAGCTCCATTTAGGGGCCACAGTGCAGCCCTGAGCAACACGGTCTCCACACTCCTCCAGCTCACCTGTGGGGGAGGGAGACAATATGCAAATAAGAGGACAGTGTCCTAAAGAGCAAAGTGCTGTGAAGGAAAATAAGGCAGGGGTGAGGCTAGAGTGTGTAGCCATAGAGGAAAAGAGAAAACAGCAGGTGCAAAGGTCCTGAGGCAGGACATGCTTATTCAACAAAATGGGCCAAATGGCAGGAGTCAAATCAGCAAGAGAGTGTTAGGAGTCAGAACCATAGAAGCATCCAGATGTTCCAAGGCTTAGGAAGTCCCTGCAGGTACCATCAAGAGAGTGACCTAATCTGAATTTGTTTTAAGTGAAAGGAGGGAAGATAGACAGACTACTGCATCTACCCAGCACCGTCATCAAAGGCCAATGCTGGAATTAACTGAACTCTCCTTAACACTCAAGCCAACCAAGCCCCTGGCTGTTGGAGGGAAGAGAATGAAAAGGGGAAAAGGAAGGAAGAAAAACAGATGGTCACATTTTATGTGTGCCTTGACCAGGGATCAGACCAGGGACATCCACATGCCAGACTGATGCTTCATCCACTGAGCCAACTAGCCAGGGCCAGTCTAATCTGATTTAAAGTTCAACATCATCACTCTGATCTGGAAACAGCTCAAGTGTCCGTCAGTAGACAACTAGATAAAAAATGTCTGGTACATATACACAGTGGAATACAATGCAGCCACAAAAAAGAATTTTAACCTTATGCAAAGGCATAGATGGACCTGGAGATTATTACGCCAAGTGAAATAAGCCAGGAAGAGTAAGACAAATGTCATATGATCTCTCTTATATGTGAAATCTAATGAACACAATAAACTGAGGAACAAAATAGATATAGAGGCACAGTCACAAGGAACAGATGGACAGCTGTCAGAGAGAAAGAGGATCAGGGGATGGGATCAAAGAAGGTGAAGGGATTAGCCAAATTATATATTATATACATAACACATAGATACAGCTAACAGGATAGCAAGTTCCAAAGGGAAAGGGGGGAGGGAGTTAGGGGGAGGGGGACAAAGAGAGTGACATGGGAATGGAAAGAGACTTTGCATGGAGCATGGCGGGCATGATACTGGGGGCCAAGGGTGTTTTATTGAGTGGGACTTTGAAACCATGTTAACATATTAAATTGAAAAAATGTATAAGGCTCTGGCCAGTTGTCTCAGTGGTTGAGCATCAGCCAGGTGTGTGGATGTCCCGGGTTCAATTCCTGGTCAGGGCACACAGGAACAGCGCCCATCTGCTTCTCTACCTTTCCCCCGTCACTTCTCTCTATATATCTATCTAACTATATAGCTAGCTAGCTCTCCTCCTTCCCTCCTGCAGCCAAGTCTCAATTAGAGTGAGTTGGCTCTGGGCACTGAGAATGGTTCCATGGCCTCCACCTCAGGCACACACACACAAAAAAAGGCTCCACTTGCAATGGAGCAAGGGTCCCCACATGGGCAGAGCATTGCCCCTAGTAGGCTTGCAAGGTGGATCCCAGTGGGGGCACATGCAGGACTCTGTCTCTGCCTCTCCTCCTCTCACTAAATTTTTTTTAATAAAAAAAAGAAAATGTAGAAATGATTTAAATTTAAAAATATCTGTATGCCAAATTCTTTGATAATGAAATGTGCATAAACAAATTATGTACCTGTGTAACTTAGAAAGTAAGTTTTCACTTAAAATAAATAAGATTCTTTTAAATGTTAAAAAAAAATAAAATTTCACATCCTCACTCTGACAACAGGTGAATAATTTACTGGAGAGTTTCACCAGTACAATCAGGGGACACTGTCTCTGTCTCACTGTCTCTGCAGCAGAACAGGCACGATGAAGTCACCCAGGGAGTGTCGTCCACCCAGGTGAACCACTCAAGATCAAGACTCAGGCAGGGAATGGCCACCTCTCCTTCCTCCCTGTTGGGGGGATTGCTGGACATGAAGGACAAACAAGCAGAAGAGGACAGACAGATGGACAGTCAGGTGGGTCCCATGCTCTCCATGCCCCCAGAATCCCCCCACTCCATCCATGTTCCATCTCCCTCACTCTCCCCCTGCTCCAGGCTGCTGCTTCTGATGCCCCCCAGGATGTGACCTACGCCCAGCTGAACCACTTGACTCTCAGACAGGATACAACTACACCCCCTTCCTCCTCATCAGAGGAGCCCCCAGATGAGCCCAGCATGTATGCTGCTCTGGCCGTCCATCAGCCCAGGGACAGACCCAGGCCCCACACTCCAGAGAGTGTGAACTTAGAACCAAAACAGAAGTGAGAGAGTCCTTTAAATAAATAGTGTAAATATTACACATCAAATCTATGAAATGCAAAATTAAGGACTATGAATTAATATATTAGAAAAGAAAGAGGTGAAGACATAGAAACAACCTAAGTGTCCTTCAATGGATGACAGGGTGAAGATGTGGTAATATATATAATAGACTGTTATCAGCTGTAAAAAAATAGATGAAAAAGTGCCATTTTCAGCAACATGGATGGATCTTGAGAGTATTATGCTGAGTGAGATAAGTCACACTGAAAAGGACAAGAACCATATCATTTCACTCATATGTGGGTGAGATCTGAAACTGTGTTCTGTCATGTATATTAAAAATATTGAATCAGTAATTAAAATTTTTCCTGCAAAGTTAACTCAGAGTTTGGAAAGCTTCACTGGTAAATGCTTCTGAACATTTATGCATAGATGAAATACGCGCACACACACACACACAAACATACAGAAAATAACAAAAAAGAAAACAAAACAAACCCATAGATTCAGACAACAGAAGGGCAGTTACCAGAAGGGAATAGAGGGCGAGGGGATAATGAGGGTAAAAGGAGTCAAATATATGGTGACGAAAGGAGACCAGACTCTGGGTGGTAAGCACACAATACAATATACAGAGAATGTATTACAGAATTGTATGCTTGAAACCTATATAATGTTATTAAACAATGTTACCCAAATACAGTAGATACAATTTAAAAAGAAATAAAATTATCACCTAAAAAATTAAATTAACAGCCTGACCAGGTGGTGGCACAGTGGATAGAGCATTGGCCTGGGATGCTGAGGACCTAGGCTCAAAACCCTGAGGTTGCAGGCTTGAGCACAGGATCATAGACATGACCCCATGGTCACTGGCTTGAGCTCAAAGGTTGTTGGCTTGAAGCCCAAGGTCACTGGCTTGAGTCCAAGGTCACTGGCTTAAGCAAGGGGTCACTGGCTCAGCTGCAGCCCCCACCCCCATCATGGCACATATGAGAAAGCAATCAATGAATAACTAAGATGCCAAACAAAGAATTTATGCTTCTCATTTCTCTCCCTTCCTGTCAAACTGTTCCTATCTGTCTCTTTCTCTCTCTCACTTGCTAAAAAAAGTAACAATAATAAGTTAACAAAACACTTCATTTTATTAAAAAATTAACAAAACTAAAAAAATAAATCAACAACCTAAGATATTATGTCAAGGATTTAGAAAAAGAATAGCAAATTTTTCAATATTAAACTAGGATGAAAAATACCACAGACAAACAAAACATAGAGAAAAATGAAGAAGCCAAAAAATTTTATTCTTGAAAAACATTATGCAAACTTACAGATTCTAGCATAAGGAACATGGAACAAATACAGAAGCATGCATCACTTCTGTCAGAATAGCATCACACTTCCTACAGTTTAAATAGGTAACAGAATGATGTCTGACTAATGGCATTGTGAGAGATACTCTCGATCTCTCCCCTAGAAATTTCAACAAATTAAACAGCTATAATGCAGTGAAACGACCCCAGCTGGGCTTGCAGGCACACCTGAAAGATCCAAGCACCAAATGAACCAAAGGTGGAAAGTGTTGAGAAGGGAGCAGAAGATAAAATGCACTCATGGTGGGCTCTGGAGAGAGGAGAGGCCCAGACTATCTGGTTTTTTGCCTACAGGGGCTCAGGAGAGGGGATAAGCCTAGAGTGACTGTTCTTTTTTTTTTTCTGCTGAGTCTTCAGAGAAGAAAAAAACACAGACTGTCTGGATTAGGTCTGCAGAATCTCCAGAAAGGGGAGAAGCCCAGAATGACTGGGTCTTCTTCTGCTGAGAGAAGTGGTGAGATTGAGGGACAGAGGAAGAGATACTAAACCAAAGCAGCTGCAGAGTCATGGCCAGTGTTCTCGCAGTATGCCCATGGGCCACACTCGGCACAGAGACAGAGAAAACAAAGTTTGCCCCACCCAGCCTCCCAGATCTCAGTACAGAGAGTGGCAGAGATAGACCCCACAACTAACTCTTCTAAAATACACTTTTTCCTGAAGAACTGAGGTGCATTATGTCTGGCTCCCTGGTCTGTTGTGAAGTGGGGAGGCCTGAGATCACCATTGCTATAGCCATAAAGATGTAAGGCCATAAATCCTCACAACATGACCCACCCACCAACACAACTGCAGCCCTGCCTACACTATTGTGACAGCATCATCTCAACAAAGGTCAACCCAAAAATTTGACACAGCTAAAATGCCTAATACAATGCCATCTACTAGAAGAAAACAAAATAACCTCTCAAAACTGAAACCTTTTCTTTATTTCTTTTTTTTTCTCCTTTTTCTCAAATGAATTTCATTTTCTTTCATTTATATATTTTCATTCTTATTTTTGTGGGTAACTTGTTTTTCATCTTTGTTTTTTGTAGGGGTTTTATACTTGTCACTATTTTAATTTTTGTATTTTTATTATATTGTTCATTTTTATTTTTTATTTTTATTATTTCTTCTTTGCTAGAGTTTTTGAAAATATCATTCTCAAATGTCATCAAGAAAAAAGAAACTTAATATCATGGTTACACAAGACAGAGATGCAGTTCAGAAAGAAAATGAGAAACCTCCAGAAGGCAATCTCAATCACATGAAAAACTTGAAGTTAAACAATAAAGAATTCAAAATTGAAGTCCTGAAAATACTCAATGAGATGTGAAAACACCAATATACAACTCAATGAGCTCAGAAAATAAAACAAAAACCTCACCAAAAAGATTGAAACTTTAAAAACAAGAAATGAAGAATTCAATATATAAATTGAAAAATGAGCTAGCAATATTAGCTAATAGAACAAGCCAGATAGAGGAGAGAATAAGTGACATCAAAGACAGGCAACAAGAGATGCTACAGAGAGAAGAAAGGAAAGATTCATGAATTTTAAAAAATGATAGAGTTCTACAAAAATTGTCCGATTGCATCAGAAAGAGCAATATAAAAATAACGGGTATATCCAAAAAAGGGAGGGAGAATGGAATGGAGAGCCTATTCAAACAAATAATTGATGAGAATTTCTCAAGCATATAGAAAGAGAGCCTCAAATCCAAGAAACAAACAGAATGCCGAGTTACCTCAATCCAAACAGACCTACTCCAAAGTACATCATAAAATTGTCAAAAATCAATGACAAAGGAAGAATCCACAAGGCAGCTAGGGAAAAAAAGAATATAACATGAAGGAGAGCCCATTAGGTCATCATCACACTTCTTAACAGAAACTCTACAAGCCAGAAGAGAGTTTACCCAAACATTGAAAGTCCTGAAAGAGAGGAATTATCAGCCAAAAATATCATATCCATCAAAGTTATCCTTCAAATATGAAGGAGAAATAAAAATATTTGCAGGCATACAGAAGCTGAGGAGATATAACCAGAAAACCTCCACTGCAGGAAATACTCAGGGGGTTATTCAACCAGACACAAAAAACAAAAAAATCAAAACTACAAGTAAAAGCTCCAACAAGGCCACAATAAAAACAAAGATAATCTATGACAACAATAACGTAAAAGGAGAGAGAATAAAGATCTACAGTAGCAAAATAGGATGGAGTGCAGAAGCACTCATAAAACAAAGGACTCTTGTACATAAAAAATCATTTCTCTTCATAACCTAATGGTAACTACCCATGAAAAAGCCACTACTAAAACACCTATTTTTAAAAGAGAATAAATTTCAATAAAAAGAATATAAAAAAAGAACAAAGAATAAACGGGAGAAAGAAGTATGAAATACCACCAAACAAAAACAACTGACAGAAAAACAAAAGAGAAGAACTAAACAAAGCACAGAGCTACCAGAAAACAAAACATAAAATGGCTATAGGAAATTCTCAAGTGTCAATAATTACCCTAAAAGTAAATGGACTGAACTCACAAAGAAACAGGCACAGAATAGCAGAATAAATCCAAAAGCAAACCCCAACCATATGTTGCCTTTAAGAGACACATCTAAGCTGCAAGAATAAAAGTCAACTCAAAGTGAAAGGTTGGAAATAATACTCCAAGCAAATAATAGCTACAAAAAAGCAGATGTAGCCATACTTATATCTGACAATACTGACTTCAAGACAACAAAGGCAACAGGAGCCAAAGGTGGATATTTCATAATGATAAATGGGACACTGTATCAAGATGATATAACACTTTTTAATATATATGCACTGAATCAGGGATCACCAAAATATATACAACCTCTATTAACTGATCTACAAATAGAAATAGACAAAAACACAATCATACTTGGAGATTTCAACACACCATTGATGACTTTAGACAGATCATCCATACAGAAAATCAGTAAAGAAATATCGGCCTTAGAACATTATACTGAGTGAAATAAGCAAATTATAAAAAGCTAAGAACTATATGATTTCACACATAGGTGGGATATAAAACTGAGACTCATGGACATAGATAAAAGTAAAGTTCTTAACAGAGAGAAGAGGAATGTGGGGGAGTGGGTTGGGGAAAGTGAGTTAAGAGGGACAAGTATGCAGTGATGGAGTGATTTGACTTTGGGTGATAAGCACACAACACAATCAACAGTTCAAATGCTATAGAGATGTTAACCTGAAACCTATGTACTCTTATTGATCAATGTCACGCTGTTAAATTTAATTTTCTAAATATATATATAACAGAACATTACAAAATTTGTACACCTGAAACGCATATAATATTGTATGTCAAATATACTTAACAGCAAACAAATACATTTTAAAAGAAACATTAGGAACAATTTTATGTCAGTATATCAAAAAATGCAGATGAAACAAACAAAATCCACATAATACAACTGACCAAAATGATGAACATAGAATATAGACACTCTGAAATGTTATATATATTAAATGTAATTTAAAGTTTTCTTATAAAGTGAACTCGAAGTCCAAAAACTAGTAAAAGAAGGCATATTCCCTCAACACAGTTTATCAGGCCAGAATTAAATTAAGACCAAAACCAAACAGAAAAACTACAAAATGGGAACATCATAGGAAGCTCTCATACATGAACTTCGGCGTAAACTCCTAAACAAAATAGTCAAACAAGATACATCAATGCATATACTGAATAACCTATCATGATCATGCAAGTGTATGTTTTTAGGAATGCATGGTTAAATTCATATTTTAAAATTTCAATTAATACAATTTAAACATTAAAAGAAGAAAGAGGAAAAAAAAGATCATATCAACAGATGCAAAGCATTTGTTAAAACACAACACCAATACACAATAGAAAAAAAATCATCATAAATAACAAAGAATTTACCCTGGCCAGATAGCTTGGTTTGTTAGAGCATTGTCCTGAAGCACAGAGGTCGCTGGTTCAATCCCCAATCAGGGCACATTCAGGAGCACACCAGCGTTCCTGTCTGTCTGTCTCTCTCTGTCTCTTTCTCTCTCTCTCTTACTCAAATCAATAAATAATTTCTTTAAAAAATAATAAATAACAAAGAATTTTTTATCATTTATGAAATTATCTTTAAAAGTCTTTATAGGCCCTGGCCGGTTTGCTCAGTGGTAGAGCATTGGCCTGGCGTGCAGCAGTCCCGGATTCGATTCCCGGCCAGGGCACACAGGAGAAGCGCCCATCTGCTTCTCCACCCCTCCCCCTCTCCTTCCTCTCTGTCTCTCTCTTCCCCTCCCGCAGCCAAGGCTCCACTGGAGTAAAGTTGGCCTAGGCGCTGAGGATGACTCTATGGCCTCTGCCTCAGGAGCTAGAATGGCTCTGGTTGCAACAGAGCAACACCCCAGATAGGCAGAGCATCGCCCCCTGGTGGGCGTGCCGGGTGGCTCCTGGTTGGGCGCACGCGGGAGTCTGACTGCCTCCCTGTTTCCAACTTCAGAAAAATACAAATAATAATAAAAAGTCTTTATAAAAGAAATTATTTTTAAAGGTAAAATTTGACATATGTCTGGCTGCAATTGAGACTACAAGAATATTCACTATAACCACTTCTGTTCAGCACACTGTAACAAACAACCAATTAAATAAAGTAAAAAAAAAGTGAGCTTGGCCTGTGATTACACATTGAATAGAGCATCAACTTGGAACACTGAAGCTGCCAGTTCGAAACCCTGGGCTTGCCTGGTCAAGACACATACAACAAGCAAGCATGAACAGCAAAAGGAGAACAACTATGAGTTATACTTCTCTTTCCTTCCCCCTTCACATCTCTCTGTAAAACCAATAAATACAATCATTTATAAAAAAAATTATGAGCACCTGACCAGGTGGTGATGCAGTGGACAGAGTGTCAGCTTGGAACACTGAGGACCAGGTTCAAACTCTGGAGTCACTAGCTTGAGCGTGGGGTCACCAGCTTGAATGTGAGATCATAGAAATGACCCGATGCTCACTGGCTTGAGCCCAAAGATCACTGGCTTAGAGCAAGGGGTCACTGGCTCAGCTGGAGCCCCCCACCCCAGTCAAGGCACATATGAGAAAGTAATCAAGGAACAACTAAGGTGCCACAACTATGAGTTGATGCTTCTCATCTCTCTCCCTTTTTCCTTTCTCTCTGTCTGTCTGTCTGTCTGCCTCTCTCTCTCTCACTAAAATAAAATTTAAAAAGTGATAAGCACTAAATAAATGGAATAAATTGTACTACTCACAGATTACAAATTAAGTTCATAGAAAATCCAAAATAATATATAAAAATCAGTTGCATTGTAAACTTCCAGTTTTAGAGCAAGGGGAAGTAGATATATGCCTCTCTAACCCCTATAAAGCACAAAAAACTTCTGGACATTATATATACATGAATCCTAAGGACACTCCAAAAAGTAGAGAAAAGGAAACAGATGTGCTAAAACTGTTAAGACCCCAGTAATGACACAGTTGGTGTGAAAGGAGGGCACATGGGCGTCTATAAACTGTCTCTTTTTTTTTTCTTTTTTTTTTTTTTTTGTATTTTTCTGAAGCTGGAAATGGGGAGGCAGTCAGACAGACTCCCACATGCACCCGACTGGGATCCACCCGGCACACCCACCAGGGGGTGATGCTCTGACCATCTGGGGCGTTGCTCTGTCGTGACCAGAACCACTCTAGTGCCTGGGGAAGAGGCCAAGGAACCAATCCCAGCACCCGGGCCATCTGTTGCTCCAATGGAGCCGTGGCTGCGGGAGGGGAAGAGAGAGACAGAGAGGAAAGAGAGGGGGAGGGGTGGAGAGGCAGATGGGCGCCTCTCCTGTGTGCCCTGGCCAGGAATCAAACCCGGGACTTCCGCACGCCAGGCCGACGCTCTACCACTGAGCCAACCGGCCAGGGCCTTAAACTGTCTCTTTCACATGGCAATAATAAGCCAGTGCCTTAGCTGTGTATCAGAAAAACCTTCTCTAACAGAAGATGCAGACTCTCACAACATAATACCCAATATGTCCAGACCTCAATTTGTTCAACAACAAACACCATAATGAGAACCAGGAAAATCTCATCTTGCATAATAAAGACCATTGGTAAACAGATGCTAACACCAAGCTGACAGAGACTTTACAATTCTCTGACAAGGATTATATAGCAGCCATAATAAAAAATACTTTGATCAGCTATTACAGACACACTTAAAGTAAATCTTTAAAAAAAAATCATGAGCAAAGAGATAGAAAATATAAAGAACAATGCAATAAGAATTTTAGATCTAAAAAATACAATTAAAATAAAAGGCCCCATGGGTGCATATGTTCAAAGGCAGAATTGAAAGGACCAAAAAATAATGCCTGTGAAGAGAAAACAACAGAAATTATCCAGTCCTAACACAGGGAATCAATAAACTAAGAAAGAAAATGAATAGATCCTCAAGATCCTGTTCATGGGACTGTAGCAAAATCTCTAAAGTCCATGTGATCAGAGTCCTAGAAGCAGAGGATGAAACTGAAAATCTCCTGAAGAAATGATGGATGAAACTTCCCCAAACTTGGCAACAGTCATAAGCCAATATACAGGGTAGGGAAAATGTAGGTTTACAGTTCATGTAGAAAAGAATACAATAATTAATACATAATAATACAAAAATAAATTCTGTGTTTTGTGTTCTCATAACTGTACACCTACTTTTTCCCCACACTGTATACATGAAACTCAGTGAATCTCAAATAGGACAAACCCAAAGAAATTCACACCAAGACACATCATAACCCAAACAAGGAGAACAAAAGACAAAGAAGTTTCTTGAATGCATGAGACACAAATGTCACCTCATCTATAGAGAAAACACACTCGAATGACAATGGGGATGTCAGCTGGAGCACCCCAGAGCAAGGCTTCCAACAGAAACCGGAAAGGCATGAGAGAAGTAGCACATTTTTCAAGTGCAGGGGAAAAAAACACCCTGTCAATCCTGAATTCTATAACTGGTGAAATTACCCTTCAGGAATGAAGGGGAAATAAAACATCCTTGGGTGAAGGAATAATAAGAGGATTTATCACAAGCAGAACTCACATAAATGAATAGACACAGGGAGTGCTTGCCCCAGGAGAAAATGATAAAGGGGAATCTTGGAACATCAAGAGGGAAGAGAGAAGGAAGGGAAGAGGGGGAATGTGAACACTAGCAGAAAGTCACATCTGCCCAGTTATCCTTCCTCCATGAGCACTCGCCTCACATTATTTTCAAATGTGGGGGCAACAAAAACAAACATACACAAATTATCATCCAACAATGTTTGTGAATAGGCTGTTAATCTACCAACACCTGAAGAAATACAAATAAAGTTTTACTTTAATTCCCAGAGCTCTCACGGAAAGAAAAGACGTCTAAATTTTACTTTAAAAAAATATTGGTGGGACCCTTGGAGCAATCAGGACAGCCCAGAAGAGCCATGCCTTAGGAGTAAGGACAAACTAGCCTAGAATATGCCTAGACACTGCTTTGTGGGGAGTTCCTTTTGTTGACTTAATTGGGAAAACATTGGTTCACAAAAACATGCAGATTTCAAGTACACAACACAACAAACCATAATCTGCTTAACCCTTTCACCTTATATCATGCAGCGCCCCAAACTCCTTCCCCTCTAAAAGCTTTCAGTCTATTCCACGTGTCCAGGCCTCTGTTTCTATTACATTCGTCAGTATATTTTTTTCATAGATTAACATATGAACACTGCTCCTTTAAGGCTTGAAAGATAAGCTGAACCACAAAGTAATTTGATCAACTTCCAAAATATAGTTACATACTTTTTTGTTTACTTTTCATCTATTTATTTTTAGAGAAAGAAGAAGGGAAAGAGGGAGAAAGACAGAGAGATGAGTCTTTTGTTCCACATATTTGTACAGTCAAGAATCATTGGTTGATTCTTGTCTGTGCTCTGACTGGGGATTGAACCCCTAACCACGATGTATTGGGACAATGCTTTAACCAACTGAGCGATCCAGCCAAAGCCATAGTTACATACTCTTACATAAAGGAGGTAGAGTCACTTACTCAACACTGCCAGCTTCATAATGCCTGGCAGAGTAAACCACGAACAGTCCTGCATTCATTCAGGTGGACATACAGAGGTTAGCGCCACCCTCACAGGTTTAGAGGAGGCAGTGGTTGGGTCCATGATGTCCTTGTCTAATACCCATACTGGTCCCTGCAGTCACTGGGTGGACATTCTTGTTAGAAGGTGCAGAGGATGTCACCAAGTGCATCGTCCTGCCACAGGGCTGAGAGAAGGGTGTGTTTACTAGGAGTGAACGCCAGGCCTTTGGTCATGTCTAGGCAGCCATGCATGGGGTGAGTAAGAGCAGTTCTTCACCTGGGTACACATTGGCAGGTTGCCCAACATAATTTCACTTCCTCCATCAGAGAGTAGCCCAAGGGGACCGTCATCATGTTGACATTGGGCAGAACCTCACATTCGTCATAACATGGATGACATCTTGTGGGTTGGACCTGATGAGTGGAGGGTGGATGTGCTCTGGTTGCTGTGGTTTGTACGGTAGGTGGTGGGAAGGAAACAGGAATTGAAAGATTCAGGGGCCACAGCAGAGACGTAACAGAGGTCCTGCTGTCTGCAGCCTGTCAGGACATGTCCTGCACCCACCATGGCACCTGCCACGCCAAACACCGAGGACCAAGCACATCCCTGCTCATGCGTGTTTGCATTGTGGAAGAGATTTGTCCCTTATCGAGTGACTGAGAAGTTGTGGGTCAGAATGGAGCCCAGGTCCAGGACCCTGCAGCCATGGCCATGTGACCAGCCAGACCCCGGGCTGCTAGCAGCATCTGGTGTACTGGGAGGCTGTGTGACTTTTCTGCTGAGCCCCTGTGGGTTCCTGTCATTGTGTCACCTGCAATAGGGAGCTAGATGCCATTTACAAATGGCCCATGACCATTGCCAAGTCTGCTCCTGACATGACACTGGTTCCCAATAGCAACGTCATGTCTCACAAGAAACATCAGGGCTGTTTGCAACTGGAACTATCCATGAGAAGGGTATTGCCATTTCCACCAGGTCACAACATTGCAGAGTGTTGTGGGGTGAGATTGATACACCTGGGCCCAAAAACAAAGGTTCCAGAGGGTAAAGTGAGGTCACACATCATATCAGTGATGCATGGGACACTTTTCCTGTTTGTAAAATGTTATTTTTCTCTCGATGTTATCCTTTGTTGTTTGTTTGTTTCGTGAGTCAGATGATGATTACAATGTGTGGTGCAAAACTTTTAATTTATAACTGAGTTCCTTGGATTTCTAAATGTATGAGGTTCACCAAATTTGTGAAATGGTCAGCTATCGAGTCCTTCAAATACGTTATTCTTCATTGATATTTAATTACTTTTGCTGAGAGTTCAAAGCTTAAAATGTCTCACAGATCTCTGATTCTGTCCATTCTTTTTTCAAAAGGAATATTTTTTTCATTTTATTTATTCATTTAAAGAGAGAGAGAGAGAGAGAAGAGGGGGGGGCAGGAAGCACCAATTCCTGTATGTGCCTTGACCAGGCAAGCCCAGGGCTCCAAACCAGCAACCTCAGCATTCCAGGTCCACGCTCTATCCACTGTGCCACTGCAGGTCGGGTTGATTCTGTCCATTTTTGATAAGTACATTGCCTACAATATGGGCTCTGGGCCTGTGCTGCAGAGGGCATCACAGGGTCAGAGGAGGAGCTCTGCTCAGGGAGGGGCCTGAGAAGGGAGAAATGACACAGGATTACAAGGAGGGCAATGAAGGAAAACGTGGTGCTGATTATAGAAACAGGAACACCGTGAAGGGAAATTTTGGGGAAAGAAATTCCGCAGTCCCAGCAGCTTTCTTCTGGGAAATGTGGTCAGTCTTCTCACCCGCTCCCCACTTCTCCCTCTTCCCTGGAGTCGTCCTCCCTGTGACGGCCCCACTGGCTCCTCCAGGCACCAAGAAGAGAGTGGAGCAGCCTCCATTTCCTCACTCCACACTTCACAACCGATCCTCAACTCCACACCATTACACCCCTTGATTCCTCCTTAACAATGTCCTGAATCCATCACCAGATCCAGATGTCCTGTTTGTGTCTTCCCAACAGCCTCCTTCCTGGTCCTCCGACCCAGGCCCCACCACCTTCTCCAGTTCTCTCCTCTCTCCACCCCCTGAGACTTTCTATAACCAATCAGATCTGAGCCTGCCCGCTCCACCCCCTCCACCACTTTCCATCCTAAAACAGGATCCTGGTTGCACCATCGCATCTTAAAGGCTGTGGATGATCAGAACTGAGCTAAACTCACAGCCACAGCAGACACGACTCTCCCTCCACAACCAGACCCATCACAGTCAACCACACCCCCGTCCAACCCAAACCACTCACAGAAAGTGAGCTATTTAAGAGTGCTGTGCCTTCCTCAGCTGCTCCCTCAGCCACTGATCCTAACTACCTCCTTTCCAACCTGCTAGACCAAGAAACATCCTGTCTTTCCTGACCAGGCGTTGGTGCAGTGGATAGAGCATCACCCTGGGATGCTGAGGACCCAGATTCAAACCCTCAAGGTCACCGGCTTCAGTATGGGCTCACCAGCTTCAGTGCAGGGTTGGTGGCTTGAGCATGGATCATAAACATGACCCCAGGATCACTGGCTTGAGCAAGGACTCACTGGCTTGGCTGAAGTCCCTGAGCCAAGGCGCATATGGCAAAGCAGTCAATGAACAAATAAAGTCCACAACTATGAGTTAATGCTTCTCATCTCTCTCTCTTCCTGCCTGTCTGTTCCTGTCTGTCTGTCTCTCTCTCTCTCTCTAATTCTCTCACTAAAGAGAAAGAGAGAGAGAGAGAGAGAGAGAGAGAGAGACATACTCTCTCATTCCTTTAAATCATGATTGTAAACATAGTTTGAGTTAGAAGTTTATATAAGAATTATACAAGAAAACTGCCCTGGCCGGATAGTTCAGCTGCTTAGATTATCATCCCAAAGCGCAGAGGTTGCCAGTTCAATCCCTGGTCAGGGCACATACAGGAACAGATGTTCCTGTTTCTCTCCTGCTCTCTCCCTTCCTCTCTCTCAAATCAGTAAAAGAAACACTTTTAAAAAATAAGTAATTAAACGAGAAAACTACATAAATGACTTAAAGTACTGATCAAAACACCATCCGGGGGCCAGGTGAATGTTAAAGTTTTATTATTGATAGAGTTAATGATAGGCAGCCCCAGGTTACAAACAAGATAGGTAGTGGGTTTGTTCTTAACCTGAATTTGTATCTAAATTGGAACAGGTACATTTATTTATTATTTGCAGATTTATTTAAGATGTTGTCATAAAATAGTATTTATTTTTACCTTTCTCTGCATATAAATACTTAAACATTCTCAAACCTACAAAACCTGTCTCGTCCATAACCCGGGGACTGCCTCTACCGAAGGAGCCTGCCTGCATGACATTTTCACATAGTGGGAGCGCATTCAAAACAGAAATATGTTGGCCCTGGCCCGTTGGCTCAGCAGTAGAGCGTCGGCCTGGCGTGCGGGGGACCCGGGTTCGATTCCCGGCCAGGGCACATAGGAGAAACGCCCATTTGCTTCTCCACCCCCCCTCCTTCCTCTCTGTCTCTCTCTTCCCCTCCCGCAGCCAAGGCTCCATTGGAGCAAAGATGGCCCGGGCATGGGGATGGCTCCTTGGCCTCTGCCCCAGGCGCTAGAGTGGCTCTGGTCACGGCAGAGTGACGCCCCTGAGGGGCAGAGCATCGCCCCTTGGTGGGCAGAGCGTTGCCCCTGGTGGGCGTGCCGGGTGGATCCTGGTCGGGCGCGTGTAGGAGTCTGTCTGACTGTCTCTCCCCGTTTCCAGCTTCAGAAAAATACAAAAAAAAAAAAAAAGAAAGAAAGAAAACAGAAATATGTTTACACTCCCAGTTGCTTAAGATTTTTCCCATTGACTTCAAGATGAAATCCAAAATACTTGCATGGTGCTCTAGATCCCGTGTGATCAGACCCCAGCCTTCATCTGACAGCTCTCACTTCTGAGCACAGCTCAAGATCTTTCTGGTCAAGGATGCTACAGGCCACCACCTCTGTCTAACCCCTGCTAGTGCCTGGGGTCAGTCTGTCCCAGAGGAAGACCCCTCACAGCCAGCCCTCAGGTTGCATGACATCCACCAGTTATTGAACCTCATTGTCTTGCTTTCTCTCTCTCCCAACATGTAACCTCACAACAAGACAGTAATGCACTGTCTGCCGTTTAAATATCTGTATGTCTGTCTTCATCCATCTGAGCCCATGTGTCCAGGGACAGACTCTGTCAGCCTCAGCAGTGACTCTTAGAACCCGGCACTGACTGGACGGGATCACTGCACAGTAAATATTGCCTGGTCGCCTGGCCAGTAAGAGAAGGAAGTAAATTGTTTGTCCAGAGTCTCAGAAAAGAGAAGTGACTACTTACCCAAAGTCACAGAGGTTCTAGAAAAGGCAGAGTCAGAATTGAAACAGATACTGAGCTGGCTCCTCTCCTGTCCTGCATCCTCTACCCTCGGGTCCTGGGACAGCTGTCACCCTCTGGATGTGGGTTTGGCATGAGGTGGACGCAGAGGGTCTGGTGAGACTCAGATCATCTGAAAGGTTCCAGGGCTTGCTGTCTGCTGGGGCCCATCCTTCAGGGAGGGGCCACTTCCCTTCCTGTGGGGCCACTGATGAGGAACCCTTGACAGGTCACATGGAGCCTGGACCCTGTCACACTGCATTCCTCTGTCTGTTTTTCCTGTGTGGATTTTATATGTTGTCTGCTCACTGGTGACCATGGGAGGAAGCAGCGTGACCCCAACCCTCACTGCCCTTCTCTGCCTCGGTGAGCCCTGGGGAAGGGTGAGGAATAGGGTCCCCTTCTACCCTGGCCCTGGTTTCTAAGGACACCAGGACTAAGGAGGCTCACTGGGGGCAGGACTTATAAGGCAGGGAGAAGTGCTCACCCCCAGATCTGTCTCCAGTGCTCAGGGCCCAGCCAGGCCTAGACCTTCAGTGTGTGTGTTGGGGGTGGGGGTACAGTGCTCACAGGGACTCTCTTCCAGGGCTGTGTTGGTGTCCATGGGACCAAGTCCAGGCAGGTGAGTCCTCCCCCAGACCTCCTGCTTCAGCACAGTGACCCCCAGGGAAGCTGGGGGAGCACAGGGTTTGTAATAATAGTGACCAATCTGGGAGGGGCTTGGAGTGACATCTGGGAAATGGAGGGGTGAAGGGATCCTCTGACATTTCAGGTCTGATTCCTTTCCAGGGCTCCTCCCCATACCCTCCATCTGGGCTGACCCAGGCCCCATGGTCACCATGGGGAGCCCTGTGACCATCTGGTGTCAGGGGTCCCTGCAGGCTAATGCCTACAGTCTGTATAGAGAGAGGGGCTTTTACCCCTGGAAGAACAGTGTCCCACCGAACCCCAGCAACAAGACCAGCTTCCTCATTAAATCCACGGGCTCACAGCATGCAGGGCTGTACCAGTGTGCATATTCCACCACTAAGAGCATATTGTCAGAGCCGAGTGACCCCCTGTTCCTGGTGGTGACAGGTAAGGGAGACACCAGGACCCCTCCCCACTGTGGGCTCCTCCTCAGGGGTAGAGGGAGTGGAAGGTGGTCTCAGGGGGACCTCACCCCTCACCGTCCACACCTCGGCATGTGGGTGACTGTCCCCTTTAACACAGATCCCCTTCTCCCTCAGGAGTGGGTGCTGCACCATCGATCTCAGCTCAGCCAAGCTCTGTGGTGGCCTCAGGAGGGCACGTGTCCCTCTCGTGTGGCTCACAGAACACATGGGGCACTTTCCATCTGCTGAAGGAGGGAGGAGCTGACCCTCCCCGACACGTGGACTCCGGACTCCATGCTGGGAGGTGGCAGGCTGTCTTCCCTGTGGGTCCCATGAGCACCTCCCATGCTGGGACATACAGATGCTATGCTTCTTCCAGCTCCTACCCCCATGTGTGGTCACAACCCAGTGACCCTCTGCACATTGAAGTCACAGGTGAGAGGACTGATCCCCTGTGCCACCCTATCTGTTTCCTGGGCCCAAAGTGACTGATCTAAGCTGGTGCCCTGGGGTCTTGGAGGTCACTGTTAATGGCCTCACAGACAGAACCACAGGTGGCAGGATGGTACGGGAGGACCGTGTGAGGACGCTGACTACAGCCCAGTGAGCAACACTGGATGTGTCCCCCTCAGAACCACTGTCCCCTCCCCCCAGGTGTGCACAGCAAGCCCTGTCTCTCGGCCCAGCCAGGCTCCCTGGTGCGGCTTGAAGACAGCCTGATGCTCGAGTGCCACTCAGAGTCCGGCTTTGATAGATTTGCTCTGACCAAGGATGAGGGGATCACACCTCCCCAGGGTCTGGATGGGCAACAGAGCCCCATCTTCCCCCTGGGCCACGTGAACCAGGCCCACGGGGGCCAGTACAGGTGCTACAGTGGACACAGCCTCTCCTACGTGTGGTCGGCTCCCAGTGCCCCCCTGGACATCCTGATCACAGGTGAGGGGACCTGCCCTGCCCCGTGTCCTGTTGTCAGCTCAGGACTCTCTGCCCAGGGTCACCCTGTTGGTGATGGGGCCCAGGAGAGGGTCCTGGAGCAGAGGCTGAGATGGGGCAGTGGTCTAGGGGGAGGGAGTGAGAATGGGGAAATGATGGGCATGAAAATAAAGGAGACCCACCCAGAGGGGCTGAGAGGAGCTGACAGGCAGTCACAGAGAGAGTCCCTGGGGAAGGATGGGGTCCCTCAGCTCAGGGTCAAGGGTGTGTGGGGAGAGGTGACTACACATCACAACCTTCTCTCCCCCAGGAATGTACACAAAACCCTCCCTCTCCGCCCAACCGGGACCCTCAGTGACCTCAGAGGGGAACATGACCCTGCAGTGTCGCTCTGAGGTCTGGTTTGACACCTTCCACCTGCACAGGGAGGGGTCACGGGATCCTCCCCAGCACCTTCGTGTGCAGGACATGTCTGCACCCTCTCAGGCCACCTTCACCATCAGTACTGTGACCTCAGGTCACAAAGGAACCTACAGGTGTTACTGCTCAAACAGTACCTCCCCCTACCTGCTGTCACTCCCCAGTGACCCCCTGGAGCTGGTGGTCTCAGGTGAGAATCTGGAAACTCCACCCTCCCTTGTCCCCATGATCAGTTCAGGACCCTGTCTGCAGGGGCCCTTTGGGCTGGAATGGAGTGAGGGGGTCACAGAAGGAGGGTCAGCAGGGAGGACCCTCACTGCCCAGAGGAATAGAAATTCCAGAGCTCGCCCCTTCCTGCCTCATTGTCACCTCATCCCTGAGACGCAGACATGTTCCCGTGGGGCTGGGGGAGGCTGAGGAGGACCAGGCTGACCAAAGAAGAATAGGCTACAGCTGCCCATCCTGACCTCTCCAGTCTCCTGTCCTCGTGGCCTCACCCAGAGACCAAGACATGAGTGGGGACAAGCAGAGGCCATGGTTCCAGAGAGAACAGTGTCACCTGCTCTGACACAGCTTGTCTCCCAGGGAGCCTGGGGACATGCTGGGGGGGCATGGGACCCTGGGACTCTAAGGACAGCAGGTGACAGTTCGGGTGGTCGTGGCAGAGGGAGATGGTGTAGCCCAGACTGGGGGAGGAGCTGCCCAGTAGAAATGAAGAGAGAATACAGCCCCCACTTCTTGCCTCCCACCTGACCCCCAGGAAGTTCTGAGGATTGGTCCCACCAAGCAGTCAGACCCTTGAGTGTCTGCGAGGAGGTGGTGCTTGGGGGAGGAGTCAGTTCGGGTCTTGGCTCAGCCAATTCCCAGAGAATGGCCTGAGAAAGTTCCTGCTTCTCAGTGGGACCAGTTCTCCAATTGCAAATAGCGAGAAGTCTGCTTGGACACTGTGTGCATGCATTTGTGTGTGTCTGTGTGCACCTGTGTAAGTGTGAATGTGTATGTTTGGGACACAGGCAGTAGTGTCTGAGCTCTCTCCTCTGTAAGCCTTCTGAGGGGCAGCCATAGAGTTAGTGAAAGAAGCCACACCTCTGGTTCAAACCCCAGTTCAGTTCATATTCAAAAATTTTGAATAAATTTTGTAATGAGAATAGATCAATCATTTATTTTATTTTATTTTATTTAATATTTTTCTGAAGTGAGAAGCAAGGAGGTGGAGAGACTCCCACATGCACCCCACTGGGATTCACCTGGTATGCCCACTAGGGGACAATGCTCTGCCCATCTGGAGCGTTGCTCTATTGCAACTGGAGCCATTCTAGCACCTGAGGTGGAGGCCGTGGAGCCATCCTCAGCTCCTGGGCCAACTTTGCTCCTTTGGAGCCTTGGGTGCGGGAGGGGAAGAGAGAGACAGAAAGAAAGGAAAGGGGGAAGGGTGGAGAAGCAGATGGGCACTTCTCTTGTGTGCCCTGGCAGAGAATCGAACCCAGGACTTCCACACGCCGGGCCAACGCTCTACTGCAAAGCCAACTGGCCAGCACTAAATCTTTTTTTTACATCTTTGTTTTTCTAACAAAATGGGGTAACAGATTGACATAATTTCCTACTTGTGTTCACTAAATATTATCATTTGGGGGATTCCTTCTCATCCTTAAGGCTTGAAAACCATACTGTGGACTTCCTCGATTATGACCATTGATGAAGCATGTGTAGAAGTCGTTTGGGATAAATATCACATGATTATTTATCGATCCATGAAATCATACCTGACCTTCTAGAATTTGTCCAAACAGAGCGTGATGATGATGACTCCTCCCCCTGCTGGGCTCCCGACCTGACCTGACTCCACTAACCCAAGTTCCAAGTCTCAACCTCCCTTTTCCCCCACCCCCTCCCTACATCCCACAGACAAGACTTGACTGCTAACTGAAGATCTGACTTAAGCTTTCTGGGACGTGCCTCCCTATTAGAGGTTTAGTTAAAGTCTCTCTGTCTCTCTCTCTCCCACTTATCTCTCTCTCTCTCTTTTATTCTCATTCTCTCTTTTTCTACACATATATATACACACATACACTCACACATACAATATATATTGGTATTCCATGAGTATATGTACATATACATGATAATGTATAATTTTAATATTTATCTAAGAGATGTATGTGTAACTATATGTACAGATATATTTTATGTTATATACACATATTCTATATCCATATATGTAGTTACACACATACAGGGTTGGGCAAAAGTAGGTTTACAATAGTTTGTATAGAAAATAAAATTATAATTAATAATAAATAATACCAGATAAACATTATCTTTTGTGTATTCACAACTATAAACCTGCTTTTGCCAAACTAGGTATTTATTCCCCTATTAATACTATATTTATGTACCTACAAGTATATCTACAAATATTCATACATATACCCATATTTTTCATCTGGTACATATACCTTCCATTGTAGGTATTTCCTAATATATAAAAGTGAATTAATAAAAAAATAAATACATGAAAAATTTCAGGTGATGATTAAAATGAGGATCCCAGAAAGGTAGCATTTGGGTGAGTGCAGTGAATGTGACCCAGTCCCAGACTGTCCCCCAAGTGCTCCTGACATTCTGAAGCCCTGACACTTAATTTCCTCAATGGGCCCTGGGTCTTCAGCTGTTGTAAAGTGGGACCTCTCAGCTGTTAGAACATAGTTTATGGAGTCTGTGTCTCAGACAGAGCACAGAACTCACAGCTCTTAATAACTTCTGAATTGAGATCATTTTTTTTCACTAGTACTAAGCTCCTGGTCACTGCTAACTCTTGTCAAGATGACTCAGAGCAGGTTCTGAATTCAGACATCACAGGGACACTGAGGGCAAGCAGAAGTGGGAGCCCAGTATAGATAACCAGACCCTGGAGATTTGGGTATCCCCCTACCACGGTGACCTCTGTATTCACATTTTCTAGCCTCCCACCCCCAAGACTACACTGCGGGGAACCTCATCCGGATGGTCGTGGCTGCATTGATCCTGGTGGCCCTCGGGGTGCTGCTGTTTCAGGCTCTATACAGCCTAGGAATGACCCCAAATGCAGCCAGGATGTGACCACAGAGGGAATCATGCAGTGTTCTGACAGGTGGAGCCTTGCAGAACATCTGATGGCCCAGGAGGTGGTAAGAGAAAGTTGGGGCCACAGCTGGGGACACTGTCTTCTGAGAATGTCCAGGGGAGAGACTGTGATTGGGGTGCAGGGAACGTGTGCCGTGTTCCTGTGGAGGACGCCTCCTCCACCCACTGGTCTCCTCCCTCCCTGTCACCACTGACTCTCCCTGACTGTCCTTCCCTTCTCACCTGTGACACGAGGGTGCGCCCACATGGCTGGTTTGGATCCACATCTATACACCCCTTCATGCCCGACCACATTCACATCAACAGAATGTGGTGTCTTCAGAGCACTGGGGGTTTTTTAACCATAAATAACAAAGCACTGCCACTTCTTAGATTGTGGGTGAACGTCAGAATTACACAGCTATGAGACAGAAGCCTGACACAGAAGATCACATTTTGTGAGATTCTATGTACATGAAATGTCCAGGAGAAGGAAACTCATAGAAACAGAAATCAGATTTCTTTGTCAGGAGCCAAGTTGGAGGAGAATATGGAGACTGATAGCTTCATAGGATTTTTTTGGTTTTTTGTTTTTGAGGGGCAGGGAGGAGAGTGTTATAAAAATGTCTTGAAACTAGAAAACAGTTGTGGTTGATATATATTTATATTGTATTTACTAAATTCTATTGAATGACATTCTTTAAAATGCTGAATTTCATGTTATGTGAATTTTATGTCATTAAAAAATGCAAGTAAAACAGATATGGTTCGCCTGACATGGTAGTGGCTCAGTAGATAAAGCATTGGCCAGGGATGCTGAAGACCCAGGTTTGAAACCCCAACATCGCCAGATTAAGCGTGTGCTCACCTGGCTTGAGTAGAGGCTCACCATCTTGAGCACAGGGTTGCTGGCTTCAGCATGGAATCATAGACGAGACCACATGGTCACTGGCTTGAGTCCAAACATCACTGAATTGAGTCCAAGGTTGCTGGCTTGACCAAGGGGTCACTGGCTCAGCTGCGCATATGAGAAAGCAATCAATGACAAAATAAAAAGCCACAATGAAGAATTGATGCTTCTCATCTCTCTCCCTTTTTGTCTGTCTGTCTGTCTGTCTGTCTCTCTCACACACACATACACACACACATACACACACATACACACACACACACACACTCAAACAGACATGGTTTCCTATAAAGCCCTTTACTGTAGAAGTTGCATGACATCCCCATGAAGTTTGCGGGAGGCAGGTCTCTCAACAGGTAAAAGATGCCCTAGGGTTCTTAGTGCTTCAAGATCAATCCAGTGATGACATTTTCACCTTCACTCTTGAGTATTACTGAGATACTCTTGAGTATCCAGGCTGAGAACCATCAACCCTGCATCCTCTAACTCTCTGCTCAACTTCATTCAACTAAGGATGTCCCTATAGGCTCAGATTTACTTTCCCAGCTTGGAGGCCAAATTTAGGGCTTCCAGGAAACCCTTCCTACCATAAGACCCATAAGCCCATGTCTTAATCAAGTCATATAAGTGACATAGATTGAGACTCTTCATGTCTCAGGCACTGCTGATCCTCTTAATGTCCCTGAAAAGTGAGGTTCACAATTTTCCACAATAAGTAAAAAGGGAGAGGAGAAGGTACTGTTTCAAAATAGACTGTCAATAAATGTTTCCTCGTGTCTTAAATTAAAACCAGTGAATTCTCTTCAACTAGTTCTTTTGCCCAAAGCATGGAAACAGAATTCATAGTATCAGGTAAGAGTTGTTGCCTCACAGAGAAAGGCAAGAGGGAGGCAGAAATGACTCAGAAGAATCTGAGCAGGTGGTTGTACAGTAGATAGTGTCGGACTGGGACACGGAGAACCCAGGTTCAAAACCCCAAGGATGCTGGTTTGAGCATGGACTCATTTGGTTTGAGCAAAGCTCACCAGCTTAAGCCCAAGGTCACTGGTTTGAGCAAGGGGTCACTCGGTCTGCTGTAGCCCCCAGTCAAGGCACATATGAGAAAGCAATCAGTAAACAACTAAGGTGCCACAATGAAGAATTGATGCTTCTCAACTCTCTCCGTTCCAGTCTGTCTGTCTCTATCTGTTGTTCTCTCTCTCTATCTCTGTCACACAAACAAAAAGAAATGACTCAGCATTTCATAGAAAGCAATGAAGAGAAGGGGTCCCTCCTTACAGAAACAAGGAAGTCAGAGAGAGGAAGTCTTAGGCAGAAACAAAAGCATACGCCCAGGCCCGGCAGTGGGGTGGGGGGAGTGCTGGTGCTCTCAATGAGTTGTCAATGTTCTGACCATCTCCCCAAGACTCTTCATCTTGGGATCATTCATCCTGTGATGGAGAAGTCAGTGGACAAGTCCTACTGGCTTCTCCTATCAACCAAGTCTTGGAGAAGAAGAGCCCTCAATTCTACACACTCTCCCTCACAAACAGTGAACAAATCCCTCAATTATGACACTGAGCTCTTCATTCTTTGAACAAGTTCACATCCACCTCTTTCTATAAAATCCTGAGTCATTTCTTTTTTTGTGTGTGATGGAGACAGAGAAAGAGCGACATATAGGGACAGACAGACTGGAAGGGAGAGAGTTGACAAGCATCAATTCTTCATTTTGGCACCTTAGTTGCCTACTGATTGCTTTCTCATAAGTCAAGCTAAGTTGAAGACTCAAGACATCTTGTTGGTGCAACCCCAATAACTTTCTTCCTGGCCTCCTCCCGACCCTCACGTCCAGCTGAGGTGTTTTATTCTAATGACCAAACTTACCTGTCACCTACCATCACTCCACAAAGCCTTTCCTCAGGTCTCCACCTCACTCAGCGACATCCAAGAATCTCCACCTGATGTCTATGTTGTTGAAGGTCAGGCAGTGATGAAATTTTTAGTCTAAGCAGAGCCAGCTCTTCCCTGCAAACCGGACTCATCCGACAGAACCTCCTTCCCTCCCCAGACACCTTGAGCCTGAGACATGAGTGCCTTCCTATGGGCGCTCCCTGAGCCAATCTGAACAGAGCAAACTCCTTAGCAAACCTCCTAGACCATGATAATGACAAAGACAAGTTCCTGATGCTTCTCACTCAACTGTACATGTAGATTTGTTATAGAGATTGTGTAATAGTTTATAAGAAATTCTCACAAATCACTTACAATACTGATCAGCTCATCACCCAGTGGCCTGTGATGTTGGAGTTTTATCACTGTTTATTTTTTATCACTGTTTATTTCCTCCTATGATCTATTCCCTACAGAGCTGTAACTTCTCAAACCTACAGTCTGTTCACATGTTGTTTTGCTGAAAACTTTTTTTAATTTTTATTTTTAATGTATTGTGTTGACATGTTTTCAAGTGTCCCACTCAATATAACACACTCTGCCCCACATGCTCCATGCAAAGTCTCTTTACTGAAAATTTTTTCATGATATTAAAGATAAAACCTAAGAGTACCTGCATTGCTCCAAGACCCTGAGTGACCAGGACCCAGCACTCCCTGATGACTGACAGTTTGCAGAGTAACCCCCTCCTCCTGGTCAAGAGTGCCATCCTCTCCCCACCTTGTACTGACCCCTGTCCTGTCCTGGTCCCTCCTTCACCAACAGGTCCACACTCTATGACTAAGGCTCCAGGGTGTCCACCAGTTATTGATTCTTTCAGTCCTCTGTTTTTCTCCTTTGCTACAACTTATCAAAACTATAACCACATTATCCGTTGTCTAAATATCTGTATTGTCTGATGGCACTAATCAAAGGTGATTGTGTCCAGGAAAGAAACTGGTCACATTTCCTTTGAAAACTCATGCCTGGACAAAGTAATCGTCCAGTAAGCACCATTTAACTGCCAGGATGATGGAGAAAAGAAGAAAATTTTAACTTAAAGACTCTCAGGAAAGAGAAGTGAATTGCCTAAAGTCACACAGCTTCTATGAGAGGCAGAAAAAGAATAGAAATTAAATGGTGTTTTCTCTTCTAATGCCCTGTGTCTTCTACCCTCATGTGCTGAGACAAGTGTCATCTTCTGAATTTGAGTTTGAATGAGATGGATGTAGAATGTGTGGGTTCTGCTGAGACTCAGATCTGGTCTGAAGAATCCCAGAACATGCTGTTTTATTTCAGGGAGCACAGAATGAGGCTTTAGAGGAAAATGTTATGTGTCACATGCAGCCTGCACCTAGTCACTCCTGGGATCTGTGAATTTATACATCATCTGCATCACTTGGGACCATGGGAGGCAGCACCACAACCACAACACTCATAGCTCTTTTCAGCCTTTGAGAGTTTGGGGTAAAAAAGGAAGGATAAGGACTCCTCCTCTCCCAGTCCTGGTCCTGACAGACCGCAGGACTCAGGCGGCTTAGTGAGGAAAGAAATTTAGTGGAAAGAGATATGCTCAACCTCAGGTCTCATCCCAGAACCCAAGGGCCTGGAGCTTCTACATGTAATGGGGGTGGTTCTCGCAGGGACTCTCTTCCAGGGCAGTGTTGAGATACATGGGACCAGATACAGGTGGGTGAATTTTCCCCCAGGACCCTGTTTGAACACAATGATTCCCCCCCAGACAACTACACAGGGTCTGTAATAGTGGTGACCAATTTGAGAGGAACCTTGGAATGACATCTGGGGAAACACAGTGGGTGAAGGGCTACTAGGACAGTTAATGTCTAATATCTTTCCAGGCATTCTCCATAAACCCTCCATAAACATCTGGGCTGAACCAGGCACATGGCCACTACAGAACTCCAGCAACAAGAGCGGTTTTCTCATTAAACCTACGACTCACACCATACAGGGCTGTACCAGTGTGCATATTATACCACTGGGAACATACTTTCAGAGCAGAATGACCCCTGATCCATGTGGTGACAGGTGTGGGTGATATCTGGTCCCCAACCAACTGGGAGCTCCTTCTAAAAGGCAGAAAGAAGGGAATGGAGGATGGCCTCAGGGGAACCTCACACCTCACAGTCCACACTTGGGGCATATGATGTGATTATTCATTTTAACAAAGATCCCCCGTCTCCCTCAGGAATGGACAGAGCACCAACCTCTCAGCCCACCTGTGCCCTGTTAAGAACTCAGGATGGAACATGTCCCTATCGTGTAGCTCACTGAACACATTAGTTCTTTCCATCTGCTGAAGGAAGGAGGAGCTGACCCGCCCTGACATCTGGAATCCTGAACCCATATAGGAAGATGGCAGGCTGTCTTCCATGTGTGCCCCATGAGCACCCACCAGGGGAGGACCTACAGAGGCTATGGTTCTCCCGCCTTCTAACCTATGTGTGGTCAAATCTCGGTGACACTCTGCACACCAAAGTCATAGGAAAGAGGACTCATGCTAAGCTCCAGATCATTACTGGGTCCTAAATGTCTGACCTAGGCTGTGTGCCCATGGAGTTCTGGAGACTATTGTGGGTCAGAGACACTGGTCTCCTGGGACCTGAACCACAAGCAGGAGAGACCAGTGAGAACATTCACTGCAGCTCAGTGGGCAATGTGGGATCCAGTCAATGCTGAGTATGTGATGGAAAGATACTGAAGATTGTGGAAAACCAGTATTTGGGTAGGGGTGGTGGGAATGGGACTAAAGGTGACATGAAGAGGCAGGGACTGCCCTACATCATCTTCTGGTTCCAAGTTCATGCAATATTTGGATCTTCAAATCCGCATCCACACAGACAAACTTCATGTCTGTTGGGAACCAGAGTCCTCTCAGCATTAAGAGGGAGACACAGACTCCACCAGGCCTTTGCTACCTTCTCAGTTTATCCTTCAACACACCAAGTATTTAGAGAAAGCCTTGTTTCTTAATCTCCTAAAAATACAAGTGGAGACTTAAGGAAGAGTCCTTGTATCTCAAGCAGGACTCGAGTCACTGGTGTCCACGGCGGTCCGCGGTCAGTGTGAGAGGAAATGCAGGAAAGGAGGTGCCCAGCTCAGGCAGGGAGAAAGGAGCAGACACCACACCTGCCTCTGTCCATTGTGCTGATTCTATGGCCCTGAGAGTCACCCTGACTCCTATGAAATCAGGCCCCCAGATGAAGACAGAGAAAGAGGGCTTCTCATATTTGGGTCAGGGTGATTGGATCCATTGGGAGACTCAGCTGCACTGAAGTTGGACCAGTCATGCTTGAGATGGAGCCCACTGACAAAATTCCAACCGTATCTGGGACTCTGTTCTCTTATCGCTAAAACAGAATTCTATCCAGGACTTCAAAAAACTCAAAACAGTTCATCCTGACCAGTGGTGGTGCAGTGGATTACTGTTAACATGGATTACTATCTGGGTGTTGCCCAAGTTTAATTATTCCTAGAGGGCAAGAGCCATACAATTTCATCACACATTCCTGCTTTTCCCATAAATATTATTTTATTGTGTATGAACATTGACCTTGAAATCTAACCTTTAAACAAAGTTAAGTGCACAATACAGTATTTTTAGTTAAGCAAATATATGGGTAAAAAAATCTATAGAAATTGTTCCTCCTCCACAATTTAAGTTTTATGTCCATTGACTTCACATATTTTAAGTTTTTACTCCTAGCAATGTGTGTGAGGTAGAAATTAACAAAATATATGTATTATGAATTGAGGGGTGGTAGTTTGAACACAGGCATAAAGGAATGGATGGATGGATGGATGGATGGATGGATGGATGGATGGATGGGTTCATGGGTATAGAGATAGGTGAGTTAATCAATAGAATAGATGATGGAGGTGAAAACTGAAGGATAAATGAACAAATGTATTAATAAAGTGGTTTATTAGTTCAAAACATTACATGCCAATGACACAAAGCTCCAGATATAAGATATATAACTTCTGACGATCTAATGTACAGCATGAGGACAACTGTAACCATACTGTGCTGTGTACTTCACAGTTGCTATGGAATAAATCTTTAATGTTCTCACCATAACAACAAAATGTTAATTGTGCGAGAGGAAGGATGTGCTACCTAAACCCACTGTGGTGAACACAGAGAATTTTTGGATTCTGACACCAAAGTACTATACATAGTATATGATCAGTAAATACACATTTAAGGGTGAGTCAAAGACAGAAAGTAAATTCTATTTGTGAAATACCAGGCATGCTTGAGAAAATTAGTGGGTGTTCTAATTAAAGCTGACCTATCGGGGGCTGTCTCAGGATGGGGACAGCCTCAAGAAAGGGACTCACCCCCTTTCTTCTTTGAGTCAGAAAGACTCTTGGGAATCAGGTGAGACCTCATATCTGGGCATATATGTCACCAGTGGGTCAGGAGTCCTGCACCAAATCAGACAAGGTAGAAATTGGCTCTAATGGGAAGGAGGAGCAGACACAGTGAGAGTGTGACGTAAGCACCATAAGGGCCACAGGTGCATTTCCTTTTTTTTCCTCCTTTAATGTTTTAAATTTAGCATCTATCTACAAACATAAATGCTTCTATGAGAGCCTTTGGATCCAGCACCATAAGCCAAGGGACTTGGAAGGTGTTTGCCCACCTGTGCATTGGGAAATGGGTAGACAGACCCTGGGACAGGCTGTGGAACCAGAAGGAGACTGTGAACTAATTCCAACCCCTCATAACCAAGGTCCAGGGTGACCCAACAAACACTGATGTGGACAGATCTCTGTGGACTACAGAGCATTCCTAACAGTCCAGATGGAGAGATATACTTGAATATATGGGAGTGTGTGGACAGAACACACCAGTGTCTGTGGGCATAAAAGGAGCTGTCATGCCAACTTTCAGAAAACAAGAAAGCTTCCCAACAGCTGGGTAGATGCTTTGTCACATAAGAAGATACACAAGGTAAGAGTCCTTCCATTAGAGGGAGCTAGAAGCATTAAGCAAGTATATACAAACAAGGTCAGAGAAACCCCAGAACATAAGCAAGACCAACAGAAATGACTGCTCACCTGAGACCACTGGTCAGGATTGAAAGAGGTGACTGCTTCTTCACATACACAAACAAGAGCACAAAACTACAAAGAATGTGAAGATTCAAAATTATGACATCACCAAAGATTATAATAATCCTCCCAATAATGGAACCCAAAAACATGCAGATTTGCAACTCACCTGATAGATAATTCAAAAGAAACTTCATGAGCTGCAAGAAAAAATAAAACAAGGCTGAGGAGATGGCTTTATGTTCTAACCTAGCACTTCATGGAAAGATGCTGACAGACCCCAAATATTGGGAAAGATGGCCTTCATAGGTATGTATATAGAAAATCTAGCTTAGAATGGATGTTAAGATTATATAACTGGGAGATGAGGTCAGAGTAATGGTGGTATGAGAGATACTTCTAATCTCTCCCTTTGAAATTTCAACAAATTGAACAAGTATAACACAGCAAAGAAACCCGAGCTGGGCTCACAGACATTCCCGAAAGATCAATGCACTGAATGGACTAAAATTAAGGTGAGTTGAAAAGGGGGTTGGAAGATAAAACTCATTTGCAGTGGGCTCTAAAGAGAAAACAAACCCAGAATGACTGGGGGGGGGGGTTCCTCTGCTAGACTACAAGGAAGAGAGAAGCATGGGTTGTCTGGGTTTTGTCTGAGGAGTACAGAGAGGGAAACTCAGAGTGACTGGATCTCCTTCTATGAGGAAGAGCTGTGAGATAGAGGGGCACAGGAGAAAAAAACTAAACCACAGTGGCCAGAGCACAAGGCCACAGCCAGTGCTCCCAAGGTCTACGTATAGCCCACACACTTTGCAGAGACAGAGAAAATTAAAGCGTGGCCCCCAGACCCCCAGATCCCACCTCCCTCACTTTGCAGTACAAAGAGTGGGAGAGAAAAAACCCTCAGCTAGCTCTCCATAGCTACTCTCTCCCCTGGAGAACACAGGTGCTGCATGTCCAGTACCCAGATCTATTGAGACATAGGGAGGAGTGCCAGGAAGCTTGAGATTGCCATTGCTAGAGCCAGAAAGCCACAAAGCTGAAGCCTTAACACCAAAGTCATAAGTCCCTCACAAAACGCCCCACCCACCAACACTACTGTGGCCCCTCGTACATCACTGTGACAGTAACATCTCAGTGGAGGGCAGCCCAAGAATTTCACAGAACTAAAACTTGTAATACAATGACACCTACTGCAAGAAACCTCTCAAAGCTGAAATTTATTTTTTCTTTTTTTTCCTTTATTCCTTTTTTCTTATTATTTTTTCTCTGTTTTTCTTTTGAATTTCATTATCTTTTATTTTTATATTTTTTATTCTTATGTTTTGTGGGTGTTTTGTTTTTAATTTTTTTCAACTATTGTTTTCTGTGGTTTATCTTTTTTACTTGTCATGATTTTAAATTTTATTGTATTATTATTTCAATTCTTTATTCTTTTCATTGTTATTTGTTAGGGTTCTTAACAATACCACTCTCAAATTTCATCAAGGAAGAAAAAGTGAATACCATGGCTACATAAGAAAGAGACATAGTTCAGAAAGAAAATAAAAAATCTCCTCAAAAAATTTTAATCACATGGAAACCTTGGAGTTAAATGATACAGAATTCAAAATTGAAGTTCCAAATATACTCAATGAGATGCAAGCAAACACTAATAGGCTACTTAATAAGCTCAGAAAACAAAACAAACACCTCACCAAGGAAATTGAAACTTAAAAACAGAGATGAGAACTCAATACATGAATTGAAAAAATGAGCAAGTTAGTTTTCCTAATAGAACAAGTCAGGTAAGAGAAAGAATCAGTGATATCAAAGACAGACAACTAGAGATACTAAAAAGAGAAGAAGAGAGAGAATCATGAATTAAAAATAAAACATAAGAGAGCTCTACAAGAATTGTCTGACTCCATCAGAAAGAGCAATATAAAAATAATAGGTATATCAGAAGAAGAAAAGAGGGAGAAGGGAATAGATAGCCTATTCAAAAAAATAATGAATGGAAATTTCCTAAGCCTATGGGAAGAGTTAGAACCTCAAATCAAAGAAGCAAACAGAATGCACAGTCACCTCAACTCAAACACACTTACTCCAAGGCACATCACATCTAAGAAACTAGAAAAAGAAGAATGAAGCCAACCCAAAGTCAGCAGAAGAAAGGAAGTAGTAAAAATGAGAGAACTAAACAAAATAGAGCACAAAAAAACTATAGAAAAAATAATACAACAAAGAACTAGTTCATTGCAAAAAAAAAATTAACAATAATAACCCAATAAAATTGACAAACCCACAACTAAACTCACTAAGGGAAAAAGAGAAAAGACTCATTTAAACAAAATCCGAAATTGAAAAAGAAGAAATTACCACAGATATCATAGATATACAAAGGATAATAATAGAATACTATGAAAGATTATATGCCACCAAAATTAACAACCTAGAGGAAGTGGATAAATTCTTAGAACTATACGATCTTCCTAGACTGAGTCATGAAGAAGTAGAAAACCTAAGTAGACCTAAAAGCAAGGAAGAAATAGAAACAACTATCAAAAAACTCCCAAAAAACAGAAGTCCAGGACCAGATGGCTACACTACTAAATTCTATCCAACATTCAAAGACGATTTGGTACCAATCCTTCTCAGAATCTTCCAAAAAAGTAGAAGAAGCAGTATGCCCTAAGACACTTTATGAGGCCAATATAACCCTCATACCAAAACCTAGCAAGGCCAACACAAAAAAAGAAAACTACAGACAGATATCACTAATAAATACAGATGCAAAAATCCTAAACAAAATACTAGCAAATCAAATACAACAACACATTAAAAAAATAACACATCATGATCAAGTAGGATTCATTCTAGCACAAATATGGTTTAACATATGGAAATCAATCAACATAATACACCACATCAACAAAGCAAAGAACAAAAAGCATATGATCTTATCAATATATGTAGAAAAGTCATTCTATAATATACAACGTCCCTTTATGTTTAAAGCACTCAATAAAATCAAAATAAAAGAAAATACCTCAACATCATAAAGGCTATATATGACAAACCATCAGCTTATATATTAAATGGTGAAAAAATAAAAGTTTTTCCTCTAAAATCAGGAACAAGACAAGGCTGCCCAGTCTCTCCACTCCTATTCAATACAGTGCTAGAAGTTTTAGCCACAACAATCAAGCAAGAGAAAGAAATAAAAAGCATTTATATTGGGAAAGAAGAATGAAAGGTTTCACTTTTTGCAAATGACATGATCCTATATATAGAAAACCCCAAAGACTCCACTGAAAAACTATTAGAAACAATAAACCAATATAGTAAGTTCACAGGATACTAAATTCATATACAAAAGTCCATTGCTTTTCTATATGCCAATAATGAAACTTCAGGGAATGAACTAAAAATAAAAAACAACTCCTTTTGTAATTTGCAACAAAAAAAAAATACAATACCCAGGAATTAACTTAACAAAAGATGTGAAGGACCTATATACTGAAAACCACAAAACATTGTTGCAAGAAATTGAAAAAGACACAATAAAATGAAAAAATATCCCATGTTTATAGATTGAAAGAATCATAGTTAAAATGGCCATATTACCTAAAGAAATATATTAATATAAATTTAATACAATTCCCATCAAAATTCCAATGTCTTTTTTTTTTTTAAGAAATAGAACAAAAAATGAAAAGCTTTGTACAGAACCATAAAAAACTGAATAGCCAAAGCAATCCTGAGGAAGAAGAATAAAACCAGAGGTATCAAACTACCTGACTTCAAACTATACTGAGCCACAATAATCAAAACTATGATATTGGCAGAAAAACAGACATACAGACCAGTGGAATAGAATTGAGAGCCCAGAAATAAAACCACATATATATGGACAAATCATCTTTGACAAAGTAGCCAAGTCTACGGCCATACCACCCTGAACGCGCCCGATCTCGTCTGATCTCGGAAGCTAAGCAGGGTCGGGCCTGGTTAGTACTTGGATGGGAGACAAAATAGCCAAAACCACACAATGGAGAAAAGAAACCACTTCTATAAATGGTGCTAGAAAAATTGGAAAATCACATGCAGAAGAATGAAACTTGACTAAAGTTTGTCCCCATGCACAAAAATTAATTCAAAATGGATCAAAGACCTAAATATAAGATCTGAAACAAGGCCCTGGCTGTTTGGCTCAGTGTCAGATCATCAGCCCAGCATGTAGATGGCCTGGGTTCAATTCCCAGTCTGCTTTTCCACCCCTTCCCCACCACCTTTCTTCTCCCCCTACTACAGCCATGGCTTAATTAGAGCAAGTTGGTCCCAGGAGCTGAGGATGGCTCCATGGCCTCCGCCTCAGGTGCTAATAAATGGCTCTGGTTGCAACAGAGCAAGGACCCCGGATGGGCAAAGCATTGCCCCCTAGTGGGCTTGCCAGATGGATCCTGGTCGGGGTACATGCAGGTGTTTGTCTCTGCCTTCCCTCCTCTCACTAAATTAAAAAAAAAAAAAAAGATCTGAAAAAATAAATTATATGGAAAAAAAAACAAAGGTACTAAACCTTGGCTATAGAGAACAATTTATGAATCTAACCCCAAAGGTAAGGGAAGTAAAGGCAAAAATAAGTGAATCAGACTATAACAAACTTAAAAGCTTCTGCATAGCAAAAGAGACTGACAACAAAATAAAAAGGCATCCAAACAAATGAGAGATGATATTTGCAAACAACAGCTCCGATAACACATTAATATCCAAAATATATAAGAACTCAAAACTTAGCAATAAACAAGCAAACAATCCAATTTTTAAAATGGGGAGAGGACCTGAACAGACACTTCTCCCAAGAAGAAATACAAATGGCCAACAGATATATGAAAAGATGATCATCTTCACTAGCTATTTGAGAAATGCACATCAAAACAATGAGTTATCATCTCACACCTGTAAGATAAGCTGTTATCAAGGCAGGTAATAACAAGTGTTGGAGAGGCTGTGGAGAAAAAGAAACCCTCAGGCCCTGGCCGGTTGGCTCAGTGGTAGGGCATCGGCCAGGCGTGCAGGAGTCCTAGGTTTGATTCCCGGCCAGGGCACACAGGAGAAGCACCCATCTGCTTCTCCACTCCTCCCCTTCTCCTTCCTCTCTGTCTCTCTCTTCCCCTCCCACAGCCAAGGCTCCATTGGAGCAAAGATGGCCCGGGCACTGAGGATGGCTCTGTGGCCTCTGCCTCAGGCGCTAGAATGGCTCTGATTGAGGCAGAGCGACACCCCAGATGGGCAGAGCATCGCCCCCTAGTGGGCGTGCTGGGTGGATCCTGGTCAGGGGCATGCGGGAGTCTGTCTGACTGCCTCCCTGTTTCCAACTTCGGAAAAATAAAAAAATAAAAATAAATTAAAAAAAGGAACCCTCATTCACTGCTGGTGGGAATGTAAACTAGTATAACCATTATGGAAGAAAGTTTGGTAATTCCTCGAACAATTAAGAATAAAACTACCACATGACCCCGCAATCCCTCTACTGAGTATCTACCCCCAAGACTTGAAAACTTGGTCTGTAAAGACACTTGCACCCCCCCCCATGGTCATCACAGCAACATTCACAGTGGCCAAGACATAGAAACAACCAAATTGTGCCTGGATAGAGGATTAGATAAAGAGGATGTGGTACATATATATATACAATGAAACACTATTCACCCATAAGAAATGATGACATATTGCCATTTATGACAACATAGATGGACTTTAAAAACTTTATATTGTGTAAAATAAGTAAATCTGAAAAAGGTAAGAACTGTATGATTTCACACATAGGTAAGGTATAAAACTGAGACTCATGGGCATAGATAAAAGTGAAGTGCTTACCAGAGACAGAAAGATGTGGGGGAGGGGGACATTGGGGAGGGGTGTAAAGAGTAACATATATTTATATAAGGTGCCAGAAAATGATTAGACATTGGGTGATGGGTATACAACATAATCAATAGGTCAAATGCTACAGACGTGTTTACCTGAAACCTCTGTACTCTTGTTGATCAATGTCACCCTGTTAAATTTAATTTTCTAAATAAAAATAATAACAAAAATTTTCTTCATTGTCTTCATTTACCACAAAACGTCAAAATACAGATTGCATTTTTAAGTAGATGCACCCTATCACTTAGCTGGTTACTCAGTTATTTACCTTTCGAGCTGTTACTAAATGGCATTCTCACACCACCGACATGACACTGGCCCTCCTCATTCTAGTCCCTAAATATGTTGAATCCCCACTGCTGGTCTCCCTATGTTGCACTCTGGGAATTTCCTCAATATTGTTCTCCACTCTCATAATTGGTCCTTCAGCTGTGTCTCATCCTTTATGGAATAAATTATTTTATATGTTTATTCTGTTGGGTTCTTTTTTATCTCTAAGATGCCTAACTCAATATAGACTTATATGAATAATCCATATTCTTGGCTCAGAATTTGAATCATCCCTTTAGTTTTTAGATATTTGAACATCAGATCTCAAATGACTCTCATATTGTCCTATTGACTTTATTTCATTGCACATGACAGTGCCTGTTATCAATAGACTACTGTCCATAGCATCTTGTCATTATCAGAATGAACTCTATGTCCATTCTGCTCAGAAGTCTCTCCCCTCACACATCTGCTCTTGCCCAGGTTTCTCCTCGGGCCCTCCTGGGACTCAGGCTAACAAGGAGACAGTGGCAGCTGTTCCTGTCGTATGGTATTCGCTCTCTCAGATGGAGCATCTGCTCAACGTTCCGTCCATCAGGGCCTGGCCGGTGGGAGCCTCAAATGCTCACATGAAAAACGCCATGGCTGATGATACTAGACTTTATCTGTTCCAGGACAAACAAGGGAGGTAGCTCACTGCTGAGCTCAGGCCAGTGGGCAGAGATATCCCAGTGCTCATAGAGAAACACGGGGCAGGGGACCACAGCTTCCAACTTCACCTGGACCCGGCCCCTCCCTTTCTGTGAAGACCTGAGGTCCCACTCTCTGTCCGCACAGGTGGAAATCTCCCATTGACTCATGGATGGTTCTGGGCATTAGTGGCCACTCACTTTTGGTATCTGTTCCCTGCTGTGGTTTCCTCTCCATTTGGGGAAATGTCATTTCTCTTTTTCTGCACGTGGCTGTGCTACATATTTTAGAACCACTGTCAGTAGCTTTACTTGCTATTCAAAGCTGACAGGGTCTACAGTCAGCACAGCAATCCTGCACTTGCTGGTGGACACCCTGATTCTCTCATGTCCCAGCCCCCTCAGGACTTCATCTGGTCTGAAACTGATGTCTCCCTCCCAGGAACCCAGCACCACTGACCCACAACCACTCTGAGGAGGGGGGTTCATGACAGCCTGGCCAAATGAGGAAACTGAGGCTCAGAGGTAGGATGTTATCACTCAAGGGTGCACAGGTATTGGGTGATGGTTATCTAAATAAATACTTATTGTTCATCAATATCAGAGCTCTAACCCAAATCAGTGTCCCTTAAAGCTGGAAAGCAGGACCACAGGATGAGGGGGAGACTTGAACCCAGGAAACAAGGGACAATAAGGGGGCAGAAACAACTCAGAGGCTTGTCCCCCCAAAAATGAAAATCAAGAGAAAAAAAAGCTGTCACTAAGAAAAAAAGAGAAGTCTGAGATGACAGCTATAATGAAAAGAAAGCCACACTCTTGAGCCATAGAAGAACCATGTTTTCTTCCCTATTTCCCTGTATTCCCCTTGGTGCTCATTGTCAGACACACAGACCTGAACTGCACAGGGAGACGGTGGACCTGTCCCTGTTGATCTGAGCTCTGCAGTCACAGGGACTCACGTCTTCCTGAAGCATCTCCAGGGCTGGTGACCACCGTCCATGGTGAGGACCCACAGGGAGGAGTTGATGAACAGGCTGAGGATGAAGGTGACTCCACAGGGGAGGCTCTGACAGGGAAGGCTGTGCCCTGGGTCACCTCATCTGGAAAGGGCATCTCAGGAGGCTGTGGGTTATTTCCTGTGGCATCATGAAAATGAGAGCTAGGCCCTGGGGAGGAATGTTCTCCTTTCTGGGGGGTGCTGACGTGACAGCCCTGTGACAGGGAGGGACAGCCTCCTAGTGGCCACACCCTGTGTCTTTCTGCCTTGGTTTCCTCCATCTGCACAGCGGGGTCCAGAGAGAGGAGACTCCATGACCCCCACACTCACAGCCCTGCTCTGCCTAGGTGAGAATGGGGAGGGGAAGGGGAAGCCCTGGTCTTGGATGGACCCCATGAGTCAGGAGGTTCACAGGGGTGAGAGGGTTCTGCTCAGGCTCAGGAGCAAATCTCTCACAGGAACTCTCTTCCAGGACTGAGTGTGAGCCCGAGGTCCCGAGTGCAGGCAGGTGAGTCTGTTCACAGGAGCCCCCGGTCCCATTTGTCATAGGGGACAGGGGCCACCCCACGGGCAGCTGGGGATGGAAAACAGCAGACCTGTCTGACAGATGAGAGACCCTGGGAGGGTCCTGGGACTGACAGCTGGGAGCGGGGGGAGGGGGAATGTCTTATTACCTCTGACTCCTTCCAGGGACCCTCCCCAAGCCCATGCTCTGGGCGGAGCCTGGCTCTGTGATCCCCTGGAGGGACCCTGTGACCCTCTGGTGTCAGGGGACCCTGGGGGCTGAGAAGTACCATCTGCATAAAGAGGGAAGCACACAACTGTGGGACAGACAGAAGCCACTGAAGTCCGAGAACAAGGCCAAGTTCCCCATCAAGTACATGACAGAGCGTGATGCAGGGAGATATTACTGTAGATACCTCAACTCCACTGACTGGTCAGAGCTCAGTGACCCCCTGGAGCTGGTGGTACAAGGTAAGGAAACACCAGGGGTCCCAGCCTCAGGCTCTGCCCTCAGGAAGGGGGTCTGCTCTAAGGAGGTCTCCCCTTTCAGAGCCCAGCCCTGGGGGATGTGAGAGAGGGGTGAGCCCCATCTAACATGCTGCCTCCTCCTCTCCTAGGATTCTACAGCAAACCCAGCCTCTCAGCCCTGCCCAGCCCTGTCGTGACCTCAGGAGGGAACGTGACCCTCCAGTGTTACTCATGGGAGGGATTTGACAGGTTTATTCTGACTAAGGAAGAAAAACACAGGTTCTCCTGGACCCTGGACTCACAGTCACACCTCAGGGGAAGATACCGGGCCCTGTTCCCTGTGGGCCCCGTGAACCCCAGTCACAGGTGGACATTCAAATGCTATGGCTGTTACAGAGACAGATCCCAGGTGTGGTCACCGCCCAGTGATGCCCTGGAGCTCCTGGTCTCAGGTGAGTAAGTCCCATTAGTGTCCCATCCATGGATTGAGGCATCAGACACATTACTATCATCGTTGCTGTGAGGGAGCCCCATGTGAGAGGGTGGGGGGAGGGGAGCACAGGAGCTCCTGAGTCAGAGACAGAGAGAGAGACAGTGAGACCTGGGCCAGGACGGAAGAAGGCATTGCATGGGAGGAGCAGCCCCTGTAACTCACGTCTGGTCTCCCCAGGTGTGTCTCAGAAGCCCTCCCTCCTGACCCAGCAGGGCCCTATCGTGGTCTTTGGAGAGAGCCTGACTCTCCAGTGTCACTCTGATGTCGGCTATGACAGGTTTGTTCTCATCAAGGAGGGGGGACATGACCTCCCCCAGAATCTTGTCCTGCAGCCCCAGGCTGGGCTCTCTCAGGCCAACTTCTCCCTGGACACTGTGAGCAGCTCCCACGGGGGCCAGTACAGATGCTACGGTGGACACAACCTCTCCTCCGAGTGGTCGGCCCCCAGTGACCCCGTGGACATCCTGGTGGCAGGTGAGGACCCAATGGGTTCAGTCAGGGACCCAGACTCTGCACAGGTCCTAGTGGAGGATCTCAGGTGGTGATGGGAAGAGTGAATGTGCAGGGTCCCAGGGAGGGAGACAGAGAGACAGGGGATGGGAGGGGAGGGGAGACTCAGAGAAACAGAGACAGACAGAGAGGAGGGTCCTCAGAGAGAGGGCTGCTGACTCTCAGGTCAGAACAAGGTGGCGGGCAGCCCCTCACCCACCCTCTCTCTCTCTAGAATGGCTCCCTGACAGACCCTCCCTCTCGGTGCAGCCGAACAACACAGTGGACTCGGGAGAGAACGTGACCCTGCTGTGTCAGTCACAGAGCCCGACGGACACTTTCCTTCTGTCCAAGGAGGGGACAGCCAATCCCCCCGTGCGTCTTAGATCAGAGCTCCGAGCTCAGCAGTACCAGGCAGAGTTCTCCATGTGTCCTGTGACCTCAGCCCACGGGGGGACCTACAGCTGCTACAGATCACAGGGCTCTAACCCCTACCTGCTGTCACACCCCAGTGAGTCCCTGGAGCTCCTGGTCTCAGGTGAGGGGACAGTGACCCTGTATTTTCTGTCAGTTCAGGATCTTGTCACCCAGAAGATACATACTCCTCAGAGACACACTGTCCCATGCCCACCCCTCCCTGACCTGGGGTCCAGAATGTGCTGGGTGGCCCGTGGGAGTGTGTTGGGGAGGCCACAGAACTGATGCAGGAGGAGTCTGAGTGAGGTGGAGACTCCAGGGTCAGCCGCAGACTCTCACCCCCTATATCGCCCTTCCCAGGACACTGCAGACCCCAGCCCCCACCCATAGGCTCATCTCCACCATTGGTGAGCCACTGGAACCTGTTTGCTAGGGGTGTCTCTGAGCTTCTCAGAAGTTTTAATGTCCCCCAGGTACTTAAGGACAAGCTTGTGTCACAGGGGTGCTGAGAATCGGGAAAAATTTCAGGGGAGACACAGAGCTTCAGGGACTCTGAGCATTCTCCCCTCCCCAAACCACGCAGTCAAGCCCTCAGAGTGGTGAGGAGGGCAGGTGACAAGTGGGGTGGTCGTGGCAGAGGGCGTTGTTGGGGCCCAGGCTTAGGTAAGAAGACAGCCCCCACCCTCACACATCATCCTGATCCCAAGGAAGCTCTGAAGATTGGTTCCTGCCCCCATGGAGTCAGACCCACAGAGGGGTAAGTGAGGGTCTCTGTGAGGAGGAGGTGGGTGCATCCACGGGGGACAGGGGCAGCGTCATATGGGAGTTCAGGCATCTGTGGGGACACTGACATGAACACTCCTTCCCCTGTGTGGCCTAAGTGTCCCCAAGTGTAAAAGGACAGAATCGTGGCCCAGAGCTCAGATTTCCTGTCAGTTCTGGCTCTGAGCTCCTGGGAGAGGGGGCTTCCAGGGAAGCCCCAGGTGTGATGTTATGGGGAATGTCCCCTCCGAAGCAGTGACGGTGACTCTATAAAGGGACGAACAAACAGGCCAAGGTTCTGAGCCAACCAGGTACATTCTCTCAGCTCAGGCTCAGCACAGAGGAGAGAGGGGACAGGAGTCAGACCTGGGTCAGCTCCCAGCTCTGCTGCTCCTGCTGTGGGGCCAGGCTGTCCCTTCTCTCCTCTGAGTGTCGGATTCTTGTCGGTCCATCCCTGGTTCCATCCTTCTCACAGGCTGCTGTAAGGACAGGTGACACAGGGGTCCTCACAGACCTCAAGAAGGCAGGGCCCCCAGTCTAGCCTGACCTACCCAATAAAGTATCAGGGTCCTGCAGGGTGGAGAGGAGTCCCAGGTGACACAGAGCCCTCCCCACCCCCCTGTCCCAACTGAGTCCCTGCTGTGCTGGGGTCAGGTAATAACAAAGGAACCTCAGCTCCCGATGGGACATGGACAGGCCCCTCGCAGATGAGGAACCCAGGGTACGAAGCTGGTGATCACCTGGGAGATAGGTGGACACCAGCTTGTGACATGAGGACAGCACAGGGAGCCCACAGACCCAGGTTCCAAGCCCAGATCTGCCCCCTCCAGGCTGGGTGACATGGGGCATGTAGTGAACCTCTTGAGCGTCAGTGCAATGGGGGTGAGGTCAGGAATCCTTGTGCCTGACTGTGGGGAGGGGGAGAGGAGATGGATGACAGCCCCCAGCACCTGCCTCACACACAGTAGGTGCTCATTAAATGGCATCACTGGCTCATTCATGATGTCATTTATGTCCAAGGTCTCAAGTGGTACCAGATTATCCTGATTGGGGTCTCAGTGGTCCTTGTCCTGCTGCTCTCCCTCCTTCTTTTCCTCTTCCTACGACACCAGCGTCAGAGCAAAGACAGGATGTCAAGTAAGTAGGGCATCAGGTGACCTGGGTCACAGAGAGGGGTGGGGGCTCAGAGGACCAGGCACAGGAAAACCAAATAGGTGGAGAAGGGCAGCTGGGAAAAATATTTCTCTAGAATCTCAAATCAGAAAATCTAGAAAAAAAATACTCATTGTCAGCATAGATGTACAAATGTGAGGTTATCTTTTATCATTTTCAATCTCATGAAATACTAAAAGATATGTACAAGTGTGTGTTAAGGCTTCTGTCTTTTCTGTTGAATCACGCAGTAATGGAGGCCCTAACCTCCCAGGGCTGAGACTGTCCCTCTTGACCAGCCCAGAGAGAAGCTTATGTCTAACTTCCTGCTGGGGCCACAGACCCCCAAGCCCAAACACAAAGACCTGCATGCCAGTAATTGCTGCCCCAAAGACCCCCAGACTCTCACCATCCACGGCCCCTCTCTGCCCCTAACACTCCTGTCTCCTCTGCCAGCTGCAGCCCAGCTGGGGATGCCCAGGAAGAGCCCCTCTGTGAGAGGAAGAGAGGGCTGCCCTGGGGGAGGGGGCATAGGGATTTAGGAGATGATGGGAAGGGAGAGGCAGAAAGGGTGTGGGGTCAGAGGTGGGAAGGACTGAAATCCTCACTGTGTGATCTGGCACCTCACCTCACCCCTGGGTTAGTGGCCCATCTGGGAGCAGGTGGGCTCTGCAGCCTTGAGATCTCAGGGACACTGCCGGGACACACCTCGATTCTGCCCCAGCAGATGCTGCCATGAAGGACCCACAGCCTGAGAAGGTCATAGAGCTGGACCCTCGGGTGAGACCCCTGCTCCTGTCCAGGCCACCAAGGACCTTCCTGTTGCCCAGTTTAGTCCAACAAACATTTCCCTGTCCTCACCTCACTGGTTCACAGGAGCGTCCCACACTCACTTCCCCTTCTGGGCACCCCGGTCACTTTGCTGTGACTCACTCCTCCTGGTTTCCCTGTGACATCATATGTGGTCCCCTTTGCTGGCTCCTGATCCTCTGTCTGACCTTGTGCAGCCCCAGGTCTCAGGAGGACACATGAACAAGTGAATCACCCACAGGTCCTCAGGGCCCCCTTCATTCATTCACCAGCAGATGTGAGGGGAGCTCACTGTTTACCAGCTCCATTTAGGGGCCACAGTGCAGCCCTGAGCAACACAGTCTCCACACTCCTCCAGCTCACCTGTGGGGGAGGGAGAGAATATGCAAATAAGGGGACAATGTCCTAAAGAGCAAAGTGCTGTGAAGGAAAATAAGGCAGGGGTGGGGCTAGAGTGTGTAGCCATAGAGGAAAAGAGAAAACAGCAGGTGCAAAGGTCCTGAGGCAGGACATGCTTATTCAACAAAATGGGCCAAATGGCAGGAGTCAAATCAGCAAGAGAGTGTAAGGAGTCAGAACCATAGAAGCATCCAGATGTTCCAAGGCTTAGGAAGTCCCTGCAGGTTCCATCAAGAGTGTGACCTAATCTGAATTTGTTTTAAGTGAAAAGAGGGAAGATAGACAGACTACTGCATCTACCCAGCACCGTCATCAAAGGCCAATGCTGGAATTAACTGAACTCTCCTTAACACTCAAGCCAACCAAGCCCCTGGCTGTTGGAGGGAAGAGAATGAAAAGGGGAAAAAGAAGGAAGAAAAACAGATGGTCACATTTTATGTGTGCCCTGACCAGGGATCAGACCAGGGACATCCACATGCCAGACTGATGCTTCATCCACTGAGCCAACTATCCAGGGCCAGTCTAATCTGATTTAAAGTTTAACATCATCACTCTGATCTGGAAACAGCTCAAGTGTCCATCAGTAGACACGTAGATAAAAAATGTCTGGTACATATACACAGTGGAATACGATGCAGCCACAAAAAAGAATTTTAACATTATGCAAAGGCATGGATGGACCTGGAGATTATTACGCCAAGTGAAATAAGCCAGGAAGAGTAAGACAAATGTCATATGATCTCTCTTATATGTGAAATCTAATGAACACAATAAACTGAGAAACAAAATAGATATAGAGGCACAGTCACAAGGAACAGATGGACAGCTGTCAGAGAGAAAGAGGATCAGGGGATGGGATCAAAGAAGGTGAAGGGATTAGCCAAATTATATATTATATACATAACACATAGATACAGCTAACGGGGTAGCAAGTTCCAAAGGGAAAGGGGGGAGGGAGTTAGGGGGAGGGGAACAAAGAGAGTGACATGGGAATGGAAAGAGACTTTGCATGGAGCATGGCGGGCATGATACTGGGGGCCAAGGGTGTTTTATTGAGTGGGACTTTGAAACCATGTTAACACATTAAATTGAAAAAATGTATAAGGCTCTGGCCAGTTGTCTCAGTGGTTGAGCATCAGCCAGGTGTGTGGATGTCCCGGGTTCAATTCCTGGTCAGGGCACACAGGAACAGCGCCCATCTGCTTCTCTACCTTTCCCCCGTCACTTCTCTCTCTCTATCTATCTAACTATATAGCTAGCTAGCTCTCCTCCTTCCCTCCTGCAGCCAAGTCTCAATTAGAGTGAGTTGGCTCTGGGCACTGAGAATGGTTCCATGGCCTCCACCTCAGGCACAAAAAAAAAAAAGAGGCTCCACTTGCAATGGAGCAAGGGCCCCCAGATGGGCAGAGCATTGCCCCTAGTGGGCTTGCCAGGTGGATCCCAGTGGGGGCACATGCAGGACTCTGTCTCTGCCTCTCCTCCTTTCACTAAATTTTTTTTAATAAAAAAAAGAAAATGTAGAAATGATTTAAATTTAAAAATATCTGTATGCCAAATTCTTTGATAATGAAATGTGCATAAACAAATTATGTACCTCTGTAACTTAGAAAGTAAGTTTTCACTTAAAATAAATAAGATTCTTTTAAATGATAAAAAAAATAAAATTTCACATCCTCACTCTGACAACAGGTGAATAATTTACTGGAGGTTTTCACCAGTACAATCAGGGGACACTGTCTCTGTCTCACTGTCTCTGCAGCAGAACGGGAACGATGAAGTCACCCAGGGAGTGTCGTCCACCCAGGTGAACCACTCAAGATCAAGACTCAGGCAGGGAATGGCCACCTGTCCTTCCTCCCTGTCGGGGGGATTGCTGGACATGAAGGACAAACAAGCAGAAGAGGACAGACAGATGGACAGTCAGGTGGGTCCCATGCTCTCCATGCCCCTGGAATCCCCCCACCCCATCCATGTTCCATCTCCCTCACTCTCCCCCTGCTCCAGGCTGCTGCTTCTGATGCCCCCCAGGATGTGACCTATGCCCAGCTGAACCACTTGACTCCCAGACAGGATACAACTACACCCCCTTCCTCCTCATCAGAGGAGCCCCCAGATGAGCCCAGCATGTATGCTGCTCTGGCCGTCCATCAGCCCAGGGATGGACCAGGACCCCACACTCCAGAGAGTATGAATTTAGAACCAAAACAGAAGTGAGAGAGTGCTTTAAATGAATAATGTAAATATTACACATTAAATCTATAAAATGCAAAATTAAGGACTATGAATTAATATATTAGAAAAGAAAGAGGTGAAGACATAGAAACAACCTAAGTGTCCTTCAATGGATGACAGGGTGAAGATGTGGTAATATATATAATAGACTGTTATCAGCTGTAAAAAAATAGATGAAAAAGTGCCATTTTCAGCAACATGGATGGATCTTGAGAGTATTATGCTGAGTGAGATAAGGCACACTGAAAAGGACAAGAACCATATCATTTCAATCATATGTGGGTGAGATCTGAAACTGTGAACTGTCATGTATATTAAATATATTGGATCAGTAATTAAAAATTTTCCTGCAAAGTTAACTCAGAGTTTGGAAAGCTTCACTGGTAAATGCTTCTGAACATTTATGCATAGATGAAATACGCACACACACACACAAACATACAGAAAATAACAAAAAAGAAAACAAAACAAACCCATAGATTCAGACAACAGAAGGGCAGTTACCAGAGGGGAAGAGAGGGCGAGGGGATAATGAGGGTAAAAGGAGTCAAATATAAGGTGACAAAAGGAGACCAGACTCTGGGTGGTAAGCACACAATACAATATACAGAGAATGTATTACAGAATTGTATGCTTGAAACCTATATAATGTTATTAAACAATGTTACCCAAATACAGTAGATACAATTTAAAAAGAAATAAAATTATCACCTAAAAAATTAAATTAACAGCCTGACCAGGTGGTGGCACAGTGAATAGAGCATTGGCCTGGGATGCTGAGGACCTAGGCTCAAAACCCTGAGGTTGCAGGCTTGAGCACGGGATCATAGACATGACCCCATGGTCACTGGCTTGAGCTCAAAGGTTGCTGGCTTGAAGCCCAAGGTCACTGGCTTGAGTCCAAGGTCACCTGCTTAAGCACGGGGTCACTGGCTCAGCTGCAGCCCCCACCCCCATCATGGCACATATGAGAAAGCAATCAATAAATAACTAAGATGCCAAACAAAGAATTTATGCTTCTCATTTCTCTCCCTTCCTGTCAAACTGTTTCTATCTGTCTCTTTCTCTCTCTCTCACTTGCTAAAAAAAGTAACAATAATAAGTTAACAAAACACTTCATTTTATTAAAAAAATAACAAAAATAAAAAAATAAATCAACAACCTAAGATATTATGTCAAGGATTTAGAAAAATAATAGCAAATTTTTCAATATTAAACTAGGATAAAAATACCACAGACAAACAAAACATAGAGAAAAATGAAGAAGCCAAAAAATTTTATTCTTGAAAAACATTATGCACACTTACAGATTCTAGCACAATGAACATGGAACAAATACAGAAGCATGCATCACTTCTGTCAGGATAGCATCACAGTTCCTACAGTTTAAATAGGTAACAGAATGATGTCTGACTAATGGCATTGTGAGAGATACTCTCGATCTCTCCCCTAGAAATTTCAACAAATTAAACAGCTATAATGCAGTGAAACGACCCCAGCTGGGCTTGCAGGCACACCTGAAAGATCCAAGCACCAAATGAACCAAAGGTGGAAAGTGTTGAGAAGCGAGCAGAAGATAAAATGCACTCATGGTGGGCTCTGGAGAGAGGAGAGGCCCAGACTATCTGGTTTTTTGCCTACAGGGGCTCAGGAGAGGGGATAAGCCTAGAGTGACTGTTCTTTTTTTTTTTTCTGCTGAGTCTTCAGAGAAGAAAAAAATACAGACTGTCTGGATTAGGTCTGCAGGAGCTCCAGAGAGGGGACAAGCCCAGAATGACTGGGTCTTCTTCTGCTGAGAGAAGTGGTGAGATTGAGGGACAGAGGGAGAGATACTAAACCAAAGCAGCTGCAGAGTCATGGCCAGTGTTCTCGCAGTATGCCCATGGGCCACACTCGGCACAGAGACAGAAAAAACCAAAGTTTTCCCCCCCCCCAGCCTCTCAGATCTCAGTACAGAGAGTGGCAGAGATAGACCCCACAACTAACTCTTCTAAAAGACACTTTTTCCTGAAGAACTGAGGTGCACTACGTCTGGCTCCCTGGTCTGTTGTGAAGTGAGGAGGCCTGAGATCACCATTGCTATAGCCATAAAGATGTAAGGCCATAAATCCTCACAACATGACCCACCCACCAACACAACTCAGCCCTGCCTACACTATTGCAACAGCAACATCTCAACAAAGGTCAGCCCAAAAATTTGACACAGCTAAAATGCCTAATACAATGCCATCTACTAGAAGAAAGCAAAACAACCTCTCAAAACTGAAACCTTTTCTTTATTTCTTTTTTTTTTCTCCTTTTTCTCAAATGAATTTCATTTTCTTTCATTTATATATTTTCATTCTTATTTTTGTGGGTAACTTCTTTTTTATCTTTGTTTTTTGTAGGGGTTTTATACTTGTCATTATTTTAATTTTTTATATTTTTATTATATTGTTCATTTTTATTTTTTATTTTTATTATTTCTTCTTTGTTAGAGTTTTTGACAATATCACTCTCAAATGTCATCAAGAAAGCAGAAACTTAATATCATGGTTACATAAGACAGAGATACAGTTCAGAAAGAAAATGAGAAACCTCCAGAAGGCAATCTCAATCACATGAAAAACTTGAAGTTAAACCATAAAGAATTCAAAACTGAAGTCCTGAAAATACTCAATGAGATGTGAAAACACCAATATACAACTCAATGAGCTCAGAAAATAAAACAAATACCTCACCAAAAAGATTGAAACTTTAAAAACAAGAAATGAAGAATTCAATATATAATTTGAAAAATGAGCTAGCAATATTAGCTAATAGAACAAGCCAGATAGAGGAGAGAATAAGTGACATCAAAGACAGGCAACAAGAGATGCTACAGAGAGAAGAAAGGAGAGACTCATGAATTTTAAAAAATGATAGAGCTCTACAAAAATTGTCTGATTGCATCAGAAAGAGCAATATAAAAATAACGGGTATATCCAAAAAAGGGAGGGAGAATGGAATGGAGAGCCTATTCAAACAAATAATTGATGAAAATTTCTCAAGCATATAGAAAGAGAGCCTCAAATCCAAGAAACAAACAGAATGCCGAGTTACCTCAATCCAAACAGACCTACTCCAAAGTACATCATAAAGTTGTCAAAAATCAATGACAAAGGAAGAATCCTCAAGGCAGCTAGGGAAAAAAAGAATATAACATGAAGGAGAGCCCATTAGGTCATCATCACACTTCTTAACAGAAACTCTACAAGCCAGAAGAGAGTTTACCCAAACATTGAAAGTCCTGAAAGAGAGGAATTATCAGCCAAAAATATCATGTTCATCAAAGTTATCCTTCAAATATGAAGGAGAAATAAAAATATTTGCAGGCATACAGAAGCTGAGGAGATATAACCAGAAAACCTCCACTGCAGGAAATACTCAAGGGGGTTATTCAACCAGACACAAAGAACAAAACAAATCAAAACTACAAGTAAAAGCTCCAACAAGGCCACAATAAAAACAAAGATAATCTATGACAACAATAACATAAAGAGGAGAGAATAAAGATCTACAGTAGCAAAATAGGATGGAGTGCAGAAGCACTCATAAAACAAAGGACTCTTGTACATAAAAAATCATTTCTCTTCATAACCTAATGGTAACTACCCATGAAAAAGCCACTATTTTTAAAACACCTATTTTTAAAAGAGAATAAATTTCAATAAAAAGAATATAAAAAAAGAACAAAGAATAAACGGGAGAAAGAAGTATGAAATACCACCAAACAAAAACAACTGACAGAAAAACAAAAGAGAAGAACTAAACAAAGCACAGAGCTACCAGAAAACAAAACATAAAATGGCTATAGGAAATTCTCAAGTGTCAATAATTACGCTAAAAGTAAATGGACTGAACTCACAAAGAAACAGGCACAGAATAGCAGAATAAATCAAAAAGCAAACCCTAGCCATATGTTGCCTTCAAGAGACACATCTAAGCTGAAAGAATAAAAGTCAACTCAAAGTGAAAGGTTGGAAATAATACTCCAAGCAAATAATAGCTACAAAAAAGCAGGTGTAGCCATACTTATATCTGACAATACTGACTTCAAGACAACAAAGGCAACAGGAGACAAAGGTGGATATTTCATAATGATAAATGGGACACTGTACCAAGATGATATAACACTTTTTAATATATATGCACTGAATCAGGGATCACCAAAATATATACAACCTCTATTAACTGATCTACAAATAGAAATAGACAAAAACACAATCATACTTGGAGATTTCAACACACCATTGATGACTTTAGACAGATCATCCATACAGAAAATCAATAAAGAAATATCGGCCTTAGAACATTATACTGAGTGAAATAAGCAAATTATAAAAAGCTAAGAACTATATGATTTCACACATAGGTGGGATATAAAACTGAGACTCACGGACATAGATAAAAGTAAAGTTCTTAACAGAGGGAAGAGGAATGTGGGGGAGTGGGTTGGAGAAGGTGAGTTAAGAGGGACAAGTATGCAGTGATGGAGTGATTTGACTTTGGGTGATAAGCACACAACACAATCAACCGTTCAAATGCTATAGAGATGTTAACCTGAAACCTATGTACTCTTATTGATCAATGTCACGCTGTTAAATTTAATTTTCTAAATATATATATAACAGAACATTACAAAATTTGTACACCTGAAACGCATATAATATTGTATGTCAAATATACTTTAACAGCAAACAAATACATTTTAAAAGAAACATTAGGAACAATTTTATGTCAGTATATCAAAAAATGCAGATGAAACGAACAAAATCCACATAATACAATTGACCAAAATGATGAACATAGAATATAGACACTCTGAAATGTTATATATATTAAATGTAATTTAAAGTTTTCTTATAAAGTGAACTCAGAGTCCAAAAGCTAGTAAAAGAAGGCATATTCCCTCAATGCAGTTTATCAGGCCAGAATTAAATTAATACCAAAACCAAACAAAAAAACTACAAAATGGGAACATCATAGGAAGCTCTCATACATGAACTTCGGCGTAAACTCCTAAACAAAATAGTCAGCCTGACCAGGAGGTGGCGCAGTGGATAGAGCATCGGACTGGGATGTGGAAGGACCCAGGTTCGAGACCCAGAGGTCGCCAGCTTGAGTGCAGACTCATCCGGTTTGAGCAAAGCTCACCAGCTTGGACCCAAGGTCACTGGCTCAAGCAAGGGGTTACTCAGTCTGCTGAAGGCCCGCAGTCAAGGCACATATGAGAAAGCAATCAATGAACAACTAGGGTGTTGCAACACGCAATGAAAAACTAATGATTGATGCTTCTCATCTCTCTCCGTTCCTGTCTGTCTGTCCCTGTCTATCCCTCAATCTGACTCACTCACTGTCTCTGTAAAAAATAAATAAATAAATAAATAAATTAAAAAAAAAAATAGTCAAACAAGATACATCAATGCATATACTGAATAACCTATCATGATCATGCAAGTGTATGTTTTTAGGAATGCATGGTTAAATTCATATTTTAAAATTTCAATTAATACAATTTAAACATTAAAAGAAGAAAGAGGAAAAAAAAGATCATATCAACAGATGCAAAGCATTTGTTAAAACACAACACCAATAAACAATAGAAAAAAAATCATCATAAATAACAAAGAATTTACCCTGGCCAGATAGCTTGGTTTGTTAGAGCATTGTCCTGAAGCACAGAGGTTGCTGGTTCAATCCCCAATCAGGGCACATTCAGGAGCACACCAGCGTTCCTGTCTGTCTGTCTATCTCTGTCTCTTTCTCTCTCTCTCTTACTCAAATCAATAAATAATTTCTTTAAAAAATAATAAATAGCCTGACCAGGCGGTGGCGCAGTGGATAGAGCGTCGGACTGGGATGCAGAAGTACCCAGGTTCGAGACCCCAGAGGTCGCGCGCGGGCTCATCTGGCTTGAGCAAAGAGCTCGCCAGCTTGGACCCAAGGTCGCTGGCTCCAGCGGGGGGTTGCTCGGTCTGCTGAAGGCCCGCGGTCAAGGCACGTGTGGGAAAGCAATCAATGAACAACTAAGAAGTCGCAACGCGCAACGAGAAACTGATGATTGATGCTTCTCATCTCTCTCTGTCCCTATCTCTGCCTCTGTAAAAAATAATAATAATAATAATAATAAATAACAAAGAATTTTTATCATTTATGAAATTATCTTTAAAAGTCTTTATAGGCCCTGGCCGGTTTGCTCAGTGGTAGAGCATTGGCCTGGCGTGCAGCAGTCCCAGGTTTGATTCCCGGCCAGCGCACACAGGAGAAGCGCCCATCTGCTTCTCCACCCCTCCCCCTCTCCTTCCTCTCTGTCTCTCTCTTCCCCTCCCGCAGCCAAGGCTCCACTGGAGTAAAGTTGGCCCGGGCACTGAGGATGGCTCTATGGCCTCTGCCTCAGGAGCTAGAATGGCTCTGGTTGCAACAGAGCAACACCCCAGATGGGCAGAGCATCGCCCCCTGGTGGGCGTGCCGGGTGACTCCTGGTTGGGCGCATGCGGGAGTCTGACTGCCTCCTACTTTCCAAATTCAGAAAAATACAAATAATAATAATAATAATAATAAAAAGTCTTTATAAAAGAAATTATTTTTAAAGGTAAAATTTGACATATGTCTGGCTGCAATTGAGACTACAAGAATATTCACTATAACCACTTCTGTTCAGCACACTGTAACAAACAACCAATTAAATAAAGTAAAAAAAAAGTGAGCTTGGCCTGTGATTACACATTGAATAGAGCATCAACTTGGAACACTGAAGCTGCCAGTTCGAAACCCTGGGCTTGCCTGGTCAAGACACATACAACAAGCAACCAATGAACAGCAAAAGGAGAACAACTATGAGTTATACTTCTCTTTCCTTCCCCCTTCACATCTCTCTGTAAAACCAATAAATACAACCATTTATAAAAAAATGATGAGCACCTGACCAGGTGGTGATGCAGTAGACAGAGTGTCAGCTTGGAACACTGAAGACCAGGTTCAAACTCTGGGGTCACAAGCTTGAGCGTGGGGTCACCAGCTTGAATGTGAGATCATAGATATGACCCGATGCTCACTGGCTTGAGCCCAAAGATCACTGGCTTAGAGTAAGGGGTCACTGGCTCAGCTGGAGTCCCCCACCCCAGTCAAGGCACATATGAGAAAGTAATCAAGGAACAACTAAGGTGCCACAACTATGAGTTGATGCTTCTCATCTCTCTCCCTTTTTCCTTTCTCTCTCTCTGTCTGTCTGTCTCTCTCTCTCTCTCACTAAAATAAAATTTAAAAAGTGATAAGCACTAAATAAATGGAATAAATTGTACTACTCACAGATTACAAATTAAGTTCATAGAAAATCCAAAATAATATATAAAAATCAGTTGCATTTTAAACTTCCAGTTTTAGAGCAAGGGGAAGTACATATATGCCTCTCTAACCCCTATAAAGCACAAAAAACTTCTGGACATTATATATACATGAATCCTAAGGACACTCCAAAAAGTAGAGAAAAGGAAACAGATGTGCTAAAACTGTTAAGACCCCAGTAATGACACAGTTGGTGTGAAAGGAGGGCACATGGGCGTCTATAAACTGTCTCTTTCATTTTTTTTTTCTTTTTTTTTTTTTTTTGTATTTTTCTGAAGCTGGAAATGGGGAGGCAGTCAGACAGACTCCCGCATGCACCCAACTGGGATCCACCCAGCACACTCACCAGGGGGTGATGCTCTGACCATCTGGGGCGTCGCTCTGTCGTGACCAGAACCACTCTAGCGCCTGGGGCAGAGGCCAAGGAGCCATCCCCAGCGCCCGGGCCATCTGTTGCTCCAATGGAGCCTTGGCTGCGGGAGGGGAAGAGAGAGACAGAGAGGAAAGAGAGGGGGAGGGGTGGAGAGGCAGATGGGTGCCTCTCCTGTGTGCCCTGGCCAGGAATCAAACCCGGGACTTCCGCACACCAGGCTGACACTCTACCACTGAGCCAATCGGCCAGGGCCTTAAACTGTCTCTTTCACATGGCAATAATAAGCCAGTACCTCAGCCGTGTATCAGAAATGCCTTCTCTAACAGAAGATGCAGACTCTCACAACATAATACCCAATATGTCCAGACCTCAATTTGTTCAACAACAAACACCATAACGAGAACCAGGAAAATCTCATCTTGCGTGATAAAGACCATTGGCAAACAGATGCTAACACCAAGCTGACAGAGACTTTACAATTCTCTGACAAGGATTATATAGCAGCCATAATAAAAAATACTTTGATGAGCTATTACAAACACACTTAAAGTAAATCTTTAAAAAAAATCATGAGCAAAGAGATAGAAAATATAAAGAACAATGCAATAAGAATTTTAGATCTAAAAAATACAATTAAAATAAAAGGCCCCATGGGTGCATATGTTCAAAGGCAGAATTGAAAGGACCAAAAAATAATGCCTGTGAAGAGAAAACAACAGAAATTATCCAGTCCTAACACAGGGAATCAATAAACTAAGAAAGAAAATGAACAAATCCTCAAGATCCTGTTCATGGGACTGTAGCAAAATCTCTAAAGTCCATGTGATCAGAGTCCTAGAAGCAGAGGATGAAACTGAAAAACTCCTGAAGAAACAATGGATGAAGTTTCCCCAAACTTGGCAACAGGCATAAGCCAATAAACAGGGTAGGGAAAATGTAGGTTTACAGTTGTTCATGTAGAAAATAACACAATAATTAATACATAATAATACAGAAATCAATTCTGTGTTTTGTGTTCTCAGAACTGTATGACTACTTTTTCCCCACACTGTATACATGAAACTCAGTGAATCTCAAATAGGACAAACCCAAAGAAATCCACACCAAGACACATCATAACCCAAACAAGGAGAACAAAAGACAAAGAAGTTTCTTGAATGCATGAGACACAAATGTCACCTCATCTATAGAGAAAACACACTCGAATGACAATGGGGATGTCAGCTGGAGCACCCCCAGAGCAAGGTTTCAATCAGAAACCGGAAAGACATGAGAGAAGTAGCACATTTTTCAAGTGCAGGGGAAAAAAACACCCTGTCAATCCTGAATTCTATAACTGGTGAAATTACCCTTCAGGAATGAAGGGGAAATAAAACATCCTCAGGTGAAGGAATAATAAGAGGATTTATCACAAGCAGAACTCACATAAATGAATAGACACAGGGAGTGCTTGCCCCAGGAGAAAATGATAAAGGGGAATCTTGGAACATCAAGAGGGAAGAGAGAAGGAAGAAAAGAGGGGAAATGTGAACACTAGCAGAGGACAGAAAGTCACATCTGCCCAGTTATCCTTCCTCCATGAGTACTCGCTTCATATTATTTTCAAATGTGGGTGCAACAAAAACAAACATATACAAATTATCATCCAATAATGTTTGTGAATAGGCTGTTAATCTACCAACACCTGAAGAAATACAAATAAAGTTTTACTTTAATTCCCAGAGCTCTCACGGAAAGAAAAGATGTCTAAATTTTACTTAAAAAAAAAATTGGTGGGACCCTTGGAGCAATCAGGACAGCCCAGAAGAGCCATGCCTTAGGAGGAAGGACAAACTAGCCTAGAATATGCCTAGACACTGCATTGTGGGGGGTTCTTCTTGTTGACTTCATTGGGAAAACATTGGTTCACAAAAACATGCAGATTTCAAGTACACAACTCAACAAACCATAATCTGCTTAACCCTTTCACCTTATATCATGTAGCGCCCCAAAACGCCTCCCCTCTAAAAGCTTTCAGTCTATTCCACGTACCCAGGCCTCTGTTTCTATTACATTCGTCAGTATATTTTTTTCATAGATAAACATATGAACACTGCTCCTTTAAGGCTTGAAAGGATAAACTGAACTACAAAGTAATTTGATCAACTTCCAAAATATAGTTACATACTTTTTTGTTTACTTTTCATCTATTTATTTTTAGAGAAAGAAGAAGGGAAAGAGGGAGAAAGACAGAGAGATGAGTCTTTTGTTCCACATCTTTGTACAGTCAAGAATCATTGGTTGATTCTTGTCTGTGCTCTGACTGGGGATTGAACCCCTAACCACGATGTATTGGGACAATGCTTTAACCAACTGAGCAATCCAGCCAAAGCCATAGTTACATACTCTTACATAAAGGAGGTAGAGTCACTTACTCAACACTGCCAGCTTCATAATGCCTGGCAGAGTAAACCACGAACAGTCCTGCATTCATTCAGGTGGGCATACAGAGGTTAGTGCCACCCTCACAGGTTTAGAGGAGGCAGTGGTTGGGCCCATGATGTCCTTGTCTAATACCCATACTGGTCCCTGCAGTCACTGGGTGGACATTTTTTTTTTTTTTTTTTTTTTTTTTTACAGAGGCATAGATAGACAGGGACAGACAGACAGGAACGGAGAGAGATGAGAAGCATCAATCATCAGTTTCTCGTTGCGCGTTGCGGCTTCTTAGTTGTTCATTGATTGCTTTCTCACATGTGCCTTGACCGTGGGCCTTCAGCAGACTGAGTAACCCCCTGCTGGAGCCAGTGACCTTGGGTCCAAGCTGGTGAGCTCTTTGCTCAAGCCAGATGAGCCCGCGCTCAAGCTGGCGACCTCGGAGTCTCGAACCTGGGTCCTTCCGCATCCCAGTCCGACACTCTATCCACTGCGCCACCACCTGGTCAGGCAGACATTCTTGATAGAAGGTGCAGAGGATGTCACCAAGTGCTCCCTCCTGCCACAGGGCTGAGAGATGGGTGTGTTTACTAGGAGTGAACGCCAGGCCTTTGGTCATGTCTAGGCAGCCATGCATGGGGTGAGTAAGAGCAGTTCTTCACCTAAGTACACATTGGCAGGTTGCCCAAGATAATTTCACTTCCTCCATCAGAGAGTAGCCCAAGGGGACCATCATTATGTTGACACTGGGCAGAACCTCACATTCGTCATAACATGGATGACATCTTGTGCGTTGGACCTGATGAGTGGAGGATGGATGTGCTCTGGTTGCTGTGGTTTGCACGGTAGGTGGTGGGAAGAAAAAGGAATTGAAAGATTCAGGGGCCACAGCAGAGACATAACAGAAGTCCTGCTGTCTTCAGCCTCTCAGGACATGTTCTGCACCCACCATGTTACCTGCCACGCCAAACACCGAGGACCAAGCACATCCCTGCTCATGCGTGTTTGCATTGTGGAAGAGATTTGTCCCTTATCGAGTGACCGAGAAGCTGTGGGTCAGAATGGAGCCCAGGTCCAGGACCCTGCAGCCATGGCCATGTGACCAGCCAGACCCCGGGCTGCTAGCAGCATCTGGTGTACTGGGAGGCTGTGTGACTTTTCTGCTGAGCCCCTGTGGGTTCCTGTCATTGCGTCACCTGCAATAGGGAGCTAGACGCCATTTACAAATGGCCCATGACCATTGCCAAGTCTGCTCCCGACGTGACACTGGTTCCCAATAGCAACGTCATGTCTCACAAGAAACATCAGGGCTGTTTGCAACTGGAACTATCCATGAGAAGGATATTGCCATTTCCACCAGGTCACAACATTGCAGCCTGTTGTGGGGTGAGATTGATACACCTGGGCCCAAAAACAAAGGTTCCAGAGGGTAAAGGGAGGTCACACATCGTATCAGTGATGCATGGGACACTTTTCCTGTTTGTAAAATGTTATTTTTCTCTCGATGTTATCCTTTGTTGTTTGTTTGTTTCGCCAGTTGGATGATGATCACAATGTGTGGTGCATAAATTTTAATTTATAACTGAGTTCCTTGGATTTCTAAATGTATGAGGTTCACCAAACTTGTGAAATGGTCAGCTATCGAGTCCTTCAAATACGTTATTATCCATTGATATTATATTACTTTTGCTGAGAATTCAAAGCTCAAAATGTCTCACAGAACTGTGATTCTGTCCATTCTTTTTCAAAAGGAATAATTTTTTTTAGATTTTATTTATTCATTTAGAGAGAGAGAGAGAAGAGAAGGAGGAGCAGAAAGCACCAACTCCTGTATGTGCCTTGACCAGGCAAGCCCAGGGCTCCAAACCAGCAACCTCAGCATTCCAGGTCCATGCTCTATCCACTGTGCCACTGCAAGTCGGGTTGATTCTGTCCATTTTTGATAAGTATATTGCCTCCAACATGGGCTCTGGCCCTGTGCTGCAGAGGGCATCACAAGGTCAGAGGAGGAGCTCTGCTCAGGGAGGGGCCTGAGAAGGGAGAAATGACACAGGATTAGAAGGAGGTTGATGAAGGAAAAGATGGTGCTGATTATAGAAACAGGAACACAGTGAAGGGAAGTTTTGGGGAAAGAAATTCCGCAGTCCCAGCAGCTTTCTTCTGGGAAATGTGGTCAGTCTTCTCACCCGCTCCCCACTTCTCCCTCTGCCCTGGGATCGTCCTCCCTGTGACGGCCCCACTGGCTCTTCCAGGCACCAAGAAGAGAGTGGAGCAGCCTCCATTTCCTCACTCCACACTTCACAACCGATCCTCAACTCCACACCATTACACCCCTTGATTCCTCCTTAACAATGTCCTGAATCCATCACCAGATCCAGATGTCCTGTCTGTGTCTTCCCATCAGCCTCCTTCCCGGTCCTCCGACCCAGGCCCCACCCCCTTCTCCAGTTCTCTCCTCTCTCCACCCCCTGAGACTTTCTATAACCAATCAGGTCTGAGCCTGCCCGCTCCACCCCCTCCACCACTTTCCATCCTAAAACAGGATCCTGGTTGCACCATCGCATCTTAAAGGCTGTGGATGATCAGAACTGAGCTAAACTCACAGCCACAGCAGACACGACTCTCTCTCCACAACCAGACCCATCACAGTCAACCACACCCCCGTCCAACCCAAACCACTCACAGAAAGTGAGCTATTTAATAATGCTGTGCCTTCCTCAGCTGCTCCCTCAGCCACTGATCCTAACTACCTCCTTTCCAACCTGCTAGACCAAGAAACATCCTGTCTTTCCCGACCAGGCGTTGGTACAGTGGATAGAGCATCACCCTGGGATGCTGAGGACCCAGATTCAAACCCTCAAGGTCACCGGCTTCAGCATGGGCTCACCAGCTTCAGTGGAGGGTTGGTGGCTTGAGCATGGGATCATAAACATGACCCCAGGATCACTGGCTTGAGCAAGGACTCACGGCTGGGCTGAAGTCCCTGAGCCAAGGCACATATGGCAAAGCAGTCAATGAACAACTAAAGTCCACAACTATGAGTTAATGCTTCTCATCTCTCTCCCTTCCTGCCTGTCTGTTCCTGTCTGTCTGTCTGTCTCTCTCTCTCTCTAATTCTCTCACTAAAAAAGAGAGAGAGAGAGAGAGAGAGAGACATCCTCTCTCATTCCTTTCAATCATGATTGTAAACATAGTTTGAGTTAGAAGTTTATATAAGAATTATACAAGAAAACTGCCCTGGCCGGATAGTTCAGTTGCTTAGATTATCATCCCAAAGTGCAGAGGTTGCCAGTTCAATCCCTGGTCAGGGCACATACAGGAACAGATGTTCCTGTTTCTCTCCTGCTCTCTCCCTTCCTCTCTCTCAAATCAGTAAAAGAAACACTTTTAAAAAATAAGTAATTAAACGAGAAAACTACATAAATGACTTAAAGTACTGATCAAAACACCATCCGGGGGCCAGGTGAATGTTAAAGTTTTATTATTGATAGAGTTAATGATAGGCAGCCCCAGGTTACAAACAAGATAGGTAGTGGGTTTGTTCTTAACCTGAATTTGTATCTAAATTGGAACAGGTACATTTATTTATTATTTGCAGATTTATTTAAGATGTTGTCATAAAATAGTATTTATTTTTACCTTTCTCTGCATATAAATACTTAAACATTTTCAAACCTACAAAACCTGTCTCGTCCATAACCCGGGGACTGCCTCTACCGAAGGAGCCTGCCTGCATGACATTTTCACATAGTGGGAGCGCATTCAAAACAGAAATATGTTGGCCCTAGCCGGTTGGCTCAGCAGTAGAGCATCGGCCTGGCGTGCGGGGGACCCGGGTTCGATTCCCGGCCAGGGCACATAGGAGAAGCTCCCATTTGCTTCTCCACACCCCCCCTTCCTCTCTTTCTCTCTCTTCCCCTCCCGCAGCCAAGGCGCCATTGGAGCAAACATGGCCCAGGCGCTGGGGATGGCTCCTTGGCCTCTGCCCCAGGCGCTAGAGTGGCTCTGGTCGCGGCAGAGCGATGCCCCTGACGGGCAGAACATCGCCCTTTGGTGGGCAGAGCGTTGCCCCTGGTGGGCGTGCCGGGTGGATCCTGGTCGGGCGCATGCAAGAGTCTGTCTGACTGTCTCTCCCCGTTTCCAGCTTCAGAAAAATACAAAAAAAAAAAAAAGAAAGAAACAAAACAGAAATATGTTTACACTCCCAGTTGCTTAAGATTTTTCCCATTGACTTCAAGATGAAATCCAAAATACTTGCATGGTGCTCTAGATCCCGTGTGATCAGACCCCAGCCTTCATCTGACAGGTCTCACTTCTGAGCACAGCTCAAGATCTTTCTGGTCAAGGATGCTACAGGCCACCACCTCTGCCTGACCCCTGCTAGTGCCTTGGGTCAGTCTGTCCCAGAGGAAGACCCCTCACAGCCAGCCCTCAGGTTGTATGCCATCCACCAGTTATTGAACCTCATTGTCTTGCTTTCTCTCTCTCCCAACATGTAACCTCACAACAAGACAGTAATGCACTGTCTGCCGTTTAAATATCTGTATGTCTGTCTTCATCCATCTGAGCCCATGTGTCCAGGGACAGACTCCGTCAGCCTCAGCAGTGACTCTCAGAACCCGGCACTGACTGGACGGGGTCACTGCACAGTAAATATTGCCTGGTTGCCTGGCCAGTAAGAGAAGGAAGTAAATTGTTTGTCCAGAGTCTCAGAAGAGAGAAGTGACTACTTACCCAAAGTCACAGAGGTTCTAGAAAAGGCAGAGTCAGAATTGAAACAGTCACTGAGCTGGCTCCTCTCCTGTCCTGCATCCTCTACCCTCGGGTCCTGGGACAGCTGTCACCCTCTGGATGTGGGTTTGGCATGAGGTGGACGCAGAGTGTCTGGTGAGACTCAGATCAATCTGAAAGGTTCCAGGGCTTGCTGTCTGCTGCGGACCATCCTTCAGGGAGGGGCCATTTCCCTTCCTGTGGGGTCACTGATGAGGAACCCTTGACAGGATCACATGGAGCCTGGACCCTGTCACACTGCAGTCCTCTGTCTGTTTTTCCTCTGTGGATTTTATGTTTTCTGCTCACTGGTGACCATGGGACGAAGCAGCGTGACTCCAACCCTCACTGCCCTTCTCTGCCTTGGTGAGCCCTGGGGAAGGGTGAGGAATAGGGTCCCCTTCTACCCTGGCCCTGGTTTCTAAGGACACCAGGACTAAGGAGGCTCACTGGGGGCAGGACTTAAAAGGCAGGGAGAAGTGCTCACCCCCAGATCTGTCTCCAGTGCTCAGGGCCCAGCCAGGCCTAGACCTTCAGTGTGTGTGTTGGGGGTGGGGGTACAGTGCTCACAGGGACTCTCTTCCAGGGCTGTGTTGGTGTCCATGGGACCAAGTCCAGGCAGGTGAGTCCTCCCCCAGACCTCCTGCTTCAGCACAGTGACCCCCTGGGCAGCTCGGGGAGCACAGGGTTTGTAATAATAGTGACCAATCTGGGAGGGGCCTGGAGTGACATCTGGGAAATGGAGGGGTGAAGGGATCCTCTGACATTTCAGGTCTGATTCCTTTCCAGGGCTCCTCCCCAAACCCTCCATCTGGGCTGACCCAGGCCCCAGGGTCACCAAGGGGAGCCCTGTGACCATCTGGTGTCAGGGGTCCCTGCAGGCTAATGCCTACAGTCTGTATAGAGAGAGGGGCTTTTACCCCTGGGAGAACAGTGTCCCACCGAACCCCAGCAACAAGACCAGCTTCCTCATTAAATCCACGAGCTCATATCATGCAGGGCTGTACCAGTGTGCATATTCCACTGGGAGCATATTGTCAGAGCCGAGTGAGCCCCTGTTCCTGGTGGTGACAGGTAAGGGAGACAATAGGGCCCCTCCCCACTGTGGGTTCCTCCTCAGGGGTAGAGGGAGTGGAGGGTGGTCTCAGGGGGACCTCACCCCTCACTGTCCACACCTCGGCATGTGGGTGATTGTCCCCTTTAACACAGATCCCCTTCTCCCTCAGGAGTGTATGCTGCACCGTCCCTCTCAGCCCAGCCAAGCCCTGTGGTGGCCTCAGGAGGGCACGTGTCCCTCTCGTGTGGCTCACAGAACACATGGGGCACTTTCCATCTGCTGAAGGAGAGAGGAGCTGACCCTCCCCGACACGTGGACTCCGGACTCCATGCTGGGAGGTGGCAGGCTGTCTTCCCTGTGGGCCCCGTGAGCACCTCCCATGCTGGGACCTACAGATGCTACGTTTCTCCCAGCTCCTACCCCTATGTGTGGTCACAACCCAGTGACCCTCTGCACATCCAGGTCACAGGTGAGAGGACAGAACCCTGTGCAACCCCATCTGTTTTCCAGGCCCAAAGTGACTGATCTAAGCTGGTGCCCTGGGGTCTTGGAGGTCACTGTTAATGGCCTCAGAGACAGAACCACAGGTGGCAGGATGGTACGGGAGGACCATGTGAGGATGTTGACTACAGCCCAGTGAGCAACACTGGATGTGTCCCCCTCAGAACCACTGTCCCCTCCCCACAGGTGTGCACAGCAAGCCCTCCCTCTCGGCCCAGCCATGCTCCCTGGTGCGGCTTGAAGACAGCCTGATGCTCGAGTGCCACTCAGAGTCTGGCTTTGATAGATTTGCTCTGACCAAGGACGAGGGGATCACACCTCCCCAGCGTCTGGATGGGCAACACAGCCCCATCTTCCTCCTGGGCCACGTGAACCAGGACCACAGGGGTCAGTACAGGTGCTACAGTGGACACAGCCTCTCCTATGTGTGGTCGGCTCCCAGTGCCCCCCTGGACATCCTGATCACAGGTGAGGGGACCTGCCCTGCCCCGTGTCCTGTTGTCAGCTCAGGGTTCTGTGCCCAGGGTCACCCTGGTGGTGATGGGGCCCAAGAGAGGGTCCTGGAGTAGAGGCTGAGATGGGGCAGTGGTCTAGGGGGAGGGAGTGAGAATGGGGGTTATGATGGGCATGAAAATAAAGGAGACCCACCCAGAGGGGCTGAGAGGAGCTGACAGGCAGTCACAGAGAGAGTCCCTGGGGAAGGACGGTGTCCCTCAGCTCAGGGTCAAGGGTGTGTGGGTTGGGGTGACTACACATCACAACCTTTTCTCCCCCAGGAATGTACATAAAACCCTCTCTGTCCGCCCAGCCGGGACCCTCAGTGCCCTGGGGAGGGAACGTGACCCTGCAGTGTGGCTCTGAGGTCTGGTTTGACACCTTCCACCTGCACAGGGAGGGGTCACGGGATCCTCCCCAGCACCTTCGTCTGCAGGACAGGTCTGCACCCTCTCAGGCCACCTTCACCATCAGTGCTGTGACCTCAGGTCACAACGGGACCTACAGGTGTTATGGCTCACACAGCACCTCCCCCTACCTGCTGTCACTCCCCAGTGACCCCCTGGAGCTGGTGGTCTCAGGTGAGGATCCCCAGCCCCACACCTTGTATCCTCATGGTCACATCAGGACCCTGTCCACAGGGGCCCTTTGGGCTGGAATGGAGTGAGGGGTCATAGCAGGAGTGTCAGCAGGGAGGACCCTCATTGCCCAGGATGGAAAATCCCAGAGCTCCCCCCTTCCTGCCTCATTGTCACCTCATCCCTGAGTCGCAGACATGTTCCCAGAGGGCAGGGGAAGATTGGGGAGGACCAGGCTGACCAAAGGAGAAAAGGCCAGAGACGCCCATCCTGACCCCTCCAATCTCCTGTCCTCGTGGTCTCACCCAGAGACCAAGACACGAGTGGGAACAAGCCGAGACCATGGTCCCAGAGAGAACAGGGTCACCTGTTCTGACACGGCTTGTCTCCCAGGGGGCCTGGGGGCCAGCAGACATGCTGGGGGGCATGGGACCCTGGGACTCTAAGGACAGCAGGTGACAGATCAGGTGGTTGTGGCAGAGGGAGATGATGGAGCCCAGCCTGGGGGAGGAGCTGCCTGGTCAAAATGGGGAGAGAATACAGCCCCCACCCCTTGTCTCCCACCTGACCCCCAGGAAGCCCTGAGGATTGGTCCCCCACCATGCACAAGGGTAAGTGAGAGTCTGTGGTGAGCTGGTGGGTGGGAGGAAGTCTGCATTAGTCTTGGCTCAACTATTTCCTGGGTCATGTCCTGAGGAAAGTTCCTTTTTCTCACTGGAACTGATTTCTCTGAAGGCTGCCTGAAGTGTTTGTGTGTGCACGTGTGTGATTGTGTGTGTGCGTGCGTGCGTGTGTTGGGGACACAGATGTGTCAGATCCTTCTGGGGAGCAGCCGTGCAGTTGGGAAAGCTGCCACAGCCCTGGCTCAGTTCCCTGCTCTGCTACTTCTCCTTCCCGAGTCCTGGGTTCATTCTCTCCTTCCCGAGTCCTGGGTTCATTCTCCCGCCACAGCCCTCAGCACAGGGCCTGGCCCTGTCTGGAGCTCAGGAGAGAAACAGCCCTCCCTCCTGTCCCTCCCAGACACTCACACTCCCTGTGCACACGGGCCCCAGAGGTGGGTGGGTGTCAGTGTACAGAGCGGAGATGGACGTGGGCTGGAGAGGGCTGGTGATGTGTTTGCTGACAGGTCTGCACGCACTGGTGTTCTACCTGGAGGGGACGGGGGCTGCATAAATAATAATAATAACAATAATAATAATAATAATAGAAGAGAGAATCACAGTCCCAGGTTCCAGGTCCAGCCCTGCCCCATCCAGGCTGAGTGACCTAGGGCAGGTGGTGAACCTCTCTGACCCTCAGTAGAATGGGGGTGGGGTCAGCAATACCTGTGCATGACTGTGGGGAGGGGGACAGGAGATGAATGACAGCCCCCAGCATGTGCGTCGCACACAGTAGGTGCTCATTAAATGGCATATTGGCTCATTCATAATGTCATTTGTGCTCAAGGGCTCAAATGGTACCAGATCATCTTGATTGGAGTCTTGGTGGCCCTCATCATGCTGCTCTCCCTTCTCCTTTTCCTCCTCCTCCGACACCAGCGTCGGAGCAAAGGCAGGACGTCAGGTAAGTGGGGACAAGGGTGACCTGGGCCACAGAAGGTGGCAGGCTTGGGGGCCAGCCAGAGTGAAACCAAGTAGACAAGGAAGTCAACGGAAAAAAGCTCCAGCATTTCCCAATGGGGAAAATCGTCTGAAGAGATTGAACATGAGTGGACACGTAAGCATTTTCGGGTATTCTGTTGACTTTTTCAAACTTATGCAATGTCTGAAAACACATGCAAGTTTTCTGCTTTTTTTTTTCCTTTGGTGACAGAGACAGAGACAGAGAGGGTCAAATAGGGAAAGACAGACAGGAAGGGAGAGAGATGAGAAGCATCAACTCTTCATTGCGGCACCTTAGTTGTTCATTGATGGCTTTCTCATATGTGCCTTGACCGGGGGGGCTACAGCAGACCGAGTGACCCCTTGCTCAAGCCAGCAACCTTGGGCTCAAGCTGGTGGGCTTTGCTCAAACCAGATGAGCCCGCACTCAAGCCGGCAACCTCGGGGTTTCGAACCTGTGCCCTCTGTGTCCAGTCCAACACTCTATCCACTGCTCTACTCCCTGGTCTGGCTCTGCTTTTTCTTTGTCATCCTAAATTGCTTTCTGTGGAGGTGGGAGGGGAACATCCTCTTGCCCAGGGGTCCCCAAACTACAGCCCGCAGGCCGCATGCGGCCCCCTGAGGCCATTTATCCGGCCCCCACCGCACTTCCAGAAGAGGCACCTTTTTCATTGGTGGTCAGTGAGAGGAGCATAGTT